>NC_064630.1:44742500-45942500 GCF_023864275.1 Schistocerca cancellata | reverse complement strand
AGTACGCACTGTTCAGGCTGAGTCCCGAATATACGGTGAAGAAAATGAAAGAAAGGTCCCAGATTTGGACTGAATCAGTAAAAAATAACAAAGATAAAATTAGTTGGTGACATTGCTGCCCTCCATAAAAGAGAAAAAATATCTGCAGGATAACTCTTTACTGAACACACAATATAGGCTGAAGTGAAGCAAAGATAGACGAAAGTGCTGAGGAGCACCTCACATGATGTTAGCGCTACAGATGAATTACCGCAAATTATGATGCCATATGAAATCAACGAGTGAAAATAGGCGTAGTAAGCTAATTTACTAAGATGTTTATCACCAAAATTTGCAATGACCCTTATTGCAGCTACTTATGCAATAAGGGTCATTGCAAATTTTGGTGATAAACATCTTAGTACATTAGCTTACTACGCCTATTTTCACTCGTTGATTTCATATGGCATCATATTTTGGGGTAATTCATCACTAAGGAATAAAGTATTTATTGCACAAAAGCGTGTAATCAGAATAATAGCTGGAGTCCACCCAAGATCGTCCTGCAGACATTTATTTAAGGATCTAGGGATATTCACAGTAGCTTCTCAGTATATATACTCTCTTATGAAATTTGTTATTAACAACCAAACCGAATTCAAAAGTAATAGCACTGTGCATAACTACAATACTAGGAGAAAGGATGATCTTCACTATTCAAGATTAAATCTAACTTTGGCACAGAAAGGGGTGAATTATACTGGCACTAAAGTCTTTGGTCACTTACCAAATAGTATCAAAAGTCTGACAGATAACCAACAAGTATTTAAGAAGAAATTAAAAGAATTTCTGAATGACAACTCCTTCTACTCCATAGAGAAATTTTTAGATATAAATTTTTACAAAATATTAAAAAATAAAAAAAATAAAAAAACACAAAAAATGAAAAAGTTGTTATATTAACTTAAGTATGTTGTTAAATTAACTTAATTATGTCATGTATTGGAAAATTTGACTCGTTCCACATCATTACGAAATATCGTATTCATGATCCATGGAACTAGTATTAATCTAATCTAATCTAATCTATCCTACCTGAGTAAACGTATCCAGGCACCCCTAAGTAAGGCACAATTATTGACCACTGCATAGGGTGTTGGGTAATTCCCGTTGCAAGCTTGTAGGAGTTGTAGAGGGGAGTGAGTACATAGTGATCCGAGTTGCAACCCATGTCCGGAAACGTACGTATGCAACAGGGTAGTCATGGTGGAAGGGGCGGGAGGCGGCTGGTTACGTCGATCGTTTGTTCTAACTCTCTCACTTTGCTTCGAGCCTCATTCACGGCTCTACGAGCGTTAGAGCAACGTGATCCAGTGTTTTATTTTATTTTATTCTTTCTTTCTTTTTTGAGTCATCAGTCTAGTGACTGGTTTGATGTGGCCCGCCACTATTTCCTCTCCTGTACCAACCCCTTCATACCAGAGTAGCATTCGCAACCTAGGTCCTCAGTTATTTGCTGGATGTATTCTAGTCTCTGTCTTCCTTTACAGTCTTAGCCCTCTACAACTCCTTCGAGTACCATGGAAGTCATTACCTGATGTCTTAACAGATGCCGGCCGCGGTGGTCTAGCGGTTCTAGGCGCTCAGTCCGGAACCGCGGGACTGCTACGGTCGCAGGTTCGAATCCTGCCTCGGGCATGGATGTGTGTGATGTCCTTAGGTTAGTTAGGTTTAATTAGTTCTAAGTTCTAGGCGACTAATGACCTCAGAAGTTAAGTCGCATAGTGCTCAGAGCCATTTGAACCATCTTAACAGATTTCCTACCATCCCGTCCCTTCTCCTTGTCATTGTTTTCCACATACTCCTTTCCTCTCCGATTCTGCGCAGCATCTCCGCATTCCTCCTCTTATCAGTCCATCTATTTGTAATTTTCAGCATTCGTCTCTGGCACAACATCTCAAATGCTTCTATTCTCTTCTGTTTCAGTTTTCCCAAAATCCTTATTTCACTTCCGTAGGCATCCCCGCACGGCACAGCACTAGCCGGCCGTTAAGCGGGTCCTGTGCGCCCCGACAGCGGAATGGTCAGCGTGACGGACTGCCGTCCTAATGGGGCCGGGTTCGATTCCCGGCTGGGTCGGAGATTTTACCCGCTCAGGGACTAGGTGTTGTGTTGTCTTCATCATCATTTCATCTCCTTCCGTCACGCAGGTCGCCCAATGTGGCGTCGAATGTAATAAGACCTGCACCAGGACGGCCGGCCCTGCCTCGTAAGTGGCCCTCCGACCAATGACGCCAAACGCTCGTTTCCCATTTCAGTGCTGTCCTGCAAACGTACATTCTAAGAAAATTCTTCCTCACATTAAGGCCTACGTTTGATAATAGCAGACTCCTCTTGGTCCGGAATGCCCTTTATGCCAGTGCTAGTCTGCTTTTAATATCCTCCTTGTTCCGTCCGTCATTTTTTTTTTTTGTTCCACAGCACACCCTTTACACCACATTGGCGCAACGGCTTTGAGAAAGAGGTACTTTCACCCTCAGCTCCAAGGAGACGTCATACACCCGAATTGAAGAGGCCATATTGCATCACGTTGAAAAGAACCCTGCCCGGGTTCGATTCCCGGAGGGGTCAGGGATTTTCTCTGCCTCGTGATGGCTGGGTGTTGTGTGCTGTCCTTAGGTTAGTTAGGTTTAAGTAGTTCTAAGTTCTAGGGGACTTATGACCAAAGCAGTTGAGTCCCATAGTGCTCAGAGCCATTTGAACCATTTTTGAAAAGAACCCGTCAACGACTATACGAGCTATTGCGCTTGTTTCTTTAGTAACGAGGGCTATCCACAAAGTACATTACGTTTTGGAATTAAAAATAAATAAAGTATTGGAATTTTTTTTATTATATACAGATGAAAGCCACACTTCAATACTACTTTTCTACATACACTCCTGGAAATGGAAAAAAGAACACATTGACACCGGTGTGTCAGACCCACCATACTTGCTCTGGACACTGCGAGAGGGCTGTACAAGCAATGATCACACGCACGGCACAGCGGACACACCAGGAACCGCGGTGTTGGCCGTCGAATGGCGCTAGCTGCGCAGCATTTGTGCACCGCCGCCGCCAGTGTCAGCCAGTTTGCCGTGACATACGGAGCTCCATCGCAGTCTTTAACACTGGTAGCATGCCGCGACAGCGTGGACGTGAACCGTATGTGCAGTTGACGGACTTTGAGCGAGGGCGTACAGTGGGCATGCGGGAGGCCGGGTGGACGTACCGCCGAATTGCTCAACACGTGGGGCGTGAGGTCTCCACAGTACATCGATGTTGTCGCCAGTGGTCGGCGGAAGGTGCACGTGCCCGTCGACCTGGGACCGGACCGCAGCGACGCACGGATGCACGCCAAGACCGTAGGATCCTACGCAGTGCCGTAGGGGACCGCACCGCCACTTCCAAGCAAATTAGGGACACTGTTGCTCCTGGGGTATCGGCGAGGACCATTCGCAACCGTCTCCATGAAGCTGGGCTACGGTCCCGCACACCGTTAGGCCGTCTTCCGCTCACGCCCCAACATCGTGCAGCCCGCCTCCAGTGGTGTCGCGACAGGCGTGAATGGAGGGACGAATGGAGACGTGTCGTCTTCAGCGATGAGAGTCGCTTCTGCCTTGATGCCAATGATGGTCGTATGCGTGTTTGGCGCCGTGCAGGTGAGCGCCACAATCAGGACTGCATACGACCGAGGCACACAGGGCCAACACCCGGCATCATGGTGTGGGGAGCGATCTCCTACACTGGCCGTACACCACTGGTGATCGTCGAGGGGACACTGAATAGTGCACGGTACATCCAAACCGTCATCGAAGCCATCGTTCTACCATTCCTAGACCGGCAAGGGAACTTGCTGTTCCAACAGGACAATGCACGTCCGCATGTATCCCGTGCCACCCAACGTGCTCTAGAAGGTGTAAGTCAACTACCCTGGCCAGCAAGATCTCCGGATCTGTCCCCCATTGAACATGTTTGGGACTGGATGAAGCGTCGTCTCACGCGGTCTGCACGTCCAGCACGAACGCTGGTCCAACTGAGGCGCCAGGTGGAAATGGCATGGCAAGCCGTTCCACAGGACTACATCCAGCATCTCTACGATCGTCTCCATGGGAGAATAGCAGCCTGCATTGCTGCGAAAGGTGGATACACACTGTACTAGTGCCGACATTGTGCATGCTCTGTTGCCTGTGTCTATGTGCCTGTGGTTCTGTCAGTGTGATCATGTGATGTATCTGACCCCAGGAATGTGTCAATAAAGTTTCCCCTTCCTGGGACAATGAATTCACGGTGTTCTTATTTCAATTTCCAGGAGTGTAGTTGCCATTTAAATTAAGCCACTTCACGTAGCGAAGGACGAGCTTGGAAATTCCTTCGTCGTAAAATTCGGCCGCCTGCGCCTTCAACCACGTGGTTACACCTCTTCTTGAAGCTGTGCGTCGTCATCAAAACGCTGCATAGCTAAGCACTTCTTCATTGCTGGGAATAAGTGGAAGTCGCTCGGTGCCAGGTCGGAACTGTACGGTCGATCAGGAAACAACTCCCACTTAAAAGATTCGAAAACTTCACGAGTGGCATTTGCCGTGTGGGCCCGGGCGTTGTCGTCAATCAGCAAGATCTTTGAGCCTAACTTTCCCCTGCGCTTGTTTTGTATTGCTCTTCTGAGGTTGTGCAGAGTTTGGCATACCTTTGAGAGTTTATTGTAGTGCCTCTCTCCAGGAAATCCACAAAAATCGTATTTCTACCGGGTTACTGATTAACCACGTGGTTGAAGGCGCAGGGGGCCGAATTTTACGACGAAGGAATTTCCAAGCTCGTCCATCGCTACGATAAGTGCTTTAATTTAAATGGAAACTATGTAGAAAAGTAGTATTTAAGTGTGGCTTTCATCTGTATATAATAAAAAAATTTCCAATACTTTATTTATTTTTAATTCTAAAACGTAATGTACTTTGTGGATAGCCCTCGTATTAATGAGTGGAACTGTAAATCAAGTGATGTACTGGGTCTCGCCTAATAAATTACGTGTAAATGTGGTCGCATTACCAACGTATTTTTAAACGACCGTAGCACAGAAACGGGACGTTACTGGACATGGGTTCCAATTCAAAATATTGTCATTTCACTCCTCTCTACAAGTCCTAGAAGATTGTAACGGCAGTTTCCGGCCGTACGGGCACGTCTAAAAAACTGTGTGTCTCCTGTTTTGCTCTACACTACAATATATTCAAATTCGATCAGTATCGAAGTGCATACCTTGGGCAAGTTTAATTGTGAAGAGAAGCAGTGGCGACAGAATGGGACGGCCAGGAAAGTTGGGGCTGCGTTGTTTTGGGGGAGGAGAGCAGAGAGCGAGGTCATCGGTCTCATCGGATTAGGGAAGGACGGAGAAGGAAGTCGGTCGTGCCCTTTCAGAGGAAACATCACGGCATTTGCCTGGAGCGATTTAGAGATATCTCGGAAAACCTAAATCAGGGTGGCTGGAAGCGGGATTGGATCGTCGACCTCCCGAATGCGAGTCCAGTGTGCTAGCCACTGCCTCACTGTTAGGAGAGCTCAGTCACTTAGAACGTGCATTACTCACTGGATGTAAACTGAGTAACAGATCCATCAGGGACGTTACATCCAAAGTAGCCCAAACCGACTGTCGGTGGTTTGTTTTTGGAGTGTAAATGTGAAGGAACAACCACAGGTAAAACAAGGCAAGGAAGACCTTGCAGCAACCGTCGAGCATTGCACAGGGTGGTTGTAAAGAAGCGCATCAGCGCCACCATTCATTCAGCGTGACACTCAGACACTTCACTGAAATTTTTCCCTGCTGAATCCAAGTCGTCATGAAGGAAAAGGACGGACACTGTAGTGGGACGCGAAATTGAAGCGTCACCCATCCACCAGTGTCAGCCCAGTTTGCAGGTGAATATCAGTTTAATTTAGGTTTTGTTTATGTATTTTTGTAATATTTGTAATAGTTGTGAATTGTCTAAAGTTTATATTTAATTTTTTATGTTTCATGTACGGAGAGGGCGGCGAAACGAACGGAGACAGTATCTTCGTTGCCGGGACCAGAGATAAAATTGCTGGCCACTATACGTCGCGGGTCGACAGCCAAGCAGCAACAGAAGATTCTGAAACCGGGTTGTTGCGTTGTGCTTCTAACATTGATAATGAATAATTTGTAATGTTTTGTACAACAATGACGTCATAGGAAGTTTAATCTTATTGAAAATGTTAGTCCTACCTTGTCGAGGCTCAGGTTCACGTCTGTACGTAGGAAGATAATAAACTAGTGGATGCTACTAAAGTTGAAATACGTGTTCCGAGGATTTATTTATGAAGAATTATGTGAATGAATTAATAATATATTTGACAAGAATTATTGAAATTTTGACAGCGTTCATCGCGACTTTGAATCTCAAAAGTTTATTCAATGTGGTTCTAATATCGATTAAATCAGATAACGTGTATCAATATAATTTCTGAGGAGAAACAAACGACATCTAAAATTGAAAAACTTTCCGCAAACCAATTGGACCGAGTGACGTAATTCTGCGCATACGACTCAAATGATGTTTTATAGTTTCGTTCAAGAACCATTCTGAGACAATTTAAAAAGAATATAAATAATTTTGAAGTGGGTTGTAACTGACGTAGGTGACGAAGTCTGCACATGGTCATATGTCGAAAGAAAATCATTTATAAAGAACTTACGTCGTTACACTACAACACACCATATTATTGTCTGTTAATAGCTGTCCGGATGGTTTTGAGCAGGTAGAGTATATTCCTGACCACGTAGAACACGGAGTGCACGAATTCTGCTATCTTGGATGCAGAATGCTGCTTGATGGAAGAAAATTGGTTCAAATGGCTCTGAGCACTATTGGACTTAACATCTGTCGTCATAAGTCCCCTAGAACTTAGAACTACTTAAACCTAACTAACCTAAGGACATCACACACATCCATGCCCGAGGCAGGATTCGAACCTGCGACCGTAGCAGTTCCGTTGATGGAAGAAACAAGGTCCATAAGGGAAGACGGCTTACGCAAATAAAGACAGCATTGTTAAAATTCTTGGCGAAACTTTCAGCTGTCATTTATTTTCCACAGTTCACCACTAGTTTCGGTCAATGACCATTATCAAGCTTAGCAAAGATTAATCTGCCAGTAAGTTTGATATCAGTCCCAATTCCGCTGCAGAATGAAAATCGGTTCTGGAAACGGTTCCCAAGGCTGTAGATCAGGCATGTATCCGCCATATCCTTCAACCCAAGAGTGCTAGTCTCTCATACTTTGCAAGAGAACATTTGTGAAGTATACCTCAAATTCAGAAGCGCTAGTCCCTCAGACGTGGCAAGAGAATACCTGTGAAGTTTGGAGTGTAGGAGATTAGGTAGTGTGCTGAAGAACAGCTATGGCGAAGCGCTGTGAGTCGGGCTGTGCTCCAAGCTTAACACGCAAAGTAAATGACAGCTGAGGGTTTCACCATTAATTTTAACAATTATTAGGCGTCTGAATAGCTCCATCTGCAAACATACATAACGACAGCATTGCTTGCCAAAAGGAAGCTACTAGAATTGAACATTGCCCATCTTTCGTAAATACACTCCTGGAAATGGAAAAAAGAACACATTGACACCGGTGTGTCAGACCCACCATACTTGCTCCGGACACTGCGAGAGGGCTGTACAAGCAATGATCACACGCACGGCACAGCGGACACACCAGGAACAGCGGTGTTGGCCGTCGAATGGCGCTAGCTGCGCAGCATTTGTGCACCGCCGCCGTCAGTGTCAGCCAGTTTGCCGTGGCGTACGGAGCTCCATCGCAGTCTTTAACACTGGTAGCATGCCGCGACAGCGTGGACGTAAACCGTATGTGCAGTTGACGGACTTCGAGCGAGGGCGTATAGTGGGCATGCGGGAGGCCGGGTGGACGTACCGCCGAATTGCTCAACACGTGGGGCGTGAGGTCTCCACAGTACATCGATGTTGTCGCCAGTGATCGGCGGAAGGTGCACGTGCCCGTCGACCTGGGACCGGACCGCAGCGACGCACGGATGCACGCCAAGACCGTAGGATCCTACGCAGTGCCGTAGGGGACCGCACCGCCACTTCCAAGCAAATTAGGGACACTGTTGCTCCTGCGGTATCGGCGAGGACCATTCGCAACCGTCTCCATGAAGCTGGGCTACGATCCCGCACACCGTTAGGCCGTCTTCCGCTCACGCCCCAACATCGTGCAGCCCGCCTCCAGTGGTGTCGCGACAGGCGTGAATGGAGGGACGAATGGAGACGTGTCGTCTTCAGCGATGAGAGTCGCTTCTGCCTTGGTGCCAATGATGGTCGTATGCGTGTTTGGCGCCGTGCAGGTGAGCGCCACAATCAGGACTGCATACGACCGAGGCACACAGGGCCAACACCCGGCATCATGGTGTGGGGAGCGATCTCCTACACTGGCCGTACACCACTGGTGATCGTCGAGGGGACATTGAATAGTGCACGGTACATCCAAACCGTCATCGAACCCATCGTTCTACCATTCCTAGACCGGCAAGGGAACTTGCTGTTCCAACAGGACAATGCACGTCCGCATGTATCCCGTGCCACCCAACGTGCTCTAGAAGGTGTAAGTCAACTACCCTGGCCAGCAAGATCTCCGGATCTGTCCCCCATTGAGCATGTTTGGGACTGGATGAAGCGTCGTCTCACGCGGTCTGCACGTCCAGCACGAACGCTGGTCCAACTGAGGTGCCAGGTGGAAATGGCGTGGCAAGCCGTTCCACAGGACCACATCCAGCATTCAATGAATTCGAAAGTAAAGTTCTATGTACTGACTTGGCAGAAAATCCTAAGAAATTTTGGTCTGATGTCAAAGCGGTAGGTGGATCAAAACAAAATGTCCAGACACTCTGTGACCAAAATGGTACTGAAACAGAGGATGACAGATTAAAGGCCGAAATACTAAATGTCTTTTTCCAAAGCTGTTTCACAGAGGAAGCCTGCACTGTAGTTCCTCCTCTAGATTGTCGCACAGATGACAAAATGGTAGATATCGAAATAGACGACAGAGGGATAGAGAAACAATTAAAATCGCTCAGAAGAGGAAAGGCCGCTGGACCTGATGGGATACCAGTTCGATTTTACACAGAGTACGCGAAGGAACTTGCCCCCCTTCTTGCAGCGGTGTCTCTAAAAGAGCGTAGCGTTCCAAAGGATTGGAAAAGGGCACAGGTCATCCCCGTTTTCAAGAAGGGACGTCGAACAGATGCGCAGAACTATAGACCTATATCTCTAATGTCTATCAGTTGTAGAATTTTGGAACACGTATTATGTTCGAGTATAATGACCTTTCTGGAGACTAGCAATGTACTCTGCAGGAATCAGCATGGGTTTCGAAAAAGACGGTCGTGTGAAACCCAGCTCGCGCTATTCGTCCACGAGACTCAGTGGGCCATAGACACGGGTTCACAGGTAGATGCCGTGTTTCTTGACTTCCGCAAGGCGTTCGATTCAGTTCCCCACAGTCGTTTAATGAACGAAGTAAGAGTATATGGACTATCAGACCAATTGTGTGATTCTATTGAAGAGTTCCTAGATAACAGAACGCAGCATGGCATTCTCAGTGGAGAGAAGTCTTCCGAAGTAAGAGTGAAATCAGGTGTGCCGCAGGGGAGTGTCGTAGGACCGTTGCTATTCACAATATACATAAATGACCTGGTGGATGACATCGGAAGTTCACTGAGGCTTTTTGCGGCTGGTGCTGTGGCATATCGAGAGGTTGCAACAATGGAAAATTGTACTGAAATGCAGGAGGATATGAAGCGAATTGACACATGGTGCAGGACAATGGCAATGGAATCTCAATGTAGACAAGTGTAAAGTGCTGCGAATACATAGAAAGATAGATCCCTTATCATTTAGCAACAAAATAGCAGGTCAGCAACTGGAAGCAGTTAATTCCAGTTCTGGGAGTAGGCATTAGGAGTGATTTAAAATGGAATGATTATATAAAGTTGATCGTCGGTAAAGCAGATGCCAAACTGAGATTCATTGGAAGAATCCTAAGGAAATGCAATCCGAAAACAAAGGAAGTAGGTTACAGTACGCTTGTTCGCCCACTGTTTGAATACTGCTCAGCAGTGTGGGATCCGTACCAGATAGGGTTGATAGAAGAGATAGAAAAGATCCAACGGAGAGCAGCGCGCTTCGTTACAGGATCATTTAGTAATCGCGAAAGCGTTACGGAGATGATAGATAAACTCCAGTGGAAGACCCTGCAGGAGAGACGCTCAGTAGCTCGGTACGGGCTTTTGTTGAAGTTTCGAGAACATACCTTCACCGAAGAGTCAAGCGGTATGTTGCTCCCTCCTGCGTATATCTCGCGAAGAGACCATGAGGTTAAAATCAGGGAGATTAGAGCCCACACATAAGCATACCGAAAATCCTTCTTTCCACGAATAATACTAGACTGGAATAGAAGGGGGAACCGATAAAGGTGCTCAAGGAACCCTCCACCACACACCGTCAGGTGGCTTGCGGAGTATGGATGTAGATGTAGATGTAGAAAACACGAAAAAAGATATTGATCTAACTAGAAAATACTGTTCAACACTCTGGGTTAAAATTAGTGTATTGATCATTATAGAAATGAAGGTGCAAGATTACAGTTTCCCAGTGAGAATCGTGTAGAAATTTAACTTAACAAAACAGCCTTTGCAATCAGAAGTACAGCCCTCTATCATGTACAAGGCAAACATTCTCCTTTTCACATAACTTACGATGGAAGAAATGAAAATAAAATCCAACATAATAAATCTGAAAAATAATGCAGAACCAATTTCTATATCTTGAAAATCGTACTGTTAAGACATAGTCTCTCGTAGCCTACACCACTCTCTATGAATACTCGTTGATGGGAAACGGCGCCCACGAAAGGTTACCAAGTCTCGGTCTGTCACATATCTCACTCGATGACACACATTCACGACAGTGAATTGTGTTACTGTTAATCTAATGTACACTACCGTAAATCAATATCATAACTCTCCACATGGAACCAAATGATTACACCCGAGTATTTTAGAATAAAAAGCAGTCTTGGTTGCGAAATTATTTAATGTCAATGGCGCGTTTCACCTTTTTTGGGCATTAACAGATTATCTAAAGGAGTTGGGTGTGAAACTCAAAAATCATATAGCCATATAGCGACGTAACACCATCTGAAAAACAATACTGGATCATTCTAGAGCTAACTGAAGATTCATTAAAGTGATGGACGAAAGGCTTCTGGAACTAATAAAATACATTGCGGCAAGACAAAGGGGGTTCTTATATATGAAACGAATCACTGTCTCTCAATAAAATCTTCTCGGTTTACGAGCCGCTCATTTCATATAAAACGTGCGAAGGAACTAAGTCTGGTCATATAACAATAAGCAGGCATTTTGTGTCATATATCCGCTGATTTCCTTACGATGATAAAATTTCAGATAACATAACGAAAAAGTTAGTCTCGCAACTACAGGCCTGCATTTCATAATACCTACAACATACCAAAAATAGCAAAATAAAGCAGTGAAAAGTTCCTGTGGTCACCGACGGGGTCGAAGGATTTTATATCGGTCGGACCAATGATTTTTACGACTCCCAACATAAAAGAAAATCAATTCACAATGGTACACTGAAGTTCTGCTATAAAATTATTTGATGTTAATATAGATATTAGCACAAGAAGACACTTATTTATACAGGAAAGCCAGAGCTGCAGATACGATAATTCCTGTAAGCTCCCTGCACCCACACAGCTACTAACATGCTGCTTTCCATTCAATGGTGTATCACCTATACCTGTGCCATTATCTGAATCTGCCTTTCACACAGAACTACAGGCCACCAAACGTATCGCTGCCACACATGGCACGTCTGTGTGATAAGTTGCCACGAGTAAAGAATGTGTTTAAAATTACACCACTAGTGTGCCCTCGCCGGCAGGACTGAATCAGTAGTTACAGAAACATCCCACATGTAGGTGAAATTTTGATTGACATCGGAAAAAATTAAGAGTCTGACAACCACGGACAGCAACAACATACAACAAATTTTATTCAATAATAAAACTGCAACCCGGGAAACAGAGGTATAAAATGACATGCAGACACTATGGAACATTATATGTTGGTCAGTCAGGCAGACCTGTGACAATTTGGATATCTGAACATGAGAGAAGCTGGAGATTAAGAAACAAATATACAACCTAAGCCGATCATCTCTTGACAGAAAACGGTTCATGTGATGTAGTATATGAAGTTTTAAACTCTGGTAAGGAATGGAGAAAGATGACTCTATTTCAGACATTAGAAATCAACAAATAAAAGCCATGTAATACCAGCTTACTGTGTAGTGATCTAACTTAATTACTTTTTTCTCCTCTATTAAACTAAGTCTTCAACTATCAATACTAGATTAAAATTCTAATTCAATTTTGTTTTTTCCTGTTGTTAAAGGTATCTCCACATAACATGCATTGTGTTTTAGTTAATTTGAGGGTCACATAAGAAATACAAGCACTGTGCACGTCCTAACTTTAATGATTAATTCAGTTCCATTTTAATGGATTTTTGCATAAAACAGTGCAGCCATTACAATTCTTTAATAAGGTTAGCGACAAAAATTAAATTTTAAGCACACAGAGGTTTGATACGTACATGAAACTATAAACACTTTGGTTGATAATATGTGTGCAAATCGCACGTCATTTTATCCTTGGTTGCAACACTCAGTTTTCACATGACAGTGGCCTAAGAAACCGAATTTTATTCGTGACTCAATAAATATAATTTTGCAGAACATTTGGAAGTATTTACGATTTAATATTGTTATGTTCTACCAGATACGGACGAAAATTTCAGGTAATGTAACTTTCTTTTCCTTCGAAAATCAATGAGCAGAACTTTGTATCCTGTGAAAGGTATGACTTTATCTGTCTGGAAGTTTTATGTTCAGTCAGATCATCAAATGGCTCTGAGCACTATGGGACTTAACATCTATGGTCATCAGTCTCCTAGAACTTAGAACTACTTAAACCTAACTAACCTAAGGACAGCACACAACACCCAGCCATCACGAGGCAGAGAAAATCCCTGACCCCGCCGGGAATCGAACCCGGGAACCCGAGCGTGGGAAGCGAGAACGCTACCGCACGACCACGAGATGCGGGCAGTCAGATCATCAGAGAGAGATAACTGTGTTGTGAAGCTGCTAGCATTTATTTACACAAGAAACGTTTTCAATACGCGATGCTGAAATGGGAGACTGATAGGCAATTACCATAACACCTCTGCAGTAGGTTAATGAGAAATTCTAGGAACGCTCTGTATGGTGCAAAAACACACTGCAATGGAAACACCGTGTTACAAAGAATATCTATTACACAGAGGGTGCCTTGCGAAATCTGGGCTAATGAAGGTTAGGTTGCAAGAAAAGCAAACCTCAGTACCTCGTAGAAATAATTATTAGATTACAATAGAGACATTAACGAGAACGCACAAGAGAATTATTTCCTAGCGTTTGCAGAAGAAAATGATCCACTCCTTAGCGTCTGATTTCTGTATCAATTAAGGTCAGTTAAATACAAGTAGTTGTTTCTTACATCTATGTCGGAAACACGGTGAGATAAAGAGTTCCTTTGTTTACCTACCTACGATATGGATGGTTTCATTTTGTACTGAATAGTCAAGAAGGATCCCTTTACAGTGATACATCCTGTTCTCGTGTATTCGTAATGAAACCAAGACCGAATTTTCAAAAGGAAGACAATGCCGCCAGGAAGTTTCAAAACAGGTGGATTCAAAAATTTTCTTCCGGTTGCACAAAGTGCACATTTGAAGACAGGAATTTTAACTGACGAAACGAAACTAAACGTTTATCTTTATGTCAACTGTGAGTTTCCGGATCATGTGGTCGCTCGTAGGAGTGTATTTGTTGCTGCTATGTCTCTCGCTTATCCCGTTGAATCGCGATCACTAGTAAAAGACGTTTTCTGTTCTCCGTTTCAGCAGCTGCAATTCACTTAACTTTTTGGCATTATTTTACACCAGACCACTGGGATGCAGCCCGACAGCATATGCATCTCGCACTTCACCACTGGCCAGCAAGGTCCTCTTGGGCTCACGGTAGTGCATGGCGCTTATTTTTCGCCTAACGTTTCAGCGGATAAAAATAAGGCGCAATAGAAATCACACGAGTGATTTTTCTTCTAAAGAAGAGTGAGAAGTGGACAAATGGGAAATCGATTTGACCAGCATCAATTAGCGCCTTGACGGAAAACTTTAACATTACACGAAGAGCAACAGCTAATTGTGTAAGTGGAGTGCAGAAAAATATCATAGCACAACATAAATTGAAACTTCACTGCTTTCTCTTGATCTATATACGCTTAAAAATAATAGTACACCAAACGATATTTAAATACATTATATTTCAAGCTTTACGAATAAAGCTTTAAAATGAAAAAAATTGAAGAAAAGATTTCGAAAGTTTTGTGAAATACCGTCGAAAAGTATGAAACAAAACACATTAGAGAAACATTTGACGCACCTTTGAATGATGCTCGAAATTACGTACAGCAAATAATAATGCTGATTGAAAATTTAGTGTTAAATGTTTTACTTAGAATCACAGAATTTTAATGAGTACTAGAACATATTTGTCTGGTGGAATTTAGCTCAGCGGTTCACTTAACTGGCTAAAATATGATAATCCCAGCGATTGAACATGATTTCGAGCTTCGAGCGCGTCAGACGTTCCTCTAACCTTACTTCTGACCAAATTATATAGCAATGCAGTTTTAAAGGGTTTTGAAACACTTCATCTATGTCCATTCTTTCCCTCTAAACACTTTGGATGAACAGCAACGCTGCATAGCCACAGCACTGCTTTAACCCCAGGTATGCTCCCTAAGGTATGAGATGCGTTTTGACTATAGTCTGGATACATGTCGAGTCCCTGATGGAGAGAACATTGAATCTTTTGAGAGGGATAAACGAAAACTCTGAACCTAAACGTAACAGTAAAATATTCTTCAAAGTTGCGTTTATTTGCCTGCGGAAGATTTAACCTCGTAAAATCGGAGAATTCTTTTAGAAGCTTTGTAGTCTTACGCGTAAGGAAAACTTGATCAAATCTGCCCTTGTGCAGGACATATAATCTTGTGATATCTGATTAACCCTTTTGAGACACTCTGTATGACAACATCTAACGGTTACTATCGACAAAACCATCATCATTATCATCATCTGGTATGCGTAATTCATTCCTGCTGGCAAATTATGACGAGCCACTGTCATTAAGTGTATGATTAATAAGCAATTGTATATGTACCAGTATAACTAGCGTAACAAATTACATTTGTAAAATTAAAATGAAACAATTTTATTGATCCGATGGATTCACATTTTCCTGGAGACATAAACAATTGTATATGTACCTGTATAACTGGCGTAATAAATTACATTTGCAAAATTAAAGTGAAACAATTTTATTGATCCGATGGATTCACATTTTACTGGAGACATATGAGTCTCAACTTTATCTTCAATAGGGATAGAAGCTAAAGCAATGAATTATAATTTGTACAACAGCCAGGGCTTCAACCCAGATCTTCTGTTTGCTAGTTGGATCAGCTGATCGTTGCATCTCCTTAGCATTCTTACTACAACAGCGGCACAGACCACTGTAGTCCAGTGTCCTCCCTAACACAATTCTCAAACGATTTAAGAAGGAGCAAGTGGGCTGAAGGTGTGAATTAAAGTTTCTGGTAGGGAGGGCATTTGAGTACGGTATTTGTGCAGCTGCGGTAGTATTAATGCTGTGGTGGCATAGAAGTTTGCGCATCCGCCAAGTAACCAGGAGATTTGGGTACAAGTCCCATCTGTGGCACAAATTTTAATTCATTGCTTCAGCTTCTGTCCTTATTGAAAAAAAGTTTTATTTCAGAAGATCAAAATCATTGACTTCTCCAGCTGACATGTTCCTTATTTACTCAAAGCACATAACGAGAGCAGTTTCTCATAGTTAACCAGCACAAATACAGTGACTAGATGATGATGAAAATGCAATGTAACTCACCGACCTACATCGATACCTCCCGTCAGTGCAGCACTCCGAGAAGAATGGGCTACCATACCATTCCCCTAAAAACCTTCCAGCACCTGATTGAACGTGTGCTGCGAGAGTGGAAGCTGTCATCAAGGCTAAGGGTGGGCCAACACCATATTGAATTCCAGCATTAGCGATCGAGGGCTCCACGAAGTTGTAAGTCATTTTCAGCCAGGTGACCGGATACTTTTGATCACATAGTGTACATCTCCACACCATCTCAGCAAGCCACCATATGGTGTAGGGTACCGTATGCCACCATTAATCATTTCCTTTTAACAAATCTTGTAATGTCATTGACATAATACAATTTGCTCACTTTGACTAGTGATTTCTTTGGCTTATACCAAAGTCACAAACAGCAGTATCGGTGTGTTTGCATCTCATGCGTCAGGTGTGTGCTTCAGACAATGACTATCCACCTGTTTTTCACGTTTACTTAAGTCACATGTGTTTTGTAGCTACACTCCTGGAAATTGAAATAAGAACACCGTGAATTCATTGTCCCAGGAAGGGGAAACTTTATTGACACATTCCTGGGGTCAGATACATCACATGATCACACTGACAGAACCACAGGCACATAGACACAGGCAACAGAGCATGCACAATGTCGGCACTAGTACAGTGTATATCCACCTTTCGCAGCAATGCAGGCTGCTATTCTCCCATGGAGACGATCGTAGAGATGCTGGATGTAGTCCTGTGGAACGGCTTGCCATGCCATTTCCACCTGGCGCCTCAGTTGGACCAGCGTTCGTGCTGGACGTGCAGACCGCGTGAGACGACGCTTCATCCAGTCCCAAACATGCTCAATGGGGGACAGATCCGGAGATCTTGCTGGCCAGGGTAGTTGACTTACACCTTCTAGAGCACGTTGGGTGGCACGGGATACATGCGGACGTGCATTGTCCTGTTGGAACAGCAAGTTCCCTTGCCGGTCTAGGAATGGTAGAACGATGGGTTCGATGACGGTTTGGATGTACCGTGCACTATTCAGTGTCCCCTCGACGATCACCAGTGGTGTACGGCCAGTGTAGGAGATCGCTCCCCACACCGTGATGCCGGGTGTTGGCCCTGTGTGCCTCGGTCGTATGCAGTCCTGATTGTGGCGCTCACCTGCACGGCGCCAAACACACATACGACCACCATTGGCACCAAGGCAGAAGCGACTCTCATCGCTGAAGACGACACGTCTCCATTCGTCCCTCCATTCACGCCTGTCGCGACACCACTGGAGGCGGGCTGCACGATGTTGGGGCGTGAGCGGAAGACGGCCTAACGGTGTGCGGGACCGTAGCCCAGCTTCATGGAGACGGTTGCGAATGGTCCTCGCCGATACCCCAGCAGCAACAGTGTCCCTAATTTGCTGGGAAGTGGCGGTGCGGTCCCCTACGGCACTGCGTAGGATCCTACGGTCTTGGCGTGCATCCGTGCGTCGCTGCGGTCCGGTCCCAGGTCGACGGGCACGTGCACCTTCCGCCGACCACTGGCGACAACATCGATGTACTGTGGAGACCTCACGCCCCACGTGTTGAGCAATTCGGCGGTACGTCCACCCGGCCTCCCGCATGCCCACTATACGCCCTCGCTCAAAGTCCGTCAACTGCACATACGGTTCACGTCCACACTGTCGCGGCATGCTACCAGTGTTAAAGACTGCGATGGAGCTCCGTATGCCACGGCAAACTGGCTGACACTGACGGCGGCGGTGCACAAATGCTGCGCAGCTAGCGCCATTCGACGGCCAACACCGCGGTTCCTGGTGTGTCCGCTGTGCCGTGCGTGTGATCATTGCTTGTACAGCCCTCTCGCAGTGTCCGGAGCAAGTATGGTGGGTCTGACACACCGGTGTCAATGTGTTCTTTTTTCCATTTCCAGGAGTGTATTTTGGCATAGAAACAGCATTGGGGCTTTTACATTGAGAGTCCACAGCGCTGCTTCTAGGTACCAGTTTTGATGGATGTGTGTGTGTGTGTGTGTGTGTGTGTGTGTGTGTGAGATCGTTCCTGGATGTGGAAGGCTACAAACCTTTATGTAATTATTTGGATAGTCAGTTTCTAACATGAGGTAAAAAATTCAGATCGTTGGACACTTTTAACCACGACTAAGATGGGTGCTCTGTGGTTGCATTGTGATTAGATTTTTCATCGTAATGACTGTAGATACACTAGGCTGTGACTTGCTGTTTCATTTTAATTTAAGGTGAAGGGAAAGGGAGAGGAGGGGAGATGAGGGGTAAAGTAGTGGGAGTGGGACGGGAAAGGTGCGTGTTGTTGATGTTATTCATTCAAGATCAATGACTGTGTTCAGGGTCTGAAGCAGACACTGCTTTCCTAAATGTACAGAAGGTAAAAGATATATGCACCACAGGATTCATCCTTAAACTAAAAATAAGTGTGTGAGACAACACTCATTTTAGAGCAAACGAGGTTTTGTTTACATCAGTCGCTGTCTTTTGTCCATTCTTCAATATTTGCAGTATCCTTAACATAAGATTGATTGCTCAGTTTGACGAGTGACATTTTTGACTTAGACCAAAGTCACAAACTGCAGTATCAGTGTGTTTCCGACTTATGCCCCAGGTGTGTGCTATCCTTTGTGTATGCCCTCGTTTGAGGTAATAAGATGATTTCTGGTAGTTAAAAATAGAGCCACATTCTTGTGTCGGAGTTGTTGGTTCCAGGACATGGCAGTCTCATTGGGCTGACTTAACCGATTATCCGTTTATATCCAAGCAATACTAGCAGCTGGTTCTTCTTGCAATTCGGTAGTATGAAAATGTATAGTTTCCTTTTCGTCATCAAGGAATAGTTTATGGTCGTCTTTGTTTAATGGTACTGGTCTTCATTACGGTCACGATGACCTTAAGTAATTATACACTATTTAATTTTCTAATAAATACATAAAAATGCAGGATAGCATTTTTGTACTAGTAATTGAGAATTGGGAAATAGTTTTTCATAAGATTTTGTGACAGCGCACTATGATCAGTGACTGGATGTCATGGCGTATCCGTTCTGGTTCTCGAACTTCTTTTCCAACTGTCTTTTCAGCAAGCATATTCTCTCGTCTAAATTCCTATCACGTACTCGTATTTCCCGTTGTATCCCTCTACATCTTAGCAATAGTCAAAAGTTCCAGCCCCGCGTCCTACATACGTTATTTCCTTCCTTTGTTCTGGTATTCTCTCTTCCCCTCATGACGAATTTTCGACTGCAAATACAGCGAGTCGTTAAAATTCAGATTGGTATTTCGTATTTCTGGCGATCTTGTGATCTCCTTTGTTTTTCTTCTTTGCCTAGAGCATCTGTGGCGCCAGTAGATCTTTGACAGAATTTGCGACGCTCCTTTCCTATTTACATGTTAGGCTCTCCGAACGTGCATTCGGGTTTTGTTATGGAGATGGGATTTGATATTATTGTGTGACACACATCACTACGATTTTACGCAGGCCGAGACGCCCCTGTTTCACGAAGTGCAATAATTATGTGTGTGTCTTAAGCAGAATCAGCTCTGGGCTCCTTGTCGTGATCATCGGGTCCTTTGACACCAGTCACAGATTGTGAAATAGGCTGTATACTGTAGTACCAGTGGCCAGAAAGATTCGCGAAAGCATGTCCAAAGTGCTCACAAGACACTAAACAAAACAGAAACTCATAGTGTCACACCTAAGGCAGAAGAGAAACAGCTATGACTTCCATATCGCTGGCGTCGTAGCATCCTCTTTCACTGTGAGCTTTATTATTTCACAGATGTTGCACGTAGTGCTTGTAGCACTATTAGATTTCATATTGTAGCAACGTCACTGTGAGCAGTAACTAAGAATTAAATCATTACTCATGCAGATGACTTTCTCCTATGGGAAGCATGGCTCGCAATCCCAAGAGACTCTTAACTTATAAACGGACGGCCTTCCAGCTTCTCTTCAAGTGTTCATACAGATCTCGTCTAAATAAGAAATTTATGTAAATTAACTATGAGGGCACGATGAAAAGATAGGAATAGAAAAGCAACGGGAATCACTCAACAGAGGAAAGTCCACTGGACCTGACGGGATACCAATTCGGTGCTACACAGAGTACGCGAAAGAACTTGCCCCCCTTCTTACAGCCGTGTACCGCAAGTCTCTAGAGGAAAGGAAGGTTCCAAATGATTGGAAAAGAGCACAGGTAGTCCCAGTCTTCAAGAAGGGTCGTCGAGCAGATGCGCAAAACTATAGACCTATATCTCTGACGTCGATCTGTTGTAGAATTTTAGAACATGTTCTTTGCTCGAGTATCATGTCGTTTTTGGAAACACAGAATCTACTATGTAGGAATCAACATGGATTCCGGAAAAAGCGATCGTGTGAGACCCAACTCGCTTTATTTGCTCATGACACCCAGAAAATATTAGATACAGGCTCCCAGGTAGATGCTATTTTTCTTGACTTCCGGAAGGCGTTCGATACAGTTCCGCACTGTCGCCTGATAAACAAAGTAATAGCCTACGGAATATCAGACCAGCTGTGTGACTGGATTGAAGAGTTTTTAGCAAACAGAACACAGCATGTTGTTATCAATGGGGAGACGTCTACAGACGTTAAAGTAACGTCTGGCGTGCCACAGGGGAGTGTTATGGGACCATTGCTTTTCACAATATATATAAATGACCTAGTAGATAGTGTCGGAAGTTCCATGCGGCTTTTCGCGGATGATGCTGTAGTATACAGAGAAGTTGCAGCATTAGAAAATTGTAGCGAAATGTAGGAAGATCTGCAGCGGATAGGCACTTGGTGCAGGGAGTGGCAACTGACCCTTAACATAGACAAATATAATGTATTGCGAATACATAGAAAGAAGGATCCTTTATTGTACGATTATATGATAGCGGAACAAACACTGGTAGCAGTTACTTCTGTAAAATATCTGGGAGTATGCGTGCAGAACGATTTGAAGTGGAATGATCATATAAAATTAATTGTTGGTAAGGCGGGACCAGGTTGAGATTCATTGGGAGAGTCCTTAGAAAATGTAGTCCATCAACAAAGCAGGTGGCTTACAAAACACTCGTTCGACCTATATTTGAGTATTGCTCATCAGTGTGGGATCCGTACCAGATCGGGTTGACGGAGGAGATAGAGAAGATCCAAAGAAGACCGGCGCGTTTCGTCACAGGGTTATTTGGTAACCGTGATAGCGTTACGGAGATGTTTAACAAACTCAAGTGGCAGACTCTGCAAGAGAGGCGCTCTGCATCACGGTGTAGCTTGCTCGCCAGGTTTCGAGAGGGTGCGTTTCTGGATGAGGTATCGAATATACTGCTTCCCCCTACTTATACCTCACGAGCAAATCACGAACGTAAAATTAGAGAGATTAGAGCGCGCTCAGAGGCTTTCAGACAGTCATTCTTCCCGCGAACCATACGCGACTGGAACAGGAAAGGGAGGTAATGACAGTTTCACGTAAAGTGCCCTCCGCCACATACCGTTGGGTGGCTTGCGGAGCATAAATGTAGATGTACAAGATATGTCCCCGATATTTTCACTTGAAAACTCTTAAAGCTATTTAAATAAAACAAACGTTATTAGCATTCTACATCTTTATTTTTCATGTATTTATTCCTCATCGTAGTCGCACGAGGGACAAACACATTTCTCTGAACGACTGATCACTTTGTTGATACAACCACTGTGGAATGTCTGTTGATGAAGCCAGGGCCTCACTCCTACAGGCACCGCTTCGTCATCGTCAAAGTGAAGTCAACGAAGGTGTTCTTTAAGTTACGCAAATAGATGAAAATCTGACGGGGCCACGTCTGCGCTGTTTGGAGGATGATCTATGACAGTGAATCCAAGACCTCTGCTGCTTTTAGGTGTCGTAGCGCTCGCGTGTGGACTTGCATTGTCGTACTGAAGGGGGAGGGTTCTCCATATTTGGACGAACTCCTGGAATTCGAAATTCGATTACGTCAAACCGTTTCTCACGCATGGACATCGTGACGTCACACAACGCCTTTTTACACGCCGTAATTCGGAGCCCTATGGCATCAGAATTACAAATACGCGTCCCAGTCCCATCAATGTGACCGCTGGTTGTGTTGGACGTTACGGTAATTATCACACTAAGAGGAAATATGGCAGCACTAACAATGTAGGGTATGGTATACAGGGTGGTCCAATGATAGTAACCAGGCCAAATATCTCACGAAATAAGCATCAAACAGAAAAACTACAAAGAAGGAAGGGGAAAACCAGATGGCGCTATGGTTGGCCCGCTAGATGGCGCTGCTATAAGTCAAATTGAGATCAACTGTGTTTTCTTAAATAGGAACCCCGATTTTTTATTACATATTCGTGTAGTACGTAAATAAATATGAATGTTTGGTTGGACCACTTTTTTCGCTTTGTGATAGATGGCGCTGTAATATTACAAACGTTTAAGTACGTGGTATCACGTTACATTCCTCCAGTGCGGACGGTATTTGCTTCGTGATACATTACCCTTGTTAAAATGGACCGTTTACCAATTGCGGAAAAGGTCGATATCGTGTTGATGTATGCCCAACGGTATCCTGGACGACATCGTCCAAGTGCCCATACCGTTCGCCGGATAGTTACGTTACTTAAGGAAACAGGAAGCCTTCAGCCACATGTGAAACGTCAACCACGACCTGCAACACATGATGATGCCCAAGTAGGTGTTTCGGCTGCTGTCGCGGCACATCAGTAGCAGACAAACTGCGCGAGAATCGGGAATCTGAAAAACGTCGGTGTTGAGAATACTACATGAACATCGATTGCACCCGTACCATATTTCTATGCACAAGGAATTGCTTGGTGACGACTTTGAACGTCGTGTACAGTTCTGCAACTGGACACAAGAGAAATTACGGTACGATGACAAATTTTTTGAACACGTTCTATTTAGCAAAGAAGCGTCCTTGACCAACAGCGGTAACGTAAACCGGCGTAATATGCACTATTGGGCAACGGAAAATCCACGATGGCTGCGACTAGTGGAACATCAGCGACCTTGGCGGGTTAATGTATAGTGCAGCATAATGGGAAGAAGGATAATTGGCCCCCATTTAATCGATGGCAATCTAAATAGTGCATTGTATGCTGATTTCCTACGTAATGTTCTACCGATTTTACTACAAGATGTTTCACTGCAAGAGAATGGCTATGTACTTCCAACATGATGGATGTCCGGCACATAGCTCGTGTGCGGTTGCAGCGGTATTGAATAGCATATTTCACAACAGGTGGAAATGGTCGTCGAAGCACCATACCATGGCCCGCACGTTCACCGGATCTGACGTCCCCGGATTTCTTTCTGTGGGGAAAATTGAAGGATATTTGCTATCGTGATCCACCGACGGCGCCGACAACATGCGTCAACGCATTGTCAATGCATGTGCGAACATTACGGAAGGCGAACTACTCGCAGTTGAGAGGAATGTCGTTACTCGTATTGCCAAATGCTCTGAGCTTGACGGACATCATTTTGCGCATTTATTGCATTAAAGTGGTATTTACAGGTAATCACGCTGTAACAACATCCGTTCTCAGAAATGAAAAGTTCACAAAGGTAGCCTACATGTATCACATTGGAACAACCGAAGTAAAATGTTCAAACATACCTACGTTCTATACTCTAATTTTAAAAAAACCTTCCTGTTACCAACTGTTCGTCAAAAATTGTTGGCCATATGTCTCTGACTATTAAAGCGCCATCTATCACAAAGTGAAAAAAGTGGTCAGACTAAAACATTCATATTTCTTTACGTACTACACGAATATGTAACAAAAAATGTGGGTTCCTATTTAAAAAAACGTAGTTGATATCCGTTTGACCTATGGCAGCGCTATCTAGCGGGCCAACCATAGTGCCATCTAGGTTCCCCCTTGAAGCTAGACAAGTTTCTTTCTTTGTAGTTTTTTCGCTTGACGCTTATTTCGTGAGATATTTGGCCCGGTCATGATCAGTGGACCACCCTGTATAAGTCCTGCGGGAAGGATTGGGGTGAGAGGACGCGGAAAACAGTGCAGTCGTTGTCGTTTGCGGAAACGCAGAGATTTTCCTGGCGCCCTAAAGGGCATGACCATTGGCTTTTTGTTTAAAGAGTAGAAGCATTTCCAAAACAGCTAGTCTGTAAACTGTTTGGGTGCAGCAGTGGTTAACATATACTGTGAATGGCAAAATGTCGCTATACAAAACTGGTGCCGAGGCAACTGAAGTGCAACATGGGCCAGGTAGATGACAGGGGTGAACGAGAGCTGTGGAGAAGTGTACGGGCGAGTAGACATGCGACTGTTGAGCTTCCGACCGTCCAAATGAACCAAGTGGCTTCCAACAGTGTATCCTCAATGACCGTTCAACGAACGTTGCTGTGTGTGGACCTCCACAGTGGGTGCCTGGTTCATGTACCCATGCTAACTGCAGTTCATCAGCGACGAAGGCTGAGATTTTCACCCCAATGCCGAGAGTGGACGTTCTCTGAGTGGTGACAGGTGGTCCTTCCATACGAATCACCTTTTATGCTCCATCATACAAATGGCTGTTAGCGCATAAGGTGTGAAAACGCTTGAAGGCAGACAAGGAGGGGGCGTTATGGCCTGGAGAATTATTTTCGTGGCAATCGCTTGTGATCACATCATTCTGGGAGACACAATGGATCAAACAATTACGCATCTCCCGTTGCCGGCCGTAGTGGCCGAGCGGTTCTAGGCGCTACAGTCTGGAACCGCGCGACCGCTACGGTCGCAGGTTCGAATCCTGCCTCGGGCATGGATGTGTGTGATGTCCTCTGGTTGGTTAGGTTTGAGTAGTTCTAAGTACTAGGGGACTGATGACCTCAGAAGTTAAGTGCCATAGTGCTCAGAGCCATTTTGAACCATCTCCCGTTGGAGACCATGTCCGGACAACGCAACGCGTCACACAGCTGGCAGTGTAGATGCGTGGTTCGAAGGGCAGCAGGTTCGCAGCTCGTGGTATAGTGACTAGCGTTGCTGCCTCTGGATCACTAGGTCCCAGGTTCGATTCCGGACTGGGTTGGGGATTTTCTCTGTCCAGGGACTGGGTGTTCGTGTTGTCCCCATCTTTTCAACATCACCATCATTCGTGACAGTGGATCGATTGGATTGCGTAGAAATTGGACTGTATAAAAATTGGGACTTTGTATGAGCGCTGATGACCACGCAGTTGAGGCCTCAGAAACCAAACACCATCATCATGGAAGGGCAGCAGGGTGAGTTAACTGTACTGCCCTGGACAGCAAACTCCTGTTAAGCCAATCGATAACCTGTAGGACCACCTCGATCAGACTGTTTGGACAATAGATCCTCAGTCTATAAACTTAGCACAGTCTGTCATGACGCTGGAGGCAGCATGGCTCCACATCAATGTCGGTACCTTACAGAGCCTAATTGACTTTCTGCCTGCACTTTTCGCATCGATCCACGTTGCAAAAGTTGATTACTCATGCTTTTGACAGGTGCTCACATTAATGCTAGTAGACGTTCTATGTAGACGTGAAGAATAAAAATGTAGAATGTTAATAACGTTTGTTTTATGTAAACAAGATTTAGTATCTAGAATGAAATTTTCACTCTACAGCGGAGTGAGCGCTGATATGAAACTTCCTGGCAGATTAAAACTGTGTGCCGGACCGAGGCTCGAACTCGGGACCTTTGCCTTTCGCGGGCAAGTGCTCTAAGCGACTGGGCTACCCAAGCACGACTCACGCCCCGTCCTCACAGGTGGGAGACGAGGTACTGGAGGAAGTAAAGCGGTTAGAGCACTTGCCCGCGAAAGGCAAATGTCCCGTGTTCGAGTCTCGGTCTGGCTCACAGTTTTAATCTGCCAGGAAGTTTCAAGATTTACTATCTTTACCATAAAAAAATTCGCAGGCATTGCTTTCGAGCACGCCCTCGTATTTCTATCCTTCATGGTTTGTGAACACAACTGATGCAGTGAGGTATTTTTTTTTTCCTTAGGTGGAGCATATCAACTGGTCTGAATTATATCTGAATCACAGCTGCACACGTTTTGTACTTTTCTCCTGTAGATTAGCCCCAGAAAATAAAGTTGGCAGCATTTCGAGACAAAGAGACAGTGGTGGACGCTGTAGCGCAGCAGCTGCGCCGCCAGATGGGCGCCCGGCTGGGGGGCTGCAGATTCGGGCCAAATTGCCGAGGGGTTGGCTGCCGCCGCAGCCTCTGTTGTTCCGTCATTGGTCAGTGCGCGCTTAATCTGAGGCGGCGTAATCCCAGCCGCGCGCCGGCGACCCTCCGGCAGGGGAGGGGGGTCAGGGGGAGGGGGCGCCGGCGGCGCGGTGTGGGGAGACAGCGGCGCCGGCCGCTGTAAATTCCGAAGCTCAGCCGGGCCCCGCTGCGCTCCGGCCGGCAAGTAATTCCCGAGATAAAGCCAAGACTGGGCTAAGCCGGCCGGTTCCTTAGCGGGCCCGCCGGCCGGAGCAAGTCGAGCGCGAGGTTAAACGGCACGCCGCCCCCTCCCCGTCTCCCGCTCCCCCCACCCTCAGGCCAGATGCTGGGAGATTCTCAAGGCAAACGCGGCCTGCCGTCTCGCGGCTCTTTCCGGCTCCCTGGCATTTAGGTAAATGTGTGAGGGGCATTCAATAAGTAACGCAACACTTCTTTTGAAAACAGGTTGGTTTTAGGGTCCAATACACCACATTATTCCCCACTCTTTGGGCTGTAAAAAATGACGGCCTTACGCCACCTTATTGGGAGGCCCTGTTTGCCCACGTGGTACCACTCTCTGGTCGACGTCAAAGCCAGCTTCTTGCTGCGTCAGTAACCTCACCATCTTCCATGTAGTGCTTCCCATGATGGAATGCATCTCCATTGGGAGCAGTTGGCTCTTTGTTGCTCTTAGACTGCTAGGAACCCACAAGACACACACCTTTAGTACTTTTCACTGGTGGACGAATGTGTCAGCACTACCAACTGAGACGTCCAGTGGTTCAGCGAGGTATATGATTGCTACTCGTCGATTACCTTCACTGGGAGTGTCCATACATCCCAACGTTGCAGGAGTCACTGTTGTATGCAACCGGCCAATACGCTAGAAACTGGACAGGTTTGCCGGACCTCTTTGTGATGACGACAGATGCTTCGTCCGAAGACTCACCGTGCTTTCGGTCACTGCCAAGTCTCTGTGGACATTCTGCAAGCCTATGAATATCTGGGATGCTTTGGTTTTCTGCCAAAAGAAACTCAGTGACAACTCCCTGCTTGGAATGCAGCCCAGTTACAGACGCCATTTTGAAGGCTACGAACAGAGCCGCTAATCATCGGAACATCATGGATCTATATGGATCGAAGTTGAAATATTCCATGATGATTCACAACAACCGAAACTGGGCTAGAAATAAATTTGTTTCTTTTCTTATTGAACGCTCCTCGTATTTTTACTTCACGAAGCTTTCCCGCGAGCCCAACGATTTTGTGAAGTGCTGGAGATATAAACTTATAAGTAGCTTGCACGAAAACACAGTCGCATGGGGATAGAGCCTAAAATCATGTTCTCTAGCTTCTAGCCGCGTCAAGCACATATGACAAAAAAAGTGAAACATGAAGTAGGAGACCACGAAACGGAATGGAACTTCACGGTTTGAGAGGGTATCTGATGTTACTGCAGCGATTGCGACGTGGAGCCATATCTTAAAGCAACTTGTCGTATGAGGACACTTACCAGTTTGACTTCGCACACTCTCTGGCAAGCATGCATGCACTGATTCAGTTGGGAAGGGTGTTGTAAGAGCTTGAGGCAAGCTAGCCAACAACTGATTCAATTGGTCCTTGGTGTCCTTCACAATGCCAGTGGGACGGAGTTGCCAAATGTGCTGTTCACACATATGTTCTATTGGGAAAAGATCTAGGATCACAGAAGCATCTCAGCGACATGTAGACACTTCACAGAAATATGTCCCGTGTGTGGAGGATCATTATCCTGTTGAGAAAAGGCATCACAATACTGCAAAGTGTGAGATAACATATGAGGATGCGAGATGTACATGACGTTCTCTTGCGTCGACAGAGTGCCCTCAGTCACTGTTAGCAGTGACCAGAACTCATTTCCCATGGTTTTATATATGATGATGTCAGAAGCAACACAGCTGTTTCTCTCTGAAACATTGAAAGAATGGGACCTTCCCGTAGGTTACCATCATACCTTCTGACGATGGTCACCTGGGGGACTGTAGAAACGCAATTCATCACTGAACACAATGCGATACAGTCCATGCATCCCAGACACGACATCAGTTAAAATGCCGCCGATGGTGTTATGGTGTCCATGGCAGAAAACACACAGGGGAATGGTTCCATAGTCCGTCTGGTGCTCGTCTCCTATCATTGGTGTAGGATGGGTCCAATAATGTAGCAGGGACTCCAGTATTTGTTCCCAGACAGTGGGCATACCTATGAAGCAGTGCACATTACGGTGATCTACCTTTGTATAAGTTGTTTATCAGAGCCTTGACAACAAGTATATCTGCCCTCGGATTCCTGTACAGACAAACATCACGTCATCGTAACATCCCAATGCCCACAAATCTGGATATTGCACAAACTGATCATCTGCCCAAATGGAGACCCATAATAAGTTATCATTCAAACTCTTTCTTGGGCAGGTAACTCTGCCTCAGACAAGTGCCAGATGTTTCCATTTCCTTCACAGTCAACAACTAATGCTTTCATGCCCCTTATGCACTATGTCGGTCGTTATATCTGCCACAGAGACTTAGGAATCATCTACGTAGCTGCTGATAGCTAGTATGTTTATGAATTTCCATTGACATCCGATCATGTCGTCTTGACGCTTCACATTATTAGCTAGTATATCCATCAGCTTTAGGAAGAGTATTCCTTGCCCATACTCAGGTGGTGGTCGCTTGGCAATGGCGTACGAGAAATCATCTGAGAGTCTGTAGATCTGCATCCACTTGACTTAGCAGGAAGATCGAGAAAATTGTATTGGTTTCTGAACACACAGTTTGGGGCACACCTGTGAGGTGCAGCAATGCTGAGCCTCTGGATTCACTTTCTGGAGGACAGTGACTGAAATCCAGGTCCAGCCATCCAGACTGAGGCATGTCGTGGTTTCCCTGTAGTGCTTATTGTAAATGCTGGGATGGTTTCTTTAGGAAGGACTTCGCGGATTTCTTACCTGGGCCTTCATTCTGAGCTTGTTCTCTGTTTGTAAAGAGCTCGTCGTCTGTGAGGGTCAGGTCCTTGATTACACCGTTCAGAATAGACTTGCTGTCACATCGACGTTACCTACTGCTTCTATAACCGATGTAGTAAACATTACGTAAAACATTTCCACCGAGAGTATTTCAGCAACAAGGTGGCTACAGGTGTAGACGCACATTTTCTCATGACAGGTCACTACACTAACGTCCTGGTTTATAACACACACCTCTCCGCATTGTCTCACAGACTAAGTCCCTGTAATACTGCTCTTGGTGGAGTTCAGGAGCTGCAACAGTACTCTTAAACAGCATCAGGTATGATGCAACGCTAAATTTCATCCTATAGTCCCCACCATCAACACAAATACGACATTACATTATAAACACATTTATCACAATAATGTCCACACGACAGTTAAGAAAGCACACATGCTAGCCTCTCAAGGGGCGTCATTTTTAAATACTTTTATCAGGCCGTGAAGCTAGTAAGTAAATAATTACTCAAGGAGCTTGGAATTCTACGTACTTAAATGGCAGTACGCTAAAAAAGAACCAACCTTTTTAAGCACTTAATTATATACATTTGTTTACACAAGGAATAAAGATGTAGGGCAATGGTGGTCTATCTGCATAATAATGGTGTTCACTCTGGCGTTTGCAATATTTTCCAACACATCTGGATAAAACAGTCGCAGCCACTTTTCGCCGACAAATGAGATTTAGAATCGTAAGTCTCTCCACTGTCGAGTCTGTTACAAATCTTGGGATCCGATACAGCCGCGCGGGATTAGCCGAGCGGTCTACGGCGCTGCAGTCATGGACTGTGCGGCTGGTCTCGGCGGAGGTTGGAGTCCTCCCCCGGGCATGGGTGTCTCTGTTTGTCCTTAAGATAAAGGGACTGATGACCTTGGCAGTTAAGTCCCATAAGATTTCACACACATTTGAACATTTTGATCCGATGCGGAATATTTATTATCAGACGTTCTAATCGGACACAGACCATACTAAAGTTGTATGTGTGATGCTACTCCATACCACTGACGTCGTTGAAACCTATTCCATCGCAAATCAGAAGGTCAAAGTTATGTGTACTGCAATGTGTGCACACCTTGGGTTGCTAGCCCCCTGGCATAACGAAGCAAATTTCGCAGTTTCTCCTAACACGTTGGACCTAATGCTCCAAGGAGCCCCATGAATCTAGTGGCTACAAAACTGCCCCATATGAGGACACACTACTCTCTCTCTCTCTCTCTCTCTCTCTCTCTCTCTATTTGATAACAATGAATAAAGAGTTGGCCGAGACAACTAATTTAAAAGTGATGATATGCTTAGTAAAATAGATATAATAGTGATAATGGTTTAAAGGAAATTTAAGGATGCGGCATCATAGAAAATAAACAAAACAGGGTGGCCACACCTTTTACGCCTTAAATAAAAAAGTGGATTGAACTTTCTAACATACAAAATTATACATCGTCAATAATGATGAACACCGTACTTCATCTGGACAGTGTGAAGGGAAGACCGAAGTGCTTGTGGTTAAGACAGTTGATGCAATTATCTTTCTCAAGGCTCGATCACACGGGTTTCCACGGTAACTATTAAGGCAAGTGATTACTCGACGCAAACCACTGAAGGAGAGAAGGCCCAAAGTACGTTACCAGCACGCCTAAACTCTGTAGTCCACTCAAAGTAATTTTACTGCTACACTAATCGCCACGTTGCTTGCAACTTCCTGGCAGATTAAAACTGTGTGCCGGACCGAGACTCGAACTCGGGACCTTTGCCTTTCGCGGGCAAGTGCTCTACCAACTGAGCTACCCAAGCACGACTCACGCCCCCGTCCTCACAGCTTTACCTCTGCCAGTACCGCGTCTCCTACCCTCCAAACTTTACAGAAGCTCTCCTGCGAAACTTGCACAACTAGCACTCCTGAAAGAAAGGACATTGCGGAGACATGGCTTAGCCGCAACCTGGGGAATGTTTCCAGAATGAGATTTTCACTCTGCAGAGGAGTGTGCGCTGATATGAAACTTCCTGGCAGATTAAAACTGTGTGCCGGACCGAGATTCGAACTCGGGACCTTTGCCTTTCGCTGGCAAGTGCTCTACCAGCTCTTGCTTGATCTGTAATCTAAACGTCCAGCTTTCCTAGCCGTCTGTACATTTCGCGTTGCGTTCTCTTCTTACCTCAGCTGGTTCGATGATTACGGCTGCAAACGATGCAGTGCTGCTGCAAACCGCGTCCTCGCATCGTTCGCGAGTAGCGTATCTACACTCCTGGAAATTGAAATAAGAACATCGTGAATTCATTGTCCCAGGAAGGGGCAACTTTATTGACACATTCCTGGGATCAGATACATCACACGATCACACTGACAGAACCACAGGCACATAGACACAGGCAACAGAGCATGCACAATGTTGGCACTAGTACAGTGTATATCCACCTTTCGCAGCAATGCAGGCTGCTATTCTCCCATGGAGACGATCGTAGAGATGCTGGATGTAGTCCTGTGGAACGGCTTGCCATGCCATTTCCACCTGGCGCCTCAGTTGGACCAGCGTTCGTGCTGGACGTGCAGACCGCGTGAGATGACGCTTCATCCAGTCCCAAACATGCTCAATGGGGGACAGATCCGGAGATCTTGCTGGCCAGGGTAGTTGACTTACGCCTTCTAGAGCACGTTGGGTGGCACGGGATACATGCGGACGTGCATTGTCCTGTTGGAACAGCAAGTTCCCTTGCCGGTCTAGGAATGGTAGAACGATGGGATGTACCGTGCACTATTCAGTGTCCCCTCGACGATCACCAGTGGTGTACGGCCAGTGTAGGAGATCGCTCCCCACACCATGATGCCGGGTGTTGGCCCTGTGTGCCTCGGTCGTATGCAGTCCTGATTGTGGCGCTCACCTGCACGGCGCCAAACACGCATACGACCATCATTGGCACCAAGGCAGAAGCGACTCTCATCGCTGAAGACGACACGTCTCCATTCGTCCCTCCATTCACGCCTGTCGCGACACCACTGGAGGCGGGCTGCACGAAGTTGGGGCGTGAGCGGAAGACGGCCTGACGGTGTGCGGGACCGTAGCCCAGCTTCGTGGAGACGGTTGCGAATGGTCCTCGCCGATACCCCAGGAGCAACAGTGTCCCTAATTTGCTGGGAAGTGGCGGTGCGGTCCCCTACGGCACTGCGTAGGATCCTACGGTCTTGGCGTGCATCCGTGCGTCGCTGCGGTCCGGTCCCAGGTCGACGGGCACGTGCACCTTCCGCCGACCACTGGCGCCAACATCGATGTACTGTGGAGACCTCACGCCCCACGTGTTGAGCAATTCGGCGGTACGTCCACCCGGCCTCCCGCATGCCCACTATACGCCCTCGCTCAAAGTCCGTCAACTGCACATACGGTTCACGTCCACGCTGTCGCGTCATGCTACCAGTGTTAAAGACTGCGATGGAGCTCCGTATGCCACGGCAAACGGGGTGACACTGACGGCGGCGGTGCACAAATGCTGCGCAGCTAGCGCCATTCGACGGCCAACACCGCGGTTCCTGGTGTGTCCGCTGTGCCGTGCGTGTGATCATTGCTTGTACAGCCCTCTCGCAGTGTCCGGAGCAAGTATGGTGGGTCTGACACACCGGTGTCAATGTGTTCTTTTTTCCATTTCCAGGAGTGTAGATAGTTTGCTACCCGAGTGGGCCTCCGCAAGTCATCGGTACTGATGTTGAAGTCGGCTCCACCGCCCAGTGCAGTATGAAAGACTTCATTTGCGAGCGAAAGCCAAATGTTTCTCGCGGCGGAGGGAGCTCCGAAACAAGCTTTGCTCTCCTTGGCACGGAGCTGTGCGCTCATTCCTCCGCTCGCCCCCCCCCCCCCCCTTGCCACCTATCGATCGTGAAGCAGACACGAGAAGCAGTTCCCAATCATTAAAGGAACTGACAATAACAATTAGCTCCCACCGCTGTAGTCAGCGCAGAGGAGCCCGTCAAATGCTCTCCCACCGGAAGCAGATTCGTCTGCCGAACCTCACCACTCTTGCTTCCCTTGCAGCTGTCGAGTACCTCCCCCAATGTATTGCAAGTCAAAAGTCAGACTAGCAACATTAACTGCTCTATGCTGTCACGAGACTGTGGATATTATCCGTCTTGAAATTATGTGCCACCGCGTTCCTAAGGATCATAATTTTTTTTTATCGAGCAGACGTCTTCTGCCATCCTCTATGTGGGGCCCAGCGGCGCTGGAGGCTGTGTTATCTTACCCAGAAGGTCGCTGTGCATCGTTCACCTTCGTTTCTAAAGTAAACACGTTCATCGCCCTGTGTTTTACTAGTTATCAGAAGACTATTTTCGAAAATGAGTTCGAGCGTGACAGCCTTGTCCGTGCTTGCCCCATTATTTTTAATTTAATAACTGTCAGATTAATTTATAAATACATAATGAGTGACTGCTGGGTTCATATCTAGAGTGGGTCCCTCATTTGATATCACCTCCTTACATATCTAATGCATGTAGCATAACTCTGGTGCACGCGGTACAGTTAGCGGCAGGCTAGCTTTGGGAAAAAGTTCTGTGTCCCGCACTGGGTGAGAGGGAGAGAGATTTACGGCGGCCTTCCTGTTTCGAAACTCGCCGGACTGAGAGCGTGGAGTGAGACGGCTGGCATTGGTTCTCTGGGCCATTCGTTGGGGGCGGTGGCAACTATATGTACCTGCCTCAGCAGATGGCAGGGGTGCCGCAACAGCCTGTGTTCTGCTGTTGGTTCCGAAATGTTTCAGATATCCCATTTAGTCTGTCACTTCACGGAATTAAGATCTATATATTTCCGTGCTGGATCGTACAACTTCCAGTGATGGTACAACGTAGGTATCCACAAACTCACTGCTCGAGTAGCATCAGTTAAAGAACTGCTACGGATATCTAACGTCGCTGTAGCTAGCGTAATGGCAGTAGATGTTGTACGAAACAAATACAAGAAGGTATAGTAAGGGGTTTTTACATGTGATATGGAGTATTAGTAAAAGAGGTGGGTGGAATTAGTCGTTTCCGGAAATTATCAAACTCAGGTGAATAATTACAACCATCAATAGACTAAATTGGAATTGATTGCCTAAAACTAAACTAGAATATTTACTTGTACATTTATAGGGTTTCTCACCTCAGTTGTCCTCCCAGGAGAGAGAGAAATGACCCAAAAGAGGGTGGCCTATGTTTGGTACAGTGACTGTATTGTTTCTTTACCTATATGTAATAAATGTGCATATTATTCAATGACCAAAACTGGAGTTTAATTCTGGAAATGCGAGAGACTGATACAGTCAAAACGAAATCCAAACTATTAAAAACACTGTGATCCATTTACAGTCATCGCAACGACGCATATACCGTTCCAGGTTGAGTTACCTGTTTGCTCGGCATACGTTTTTAATGTGGGTGAATTGCACGCCGCCGCTTCAGGGACATTCTAATTCCCAATGGACATTTTTTAAGATTTTTAGGACATGGTTTAAATATCAGCGGGCTCACCACGAAGTTACTAGACACTGTTCTACGTTACAATGAAATTAATTGGTATGTCCTATGAGATACAGCAACCAATAGAGGAAAACACGTGGCAGAAGAGGAATCACAATCAATGAGAATATGTTAGCAGAGCTTTGACTGATTGAGAGGCAATATGTTCGTTACCTGAGCATGCGATCCAAATGTACGTTCGTGAGTTCTATGAATGCAAGAGACCTGGCATCAGAGGTATCGGGCTACGAAGAAGTAATCTTGTCTCGAAGTTCAAAGCCTGTATACTGTGTCCCTTAAGGGAACTGTAAAAAATCGACGACGTTTGAGACCCGTGAGATCATTTGTGGTTTACGTTTTGAAACACACATGCATCTATTGATTTCCGCCTGTTGGCTTTCACCTATAAAATTATAAATTTTTCTTATTCACGTAACACTGTTTTACTCTAAAAAAAACTGAGAAGCTGTGAGCTCTCATCTATAACAGTTCTTGTTGGATTAATAATAACGACAGTTGTACACAACACTTCACCCTGTCCTCAAGGTTAAACAGACCTACGAACAGTTGAGATCAGACGTAAGCACACGGGGAGTAATTAACCGTGTATCAGCTTGACCGTAAAACATGTGCAACAAAAAATCGAAGACTTGTTGTTTAACACAGCTGAAATCTCGATAGCGTCTTTGGAATCAAGAACCCTTAGTTAATTCTACGAATCTCGTAAACAGTAAAACACGATAGCCCGCTCGGTAACTCCATGGGGCTGAATAAACACTTCGCAGATATTATCACAACAGGCTAAACTTCTGTAATCAACTGGGATCTCCTCGTGAGCAGACAGTAGCCCCTACGAGCAGACTATAATTACTCTCATGCAAGGTTGGTAGCCATGCACCTTGCGAGACACGCTAGTTTTCTGCTATCGCGAAAGATAATCTTTACAGTTTGCAATACACTGAAACGCCAAACAAACTGGTATGGTCATACGTATTCAAATACAGCGATATAAAATGGCAGAATACGGCGCTGTGGTCGACAACGCCTACATAAGACGACAAGTTTCTGATGCAGTTGTTAGATCCGTTACTGCTGCTACAATGGCAGATTGTCAACATTTAAGTGACTTTGAATGTGATAATACGGTGGGCGCGCGAGCGATGAGACACAGCATCTCCGAATTAGCGATGAAGTGGGATTTTCCCGTTCAAATGGTTCAAATGGCTCTGAGCACTACGGGACTTAACATCTGCGGTCATCAGTCCCCTAGAACTTAGAACTACTTAAACCTAACTAACCTAAGGACATCACACACATCCATGCCCTAGGTAGGATTCGAACCTGCGACCGTAGCAGTCGCGCGGTTCCAGACTCAGCGCCTAGAGATTTTCCCGTACGACCGTTTCAGGAGTGTATCATAATTATCAGGAATCCGGCAAAACGTCAAATCTCCTACATCGCTAACGTCGGGAAATGATCCTGCAAGAACGAGACCAACGACAACAGAAGTGAATCGTTCAACGTGATTGAAGTGCAACTCTGCCGCAAATTTCTGCAGATTTCAATGCTGGGCCAACAACCAACCCCAGTGTGGGAACCATTCAATGAAACGTCATTGGCATGGGCTTTCGGAGCCGAAGGTTCACACGTGTACCCTCGATGACTGCACGACACAAAGCTTTACGCTTCGCCTGGGCCCGTCAACACCGCCATTGGACTGTTGATGACAGGAAATACACTCCTGGGAATGGAAAAAAGAACACATTGACACCGGTGTGTCAGACCACCATACTTGCTCCGGACACTGCGAGAGGGCTGTACAAGCAATGATCACACGCACGGCACAGCGGACACACCAGGAACCGCGGTGTTGGCCGTCGAATGGCGCTAGCTGCGCAGCATTTGTGCACCGCCGCCGTCAGTGTCAGCCAGTTTGCCGTGGCATACGGAGCTCCATCGCAGTCTTTAACACTGGTAGCATGCCGCGACAGCGTGGACGTGAACCGTATGTGCAGTTGACGGACTTTGAGCGAGGGCGTATAGTGGGCATGCGGGAGGCCGGGTGGACGTACCGCCGAATTGCTCAACACGTGGGGCGTGAGGTCTCCACAGTACATCGATGTTGCCGCCAGTTGTCGGCGGAAGGTGCACGTGCCCGTCGACCTGGGACCGGACCGCAGCGACGCACGGATGCACGCCAAGACCGTAGGATCCTACGCAGTGCCGTAGGGGACCGCACCGCCACTTCCCAGCAAATTAGGGACACTGTTGCTCCTGGGGTATCGGCGAGGACCATTCGCAACCGTCTCCATGAAGCTGGGCTACGGTCCCGCACACCGTTAGGCCGTCTTCCGCTCACGCCCCAACATCGTGCAGCCCGCCTCCAGTGGTGTCGCGACAGGCGTGAATGGAGGGACGAATGGAGACGTGTCGTCTTCAGCGATGAGAGTCGCTTCTGCCTTGGTGCCAATGATGGTCGTATGCGTGTTTGGCGCCGTGCATGTGAGCGCCACAATCAGGACTGCATACGACCGAGGCACACAGGGCCAACACCCGGCATCATGGTGTGGGGAGCGATCCGCTACACTGGCCGTACACCACTGGTGATCGTCGAGGGGACTCTGAATAGTGCACGGTACATCCAAACCGTCATCGAACCCATCGTTCTACCATTCCTAGACCGGCAAGGGAACTTGCTGTTCCAACAGGACAATGCACGTCCGCGTGTATCCCGTGCCACCCAACGTGCTCTAGAAGGTGTAAGTCAACTACCCTGGCCAGCAAGATCTCCGGATCTGTCCCCCATTGAGCATGTTTGGGACTGGATGAAGCGTCGTCTCACGCGGTCTGCACGTCCAGCACGGTGGACGTACCGCCGAATTGCTCAACACGTGGGGCGTGAGGTCTCCACAGTACATCGATGTTGTCGCCAGTGGTCGGCGGAAGGTGCACGTGCCCGTCGACCTGGGACCGGACCGCAGCGACGCACGGATGCACGCCAAGACCGTAGGATCCTACGCAGTGCCGTAGGGGACCGCACCGCCACTTCACAGCAAATTAGGGACACTGTTGCTCCTGGGGTATCGGCGAGGACCATTCGCAACCGTCTCCATGAAGCTGGGCTACGATCCCGCACACCGTTAGGCCGTCTTCCGCTCACGCCCCAACATCGTGCAGCCCGCCTCCAGTGGTGTCGCGACAGGCGTGAATGCAGGGACGAATGGAGACGTGTCGTCTTCAGCGATGAGAGTCGCTTCTGCCTTGGTGCCAATGATGGCCGTATGCGTGTTTGGCGCCCTGCATGTGAGCGCCACAATCAGGACTGCATACGACCGAGGCACACAGGGCCAACACCCGGCATCATGGTGTGGGGAGCGATCTCCTACACTGGCCGTACACCACTGGTGATCGTCGAGGGGACACTGAATAGTGCACGGTACATCCAACCCGTCATCGAACCCATCGTTCTACCATTCCTAGACCGGCAAGGGAACTTGCTGTTCCAACAGGACAATGCACGTCCGCATGTATCCCGTGCCTCCCAACGTGCTCTAGAAGGTGTAAGTCAACTACCCTGGCCAGCAAGATCTCCGGATCTGTCCCCCATTGAGCATGTTTGGGACTGGATGAAGCGTCGTCTCACGCGGTCTGCACGTCCAGCACGAACGCTGGTCCTACTGAGGCGCCAGGTGGAAATGGCATGGCAAGCCGTTCCACAGGACTACATCCAGCATCTCTACGATCATCTCCATGGGAGAATAGCAGCCTGCATTGCTGCGAAAGGTGGATATACACTGTACTAGTGCCGACATTGTGCATGCTCTGATGCCTGTGTCTATGTGCCTGTGGTTCTGTCAGCGTGATCATGTGATGTATCTGACCCCAGGAATGTGTCAATAAAGTTTCCCCTTCCTGGGACAATGAATTCACGGTGTTCTTATTTCAATTTCCAGGAGTGTATTTTGCCTGGTCGGACGAGTCTCGCTTCAAATTGTATCGAGCGGATTGAAGTGTACGGCTATGGAGACAACCTCAGGAATCCATGGACCCTGCATGTCAGCAGGGGACCGTTCAAGCTGATCGAAGCTTTGTAATGGTGTGGGGCGCATGTTGTGGGAGTGGTATGGGGCCACTGATACGTCTAGATACGACTCTGACAGGTGACACGTACGTAAGTATACTGTCTGATCACCTGCATCCATTCATGTTTATTGCGCATTCTGACGGACTCGGGCAGTTCCAGCAGGACAATGCGACATCCGACAACTCCAGAATTTCATAGAGTGGCTCCAGGAACACTCTTCTGAGTTCAAACACTTCCGATGGCTCCTAACTCCCCAGACATGTACATTATTGAGCATATTTGTAATGTCTTGCAACGTGCTGTTCAGAAGAGATCTCCAACCCCTCGTATTCTTACTAACTTACGGACAGCCCTACAGGATACATGGTGTCAGTTCCCTCTAGCACTATTTCAGACATTGGTCGAGTGCATGCTACGTCGCATTGTGGCACTTCTGCATGCTCGTGGGGGCTCTAAACAATATAAGGCAGGAGTACCAGTTTCTTTGACTGTTTAGTGTAAGACTTATTCTAGTACAAATCATTCAGTAAATTCGTGTATTACAGTGTTTTTAAGCTTACTGTTTTAGGTTGCTTTTCTTTTTTCATACGATTTCAGAAATGTCGAATTGTAATCGTATTTTTGTTACTTTTTTCTGCAGTAAACTTAGGTATTGTTGTTTAATTTTTCATTTTCTCGCCAGAAATTTTGGAAGATCGTACCTCCTCATTTACTTCATATATCTGGAACGTAGCGTATATCTTAAGTTCTTTGATTCATAAATTTTCAATAGTAGTTTAACAAACAGTTGTGCACAGGCCCAATCTTTTTAAAAGTCTTTTCTTGTTTACTGCTAATCTGACTTACTTATTTTTACTAAAGTATTATTTTTATCATGAGTGAAAAGTGCCTGACTTGTCGTAGAATTGTTATTTCTTGATTGCTGTTGTTTTTCACTAGTATGGCAGTAGTGTGTGGGGATTGGGGAAGTAAATAAAACTCTTTAGTGATTTTGTAGAATTTTAGAGTTAGGATGTTAGTGAAACGGGAGGGGAAAACTGCTGCGCTTCAGGCCGAACAAGAGAAGGCTAGGAAAGATCTGGACACGTTAAGGTGGGAGAATAGTGAAGAGGGATGGGAAGTGGCAACAGGTACCAGAAGGAACAGAGTTAGGACTTCACCTGACAGTTTTGTGGTGATTGTGAAAAGTAAGTTTACTTCAGCTACAAAAAGATGAGACTCAGGCAGATGTAGATGCAGACAGATAACATCAAAATTTCAGTAGTAGACTGAAATGTGCGAATGTAGTGTCGTAGCTAAAGAGAAGAAAAGGTTTGGTGTTGGGTTGTTATCATGCTAGAGGGGTAGGTCGACTTTTGAAGGATAAACTGATATCTAAATACCAGCTCACAAATTATTTTTAACGTAGTGCTGGTCTGTGGCAGATGAGAGAGGATTTAGCATCACTTTGTAAAGATATATCCAAGGAAAACACTGGTTGTTGTTGGTGGGCTGGGCAGCAGAGATCCTGTATATAATGTATAGCGTGACCTAATAACCTTTACCTCAGCATAGGGACGTAACCATGTTAAGCTTGTATATATTCAGAGACGCCATCACCAACCTTATTTGAATTCAGCTGCCAGGAGAGCTAATACGGAGTAGAAATGGCTGCTCAAGCCAGTTACAGTGTACCATATTGCTGTGCTTCCTTTTGCTTCCGTCATTAGCTGCAGTGGCTGGTGTTATACAAGACATAGCCTTCACATCATCGTGGGAAGGTTTGGTAAATTGGCCGGGCTATTAGCTGAACACTTAAGGGGAGAGGGGGTAGAGGTACTGTTATGAATGGCTAAATACCTATGGCTACATGTGTCAGTGCAGCATCTTTTCTTCCCCTTTTTTAAAGGAAGGACTGAAAGGAGTAATATTTTAAGAGAAATTAGGATTGAAAAAAAATCTTCACTCTGAGAGAGAAATTAATTAATATACTTCTGGCATATTTCATCAGCACCAAAACCCATAGATTATTAGTTTCAGAACCTGCAGAATCTTTGCTTTCACCTAGTATTATGTCAGTTAACGTGAAATAAAAACTGTCTTTATTGTAACAAAATACTCGATTATTGAGGTATAAACTTAATGCACAATAGATCTGGCTACGAAGGCTTTCCCGGCGTAATAATTGATAATATTCTTCTCGGGTATGCAGCCGGATCATAACGTCTTCATGACACAATATTTCCGCGGTCCAACTGGCCGCCATCTTCAGGTGAGAGTGCTGGTGCACGATCTCGCCGGAACTGACTTCCTAGCGCAAGCTGCGGCCCCTATATAGGCCGCGGGAGACTCACAACGCGTGCGCGAGAAGGTGCCGTAACTGCCCTCTAGCGCAGTAAACATACGGCGCCGCCAGTGGTGGAAACAGGCGAAATCGAAATATCGCTGTCAAAAATTAAAAAATTTTTATTCCGACGACCGAAACACAGACCGTTGTTTTTTGATGTCAGATAACACCGGGTCCCAAGTCTTACTTAAAAGATAGCCCTTGTCTCTATTAATAAGATTGTCAGATAAACGAATCTCTATGGATTCTTTTAAAACACAGTCCCAATAGCGAGATGCCGGGGCAACCATTTGTGTCTTGTCATAAAGCATTCTGTGTCCCTCGGTGAGACAGTGCTCCGCCACTGCAGATTTCTCAAATTGAAGCAGCCGTGTGTGCCGCTGATGCTCAACACATCGGTCCTGAATGGTCCGGATTGTCTGCCCAATATAAGCCTTCCCACAGTGGCAAGGGATCTTGTACACACCGGGCTTCCTCAAACCCAAGTCATCCTTTACTGAGCCAAGGAGCGCTCTAATCTTGGCTGGCGGACGAAAAATACTTTTGATGTGGTATCTTTTCAGAATTCTTCCTGTCTTGCTGGGAGCATTTCCTCGAAGACAGCAAGAATTCTGAAAAGATACCATATCAAAAGTATTTTTCGTCCGCCAGCCAAGATTAGAGCGCTCCTTGGCTCAGTAAAGGATGACTTGGGTTTGAGGAAGCCCGGTGTGTACAAGATCCCTTGCCACTGTGGGAAGGCTTATATTGGGCAGACAATCCGGACCATTCAGGACCGATGTGTTGAGCATCAGCGGCACACACGGCTGCTTCAATTTGAGAAATCTGCAGTGGCGGAGCACTGTCTCACCGAGGGACACAGAATGCTTTATGACAAGACACAAATGGTTGCCCCGGCATCTCGCTATTGGGACTGTGTTTTAAAAGAATCCATAGAGATTCGTTTATCTGACAATCTTATTAATAGAGACAAGGGCTATCTTTTAAGTAAGACTTGGGACCCGGTGTTATCTGACATCAAAAAACAACGGTCTGTGTTTCGATCGTCGGAATAAAATTTTTTTTAATTTTTGACAGTGATATTTCGATTTCGCCTATTTCCACCACTGGCGGCGCCGTATGTTTACTGCGCTAGAGGGCAGTTACGGCACCTTCTCGCGCACGCGTTGTGAGTCTCCCGCGGCCTATATAGGGGCCGCAGCTTGCGCTAGGAAGTCAGTTCCGGCGAGATCGTGCACCAGCACCCTCACCTGAAGATGGCGGCCAGTTGGACCGCGGAAATATTGTGTCATGAAGACGTTATGATCCGGCTGCATACCCGAGAAGAATATTAACAATAGATCTGTATTGATGAATTGGAGTCATCAACTGCAGTTGACATAATCTGCCTCTCTGAACATCGTGTGATCACTGGTATAGATGGGTTATATGTTATAGAATGTTGGTAGGGATCTCACTTCGTAAAGAAATGAACAAAAGGAGCCGTTGCAGTATTCATGAGGAATAGTCACAAAATTCAGAAGACAGATATTCATAAATTCTCTTTTGCGCAGTGTATGGAAGCTTGAGCGACAGCTGGTTTGTTTAACAAGAAAAAACAAATACATTGTGGTTCTGTGTGATTACTGGTGATTTTAAGGTGAATTTCCTTAAATATTATTCTAGTAAGGATTTATTAGAGTCAATAGCACTATCATACAACTTAATTCCCAATTTGAACTTCACAAATGAATTGTGTAATTGCTCACCATCAAACATACATGTATAGGAAGGCTTAATGAACAAAATTATGTTACAATACGAATAATCAATATCAGGCCATTACATGCTCTTCTTTTGTTAAATATAAAAACTGAACAAGATATGGAGATGTCAGGTTCGTGACATGCTGCCACGGAATTGCTAAGACCAGTAATTACAAATAAATTCAGTAATACGAGTAGCACCCTAACTACGCAAGCAGATGTAATGTCTATCATAAATTCTTTAAAATCAAAGAATTCTAGTCATTATGATAAAATGTCCACAAAATTAATTAAAGCGTGTTCTTATGAGTTTAGTAAAATATTAAGTTAGTTGTTTAAACAGTCACGTATCCTGAATCCTTGAAATATGGTGGAGCTAAGCAATAGTTTAAGAATGAAGATAAAGGAATTCCATTAAATTTCGGTTCGATTTCACATTTTCCAGAATTGTTCAAAGTTTTAGAGAAAGTAATACTCAATTGGCTTCTTAATTATCTGACAACGAATAACATATTGTCGAATTCACTGTTCCGATTTATAAACGGTTCCAATACTGAGAAGCCTATCTACACATACAGTGAGAACATATTAAAGTCATTGGTCACTAAAGTAAAGCTACTGGCATATTTTGTGATCTGTCAAAAGAATTTGACTATGTAAATCAGAAATCCGTTTAAGTAAATTATAATGTTATGGTGCAACAAGAAATGCTGAAAATGGTTTAAATCCTATTTCTCTAACAGGAATGTCAACAGAAGTACATGTATATTGAGCTACAGTCATCACCAGAACTGGGAACTAATAATTGTGGTGTCCCACTAAGTTCTACCTTAGTTTCCTTAGTTTTTCACATGTATATCAGCGACCCTTCATCTGTAACATTACGACATCCTAAGTTTGTTTTATTTGCAGATGATAAAAACATTGCAATAAATGGTAAATCAAGTATAGTATTTGATAGAAGGTTACTGAAATTTTGATGAACATTACTGTAGTATACAGTTCCTGCAAACTTTTGTCATTAAATTTAAAGAGATAAACACACTATATGGAGTTTAGAACTAGGTTTCTCACCAGCATATGCATAAAATATGGCGACAAGCAGACAGAACAACTTGATAGTGTTAGACTTGAGGGTTACAACTTGATAGACGAAATCAACTGGGAGTAGCATTCCAGAAAATCGCCGAAGCACGTAAAAGAATATCTATCTGCAATGTGACTCAGATTTAGACGTTAAAAAAAGTATAAACGAGCTACTGTACTACCCATGCTCCATTCAGTAACGTCATATGAAATTATTTTTTGAGGGTGCTGATCAAGCCATGTTAAATATTTTGGAACCCAGAAACTTTTAATGGGTGTTATTTGTCGTGTGAATGCAGCAAACATCCTGCAGAGCCCTATTTAAGGAACTGTGGATAGTAACTACTGCTTACCGATGTATTTAGTACTTCAATAAATTTGTCCTTAAAAATATATCTCTTTTCAGACCAAATGCTCAGTTCACGGAATAAATACTAGAAAGAAGGATAATCATAACATAGATTTTATGTCACTTATTTTTATTGAGAAAGCTGCCTCTTACTCAGGTACCCTAATTTTCAATACGTTTCCAGCAGCCAAAACAAATTTAACTTCTAATAAAGTTCAGTTTGAGTTAGCACTATATGATGTGTGTAATAACGTGAAATAATGTGAACATTACATACAAACGGACTTGTGTTGAAATCCAGTATACTAAAGGGATCACTGTGAGTAAGTTTAATAAAATAGCTCAAAAATAATCACGGTCACTGTAGTATAGTGAACATTCGCATGTTGTCCTCCAAGATTTTTATTACTTTGTAAATGAAAATATGTTTGATATTGTTTACTTAATACGCATCTATGAGCACCATATCACTTGCTATCTCTGAAAAGTACGTTAGCACATTCGTTTGACCTTGTAAATTCAGAGCTGGAAAAAAATTAGTACATCGTTTTAGAGGTTTCCAGTTCAGTCAAGATGTATTATTGCAACAGTGCATGTGGAGTACATAAAATTATAACTTTTACAGATCAATAGGACAAGTGGCTCTGAGATACCAGGTAGTAACCCATGCTGAAACACCTGTAGTAGTACGTGGCGTAGTCTCCATGGGCGGCAACGCAGGTGCTACTTCTTGCATTCAGTCGATTATACAGATGGTGAATGCTGTAGTGGGATACATTATTCCATTCCTACTCCACCTGTTCACGTAATTCTGCAAGAGTTGTTGATGGATGAGTCACACGTCTCGTTCCATCGTCTGCCACAAGAGCTTGATTGGAAAGAAGTCCAGAGATTGTGTTGGCCTGGAAAGTGTTGCAGACCACGCTAAGTTTCACGGAGAACGTGTGGGCGAGAATAATCTTGTTGGAACAGCCTATCACCGTCCAGCTGTAAGAAGGCAAAAGAGTAAGTCTAACAACATTCTGTACATACCAAGCACTGGTTCGCATTCCCTCCCCTCCAAAAACTCCGAAGGTGAACGGGAGTTGTAGCTTATTGAATCTCAGATCGTAAGGCACGAGGTGGTGCCAGTGTGTCATTGACGAATGTGCTCTATGAGACAGTGCTCACCAGGTCTACGTCGTATGCACAAACGACCATCACTTACGTGAAGAAAAAATCTTCTTTCATCGCTGAAGGCCACGGTGTGCCATTTCGTCTTCCAAGTAATCCACTCACAGCGCCAATTGAGCTTTGCACGTCAATGTTGTGGCGAGAGTGGAAAGATGGGCTAGAGGCGTGCGTGCTCGTAGTCGCATGTCTCTTAACCCGTTCACAGCTGTTCGTGTTGACACGTCTGGGCACGGAAGTCCTCTTATCTGACCTGTGACACATGTACGATTTATCACTCCTGCCCTCACAATACGGCGATCCTGATTGGGTGACGGGCGTCTGTGCCGTGTGGACCTACTGAACTTCACCTACGAGTGACAGAAAGTTTGCGTTCCTGACGCAGCACCCCCAACATGTATGGCAGTTCTCCAAAAGTACCATCCCGCCACTTTCAAACTCTCTCAGTTGGCTGTAGGAAGCAAGAGTGCTTCTTTGTGGCTTAGTTACCTGCTTGCTTCACACATCAGCACCATACTGACCCTTCTGGCTGCGAGCATTCCTGATTACAGCGTAGACACAAATGGCGAACTGGTACCTATCCCACTAGGCTATCAGTTGATGGACGATACTGAAACCATTGTCACTACATCTGCTATTCCCCACGTGGCATATGGTGTCATTGGGTCCAAATCTGCGTCGTATTTCCAGGTATATTAGTTCTTGACAGCTGTATATTTATTCTGTATTCTTGTTTTTTTACATGTTCTGCATCCTGGACGATCTCCTCCCTATAGATCTGCTGTAACTTAAAATACATCTAATCTGATCTAATCAACATGATTCCCGTTTCACTGTGACTTATGTACGAGTAATGTTTGTTTCAGGATGAACTATGCCACGATAGGTCAGTTTAGAACATCGGGCTATGCTTTTAATGACCAAAAAGGGGACAGAGGAGTCACATGTCGAATATCTTACCCAACGTCTGCTTTTGATTAGCAATAATGTCTACTACAATTAAAAAAAAAACATCGTTTTAGTTGGGAGCAAATTCCTCACTGCACTGAGAACTCATGTAGAGAGTATATTCTTTATCTTAACCACCCCTCTCCACCAAAGTACGTTTTTGTAGAACAAAAGAAATAAACACAGTTTTTGGGAAAGGAGTTTTCAAATGTTGTGTGAAATATTTTATCTAAAAGCAAAAAATAAAACAGGTTAGAGAAATAATTTACGCCCTCATTTGCAGTACGTGATATAGAGTATCATTCAAGGATGTGTCGAATGTTTCTCCTATCTGCTCTTTTTTTAACTTTTATATAAATCATTTCACAAAATATTTGACGGACTTTTTTCAACTGCATTTTTTATTTCCAACTTTTGTTTTTAATTCGTCCTGAATTTATTGCTGGATGCGATGGAAACAATTTTGACAGAGAATATCACAATAATGTAACATCTTAAGCGCGTAAGAGTTAAGCTTTGGAGAGCTTTAGATAGTTAGTATGTAAGTTGACGATGGAAGGGGACAAATGCTGCATCTGGACTTTATGCGGAATCAGCGGTGTCGAGTCAAATTGTGTGCCAGGACGAGATTCCAAACCGGGATCTCCTGCTTATTAGGCCGTCCTCTTAAACATTGCGTCACTTGGACAAAGTATTTACTACAAGTACACGGACTTTCTCGACACGTTTACCGGCTCACTCGCATTCCAATCTAGCGCCACCAACCCGAATGTACACAAATTTTCTATATTATCGCTGAAGTCGAATGTAAAAGTGCATCCGCAACGTAGGTTACGAATTCATTGCCCATCGAGGCAAATCAATTACATGAATGAATGGCGTCTTTTCGAACATGTCCGAAACAGTAGATACAACACATTCATATAGTTTTCCACACTTCATTGGGGTAGCATATGCTTGTGCGCAAACCAAAATGAAATACTTCACGAAATTTTTGCTTAAAACCTTTCTGTTTTTGAGAAAACTACCCTTGAAGATTAATACGCGTAGTCGACTCAGAATTGACGGGTTTGATTAATAATTGTCAACTGATCATTTTTGATCATCATACAAGCGATTCACAAACGATATGTTCCAAGAAATGAAGAAAAGAAACCGTTAGGACTGCCCCTTTCCTCCCCACAAGGTTGGCGCTGGCGAACAAAAGCGTTGCTGGACTAGCGGCCAAGGTATTTCGCTGGAGAGAAAAGAACCTGTCTTCGATTCCCGATTGTATTTTTTTCCGTTTCAAATTTTTTAGGAACAGAATGGTAAATAAGGAAAGGAAGACAATAACGAATAATAAGAAGCTCAGAAATTTTTTTTTAAACGACTTCGATTAGTAAAGCATTAAAATTATAATCGTGGTCGCCTTACAACGTCTCTTTCACTCTCTCTGTCATATGTCCTCGCTTTCTTCGAAAACCTACAGGGAATGTAACTTTCATATAAACATTCATATCAGATACACTCGCGGCTTCAGGAACATTTAATGAATGTAGACTTCGCACAACTACACGGTTGCTTCAGAAGATTCGGCACAAAACAAACTTAGCTTGCACCTCAAGTATTTGGTTTAGGGGAATAATTTTGATGCATGCTACGCGTGCGATAACATCAGCTGAAAAACGGTGCCAACAGATGATCATGAATTACGTTATGATTCATTACTGCACACCCGCAGTTCAGAAGTTACCGCTGCATTTCCACAAAAATATCGGAATTTTCAACCCTCGGAATGAAACTCTGCCGCGCGCCTGACTGTAAACAGGTATTGCACAGTTTGCTGTTTGTGGTTCCACGTGACAAACTGTCAGCAGTCTAACCATGGATTGTCTTCATAGAGCGGGGCTTAAAATTTTAATTCTTTACCAACCAAAGAAATTTGAGAAGTTTATTTGCCTACCTTCTTATTATTCCTTATTGTTTTGCTTACCTTATGAACCCTACTACCAATTTTGGTATGCAAAAAATATGTAAATAAAAGAAAACTGTAGAATTCGTATTGGAGTCGAACACGGTTTCCCCACTCCTCACCCAGATACGTAGCTCGCTATGTCTGCGCCGCTTTTGTTGTAGCGTGTAGCTTATGGACGCGTAAGGGGGGACCGTTAACAAATGGTTCAAATGGCTCTGAGCACTATGGGACTTAACTTCTGAGGTCATCAGCCCCCTAGAACTTAGAACTACTTCAACCTAACTAACCAAACGACATCACACACATCCATGCCCGAGGCAGTATTCGAACCTGCTAGCCATGTATGGAAGTGAAACATGGACAGTAAATAGTTTGGACAAGAAGAGAATAGAAGCTTTTGAAATGAGGTGCTACATAATAATGTTGAAGATTAGGTGGGTAGATCACATAACTAATTAGGAGGTATTGAATAGGATTGGGGAGAAGTTTGTGGCACAACGTGACTAGAAAAAGGGATCGGTTGGTAGGACATGTCGTGAGGCATCAAGGGATCACAAATTTAGCATTGGAGGGCAGCGTGGAGGGTAAAAATCGTAGAGGGAGACCAAGAAATGAATACACTAAGCAGATTCAGAAGGATGTAGGTTGCAGTAGGTACTGGGAGATGAAGGAGCTTGCACAGAATAGATTAGCATGGAGAGCTGTATCAAACCAGTCTCAGGACTGAAGACCACAACAACAACAACCGTAGCGGTCAGGCGGTTCCAGACTGTAGCGCCTAGAACCGCTCGGTCATCCCGGCCGGCTGCCGTTAACAGTTCCTTTCCTCGATTTCTGGGAAAATATGCGTTTTCGGTATATATGAGAATGAAAAATGCTCTTCTTTAATTATCTATCGATCCTGTCAATTCTGTATAGATTGAGCGTCATGAAATTTAGGTACGGTTTCCTAAAATAAGCAGACGCATGGACAATGAAATTATCTTAGTCTTTCATTTTAGATCGTACACGAGCGACCTGCTTTATACGAGTCGAATCGTGTTTGGCGTCCTTGTCGGGAGTCGGAAGACGCGTCTGTGTTGAATAAAAGAGACCCTTACTGTCCAGTTATTGCCAGAAGCGGTGAGCTTGTGTTACAGGCTCGGATTTCAAGATAATATGAGGATCTCAAAAACTTTAGATAGAATTCACAACTACTTTAATTTACAGTTACCTGAAGGCCACATTCCCATTCCTGGAAACTGTAGGAATAACAACTGCTGCTATGTCCGTTCCACAGCGCTACGAGGCAACTGCCACTCTCACCATTGTAACGGACAGACGTTTTTAAACTGTTTGATCATTGGTTCTTACAATCTGACTGTAGTTTATTGATAGAAAATATAAACTCTGTATATCCTCCAAAGCTTATGTAGCATGGGTTTCCTGAGCAACTACATTCCACTCCAAACAGAACGCTCAAAACAAAAGCCGCGCTGTGTACCCCCACGGTCTTAGGCGTCTTGTCACGGTTCACACAGTTTCCACCGTCGGGGGTTCGAGCCCTCCCTCGGGCATGGGTGTGTGTGCTGTCCTTTTTTTTTTTTTTGTCGTCAGTCTACTGACTGGTTTCATGCGGCCCGCCACGAATTCCTCACCTGTGCCAACCTCTTCATCTCGGAGTAGCACTTGCAACCTACGTCCTCAATTATTTGCTTGACGTATTCCAATCTCTGTCTTCCTCTACAGTTTTTGCCCTCTACAGCTCCCTCTAGTACCATGGAAGTCATTCCCTCATGTCTTAGCAGATGTCCTATCATTCTGTCCCTTCTCCTTATCAGTGTTTTCCACATATTCCTATCCTCTCCGATTCTGCGTAGAACCTCCTCATTCCTTACCTTATCAGTCCACCTAATTTTCAACATTCGTCTATTAGCACCACATCTCAAATGCTTCGATTCTCTTCTGTTCCGGTTTTCCCACAGTCCATGTTTCACTACCATACAATGCTGTACTCCAGACGTACATCCTCAGAAATTTCTTCCTCAAATTAAGGCCGGTATTTGATATTAGTAGACTTCTCTTGGCCAGAAATGCCTTTTTTGCCATAGCGAGTCTGCTTTTGATGTCCTCCTTGCTCCGTCCGTCATTGGTTATTTTACTGCCTAGGTAGCAGAATTCCTTAACTTCATTGACTGCGTGACCATCAATCCTGATGTTCAGTTTCTCGCTGTTCTCATTTCTACTACTTCTCATTACCTTCGTCATTCTCCGATTTACTCTCAAACCATACTGTGTACTCATTAGACTGTTCATTCCGTTCAGCAGATCATTTAATTCTTCTTCACTTTCACTCAGGATAGCAATGTCATCAGCGAATCGTATCATTGATATCCTTTCACCTTGTATTTTAATTCCACTCCTGAACCTTTCTTTTATTTCCATCATTGCTTTCTCGATGTACAGATTGAAGAGTAGGGGCGAAAGGCTACAGCCTTGTCTTACACCCTTCTTAATACGAGCACTTCGTTCTTGATCGTCCACTCTTATTATTCCCTCTTGGTTGTTGTACATATTGTATATGACCTGTCTCTCCCTATAGCTTACCCCTACTTGTTTCAGAATCTCGAACAGCTTGCACCATTTTATATTGTCGAACGCTTTTTCCAGGTCGACAAATCCTATGAAAGTGTCTTGATTTTTCTTTAACCTTGCTTCCATTGTTAGCCGTAACCTCAGAATTTCCTCTTTCGTCCCTTTACTTTTCCTAAAGACAAACTGATCGTCACCTAGCGCATTCTCAATTTTCTTTTCCATTCTTCTGTATATTATTCTTGTAAGCAGCTTCGATGCATGAGCTGTTAAGCTGATTGTGCGATAATTCTCGCATTTGTGAGCTCTTGCGGTCTTCGGAATTGTGTGGATGATGCTTTCCGAAAGTCAGATGGTATATCGCCAGACTCATATATTCTACACACCAACGTGAATAGTCGTTTTGTTGCCACTTCCCCCAATGATTTTAGAAATTCTGATGGAATGTTATCTATCCCTTCTGCCTTATTTGACCGTAAGTCCTCCAAAGCTCTTTTAAATTCCTATTGTAGTACTGGATCCCCTATCTCTTCTAAATCGACTCCTGTTTCTTCTTCTATCTGATAAAGGCAACAGTATTGTGCTTTTGAACAAATGTGATTATGTGGATAAAGTTACTGATTTTCTGAATACCACAGGCTTCCAAGTCCTTCCTAAAGACCCTACTAAATTGTTCAAAGAGGATGTTAAATATGCAATCATTTCATGCAAAAGCATATTCTCTGAATTTGAAGTAAAACTGTTAACTTATATGAACCCAGTACCTCCTAGAATGTACGGCCTTCCTAAACTGCATAAACAAGATATTCCTATTCGTCCAGTTGTATCATCATTCACTGCTCCATCTTACAAACTAGCCAGTAAACTTGTCCTAATTAAGAGCAAGACTAAATTTAAACCAAAGCATGGTATTTCAAACTCTGTGGACCTAGTAAACAAGTTAAAAGGTATATCTGTTTCACGCAGTGATAAATTAGTATCCTTTGATGTCAGCAGTTTGTTTTCTAACATACCAGTAGTAGAATGTATTGACATTCTGACAGAGCTGATGCACAAGTCTAATGTCAATCCTGTGGATTTGAATGACTTGAGACTGGCTACACAGACCTGCCTTGCACAGAACTATTTCCAGTTCCAAGGCACTCTTTATAAACAATTAGATGCCTTAGCTATGGGTTCCCCTCTTAGTCCACTGTTGGCTGAAATATTTATGGATCATTTTGAACAAAATTTTCTAAAAGCAGAACCTTTGAGTGCAAACATCAAATACTTGTTTAGATATGTAGATGATGTCCTGTGTATGTGGACTGGTACTACAAGACAACTCAACACATTCTTGAAAAACCTAAACGGTCAACATAAAAATATCCAGTTCACTGTGGAAATTGGCAACAAATCCATAAACTTCTTAGATCTCACCATTGACATCAGTACACACACACATTGTTTCAAAATTTACAGAAAAACAACAACTACAGACACAGTAATACCTTCTTGCTCACAGCACACCATAGCTCACAAACATGCAGCTTTCCACTCAATGGTACACCGTCTCATACCAATCCCCATGTCCAGAGATGATTTTAAAGCAGAGTTAGATACAATAAAATTTATTGCCTCAGCCAATGGCTACAATCCAGTTCTTATTGACCCCATCTTGCACAGGAAACAAAAACGGAAAATTATACCCCTCCTCTATGCCCCACCTGCTTCCCCATCCACTGTCTGCAAGAAATGGTGTACTCTACCATTTCTAGGTCAGGTATCACAGACTATAGCCAAAGCACTGAAATCCTGCAAGTATAGGGTTTCCTACTATGTCAGGAACACTACAGCCCAGTGTGTTTTTAATAGCAAAGATAAGATCCAGTTATTAGCCAACAGTGGCGTATACAAAATCACCTGTTCTGATTGTGACAAATTTTACATTGGTCAGTCAGGCAGAGACATATCAACTAGGCCGGCTGAACATGAACGCAGCTGGAGGTTGCAGTATTCAGACTCTGCATTTGCTGAGCATGTACTGAGTGAGGGTCACAACTACCAGCCAGTGTCCCATGTACTTCACTTAGCAAACAAAGGCCATAAACTCAACCTGCTGGAAGCCCTGGAAATTAACAAACATCTTGCTCACAGTCCACATCTCATCCTAAATGACCAGACACAACTCAACACTTCCCCTCTCCTAAACTTCATATAATCATCTTTGTTGTTCATTACTTCCCACACTCTCTCTTCCTACATATTCCCATTTTCCTGTAGTCATTAAGGTGTTTTATTTGTTGCAGTTGTCTTTGTATTCCACATATGCTGTAGTTTCAATAGTTAAGGGTTTGCTTTTAAATTGTACTTGTATTACTGTCCATGTTTAACTCCCCTTGTAGTTGTCTCATCAAATACTGTTCATATTTTACTTTGCTCATTTATTTAATGTAAACTGGTATACAGCCACTGCTTTGATTATAATGTTAATGTTAAAATGCAGTACCACCACAGTCTCAAACTGTAGGTTCCCTCAAACACCTCAATTTTCCTGCATTTATTAATTTCTGTTTATCGTATTGATATGGCTTAAGTTCCTCGTGTATTCTGTATTTACATTGACAACTGCCTCTTTTTTTTTTTTTAATTGGTTGTGTATCACTCTCCATGTTTCATACCTCTTGATGCAGCCTTGCCTTGTACTAATTTTATCTTATTTCAATAGTTTTATTTATCAATAGAAACTGTTATGTAGTCATGCTATTCTTATTTTGTGCTAAAGGTTTTCCTGTCAACTCCATTGTTATTTATGTACTGTTCAGTTTTTACTATCTCATTGGAAAGATGTTACTCACTGTATGTTTCTACTTCACTCTAGATGTGTTACTTCTCTTCCAATGTTGTCTGCTAACGTTTAACTTCTTTGGAGATAATATTCAGTAAATGCCTGAAGATGGCTTTGTAAGCCGAAAACCGGTTAGCAATAAGAATAATATTGTAGAACAAAAGCAAACTGGTGCTTTTCATTTATTAGTATTTTACTAGATGCTCAGTTTTTTCGATGCAATGTTTTTCTTTTTTTTTTAATTGCATGGTTAAAGGCAGTTAGTGTCCATTAGGCTAGATAAGAGGAATGCTGATAGTTCCTATTACAACTGACTAATCACATCATCGTCAGCCTTGATTATGTTATACACTATGAGATCAAAAGTATCCGGAGAACCCCAAAATCATACGTTTTTCATATTAGGTGCCTTGCGCTTGCACCTAGTGCCAGGCACTCTATATCAGCGACCTCAGTAGTCATTAGACATCGTGAGAGAGCAGAAGGGGGCGCTCCGCGGAACTGACGGACTACGAATGTGGTCAGGTGATTGGGTGCCACTTGTGTCATACGTCTATACGCGAGAGTTCTACACTCCTAAACATCCTTAGGTCCACTGTTTCCGATGTGATAGTGAAGTGGAAATGTGAAGGGACACGTACAGCACAAAAGCGTACAGGCCGACGTCGTCTGTTGACTAACAGAGACCGCCGACAGTTGAAGAGCGTAATTGGTAGACATCTATCCAGACTATCACATAGGAATTCCAAACTGCATCAGGGACCACTACAAGTACTATGACAGTTAGGCGCGAGGTGTGAAAACTTGGATTTCGTGGTCGAGCAGCTACTCATAAGCCACACATCACGCCGGTAAATGCCAAACGACGCCTCGCTTGGTGTAAGGAATGTAAACATTGGACGATTGAACCGTGGAAAAACAATGTGCAGAGCAACGAATCACGGTACGTAATGTGGCGATCTGATGGCAGGTTGTGGGTAAGGCGAATGAGCAGTGAACGTTACCTACTAGCGTGTGTAGTGCCAACAGTAAAATTCGGAGGCGCTGGTCGTGTTTTTCATGAAGGGGATTTGCCCCTTGTTTTGCGTGGCACTGTCACAGCACTGGCCTATACTGATGTTTTAAACACCATCTTGCTTCTCACTACTGAAGAGCAATTCAGGGATGGCGACTGCTACTTTCAACACAATCGAGCACCTGTTCATAATGCACTGCCTGTGGTGGAATGGTTACACGACAATAACATCCCTGTAGTGGAGTGGCCTGCACAGAGTCCTGAACTGAACTCTATAGAACACCTCTGGGATGTTTTGGAACGCCGACTTCGTGCCAGGTCTTACCGACCGACATCGATACCTCTCCTCAGTGTAGCACTCCGTGAAGAATGGGCTGTCATTCTCCAAGAACCCTTCCAGTACTTGATTGAACGTATGCCTGTGACAGTAGAAACTGTCATCAATCCGGCCGAAGTGGCCGTGCGGTTAAAGGCGCTGCAATCTGGAACCGCAAGACCGCTACGGTCGCAGGTTCGACTCCTGCCTCGGGCATGGATGTGCGTGATGTCCTTAGGTTAGTTAGGTTTAACTAGTTCTAAGTTCTAGGGGACTAATGACCTCAGCAGTTGAGTCCCATAGTGCTCAGAGCCATTTTTTGAACTGTCATCAATGTTAAGGGTGGGCCAACACCATACAGAATTCCGGCATTATCAATGGAGGGCGCCATGAACTTTTAAGTCAAGTGTCGGGATACTTTTGATCACGAGTATGACTAGAGAACCCGTCAATGCTTCGCAGTTGTTAAATATGTGTGGCAGTTGGATATACGTCCTAATGCCTTCGTCCCTTCTTCTCTGTTCACCACTTTCTCCCCCCTCTCCCTGTTCATCTCCTCCTCCCCCTATCTCTCTCTCCACTTTTTCCTCCACCCTTTCTCCATCCACCTCTTCCTTCCCCTCTCTACTTCCATCTCCTGGCCTTCCCCTTCTCTGTCTATTTCCTCTTCGCCCTTCTCGCTGACCTTGAGCCTTGTTTGCAGTAATTACCTGCTAGTCTTAATTGCAAATTGAATTCGCTTGGAATCTTAAGTATAAGGGATGATGAAGACCTCTCCTGCTGCTCGATCGGTGAGAATAGCTGCTTCAATGACAGTATTTTGCATAGTTTTAATCTACGAACGGATACGTTTGTAAAGATTCTGACGATTCAGATTCGGTAGAAATATTTTAATCATAAGTCAATGATACACAAATACTATTTTCCTGTCTTCTATTATAACCGACTGCAAGGAAGAAAAGTTGTGTATACAATTTTCGTGTAAAATTACGCATAAGGAGATAGTGTACATTGTTGTTTAAAGTATATAGCCTACGTCCGTCTGAATGTTTATTATATTTTGGTGCAAAATTTGAAGCAAGTCAGTCAAAATCTTTCCTGATTTTTGCAAACAGTTATATATATATATATATATATATATATATATATATATATATATATATATATATATATATATAGGGTGTTACAAAACGGTACGGCCAAACTTTCAGGAAACATTCCTCACACACACAGAAAGCAAATATGTTATGTGGACATGTGTCCGGAAACGCTTACTTTCCATGTTAGAGCTCATTTTATTACTTCTCTTCAAATCACATTAATCATGGAATGGAAACACACAGCAACAGAACGTACCAGCGTGACATGTATCCTCCGTTAGCGAGGATACATGTATCCACCCTCCATCGCGCTGGAATCCGTGATGCGCTGATGCAGCCCTGGAGAACGGCGTATTGTATCACAGCCGTCCACAATACGAGCACGAAGAGTCTCTACATTTGGTACCGGGGTAGCGTAGACAAGAGCTTTCAAATGCCCCCATAAATGAAAGTCTTGAGGGTTGAGGTCAGGAGAGCATGGAGGCCATGGAATTGGTCCGCCTCTACCAATCCATCGGTCACCGAATCTGTTGTTGAGAAGCGTACGAACACTTCGACTGAAATGTGCAGGAGCTCCATAGTGCATGAACCACATGTTGTGTCGTACTTGTAGAGGCACATGTTCTAGCAGCACAGGTAGAGTATCTCGTATGAAATCATGATAACGTGCTCCATTGAGCGTAGGTGGAAGAACATGGGGCCCAATCAAGACATCACCAACAATGCCTGCCCAAACGTTCACGGAAAATCTGTGTTGATGACGTGATTGCACAATTGCGTGCGGATTCTCGTCAGCCCACAAATGTTGATTGTGAAAATTTACAATTTGATCACGTTGGAATGAAGCCTCATCCGTAAAGAGTTGTACTGAAATGAGGATTGACACATTTTTGGATGAACCATTCGCAGAAGTGTACCCGTGGAGGCCAATCAGCTGCTGATAGTGCCTGCACACGCTGTACATGGTACGGAAACAACAGGGTCTCCCGTAGCACTCTCCATACAATGACGTGGTTAACATTACCTTGTACAGCAGCAACTTCTCTGACGCTGACATTAGGGTTATCGTCAACTGCACGAAGAATTGCCTCATCCACTGCAGGTGTCCTCGTCGTTCTAGGTGTTCCCCAGTCGCGAGTCATAGGCTGGAATGTTTCGTGCTCCCTAAGACGCCGATCAATTGCTTCGAACGTCTTCCTGTCGGGACACCTTCGTTCTGGAAATCTGTCTCGATACAAACGTACCGCGCCACGGCTATTGCCCCGTGTTAATCCATACATCAAATGGGCATCTGCCAACTCCGCATTTGTAAACATTGCACTGACTGCAAAACCACGTTCGTGATGAACACTAACCTGTTGATGCTACGTACTGACGTTCTTGATTCTAGTACTGTAGAGCAATGAGTCGCATGTCAACACAAGCACCGAAGTCAACATTACCTTCCTTCAATTGGGCCAACTGGCGGTGAATCGAGGAAGTACAGTACATACTGACGAAACTAAAATGAGCTCTAACATGGAAATTAAGCGTTTCCGGACACATGTCCACATAACATCTTTTCTTTATTTGTGTGTGAGGAATGTTTCCTGAAAGTTTGGCCGTACCTTTTTGTAACACCATATATATATATATATATATATATATATATATATATATATATATATATATATAGCCGTCCAAACGTTTACTAGGTTGTAATGTAAAATTTGGAACTAAATCAGTCAAGAAGTTTTGGAGATTTTGTATAACACGTTAAACGCATACATATCTTTGTGTAGCAATATAGATTTTAAATATATTTTTGTACATACCAAATATATTTAACAATTTCTAGCCTATTTCCGTCCGAAGGTTAATTAGAGCATCGTGTAGAAATAGGCCAAGAAGTTCTTGAGATTTTTAGTAAAAACATTAAACGACGATTTGTCTTTACATAGTATTACCAATTTCCATGACATATTTCATTTCAAAAATACGCATGTGAAAAAACAGTATTCGCACTAAATGTGCTTGAAACAGTTTTGTTGTAGCATTGCAAGCTTACCTTCTAATTGGTCGTCGTCAAATTTCTAGTCGTTAGATAGCAACAGCTCTTATTTAATTAATTGACTTTAATTATACTCATTGGGAAAATATCTGGTTATCATAGCATTCGAATGATTCTTTCTTCTTATATCATTGCCAACTTGTTACTGATTGCTGTTGTTTACGACCACAGGGTATAGCTTATAACTTACGCCCCAACAACAAGAATTTAAATGATTCAGCTTTTATTATTCCAGTCAAGTTAACTATTGCACAACAGATAACGCGCCCCGACACTGTCAACATAGAGGGAGGGTAAAGATTTGCAATATCCACATCCTGTTTGCTCATAAATTCAGATCGTATTCTAATCTGATGTTATTTACTTGTCAATTAAATGATTTGAATGAAATACCAACATTTGCTAGGAATTCATCTTGATAAGGAGTATAAGGACTTAATTCTGTAGCAACATCAGTGCTTGGGTAATTTGGTATGCAGATCGTGTTAATTTCCCATACACATACGTTGCAGTCTCAGGTACTTTTATGCTCAAAACACAAATAGAGACATCAGTTACTTTTCGCTAAACAGACCTATCAGTTTCAGTTACAGTCAGTGAAACAAATAGAATTCTTAGTTGCTTTTCACATTTGTATTTTGCACGTAATTATTCTCAGCAGAGATTTACTTCATCTCCTGTAGCTGAACTGAGGGCGTCGCACTATTAGGTAGGAGATGTATGTAACGGAATAAGTCTCAGCCCACAACACACACAACTCAACGAGGTGCAGAACATTCTGCATCTAGCTATAATAAAATTAACATCAAAACATAATGATAAGGCTTAGCAAATGAAATCAGCAATGCACTGATTACCTGATCGAAAAATGACGTAGTTCATAATCAATCAGAGATGTCTAAGTGGCACTTGATTGCGCAAATAATTAAAAGTTTACCTAAGTGGCGTTGTTAAGTAGAACAAGCAAATATGGCCTAGCTATTCGCTCTCTCCCTCTTAATTTCGTAAACTGTAGTTAAATAGAAATTTAGAATGGACATAAACATTACAGTAAACTACCCCCACATGGCAAATAAATGAAATTCAAACACTTCAGAGGCAAAGGAAAAAAACTGACTTTTATTATCTTAGTGGTCAGTATTCAGCTATGGTTTGGCTGTGCGTTCTGTCACGACGTTAACTCTAATCAAATTGTATCTACTGTGAATAGTGCCGTGGTGGGCTGCTAAAGGGAACTTGTACAAGTAACACTGAAATCTAACTCACGTATAAGCCGGGGTAAGTATGAAAATTACTCGTCTTTAAGCAACTTGAATTCCAACAAAACTCTTGTTGCAATAAAGATGGCAGAGCCAACTCCTAACAAAACACCTTTTTAGTTACCTGAAAATGAACCATGTGTCCCTGCACAACACGCAAATTTACACGGCTGCTCGTCATAATCGAACTACAAACATTAATCATCTTTCATGGGCAAAATTACTCTCAGTGAAGGGTTATCTTCCTGACCAGTTGTTAAAGCATTGAATTGGAGCACACAGTTGTAATCAGTGTGTCACAAGTACTGGCTACGTAGTTTGGCGAGAAACACGTGGCCAAACCAGTACAAAGAGAATTCTTTAAGAACTAAAAAATGATATCTGGAATTTGTCTCATCTCGCTGTAAATCACGAATGGTAGTGTTTGCGGTCAATACTTTTGCACAAATACACTGAAATATTAGTTGTAGCGGTTGTAATACACGGAGGTGGAAACTGTTACTTGTTCCATAGTGACAAAGAAAAGTTCGCGAAAGGTTGAAATAAACGCTAGTAAAAAATTCAGGCTAGCCATCTAATGGGTTTACCATTAATTTTCGACTGCTAAAGGTGAGTGAAACGTAGAGATTTAACCGTTTGTGGCTCTCGACTGATTTCGGCGCGAAGTGCACTCAACACAAACACACATAGAAAATATCAGTAAAATTTACACGGATTCATTAACCTCTACATGAAAATGCAGCACTTCCCTTACTCTGTCAAATGAAGAACATTTACTTAATGATTGACGACCTCGAAGGGCATTGTGCTGATGGCCAGTAGCACGTGTTAACGCTCATAACTTCGCGTGTTCAGTAATCTATTGGGACAAAATTACTGCAATTACCACGTCTCTCAACGTTTCTTTCTCTATACTAGCTTGAAGTATGGCATATCGTCCCGGTTGTACAATGATACGACACATTTCTTTACCGCATCATCCTTCTGCACACTGCCTAAGATGTCCTTCCCAGTGAGCAGTGTCCTCCCCGTTTGAACCTGTGCGAGGTCGAGGCCTGCCGTTGGTTCAGAGCCCGGACGCCCTCTAAATCTATCGAAACGACGTGAGGCCTCTCAGCCTTATTTTTGCGAAACCAACACTTGCTGCTTCTATTTTGTTAGTTCTATAGTCGCAACAACCCAAAAAGAGTAACACATTTAAATATATTACATATTTAAGAGATAAGACATCATAAACATATACACTCCTGGAAATGTAAAAAGGAACACATTGACACCGGTGTGTCAGACCCACCATACTTGCTCCGGACACTGCGAGAGGGCTGTACAAGCAATGATCACACGCACGGCACAGCGGACACACCAGGAACCGCGGTGTTGGCCGTCGAATGGCGCTAGCTGCGCAGCATTTGTGCACCGCCGCCGTCAGTGTCAGCCAGTTTGCCGTGGCATACGGAGCTCCATCGCAGTCTTTAACACTGGTAGCATGCCGCGACAGCGTGGACGTGAACCGTATGTGCAGTTGACGGACTTTGAGCGAGGGCGTATAGTGGGCATGCGGGAGGCCGGGTGGACGTACCGCCGAATTGCTCAACACGTGGGGCGTGAGGTCTCCACAGTACATCGATGTTGTCGCCAGTGGTCGGCGGAAGGTGCACGTGCCCGTCGACCTGGGACCGGACCGCAGCGACGCACGGATGCACGCCAAGACCGTAGGATCCTACGCAGTGCCGTAGGGGACCGCGCCGCCACTTCCCAGCAAATTAGGGACACTGTTGCTCCTGGGGTATCGGCGAGGACCATTCGCAACCGTCTGCATGAAGCTGGGCTACGGTCCCGCACACCGTTAGGCCGTCTTCCGCTCACGCCCCAACATCGTGCAGCCCGCCTCCAGTGGTGTCGCGACAGGCGTGAATGGAGGGAAGAATGGAGACGTGTCGTCTTCAGCAATGAGAGTCGCTTCTGCCTTGGTGCCAATGATGGTCGTATGCGTGTTTGGCGCCGTGCAGGTGAGCGCCACAATCAGGACTGCATACGACCGAGGCACACAGGGCCAACACCCGGCACCATGGTGTGGGGAGCGATCTCCTACACTGGCCGTACACCACTGGTAATCGTCGAGGGGACACTGAATAGTGCACGGTACATCCAAACCGTCATCGAACCCATCGTTCTACCATTCCTAGACCGGCAAGGGAACTTGCTGTTCCAACAGGACAATGCACGTCCGCATGTATCCCGTGCCACCCAACGTGCTCTAGAAGGTGTAAGTCAACTACCCTGGCCAGAAAGATCTCCGGATCTGTCCCCCATTGAGCATGTTTGGGACTGGATGAAGCGTCGTCTCACGCGGTCTGCACGTCCAGCACGAACGCTGGTCCAACTGAGGCGCCAGGTGGAAATGGCATGGCAAGCCGTTCCACAGGACTACATCCAGCATCTCTACGATCGTCTCCATGGGAGAATAGCAGCCTGCATTGCTGCGAAAGGTAGATATACACTGTACTAGTGCCGACATTGTGCATGCTCTGTTGCCTGTGTCTATGTGCCTGTGGTTCTGTCAGTGTGATCATGTGATGTATCTGACCCCAGGAATGTGTCAATAAAGGTTCCCCTTCCTGGGACAATGAATTCACGGTGTTCTTATTTCAATTTCCAGGAGTGTATATGCGTGTCGAAGTGCTGCATCATGCACGACGTTTAAATTTATTATATCTTTAATGCTAACTCTATTCACAACATATTTCGCATACAGTATCCCCTTATGAGACAGAATTTAGCTATAAGAATATACTATTGTATAACACTTAATTCAGGAGGAAATAAATGTTAAACAAAAAGCTGCGTGCAAATGAATTGTTGAATTTAGATTTGCTAGATATACGAGGGTGAGTCAAATGAAAACCTTAAATTTGTAATAACAAATCGAAATTTCGCGCTGTTATCCTGTAAGCTGGCAAGCGTGCTACAAACAGCGTTCAGAATGGTCTGTAGGTGGCATCACAGTGCAGATGCACGCTTACCGTCGCAGTATCAGTATAACGATGGCCGCCCCACTTGCGATTTGCACCAGGGAAGAACAGCGTTCTGTTATTCGGTTTTTGCGTACTGAAGGTGGGAAACCCTTTGAAATTCATCGGCGAATGGAGGTTCAGTACGGTGATGCATGTTTGCCATAGCAGCAAGTCTACGAACGGAGTAGGAAGTTCGCAAAAGGTATGACTTCAGTGGAAGATGCTCCTCGTCCAGGTCAGGCACAACGACTTGTGACTCCACAGAACATTGCAGCAGTTGATGCGGCAGAGAAGGAAAACCACCGGGTGACACTGAATGACATTGCAGCACGTTTACAGATTAGTCATGGGTCAGCACACCACATTGTGCGTGATGTGCTCCAGTTTCACAAAGTGTCTGCAAGATGGGTGCCACGGCAGCTGACTCCTCAAAAGAGAGAACGACGTGTTGATGCTTGTGAAGAACTTCTTTGGCGCTTTGAACGAGAAGGTGATGGCTTCCTTGCAAGAATCGTTACAGGGCACAAAACCTGGGTTCACTTCCATTTTGAGTTTGAGTGTCTTCCTCATCCACGATAGTCACTAGACCTTGCCTCAAGTGATTTCCGTATGTTTGGACCACTCAAAGACGCAATGGGAGGAAAGACGTTCCATTGTGATGAAGAGGTACGGAGTACCAACAGAATTTTTTTCTAAAGGAATTTATGCACTTTGTAAGCGCTGGAGGACTTATATTGAGCGTGGGGGAGATTATGTTGAAAAGTTATTCAGCTTTGTACCACTGCACGGTACATAATATTTTAAAAAATACTTAAGGTTTTCATTTGACTCACCCTCGTACAAGTGAAATACGTGTACAAATACGCGTGAAATATGTTAAATGTTTGTGAAATAGATTTTACGTGTGTGCACCTGGGCAGATCCCTGAGTGAGAAGCTCATCATAAACCCCTGGAGCGATTTCAACCAAATCTGATAGAAACAAGGTGGAAAGAAATGCTGCGGAGGTATGAACGGATTGTGGTGGGGGTGATAACGTGGAGAGAGTATGGGGGAGTAGGAGAAGGAGAGAGAGAGTGCGCAGGAGGATGTGGCTATGGTGGTGGGAGTAGGATACGGATGGTGAGAGGGGAGTGGAGGGCATAGGCAGGAAGAGATGAAGGAGATGATAGACAGGGAGAGGGATGGGAGAAAATGAACAGTGGTTGGGAAGACGAGGAAATGGAGAGGGAGGGGTGATGAATGGATCGACAGGGGCAGGAGGAAACCGACAGATGATGGGGGGGGGGGAGGTGCAAGATGTAGACAGGGGGGTGGAAGAGATGGACAGACACGACAGAAGAGGGAGATTGACAGAGATAAGGAGAAGGAGGAGACTGACTATGGGAATACTACAAGACTGTAATAAATATATAAGTGAGCAGCGCGAGCCGGCCGCTGTGGCCAGATGGTTCTAGGCGCTTCAGCCTGGAACCGCGCTGCTAATACGATCGCAGGTTCGAATCCTGCCTCGAGAGTGGATGTGTGTGATGTCCTTAGGTTAGTTAGGTTTCAGTAGTTCTAAGTCTAGCCGACTGATGACTTCAGGTGTTAAGTCCCATAGAGCTTAGAGCCATTTGAACCATTTGAGCAGCGCCGGGTATCAGCTACCTCAATATATTCGCAGAGAACAACATGTCTCGGGACGTTGTTTACAGAGATGTTACAGTAGATTTCAGGGTCTTCGTGCACACAGAGACAATTATGGTGTATCCCATGTTAAGCATGTTTCAGACTGTTGTGATATTATTCACTCCCTTTTCTAGTACATTTTGTAATTCGCTACCCCTTCGCATAAAAAATATTTCATGTAAAATAAAAAAGTAAGGTGCGAACGACGTGAGTTCCGTCAGCTTCTCCCATCGTCTCAAAATTTTTGGTGGGGGGGGGGCCGGTGGTCGGTGGTATGGAGGGGTGGGGGTTCTACGTCGCGCGGTTTGCTGGGTCGCAAGCGGCTCGCGCAGCAAGGCTTCCAAAAGATGACTTTTGTGTTAGGGCATATGTGTCGATAGTGATCTTCAGCATTAACATCTTCTGATATATTACTGTCTAATCGCGGATAACACCACGTGGCGCAGTTAGTAGATCCTAATTACGGTTCTGCTCCGTTACGATCCATCGGTATCATAGGTGCCTGATCCCAAAATACTCAACAGAACGTCCATAACTTTTTCGGCAGAGATGAGGTTCACATTGTAATGCCGGGCCAGTGCTAGGACGAAGCAGCGCATCCGCACACCTGTCGTACGTCTAGCCTTGCACGTCATTACGCAGGTAACGCGTGATCTGATATTTTACCCGGTGACAGGCGACAGCGGCTGGCATCGGATAAAACACGCGGAGGGCGGGAATCGATATCGCTTAGCGGTGTTTACGCCGGCGCCGGGCAGCGCACAGTGGCTTGCTGTTAGCGACCGTGGACGCGGCTGCGGCTGCGGCTGCAGCCGGCGAGCTGTCCCTGGGGTGGGCGCCGGCATTTCAATGCCCGGCCGAGATAACAGGCGGCAGCATTTTCCATTAGACTAGCCGTGATGGATTGCCGGCCGCGGAGTCTATTCAGCGGCCGGACCGCACACGCCGCTCGCCAAGGAGTTCGCAGTAATTGATAATGTACTCGCGGCCGCAGCGGTCGCTTATCTCTGGGGCACCACGCACCGCACCGCACCGCACCGCACTGACTGCCCCATTCCCTCCCCACGGCCTCGCAACGGCTCAAGGCAGCTGCAGACCATTTTGCATCGCAGCATCTTTTCCGCAGCGAGAACGTTGATGAGGTCCGCTATTCGTAGCCCTGACGATAAGCGGAGCCGTTTAACAGTGAACTGGCAGAGGAGATTGATAATATACACAGAACACTATACTGCCGTTATAACGATATCATGTATCACTATACCTATTTTTAAATGAGGTCTCGCTAAAATTTGGGCATATTTTATAACACAGGCTTCACCAGCGCTAAACTGTTTGAGGGGAGCGAAGGGCGATTCAGTAGTTAGTTTGTTAGTTAATTAGTTACGTGTTCCATTGATCAATAGCACGGAAAACCGTTATGATGTGGAACGTGTCAAATGCAAAAGCAATGCGCACAGGAAACAAGGTTTTTTTTTTTTTTTTTAATGTCAGGAAGGCGTTTCTGATCTGAAAGTATTTGTATGGAGTGTAGCCATGTATGGAAGTGAAACGTGGACGATAAATAGCTTAGACAAGAAGAGAATAGAAGCTTTCGAAATGCGGTGCTACAGAAGAATGCTGAAGATTAGATGAGTAGATCACATACCTAATGAGGAGGTATTGAATAGAATTGGGGAGAAGAGGAGTTTGTGGCACAACTTGACTAGAAGAAGGGATCGGTTGGTAGGACATGTTCTGAGACATCGAGGGATCACCAATTTAGTATTGGAGGGCAGCGTGGAGGGTAAAAATCGTAGAGGGAGACCAAGAGATGAATACACTAAGCAGATTCAGAAGGATGTAGGCTGCAGTAGGTACATTGAGATGAAGAAACTTGCACAGGATAGAGTAGCATGGAGAGCTGCATCAAACCAGTCTCAGGACTGACGACCACAACAACAACAACATAGTGTTATACCTAAATATTTCTATTTTCTGTCCCATTCCCTTAAATGCCACAAAACGCATACATTATATCTCCAGATTTATTTACTCATATCCAAGAATTCATCTATGGTATGGAAGGAGTTGTCAAGGAGGCATGATTTCAATTTGTTTTCGAAACTATTACTGCTGTATGTCAGATATTTTATTTCATCTGGTAATTTACCAAAAAGTTTTATAGCAGCATGTTTTACCCCTTTCTGTGCCAATGATAGGTTAAGTAAAGGATAGTGTAGATCTTCCTTTTTTCTGATATTGTAACCATGAATATCGCTGTTGATTTTAAACTGGTCTATGTTGTTGAGAAAAAATTTCATTACTGAGTAAATGTACTGTGAACCAGTTGTAAGGATTCCTAACCTTTCAAACAGATGCCTACAAGATGTGCGACTATGAACCGCACACATTATTCTAACTACTTTGTTTTGTGCAGTGAATACTGAAACGTCCCCTTAGAGGAATTTATACATACGAAACGTCCACTTTGAACAACTTGTACAAGACTGTGCTTAACCTGGCACACAATAATTTTAGCGCAACGCAATCTGACTATCAAAAATCCCTGCAAAAGAATGGCCCTGACAAACATTAAACTATACCTTTCACAAATCACTTACCTCACAAAAATCTTCGCTGCTCGAACTACTGCAATACAGCGAGTGCCACTACTGCCAGCTAAATAAAAGATTCAAACTACTGAAGGCACTAACTACTGATAGGGATAGTTAGCAAATGAAAGATATTAATAGAGAACAAACACTGTATTTACCTCAAGATTCATAATATATACAGCAGTTCATGACATTTTTCAAAACTCCGCCATCTCTCTCCCCACATCCACCACTGCTGGCGGCTCACCTCCAACTGCCCAGCGCTACGCGCTGTTCGCATCCAGCTAAAGCAGTTCATGACAACAATGGCAGACAACAATTCAAACTAGCCACATACTGCACACAGCACAGCCAGTGATTTTCATACAGAGTGCTATGTAACGTTGCCAATAAAAAACATAAACAGCAAACTTACATAAAGAAAACATAAACAGCCTACTTACATAGCCTGCTTACCTCATCATTTATTTACAAGAAAATCCTACCTATACCTCGTTCCTGTATTCTATTCATCTTTCTTTCAAAATAATTATTTCTGATTGTACAATACTCATTGGGGCCCAAATCTTTCTTCGCAATGCATTCTTTACCTATTCTCCATAGTCAGTTTCTTATATAGTCTACCCCCTCTTAAGCTAACTTAAATCTACTGAGCTCAGATATATATACCAAGGGACGATGCAATGCAGCATCACAACAAATCAACACAAACAGAAATGACAAAAAATGCAAATTGGCAAAGCTAGCAGCATAAATTAGCAAAAGTCAAATTCAATAACACTATGCCTTGCAAACAGCAGCAACTTATACCTAAACATGACATAGCGCAAGCAGAAAAAATATTACAGTAAAAACAACAATGCAGACAAGGGAAATGCATATTCACATCTTAATGTCTATGTAATTAAAGTGGTCATCTTAATGTCTATGTAATTAAAGTGGTGCACCATAACAACTTATTGTAAAAAAAAAAAATATTACCATGTACCTGAAAAGAAAATTAAGTGTTACTGTTACGAGTTACTTCTTATTGTTCTTTCCTTTCCAAGTGCTCCTTTTTTAAAGAATGTGGATTACAAAATTATCATTTAATAGATCTGTTGACAGAAAGAGTTCACATTAGCAAATGCATCTCATTTTATAAAAGCAATGCTGCAACACAGCTGGAAACCAGATATCAAATGAAATAAGCAATTACACAAACCAAAGCATAAAAATGTCATTCAGTAGTCATGTGACATTTCATTTCATAAGTTAATTGCTCTCAACTCTCGTACAAAGACTCTTGTCATAATCAGGTGTGCAGATGTAAAAATATTTCTTGTCATTTTGTTAGGCATTTCAGTAAATATCATAAATTTTTAAGTAACGAGGGTGTCGCATTAGCGATGAAAGGCACATCCTAATGGTTTATTCTCCAGGTGTTTGACACAGCTGTGTGCCCACAACGCATTACAAAAATTATATGTTTTCAAGTAACGAGCGTGTCGCATTAGCGATGAAAGGCACATCCTAATGGCTTTCTTTTCTACCTGAGCGTCTGAAAAGGCTTGTTCTCCAGGTGTCTGACACACCTGGGTGCCCACGTCGCATTATGTGCAGGTGGTCACTTAACTTTCTTACGGAAATATTTACGACAGCAGTTTCCGCTACAGTGACAGTCTCATATAAAAATATTTCACAGGTCAAGAATTTGCGTTACAAATCTGTAGAGACAAAATCCAATTGACATAACAGAGTCCAAAAAATTTTCGCTTGCATTGTGATACATTTACGCATTTACACATATTTCATAACTCTCAAAGTACGATTCTTGGTTTTCAACATCCTTTTTCACAAGTCAAGAGTCCCTAACCACTATTCATTACTCCTTACCTTATTCGTCGACACTTTTTCCATATTTCATCATAACAGATACATAGCATAATCAAATAACTCATATAGCATCAGCTTATGGATCATAAACTTACCGCAACAGCATAATACACATCGTCGTCGTAAAAATAACATCATAAAACCTCAGTCAAATCTCAAAATCGTCGTAGCTTCCTCCAATAATTTCAAAACCTAAAGAAAATTCTCTGCTCATTTCAGTAGTGTCATCTACCTCAAACGTACTTTAAAAATCATGATCTCATACCAAATACATCATTCAAAGCTCTCATAGTATCACAATGGTTCCGAAAAAATATGAAGAGTTCACACAGCACAGACAAAATACAATTTCTTAAGTATGAAATAATCCAATTCTGTAATTACGTAAACATGTGTCACTGACGTAGTAAAAAGATGTTTGTTTCTCTGTTAAATGATCAGATAGCTGTGTAATTTATGTGTTAGAGAAATATGGTACCGATGTGTTAAATTGTATAAGCAAATACCATATTAGCTAGGGCTCCTTGTGCTTGCCAAACACATGGTACACAAAGTAGGCGTGTACCCCCCTGAGGTTTATTGTAATTGTATCCTCAGGTATTACAGCTTACAGCAATGAAATGAAATGTGTCACGAAAAACTTTCTTTGTAATTCAAAAATCTCTAAAAATAAATGTCTTAAGTACAAAATTAATCACTCAAATACGTGTCCAGTAGCGCTAAATGTGCGTCTTGCTCTAAGATAATCTCTGGGGAGTGTCGTAGTTATTGTCCTCCGAAAGCTAAGTTCTGCAGAAGTCAATGTACTTACCTCATGATACACAAAAGTGAAATGCTTTGCGTATAGATATCATACTTATTACGCTTATTGCCGTGATGAAGAAAGTACTGTGCTGTAACGTATTGTTGTGCTACGGAAAAGGCTGTCTCCTTGTAGCAATAGCACAAAAGTTACTACTAAAACATGTTTTACTTTACAGAAGAATTCAGAAAAACTGTGCAGATATCAAACAGATACACCGCAAAAGCAACATTGTAAATTGTCACTCATTAGTAACGTCGTGATATAATCGTGTAGCTGTCACACAAACCAACCACTGTGTCATCTGGCATTTCACAGAAAGCACCAAATCCAGAATCCACTCGTAAGCAAACCAAAATGTTGCATGTTAACAGTTTCTCAGTGTGACAAATTGTACAAGTAGCGTGAAGTGAAAATTGCAAAGACTAAGTTAAAAAGCAGATTATCTGTCAATAAATGGTTTTACATGAGAAATGTGGTGTAATCTTTTACCCTTTGCTCTTCTCAGTACGCAGAGTTTCAACTTGAATGCAAGTATCATGCGGTATTCGTCCGTAAAGAATACGGGAATTTTGCTCAAGGTTAGCGTCAATGTTATTTTTCTCGGAGCCAGCCGGCGCACGCGGCTGCCTGCGGTGTGAGTCATTGTCTGTTTCTTTGTTGGCGCGCGCCGTTACTGGGATTAGGAGGCCTAACTTCCACAAATTCGCCTTGCCGAGAGGGCCCAGCTCTGTTTAAAGCTCGCCAGTTCTGATGCAATTCAGGTCGCCATATGAAACGTCCCCTTAGAGGAATTTATACATACGAAACGTCCACTTTGAACAACTTGTACAAGACTGTGCTTAACCTGGCACACAATAATTTTAGCGCAACGCAATCTGACTATCAAAAATCCCTGCAAAAGAATGGCCCTGACAAACATTAAACTATACCTTTCACAAATCACTTACCTCACAAAAATCTTCGCTGCTCGAACTACTGCAATACAGCGAGTGCCACTACTGCCAGCTAAATAAAAGATTCAAACTACTGAAGGCACTAACTACTGATAGGGATAGTTAGCAAATGAAAGATATTAATAGAGAACAAACACTGTATTTACCTCAAGATTCATAATATATACAGCAGTTCATGACATTTTTCAAAACTCCGCCATCTCTCTCCCCACATCCACCACTGCTGGCGGCTCACCTCCAACTGCCCAGCGCTACGCGCTGTTCGCATCCAGCTAAAGCAGTTCATGACAACAATGGCAGACAACAATTCAAACTAGCCACATACTGCACACAGCACAGCCAGTGATTTTCATACAGAGTGCTATGTAACGTTGCCAATAAAAAACATAAACAGCAAACTTACATAAAGAAAACATAAACAGCCTACTTACATGTTGCCAATAAAAAACATAAACAGCAAACTTACATAAAGAAAACATAAACAGCCTACTTACAATACATTTTGCCTAAGTGTTGAGTTACCTCAAAATATTATTCCGTATGACATTAGAGAGTGGAAGTATGCGAAGTATGTTACCTTACTAATTTGTACATCCTCAAAATTGGCAATTATTCTGATTGCAAAAGTTGCTAAACCTAGTCGCTTTAGGAGATCCAAAATACAAATTTTCCAATTAAGATTGTCGTCTAAATGTACACCCAAAAACGTAGTATGCTGTACCCTACTGACTTCTTTTGATGTGTTATGTTTATTGAAGCAATTATACTTTTACAGAAGAAAACTGGATGTACTGTGTTTGTTCAAAATTCAGAGCAAGTCCATTCGCAGAAAACCAATTAATAACTTTTCCAAAGACCATATTTGTGTCATTTTCTTTTCGACTTTCTATTACTGGATTAATAATTATGCTTGTATCATCAGCAAACAGTGTCAGTTCAGCATATTGTTTCACAAAAGAAGGGATGTCATTCACATATATCAGGAACAGGAGGGGACCCATGATCGAACCTTGGGGAACACCTAATGTAATTTCACCCCAGTTAGATGAAGTGTCAAACTAGGGTGTAGATCACAAGGGGATCTAAACTGAAATAATGTGTTAATTTAAGCCCGTATTAAAGCGTATTGTGCGAGTACCGAGTGTTAAAAGTTGTATAATATCAGCTTTTAAATTTACGCGTTTCCTATTATTGTGTACTACTTCCTAAGCGTTTTTGTACCGAAGAATCAAGGAAAAACAACATGTATAAATTGTCTATATGCTACATTTACATCAATCTGAAAAACAATTGATTAATTCTTATAACCTAGGTGTTTAGTACATTCTAGTCGTGAAATGAAGTATATTCGAATATATTTTCGAATAAACATTTACTTACAGTCATTTCCATGCCGGTTGTTTTAAAAAAAGGCATTGTTGATGAATTACCTTCAGCTCTCTTCACAGCAATTCATCGTTACACATTCACTGACTAAATTTATTATCATACCAACAGCGGACTGCAAATGATTGTCACTTGGCGTGATTGTAAGTCGTCTGCCTCCTGGCCACCTCTCCTACAAACTTGCAGCAAAACCAAGCATTCGTGCTTATCTACTGTCATGTCTCACTGACGAGTCCTGAGAGGGAGTGGAAGGACAGCAAGGGTACGCGTCAAAGAACTTACTTGACAGAAGGTCTCGTAGTCGTGGGCTGCCTTCAGTGCACCTGCTCCACTGAAAAGAGCGCTGTAGGATGAGTTAGAATACGGAACTCGGCTGGCATCTCAGAGTACACTGGATACAATCATAAATCAGTGCATGAGGATATATACACTGGAAGCACCTCTGGCACATCCGTTTTATAAACAGTTTTATATACAAAGTCTAATAACAGCCTTCGTAGTAGTGTAACTTCTCATAGTTCCCTGAGTTTACGTCCCAATACAGCAGAGGCGGGCGCGCCGCACTAAGTTTTGACTACATGGAACTAAGTGTAAGTCTCCTTGTAGGTAAGCAGCACAGCACTGCGATCCCACAGCGTCAGAAGTCCAGCTGAACCATATCTGACCGACTGCCCTGTTGCTCCATCACTGCCATCCCTCCCATCACTCTCTCAACAATGTGGCGGCTAGCCATTTTATAGCGGTAGTGCACCCGGCACCACTTGTTGTAGAAGTTTCCAGTACTCTTGAGCATTGCGTGTGCGTCATGCAGTAGCACGTGAGGCCTACGTGACGAACAGGTGTAATGCCGGAAATGCATATCCTCCTATTTCCATCTATTGTACTATAAATTTGTTTTCCTTATTTTTGTTACCTGAATATATGACATTTCTGTGTCTTTGTATATAGTAATTGTTTTACTATTTGTATATATATGTATTTATGTCGGTGTATAATTGGTTTGTTTTGTGAATATTATTTGTATTTATACGCTGGGTCTGGCCTAGGGAAAACTATGCTATCGAACGAATACATCGATAGGTCGTGCGGAGAACCAAAGTATTTAGGATCTTTGGTAGTGTTAACTCTGTTGCGTGGAGCGCGAGCACAGGGAGAGTCTGGCTGGGGTGGTGCAGTGGAGCAGGTGTGTTGTGTGAAGCTCCCGCGAGTTGCCGCGCTTTCGGGGTTTGGCAGCATGTAATTACGCTCGACTTGCGATGATAGTTTCTGACACGGTGTCGCGGACGGGAAGCATTAGCTGGCGCACATCAAGAGCCCGTTACGTCTGGTGATCGTGTCGAGAAGAAGGCGCACCAACATCCAGCTTCTGCAACAGCGACGGCCGACAATGAGTGACTGTCGCCACCTCCTCGATCGGCGGCTTCAAACCTTCAATCAACCAACAAGGAGGACTGGAAGCACGTAAAGTTTTAGAACTGTATGGCAGACCTCAGCTTTTCAAACTTTTAAAATTGTTGCATCACAAAATTACAGGAACTTAGCATGAACCTTTGTTGCTCATTGTCCCAATCGCATTACCAAGCAGGGTCCCTTCCTTTTCCGGAATGAACCCGAGTGTCGTTGAAATTCAAACGCCAGCATCATTCGATTTCACTGCTTTAATATCAAAGTTCAGTTAATTCATTCATAGCTGGCTAAAATATTCAGATTACACAAGCACAAATTAAGAGTGCGAGTTTTGTTAGCATATTTTAGCTTACCTGTGACTGCAGCTCAGCTTGGTACATACTAACTTTTCCTACTGTTAATTGTTCAGAATCATTTAATTCAAGTTCAAAGTTAAATCCCTTATTTCTAAATTGCGTAGATTCAAGTAGCTTTTGAAATGATTGTTGAGGTAGTCCAAGACTAACCGTATTTTACTGAATTTCGATGTGCTTCACAAGGAAATCTCACTATTAACTTCAGTCACTAAATTAACTTTCGATTTTGCTGTTTTATTAATTCTTTTGCTAAATTAAGTCAGAGTGTAGCGAAATTTATTACTTCTGACAAACTTTCAGTTTTCTCACTACACGTATACACCTTCAGTTGCCACGCTTTTAGTGCTAATTATATCTGTAATAACCTTTCTTTTTCAGTTACTATATTAATTGTCCATAGGACTGGCGACCGTAATTTCCTTCAAATCTCAAATATCTTATTTCCGCTAGTTAATTGTTGACGTAACGGCCGCACATTTACTTTCTTTAATAACTTTACCCCTTTTCAATATTAATTTGCACCAGTTGCATTTGCATTTTTCCTTTCATTTAGATGTAACCCTTTCCTCCCTCTTTACCGACAAATTAACTTCGGTGACTATTGCTTTTCCCAAATTTCCATTAGGTGCACGCGGTTTAAATTTTCACTGTCATTAAGGTCGATAAGTGAGGGGGAGGTTACACAGGCCGTAAGCCGATGTCCAAGGGTTGCGTCTTGCGACGGCTCTCGAGCCGCGTGATGCGGCATAGTCCGCTCTTGTTAGCAGAGTCAACCATTACACATGAGCCACGTCCTGTCACGTCCGCCTCACTAGTAGCAAGAATTTCCAAGCCTACATCTTACTTGATTTTTAACTCTATTTTCTATCATTCGCGGCATCTTCACTCGTAGTAGTACCAATACAGTTCATTCAAACATGGAATACTCTCTTTTTAGTGAAAATACAGGGTGTTACAAAAAGGTACGGTCAAACTTTCAGTAAACATTCCACATACACAAATAAAGAAAAGATGTTATGTGGACATGTGTCCGGAAACGCTTAATTTCCATGTTAGAGCTCGTTTTAGTTTCGTCAGTACGTACTGTACAACGTGATCAAATTGTTAATTTTCACAGTCAACATGTGTGGGCTGACGAGAATCTGCACGCAGTTGTGCAATCACGCCATCAACACAGATTTTCTGTGAAAGTTTGGGCAGGCATTGTTGGTGATGTCTTGATTGGGCCCCATGTTCTTCCATCTACGCTCAATGGAGGACGTTATCATGATTTCATACGGGATACTCTACTTGTGCTGCTAGAACATGTGCCTTTACAAGTAAGACACAACATGTGGTTCATGCACGATGGAGCTCCTGCACATTTCAGTCGAAGTGTTCGTACGCTTCTCAAGAACAGATTCGGTGAGCGATGGACTGGTAGAGGCGGACCAATTCCATAGCCTCCACGCTCTCCTGACCTCAACCCTATTGACTTTCATTTATGGGAACATTTGAAAGCTCTTGTCTACGGAACCCCGGTACCAAATGTAGGGACTCTTCGTGCTCGTATTGTGAACGGCTGTGATACAATACGCCATTCTCCAGGGCTGCATCACCGCATCAGGGATTCCATGCGACGGAGGGTGGATGCGTGTATCCATGTGTCCTCGGAGGACATTTTGAACATTTCCTGTAAGAAAGTGTTTGAAGTGATGCTGGTACGTTCTGTTGCTGTGTGTTTCCATTACATGATTAATGTGATTTGAAGAGAAGTAATAAAATGAGCTTTAGCATGGAAAGTAAGCGTTTCCGGACACATGTCCAGATAACATATTTTCTTTCTTTGTGTGTGAGGAATGTTTCCTGAAAGTTTGGCCGTACTATTTTGTAACACCTTGTATTAGTGGATTCGATTTACTGGCACCTTAGTAAATCCAGCAAACCATTAATTCTTATCGCACAATAGCTTTTAGTACCTGTAGTTAGTTAAGCTTGGAAACAGTCCTCCAACAATGTCATTTTTTGTCAAATAAGACTCCAAATATTAAAATTGCTTTCCAAAATATGTTGGGGGGATCCGTCTCCACTGTTCCTCACTGCGATGACGCCCATGTTTTATAACTGTGACGTTACTTACTTTATTGCTGAAAATTTGCTTGTGTGGCTCACAGAGCACAGTAGTATCCACAGAATTATCACTTAACACTTACAGATTCAGATGTTAAATTCCAACTTATTTCTATTGCTATCTCAGATAGTACAAACAATGAAAATACAATCTTATTCATACAAAAAAATTTAACTCAGGTTGCATATGAAATAGTACAATGATTTGGCATTAATGCATTGGTCAGTAGTATTAAGACATTTTCCTCTGTTACCTTTTCATATATATAAAACAAGGGCCCACCAATGGAGAAAGTGTGTACGAAATCTGCATTGTTACTTGCTAGCTTATCATTTAGCAGTTTGTTACCATGTAGAAAGCTGTGAATTTTGTTTGTTCAGATACATCCATCTGGTTTCCGCTGTCCATCTCATGTAATATCCCTTCTAGACCGTCTGGCGACAATTCTGTATATTAAATTTTACTGTGTGTTAGTCTCAACAGAAATATTTTTCCCCAATGGAAACCTCGTGCACGCGTTTGTAGAGATACATGCTTTTAAGGAAGTACAAATGCGGTCAACTGTTGGACTTCGCTACAAAAAATATCAACAAGTTAGTTTAGTAGTGCATAGTAGATTGTGACCATTAAAATTCAGAAAATTTCCAATGAAAAATGTATGTAATATTGTTATTTTGCATAGTAATTATTGAATGATCATATTATTTATTACAACAGTCTGTGTTTCAAAATGAGTTATTTTAGTCCATAAAAAGAAGCCAAGTGGCCAAAGCATGTTTTGAAATCGGGAATGTATTTTTGTATAAATCTTGCATCCAAAATCATAAAAAACTCACCTAAGAGCATTCTTCCTCCAGAAAAAATTCTGTTCCGCTAAGGACATAGCCAGATCATTTGCAGTATCCAAAAATATGTGGCCAGTATCCTAAATTTTGGTGCCCATTGCTGCTTCTATATAGTTGTTTGTGAGGTAGGCATTGATATGTTCACTCTACCTGTTTGCAGCTTTGCTTCTGTTGACGTTCATCTTACATCCTCCTTTGAAGACACTGTCCATTCCGTTCAATTGCTCTTCCTTGTCCACTGCTGTCTCTGACAGAATTACAATGTCATCAGTAAATCTCAAAGTTTTTATTTGCTTTCCTTGAACTTTAACTCATACTCCAAATTTTTCTTTGGTTTCCTTTACTGCTTGCTCAGCGTAAAATTGAATAATACTGGGAATAGGCTACAACCCTGTCTCACTCCCTTCTCAAGCACTGCTTCCCTTTCAAACTCTTCGATTCTTGTAATTGCCATTTGATTTCTGTACAAACTGTATGTAATATTTCGCTCCCTATATTTTACCCCCATTAACTACAGAATTTAAAACAGCGTTGTCCCGTCGACGTCGTAAAAAGCTGCCTTCAAATATACAAACGCTATGAAAGTAGGTTTGCCCCATGTAAAATATTTGTAAGTCTTAGGATCAATATGGCATCCTGTGTTCCAACATTTCTCCGGAATCAAATCTCATGTTCCCTGAGGTCGGCATATACCATTTTTTCAATCCTTGTGCAGAGAATTCCTGTTAGTATCTTGCAACCATGACTTAAGAAACTAATGAGTCAGTAAGACATGTGTCAGCACCTGTTTCCATCATAAATAGAATTTTTACGTTCTTCTGGAACCCTGATGGTATTTCGCCTGTCCCACACGTCTTACTTGTCAGGAGGAATAGTTTTGCTACCACTGGCTCTCCCAAGGATATTAGTGGTGCTGAGGATATGTCGTCTACTCCAGGAGCCTCGGTTCGACTTAAGTCTTTCAGTGTTCCATCAAATTTTTCTCGCAATGCCATACTCCTGTTTTATCTTCAAATGGTACAAATGACTCTGAACACTACGGGACAACTTCTGAGGTCATCAGTCCCCTAGAACTTAGAACTATTTAAACTTAACTAACTTAAGGACATCACACACATCCATGCGACCGTAGCGGTCACGCGGTTCCAGACTGTAGCGCTTAGAGCCTCTCGGCCATCCCGGTCGGCTGTTTTATCTTCATCTACATCCCCTTCTCTTTCTATAATATCCCCTTCAGGTAAAATATATATTTTTTGTAATTATTATTACTGTGTGGTTCATGGTGTGGGTTCCTGTAGTCATTTCCTAGTTCATGAACCACGGGCAACGTATGAGTGGCTAAGTAAGTGGTCCCGACAGTCGGGATACCAGTTACTTTGGAATAAGGCTGGGCATCTCGGACATATTCTGAGTCGTGGTCACCTTTGTGCTCATACGGCAAAGACTATCAAATCCACCGGTTAGTCCCTCAGCCGTTAGGGGTAAAACCCAATGGGACTCGGAGCAAGTAAGGCAAGCAACCTGCTTCCCTGGTACTTTAAATATGATGCTGGCAACAATCAGAGCAAAATGCCTCGGATCTTTGGAGGTGACGGAGTCCCACCTCTAACTGACAAACCAGGGACTCCTAAGATACGACTTGGCAAACAAATGGTAACGAGATGGGGAGCTATTAATATCAATGGGGGCTACTCTGGGAAGAAGGTAGAGCTGGAAGAGGCTGCAAGTAACATGGGGCTGGACGTTTTAGCTGTTAATGACATTCGGGTAAGGGGTGAGAAAGAAGAGGAAGTGGGAGAATACAAGGTCTACCTGTCAGTAGTCAAAGCAGGAATAGCACAATGGGGTGTAGGGCTTTACATCAGGAAAGAAATGGAACCCAGCGTAGTTGCAATAAGGTATGTAAATGAACGACTGATATGGATAGATTTGACAGTGTCTACCAAGAAAATTAGGATTGTGTCAGTATATTCGCATTGTGAAGGGACAGATCAAGATAAGATGGATAGTTTTTATGAGGCATTCAATGATGTAGTTGTCAGAGTAAAGGACAAGGACAGTGTTCTGCTCATGGGTGATTTTAATGCCAGGATTGGAAATCGAACGGAAAGGTATGAAAAGGTTATGGGTAAATTTGGAGAGGATATGGAGGCCAACAGGAACGGGAAACAACTCTTGGATTTCTGTGCCAGTATGGGCTTAGTAATCACAAACTCCTTTTTTAAACATAAGAACATTCACCGGTATACTTGGGAAGGCAGGGGAACCAGATCTGTCATTGACTATATAATAACAGATCAGGAATTCAGGAAGGCTGTGAGGGACACACGTGTATTCAGGGGATTCTTTGGTGACACTTATCATTATTTAATCTGCAGTGAAATTGGGATTGTGAGGCCGAAAGTGCAGGAGGTCAGGTCCATATGTAGGAGGATAAGAGTGGAGAAACTTCAGGATAAGGAAATCAGGCACAAGTACATAACAACGATCTCAGAAATGTACCAGTTAGTTGAATGTAGTCAATTACAGTCATTGGAAAAGGAATGGACAAGGTACAGGGACACAGTACTAGAAGTGGCTAAAAAATGTCTTGGAACAGTAGTGTGTAAAAGTAGGATGAAGCAAACAGCTTGGTGGAATGATACAGTCAAGGTAGCCTGTAAAAGGAAAAAGAAGGCGTATCAAAAATGGCTACATACCAGAACCCAGGGAGACAGAGAAAGTTATGTTGAAGAAAGAAACAAAGCCAAACAGAAAATTGCAGCATCCAAGAGGAAATCGTGGGAAGACTTTGGAAACAGGTTGGAGACTATGGGTCAAGCTGCTGGAAAACTATTCTGGAGTGTAATTAGCAGTCTTCGAAAGGGAGGTAAGAAGGATATGACAAGTATTTTGGACAGGTCACGAAAACTGCTGGTGAATCCTGTGGATGCCTTGGGCAGATGGAGGGAATATTTTGAAGAGTTGCTCAATGTAGGTGAAAATGCGATCAGTAATGTTTCAGATTTCGAGGTAGAATGGGATAGGAATGCTGATGGAAATAGGATCACATTTGAGGAAGTGGAAAGAATGGTCAATAGATTGCAGTGCAATAAAGCGGCTGGGGTGGACGAAATTAAGTCGGAATTCATCAAATACAGTGGAATGTCAGGTCTTAAATGGCTACACAGGATAATTGAAATGGCCTGGGAGTCGGGACAGGTTCCATCAGACTGGACGAAAGCAGTAATCACACCAATCCTTAAACATGGAAACAGAAAAGATTGTAACAACTACAGAGGTATCTCTTTAATCAGCGTTGTGGGTAAAATCTTCTCAGGTATTGTTGAAAGGAAAGTGCGAGAATTAGTTGAGGACCAATTGGATGAAAATCAGTGTGGGTTTAGGCCTCTTAGAGGTTGTCAGGACCAGATCTTTAGCTTACGGCAAATAATGGAGAAGTGTTATGAGTGGAACAGGGAAGTGTATCTATGCTTTATAGATCTAGAAAAGGCATATGACCGGGTTCTTAGGAGGAAGTTATTGTCTGTTCTACAAGATTATGGAATAGGAGGAAAACTTCTGCAAGCAATTACAGGTCTTTACATGGATAGTCAGGCAGCAGTTAGAGTTGACGGTAAATTGAGTTCATGGTTCAGAGTAGTTTCAGGGGTAAGACAAGGCTGCAAATTGTCTCCACTGTTGTTCATATTATTTATGGATCATATGTTGAAAACAATAGACTGGCTGGGTGAGATTAAGATATGTGAACACAAAATAAGCAGTCTTGCATATGCGGATGACTTAGTTGTGATGGCAGATTCGATTGAGAGTTTGCAAAGTAATATTTCAGAGCTAGATCAGAAATGTAAGGACTATGGTCTGAAGATTAGCATCTCCAAAACGAAAGTAATGTCAGTGGGAAAGAAATATAAACGGATTGAGTGCCAAATAGGAGGAACAAAGTTAGAAGAGCTGGACGGTTTCAAGTACTTAGAATGCATATTCTCACAGGATGGCAACATAGTGAAAGAACTGGAAGAGAGGTGTAGCTAAGCTAATGCAGTGAGTGCTCAGCTACGATCTACTGCCTTCTGCAAGAAGGAAGTCAGTACCAAGACTAAGTTATCTGTGCACCGTTCAATCTTTCGACCAACTTCGTTGTATGTGAGCGAAAGCTGGGTGGATTCAGGGTACCTTATCAATAAGGTTGAGGGAACGGATATGAAAGTAGCTAGGATTATTCCAGGTACTAGTAGATGGGAACAATGGCAGGAGGGTGTCCAGAATGAGGAAATCAAAGAAAAACTGGGAATGAACTCTATAGATGTAGCAGTCAGGGCGAACAGGCTTAGATGGTGGGTTCATGTTACATGCATGGGAGAAGCAAGGTTACCCAAGAGACACATGGATTCAGCAGTAGAGGGTAGGAGGAGTCGGGGCAGACCGAGGAGAAGGTACCTGGATCCGGTTAAGAATGATTTTGAAGTAATAGGTTTAACATCAGAAGAGGCACCAATGTTAGCACTGAATAGGGGATCATGGAGGAACTGTATAAGGGGGACTATGCTCCAGACTGAACGCTGAAAGGCATAATCATTCTTAAATGATGATGATGATGATGATGATGATATTAATACTGTTATGTTTTATGCAGTTGATATTGAATATACAATTCCCATGGTAGATGGTGATAGAAACGATATAATCAAGATCATAGATATACTCAAAAACAGGACAGAAACAAAAAACGTACTTTTTGATATGGGAGTAATGGTAGCATAAACTTTCTAGACCTGAAGATCAGCAAAATAATAGTAATAACAATAATAATTAACAGAAATTCAAAGTCCACAGTGAAACAACAACAACATATAGCTCCACACTTTTTCAGAAAAGAGGAACCAACACATAAATTTCTTCCACAGAAACTGTTTTGCCAAACCATCAATGGCTACCTTCATTTAGGACACTGATCACCCATTCTGGAATGAAAGTAAATGGAATCTAATCAGGAGGCAGACGACTTACAATCACGCCAAGTGACAATCACTTGCAGTCCGCTGTGGGTATGATAATAAATTTAGTCACTGAATGTGTAACGATGAATTGCTGTGAAGAGAGCTGAAGGTTATTCATCAAAAATGGCTTTTTTTTAAAAAAAACTGCAGGGAAATGATCGTAAGTAAATGTATATTCGAAAATATATACGAATGTACTTCATTTCACCACTAGAATGTACTAAACACCTAGGTTATAAGAATTAATCAATTTTTTTTCAGATTGATGTAAATGTAGTACACAGACAATTTATACATGTTCTTTTTCCTTGATTCTTCGGTATAAAAACGCTTAGGAAGTAGTACACAATAATCGGAAACGCGTAAATTTAAAAGCTGATATTATACAACTTTTAACACTCGGTACTCGCACAACACGCTTTAATATGGGCTTAAATTTACACATTATTTCAGTTTAGATCCCCTTGTGATCTACACCCTCGTTTGCCACTTCATCTAACTGGGGTGAAATTACGTTAGGTGTTCCACAAGGTTCGATCATGGGACCCCCCTGTTCCTGATATATGTGAATGACCTCCGTTCTATTGTGAAACAAGATGCTGAATTGACACTGTTTGCTGATGATACACGCATACTTATTAATCCAGTAAAAGAAAGTCAAAAAGAAAATGACACAAATAAGGTCTTTGGAAAAGTTATTAATTGGTTCTCTGCGAATGGGCTTGCTCTGAATTTTGAACAAACACAGTACATCCAATTTTCTGCTGCAAAAGTATAATTGCTTCAGTTAACAATGTGGGATAATGTGGGATATTGCAAATGATCTTCACGTATTACGTAGAAAGGACAAGGGACGCCCAATGGAATTGAATGATGAACTAGAAATATTCATTCATGACACAGTTCATGGTAACATATTGCTAAATGACAGACTAGAAAGTGCCTGTGTAATATCCTTTGACAAATTTCTCCAGTGTGGAATGTTTGTTTTATTAATGTAAAGAGTCAACTGTGAAAAAGAACTGTCTTATCATTATCGAACGACCAAGAAGCACCAAAATAAATATTCAGTTTAATAGGTGCCGTGAATAAATATGATTACCCCTACAGCTGCATAATTTAATTAATCTGTAATTCATAATTAAGTGCCTGGCAGACAGTTCATAGATGCAGCTTCAAGCTGTTTCTTTACCGTTCCATGCTCGAATGGCACACTGGAAAAACGAGCACTTAAATGGCTCTGCTCGATCTCTGATTTATTCTATGATGATATACACTCCTGGAAATTGAAATAAGAACACCGTGAATTCATTGTCCCAGGAAGGGGAAACTTTATTGACACATTCCTGGGGTCAGATACATCACATGATCACACTGACAGAACCACAGGCACGTAGACACAGGCAACAGAGCATGCACAATGTCGGCACTAGTACAGTGTATATCCACCTTTCGCAGCAATGCAGGCTGCTATTCTCCCATGGAGACGATCGTAGAGATGCTGGATGTAGTCCTGTGGAACGGCTTGCCATGCCATTTCCACCTGCCGTCTCAGTTGGACCAGCGTTCGTGCTGGACGTGCAGACCGCGTGAGACGACGCTTCATCCAGCCCCAAACATGCTCAATGGGGGACAGATCCGGAGATCTTGCTGGCCAGGGTAGTTGACTTACACCTTCTAGAGCACGTTGGGTGGCACGGGATACATGCGGACGTGCATTGTCCTGTTGGAACAGCAAGTTCCCTTGCCGGTCTAGGAATGGTAGAACGATGGGTTCGATGACGGTTTGGATGTACCGTGCACTATTCAGTGTCCCCTCGACGATCACCAGTGGTGTACGGTCAGTGTAGGAGATCGCTCCCCACACCATGATGCCGGGTGTTGGCCCTGTGTGCCTCGGTCGTATGCAGTCCTGATTGTGGCGCTCACCTGCACGGCGCCAAACACGCATACGACCATCATTGGCACCAAGGCAGAAGCGACTCTCATCGCTGAAGACGACACGTCTCCATTCGTCCCTCCATTCACGCCTGTCGCGACACCACTGGAGGCGGGCTGCACGATGTTGGGGCGTGAGCGGAAGACGGCCTAACGGTGTGCGGGACCGTAGCCCAGCTTCATGGAGACGGTTGCGAATGGTCCTCGCCGATACCCCAGGAGCAACAGTGTCCCTAATTTGCTGGGAAGTGGCGGTGCGGTCCCCTACGGCACTGCGTAGGATCCAACGGTCTTGGCGTGCATCCGTGCGTCGCTGCGGTCCGGTCCCAGGTCGACGGGCATGTGCACCTTCCGCCGACCACTGGCGACAACATCGATGTACTGTGGAGACCTCACGCCCCACGTGTTGAGCAATTCGGCGGTACGTCCACCCGGCCTCCCGCATGCCCACTATACGCCCTCGCTCAAAGTCCGTCAACTGCACATACGGTTCACGTCCACGCTGTCGCGGCATGCTACCAGTGTTAAAGACTGCGATGGAGCTCCGTATGCCACGGCAAACTGGCTGACACCGACGGCGGCGGTGCACAAATGCTGCGCAGCTAGCGCCATTCGACGGCCAACACCGCGGTTCCTGGTGTGTCCGCTGTGCCGTGCGTGTGATCATTGCTTGTACAGCCCTCTCGCAGTGTCCGGAGCAAGTATGGTGGGTCTGACACACCGGTGTCAATGTGATCTTTTTTCCATTTCCAGGAGTGTATATCCCCTCCCCCAACATACACACAAACACACACAGACACACACACACACCTCTTCCCTTCAGTACTAAATTGGTGATCCTTTGATCTCTCTGAATGTGTCCCATCAACGGATCCTTTGTCCCACAAATTTCTTTACTTCCCATCTCTATTCAGTACCTCCCCATTAGTTACGTGATGTACCAATCCAACCTCAGCATTCTTCTATAGCACCGCTTGTCTAAACAGTCTATCGTCCATGTTTCACTTCCATACGTGGCTGTACTCAAAACAAACTCCTTCAGACAAAGTTTCATGACAATTAAATCTATATTCGATCTTAATAAATTTCAAATTTCTCTTGTTTATAAAACCTATTCGTGTCTTTGTCACTCTAGATTTTGTATCCCCTGTACTTCAGCCATTATTAGTCACCTTGCTACCCAAACAGCAAAACTCGTCTACTATTATCAGTGTCTCGTTTCCTAATCTAATTCCTCAGCATCACTTGAGTTAATTCGACTATATTCCACTACCGCTGTTTTGCTTTTGTCGATGTTCATCTCATATTCTCCTTTCAATATCCTATCCATGCCGTTCAGCTGCTCTTCCGAGTCCTTTTCTGGCTGTGACAGAACTACTATTTCATCGTAAAACCTCGAAGTTTTTATTTCTTCCAACTGGACTTTAATTCCAACTCCACATTTTTCTTTTGTCTCATTAACTGCTAGCTCAATGTTCAGACTAAACAACGTCGGAGACAGGCTACTACCCTGCCTCACTCTCTTCTCAGCCACTGCTCTCCTTTCATGGCCCTCGACTTATAACTGCCGTCTATTGCTATGCAAGCTGTAAATAGCTTCTCGCTCCCTGTATTTTACCCCTGTTACCTTCAGACTTTCAGAGAGAGCACTCCAGCCAACATCGTCAAAAGCGTTATCTAAGTCTACAAGTGCTATAAAAGTAGGTTTACCTCTCCTTAACCTATTTTCTGAGAGAGGTCGTAGGATCAGTATTGCCTCGCGTGTTCCGGAATCCAAATTGATCTTCCTCTGGGTCGTCTTCTATTAGTTTTTCTGTCCTTGTGTAAAGAATGCGTGTTAGTATTTTGCAACCATCACTTATTAAACTGACATTTCCTTAATATTCAGACCTGTCGGCGCATACAACTAAGTTAAGGTACACATTAAAGTAAATTTTAGTGATAACCTCACTGGCATGCTAAGTAAATAACTCTCATCACACTTTAGATTAATTTACATGTAATTCAATGATGATGGCAACAAACTGCCGAATCGCTTCGTACTAACAAGTATTATAGTAAAATGTGACTGAAGGAAAAATTATTATTACATAAACCAAACCACCTCTAATGTGGATATAAAAGTCTATCATACCGAAAAGTGAAAACTGACACAGGTGAAAAAATACAATAATAGAAGTAAAAACGTTGTGTTAAACTTGGTTTCACAGTCGAGCCGTGTGCGAGATGATTAGGACTAGGTGATTATGTGCTACCTGTGACTTCACTGTGACATATTATCCTAGCTAGTACGAATGCATTTAAAATTAAATTACCTGTCTAATTGGGCTCAGATCTGGCCTACGCCAACATTTGCTTACGAATTACCACATCAGCAACATTTCTCATTGAATTTGTGGTTAGGAGTGATAGATGATAGTCTCCCTGGATCATATATTCCTGCAGCGCACAGTTAAGTGCTTACAAGATGGTTGATCGAAGCACTTTTCTCTGTCGTTTCATTCTGGGAAAGCAAGCGGGAAAATTGACCGCTTATGTCATTTTGGGCGGGCAATGATTTGTCTTGTGTTACGGTGATCGTTTCGGCCTATGTAGGTGGGAGCAAAAACAGAATTTTTGCTCTTGTAATCGGAAGTTGGTGATTGAAATTTCGTGAAATATTCTCTCCGCAAAGAAACCAGGACTCGCGTATCATATATGTGATAGCCTCTCCCGTATTTCGTGGCAATACAAAGTGCGCTAACCTTCTCCGACCTTTTTCGATGCCTCCCGTCAGTTCTATCTGTTAAGGATCCCGTACCGTGTAGTAGTACTCCCTAAGAGTAATTTTCCGGATTGCTACAGAATGTATACCAAGGGCAATGTTTAGGAGTAAGGAACATGAATTATGAGCTACCGGTACATTTTGCTACTGATGGAATACGACAGTTGAGGCGTCAGTAGGATGGAACGGGGTTACCATTGTGTTCTTCAAGGTCACCTAACCGCAGCCAATTGTTTTTTCCTGTCTGCCATCTTATTAATGTGGCTTACGTCACTCCCGCTGGTAAAGTAAGAAACTAGGCAATGTATAGTAAAGCCTTAACAAGCTTCATGAGATGATCAGGTGGTGCTTGAAAGAATCGTAGTCACTGTAGAAACGAGTAGTGTATTGCATCCAGCTGGAAGGGTGGTACGTGGTACAGCTCATTCAAACGGTACAAGAGTAAGTATTTATATGTAACTTTTAGAATTAGAATTTTATTTGTTATTCAGGCCGCTCTGGATAAAATATGAGCCCAGTTGGAAGGGGACTTGATCGCGAAGTTTGCTTTTAAATACAATTTTACGAACTGGGACAATATTTACCACTGAAGTTATTGGTGGGTATCATTGAGACATCCGCAATTACCCAACAGATTGTGTGTGGATCCTTCTTAAAGGGCTGGTTTTGCTTCTGTCAACATACTCGATTCCTCACGTCAGTTTTTGCTGTTAATTGTGGCATTAATGGCAGGCCGGGGTGGCCGAGTGGCTCTAGGCGCTACAGTCTGGAACCGCGCGACCGCCACGGTCGCCATTTGACCCATTTTTTGTGGAATAACCTGTATAAATAACAGAAGCAAGTAGTAACAACTATATACGCATGCATAAGCTTTCTTCTTGCTGACCCCACGCAGATGTAGCACATATGTTTTGAGATAGGTAATAGCTGTAAGACCTGGAACGTTTCTTACGATTCGCCGCCATACTTGTTGCCTGCAGTATAAGTGGATTCCGTTGTTATCAGGCCTCGTTACTGACGTTCTAAAGAATATCTTGGGTATCCAGAATGAGTTTTTCACTCTGCAGCAGAGTGTGCGCTGATATGGAACTTCCTGGCAGGTTAAAACTGTGTGCCGGAACGACACTCGAACTCGGGAACTTTGCCTTTCGCGGCAAGTGCTCTACCAGCTGAGCTACCCAAGCGTGACTCACGCCCCGTCCTCACAGCTTTGCTTTTGCCAATACCTAGTCTCCTACCTTCCAAACTTTACAGAAGGTATTTGGTGCTCTACGTAACATGTATTTCATCATATATAACCAAATATACACAATACATGTCACGTGCACAAGGTGTAAAAGGGCAGCTTATTGGTGGAGCTATCATGTGTACTCAGCCACTTCATGCGAAAATCCTTCAGACGCGATAATGACCGGATGTCGCGAATTACAGACTTTGAACGCTGAGTGGTAGTTGAAGCTGGACTCATGGAAGATTCAGTTTCGGAAATCGTTCGAGAATTCAATAGTCCGAGATCCACTGTGTCGAGAGTGTGCCGAGAATACCAAATTTCAGGCATTACCTCTGAGCACGGACAACGCAGTGAGCGGCGGTTTTCACTTAACAACCGAGAGCAACGGCGTTTCCGTCGGGTTTCAGTGCTAACAGATAAGCAGCTCTGCGTGAAGTAACAGCAAACGCCAATGTGGAACATAGGACGAACGGGCCTATGACAGCAAACGACCGACGCGAGTGCCTTTGCTAACAGTGCGCCCTAGACATCTGGAAAACAGTGGACAGATCAGATGAGTCCCGATTTCAGTCGGTAATAGCTGATGATAGGATTAGAGTTGTGCAAGGGTCACGAGGCCATGTACCGAAGTTACGAGGGCAGATCAATAAGTAATGCAACACATTTTTTTTTCTGAAACAGGGGTTGTTTTATTCAGCATTGAAATACACCAGGTTATTCCCCAATCTTTTAGCTACACAACACTATTTTTCAACGTAATCTCCATTCAATGCTACGGCCTTACGCCACCTTGAAATGAGGGCCTGTATGCCTGCACGGTACCATTCCACTGGTCGATGTCGGATCCAACGTCGTACTACATCAATAACTTCTTCATCATCCGCATAGTGCCTCCCACGGATTGCGTCCTTCATTGGGCCAAACATATGGAAATCCGACGGTGCGAGATCGGGGCTGTAGGGTGCACGAGGAAGAACAGTCCATTGAAGTTTTGTGAGCTCCTCTCGGGTGCGAAGACTTGTGTGAGGTCTTGCGTTGTCATGAAGAAGGAGAAGTTCGTTCAGATTTTTGTGCCTACGAACACGCTGAAGTCGTTTCTTCAATTTCTGAAGAGTAGCGCAATACACTTCAGAGTTGATCGTTTGACCAAGGGGAAGGACATCGAACAGAATAACCCCTTCAGCGTCCCAGAAGACTGTAACCATGACTTTACCGGCTGAGGGTATGGCTTTAAACTTTTTCTTGGTAGGGGAGTGGGTGTGGCGCCACTCCATTGATTGCCGTTTTGTTTCAGGTTCGAAGTGATGAACCCATGTTTCATCGCCTGTAACAATCTTTGACAAGAAATTGTCACCCTCAGCCACATGGCGAGCAAGCAATTCCGCACAGATGGTTCTCCTTTGCTCTTTATGGTGTTCGGTTAGACAACGAGGGACCCAGCGGGAACAAACCTTTGAATATCCCAACTGGTGAACAATTGTGACAGCACTACCAACAGAGATGTCAAGTTGAGCACTGAGTTGTTTGATGGTGATCCGTCGATCATCTCGAACGAGTGTGTTCGCACGCTCCGCCATTGCAGGAGTCACAGCTGTGCACGGCCGGCCCGCACGCGGGAGATCAGACAGTCTTGCTTGACCTTGCGGCGATGATGACACACGCTTTGCCCAACGACTCACCGTGCTTTTGTCCACTTCCAGATCACCGTAGACATTCTGCAAGCGCCTATGAATATCTGAGATGCCCTGGTTTTCCGCCAAAAGAATCTCGATCACTGCCCGTTGTTTGCAACGCACATCCGTTACAGACGCCATTTTAACAGCGCCATACAGCGCTGCCACCTGTGGGAAGTCAATGAAACTATACGAGACGAAGCGGGAATGTTTGAGAATATTCCACAAGAAATTTCCGGTGTTTTCAACCAAAATTGGCCGAGAAAAAAAAGTGTTGCATAACTTATTGAACTGCCCTCGTACCAACAAGGCACTATGCCACCATAACGATGTGGGCTATCTTCACAGGGAATTTATTGGGTCCAGTGATCCAACTGGCAAAGGCCATGCCGCAGTGGCTACACCGGTTCCCGTGAGATCACCGAAGTTAAGCACTGCCGGGCGTGGTCAGCGCTTGGATGGGTGACCATCCAGGCCGCTATGCGCTGTTGCCATTTTTCGGGTTGCACTCATCCTCGTGACGCCAACTGAGGAGCTACTCGTCGAATAGTAGCGGCTTCGGTCAAGAATACCATCTTAACGACCGGGTGAACCGTATGCTGACCCCACGCCCCTCCTATCCGCATTCTCCACTGAGGGTGACACGGCGGTAGGATGGTCCCGGTAGGCCACTCGTGGCCTGAAGACGGAGTGCTTTTTTCTGGTCCAACTGAACAGATCACTGAGTGGAAATGGTTACGTTTGGCTACTTGGAGACCATTTGCAGCCATTTATGAACTTAATGTTCGCAAACAACGATGGATTTTTTTATGGGTGAGTGTACCATTTCAGCGGGTAACAATTGTTTGTAATTGGTTTGAAGAACATTCTGGAGAGTTAAAATTATATGGACAGCCAGATCGCCTGACATGAAAATTTGTGGGACATAATGGAGAGATCAGTTCTTGGACAAAATTCTGCACAGGAAACACTTTCCCAACTACGGACTGCTATAGAGGCAAGATGTCTGACTATTTATGCAGGAGACTTTCCACGACTTGTTGTCGTGAATCTTCATCAGTCATTCGAATATAAATAAAGCATAACAATTAAATTATAATGTTAATTTAATACAAAGAAAAAACAAAAAAGTATGATCAGAAATTTGGTTCATGGAATTCTTAAGAAGCACACACGAAAGAAACGTGTTCACCGTATGCTGAACTTCAACATGTCAGCTTCAGATGCAAAATCCCCCCTTCTTACAATCATATTCTTTCAGCAATTTTCTGGCAACACCTGAAAACCTGAATTGTATCATAAATTATTGGCCACAAAAACGATGCTCTTTTCTACAAAGAAATGTAACTTCCACCTCTCCTTGGCTTTTCATAAGAATTTTCTCCACAGAGTGTTCCACTGTTTCCTTCGAGCAGGAATGCAAAGGAATACCTTCACTGTAAATCTAAGATCCATGGCAGAAAGCATAAATCTCCAGTCTGCACAACCGACAAGTCCAACCAATACAGCCTCTTCTTCCTTGGCACTGAAATCTGCCCGACCATCATGTGTTTTACAACGACGACAATGAATACACTAGGCTACCGTTCTTAAGTCTTATTATTTCATTAAAAATTTCTGTGAGACACAATTCTAAACTATTCACGCTGTATTTCTTCGATACATCCAGTTTACGTTTGACCGCTTGCGAGATGTTCACACTGACAATTCTTAAGCTCTCACCTGTATGATGAAAAAGAACTGCGTCCTTCATGACTAATTATCAGCCCATATACAAACACTGGCTACAATGAGTTCCTCACTCCACCACTAAATTGTTATAGACAATTGTGTCATTCTTGTTACGTTCATTGGGTCGCATCCTTGTGGCATTCATGAATGTCTTTTCATAAGAGAAACCCTCGAGCCAGGCGATGAACTTCACCCCGATTCCATCAAGAATCTGCGAAGTTTTATTTATGTTTCTATAAATATGTAAATATAATAGATTAACTTTGGTTAATGCTATAGTTGTCGTTCTGAAGGAGCAATGCACGACGTAGATACGACCTAGACATATCAGTTGTTGTATGTCAGTCCGACGAATAACGCGTTTAGATCATTCGTAAAGATAAAAAACTCAGTAATTCTGAATATCATTGGTATTCTGATTCAAAATGTTGCACATTTAACCATTGCCACGAATTTAGGATTTTCGGAGAGTAAATATGATAAGTAAAGTAAGAAAATTTTCATCACCAGTAAGTAATTATTTAACGTATAGTCATTTTCAACTTTTCGGTCAACTTCACCTCAACCCATTTGAAGATACGCTTTAAACATACTATATGTACTATAAGTAACAAATTATAAGAAACATATAACATTTGTAAAATAGACGTGGCTGATGGTGAGCAGCGTCCGAAACTTTTCCGCCAAAATAAATTACTACCAACAGGCATCTTGCGTAAAACAATGAAGTATTAAACTCAGTACATAAAAAGAAATGGCCTAACTGAATAACTCACCACTGCCCAGACCAAACCGCTAACGATAGAAGCATTAAATTTGAGAAGGGTTTTGATCTTATTCTGTAGGCATCTTGCCTACAGAACATATTTCTCGAAATTCCGTACGTAGGGATGTAATGATAGGGGATAAAGCGTTTTTTTCTTTTTTTTTTGGAAATACGTCGCTATTAAGGCAGTTCTGAAGCTACATTTCTTAGGTAGGACAGAATAAATTCTTCTTTTAGAATTTTTTGAAATTTAACACTTATGGGAGTGAAATAGTGGGTGAAAGTTCTCCTCGAAAGTGTTTCATTCTGAAGTCATTTCCAAGCTGAATAAAAAAAAGTGTTTGACTTCTCGGTTGGAAATAATAAAAATACGTTTTTCAGTGTTTTTGGAAATTCAGCGTCTAAGGGTAGTTTTTATGGAAACACTTCATTGCGAATACATTTTTGAATCCAAATTTTTGGAAAATTTCTATTTAGCTTTTCTGTTCGAAATGAAAAAAATACATGTTTCAGTGTCTCTTCTCTTTTTGGAAATTCAATCCTCACGGGATGAAAATTTTTATGAAAATAATTTGTTACCGTATATAAAACAGATGCTGGACTTTTAAAGAAATATATATTATGGAATAAAAGTTTCTGTGAATGTAAGACTACAAGAGCTAATAGTATGGATTAACAAAGAACACCGACTCCAGTTATCAGAATCGCTTTTTGGTCAGATGTACATTCGGAAAATACCCTGCTCTTATGACCTTGATTAGTGTGAAAAGCTTAGAAGGCGTTGCAATTTGTGAACAAAACAATTCGATTAAACAAAAAAAATTTTGTGCAGACCATATAGTCTACGCGAGCGAAGCAACGGACGGTAAACTAACATTAGATATTTACCAAGTAAAGACCACTTTCGAACTTTATAGCGCAGTCGAACTTGCCGCTATGAAATGAGTCGGGGTAGTTCATATCTGACGACGAACGACGCCTCAGAGTTTCGCGGTTACGAGAGATTGTAGTGCTGCGTTGTAGCCAACTGTAACAGAAGGAAAACTTGAAATTGTAAGATCCTTCTACTAGCATAAAATCAGTTAAATTGGAAGACAACTAACAGCCGTAAATATATCACTACCCCTAGCTGACTTCCAGTTCGTAAGCGTATTATTCATTCATTAGGGAGTAAAATATGCATTGTAATTATCACATGGAACTCCATAATTAGAAGTAGTTGCCATCTCGGGTTAAAGTTACTGTATAAGGAATATAGGTTGACTTTTCATTTGTGAAATTTATGAAATTTACAGCTTCCTGCACTCATTATCAAGTTCGTCTGATGATAGCATTACATTAAAAAAATTTTGCTTCACTATGGAAACTACGTTTCTTATCTTTTGTATACTGTAGTACTGAAAATGTTTAAACTGATGCTGTAAAACAGCGTGGCAGTGTTTTCATTTATTTTATTGCTCTTGTGTGTTATCAAGCTGCACAGTCTTGTATGGTTTTCTGAGCTGCGTTAGTGTGTTTTTGCGACTTTTTTGTGAAATTCTTTATGTTATTTTACGATTTATAGCCATAATGGGACATACTTACCTAAATATATTTACACAGCAAGACGTGATCTTGGTATCTGGAAAAAGTGAAAAAGTAAAGATGACATAAATAATTAAATAGGGCAGGGCAATAGGGCCGGACGACAATTTAACTCGGTCCTTTGGAATAACTGAATAACAAAAAGGATCAAAGAGATGATATATCGTTCAGTTGTTGAAAACAGGGCTATGTACGGAGCAAAAAAATGGTTCAAATGGCTCTGAGCACTATGGGACTTAACATCTGTGGTCATCAGTCCCCTAGAACTTAGAACTACTTAACCCTAACTAACCTAAGGACATCACACACATCCATGCCCGAGGCAGGATTCGAACCTGCGACCGTAGCAGTCCCGCGGTTCTGTACGGAGCAAAAAATGGTTCAAATGGCACTGAGCACTATGGGACTTAACATCTGTGGTCATCAGTCCCCTAGAACTTAGAACTACTTAAACCTAACTAACCTAAGGACATCACACACATCCATGCCCGAGGCAGGATTCGAACCTGCGACCGCAGCAGTCGCGCGGTTTCGGACTGAGCGCCTAGAACCGCTCGGCCACCGTGGCCGGCCGTACGGAGCAGAAACATGGGGATTCAACACACGTCAGGGAAACAACTTACTTCCGCTACACATGGACTTTTGAAGATAAACTTGTGGCATCTTCAAGCTGGACCTGTAACCACACCCTACACTTTTGGGTAGTTAGGACTTATATGAACACTGTGCCAAAATTTCTCTATTGTGCGGAAAAGGCATATACTCCTTTGAATAAATGAAATGTACCTGCTGTTATAAGCGAATCGCCAAAATTCAGTACTTGCAGCAACGATTACAAGAAAGGAAACCTCGATTAAAGTAAATGAATATAAAATTCGGCTGGATGTAATTACAGTGGTCAGTTAAACTGGGAAAGCATTAAAATTATCGTTCGTCAGCTCATTAGCACTCCATCATCAGTCCACAAGTGGCCCATCGGGACCATCCGACCACCGTGTCATCCTCAGGTGAGGATGCGGATAGGAGGGGCGTGTGGTCAGCACACCGCTCTCCCGGTCGTTATGATCGTTTTCTTTGACCGGAGCCGCTACTATTCGGTCGAGTAGCTCCTCAATTGGCATCACGAGGCTGAGTGCACCCCGAAAAATGGCAACAGCACATGGCGGCCCGGATGGTCACCCATCCAAGTGCCGGCCACGCCCGACAGCGCTTAACTTCGGTGATCTGGCGAGAACCGGTGTATCCACTGCGGCAAGGCCGTTGCCTCGTCAGCTCATTACGTAAGCAAAATTACTGTTTCTATAATTACTGTCTGTTAATACTAAGAAACTTACGTGAGGATGCTTGGTTTTGTTGCAAGGCGAAAACAACACAAAATCAATAAATATTGCCCTGTGATAAGTTTAGATGGATGCATCACAGGGCACAAATACCTTTCAGTTAAGGAGCAACTCATGGAAATCACTTAATAATAATCAAAGAACATCAAAATCTCATCAGTAGTAAACAGTCACGTAAATGCAATATTTCGTGACGTCACTCTCTGTCATGCTAATTTTCTTCAATTTTACTGAAAGTTGTTTATGTTTGTTCATTACTGAATAATGTCATTTATCTTTAAATTTATTGTAATGGTGTAGTGTCATTCAGTAAACAGTTTCCTGTGAGTCGGAGTTACGTAATTTGCAAAGTCAAAATTTCGACTGCAAAGGAATAGCAAAGTTCGTGAAATGAGTTCACTGACTTACTAGTTTCGTGCAACTTCAACTTTTATTAGTATCCATTAACAATTACTGCTAAACACTTTGTGCACTTACTGTTATTATTAGTTCAAGACGTTAACAAACATTTCTGACTGATTGCAGAAGCATAAAAGTGGAAACTTATTAATCCATGAAAACTACACAAAATATATTTCTTACTGATTTTTGCTCTCTTAAGTACTGTCTTCCAAATCAATATTTGCTTGACTTGAGCACTTCTGATAATTGCAATCTTGAAAATTATTGAAATTTTCATTACTATTATTCCTTTCATGAAACACTGCAGTAGTTTCTCAATCATCAGTACTCTCTTGGATCATCCGTAGTGGATAGTTCGGTGTAACTCAAACACAAAATAAACTATGACACTGGCTAGCTGTATACTAGTCCGACGAAGTAGTTAGTTGGGTCTTACTTCGGGAGGAGATGTCGTCGGTGCTAGGTAAGGCACTCTTACTTGACACTGGCGCAGGCTCTTCTTCCTGCAGCTCCGTAACAACCCACAGTACTCTTCACGTGGATTTACATCCTCTTGTGATAATTATACTGTCCCCATTTAATGCCATATACTGCAACCATCCCCAACAAACGTACGGCGAGCTATTATACTCTTTAGCACCACTGTTTCATCACCATTTCTCGGCAAAAAAGTCGCAGCGCTACTCTACTGTTTGTCTCAACACTTTCCTAAGTTGTCCTCTGCACTGTATTCAACAGCTGGCGACCTTTTGCACCCAGCGATAACGCAACTGCCAGTTCACCATACTCTCTGACAATAAGGTATTGCCTTGACTGGGTCAGCGTGTGCACTTACACTAGCTTACAAACATTTACTGAATTTTACAATGAAGAAACATTTAATTTTATCATTCAAACATTAGTACACTTGAAACTTCCTGGCAGATTAAAACTGTGTGCCGGACCGAGACTCGAACTCGGGACCTTTGCCTTTCGCGGGCAAGTGCTCTAGCAACTGAGCTACCCAAGCACGACTCACGCCCCATCCTCACAGCTTTACTTCTGCCAGTACCTCGCCTCCTACCTTCCAAACTTTACAGAAGCTCTCCCACTTAGTACACTTATTTACAAACTATGGTTCGTAGAAAAATGCATTGAAAAGTATCACTGCGAGGAGAAAATTTTATAGCCCACATTATTGTATTGTTAGGGTCTATGCACCAAATCCAACGCAAGAGACGCCAGGGGTGTCGATAAATCAATAATAGAAATCGCAGAGATTAAACGTCTAAAACGGTACGGACGTGTGGAAGCGACGAATGTTAGCCGAAGGTCAAAGAAACTTTACCAGTGGACTCCAGCGGGAAGGAGTAAGCGTGGGCCGCCAGGAAGGAAATGGGATGGAGGGGTCCGGAAAGCCATCGATGACAGAGGAGAACAAGAAGGAGACTGGCATGATAGGAAGAAGCAGAGTACGAGGAGTGAGAAGCTGCGCCAGCCGTAGGACACGCGCATGATGATGATGAGAAGATCTTAAAGAGTGAAATATAATTTCCCCTAGTGCTTGCGAAATTTGCTGACAGGGAAACTAGAAACAATGGAGAGTGAGGTGAACTTATTTGTTTTGTTTACATACACTAGTGAGGCAGAAAAAGCAAAGTAGTTTCTATGTGTTACGCATTTAACAACGTAGGTGTTTCATCTGTTAATACAATGTTACTGTTAATAATTCATTTATTTCCGAGTACAGTAAAGATAAATTTTTCGCTGGACTGACTTAAAAACACCCGTAGAGTGGTGTAGAATTGGATGCCAGGTTTCACACCGTGCAGCCATCCACCCTGGTGGACACTCGTTTGTGAAAATGTGACGGAAAAAGTTTCTGGCGAGACACTGAACCATTAAAAATAACATGAGTTTACCCAGCAGCTCCGAAGCATAATGGCTATGGCCCTAGTCTCGTAAACTGTCACGTGTTCAGTACGTACAGAACGGTATTGTTTAAAAATCTTTATCTAAATGATGTGGTCTTTATTTCTGTTTGTTTATTTTCGCTTTATATATAATGATTTTCCGAAATATAATTTCTGATACTTGAATGTCTGATTTCAGTCACTTTACTAGCTTGTTTGTTTTGCAAAAATTTAACAAAGTAAATTGGTATTAAAAGTTTGGTTGCAGTAAGGTAGTGTTTATATTTCCTCGTGGTGTGATAAGGATTTATGTTTTAAAGGTTTTGTGACAATAACCGTCCAAGAGAATGTACATATCGCTCTGTGATCAAACTAAAATGCTGTTTCATTTTATATCCTCAACTTCGAGGCCTAAAACCAACCAAGGCCCTCTTCTTAGCATTGGTGGGTTATTCTTGCACTGCCTGACGTCAAAAGTGCAACAGCGTACCACTGATGCAGTCTGCTGTGGATGACAGATATTACGAGGTACGTACGTGTCTAAAAAAGATACTGCACGTTTCATTATAAAAAAGTATTGTCTCTGTTCAGTATCATCTTGGGAGATGCAAGTACAGACGAAAGTGTCCCTTAAATAAGACTGTATAGTGAAGGTGAAACATGTGCAGCTCTTCAACTGGTGTCAAATTCTGATCTTAAATCTTCCATGGCAATTTTATAATTTGGAATATACGAACTGGTACTCCTGCCTAATATCGTGTAGGGCCACCGCGTGCACGCACAAGTGCCGCAACACGACGTGACGTAGACTCGACTAATGTCTGCAGTAGAGCTGGAGGGAACTGATACCATGAATCCTCCAGGACTGTCCACAAATCCGTTAGAGTACGATGGGGTGGATATCTCTTCTGAACAGCACCCTGCAAGGCATCCCCGGTATCCTCAATAATGCTCATGTGTGATGAGTTTGGTGGGCAGCGTAAGAGTTTAAACTCAGAATAGTGTTCCTGGAACAGCTATGTAGCCATTCTGGATGTGTGGAGTGTCGCATTGTCCTGCTGGAATTGCCCAAGTCCGTCGGAATGCACAATGGACATGAATGGATACAGGTGTTCAGACAGGATGCTTACGCAAGTTTCACATGTCAGAGTCGTATTTAGACGTATCAGGGGTCCCATATCACTCCAACTACACAAGCTGCATACCATTACAGAGCCTCCACTAGCTCGAAAAGTTCCCTGCTGGCATTATGCAGGATCCATGGATTCATGAGGTGGTCTCCATACCTGTACACGTCTATCCTCTCGATACAATTTCAAACTAGACTGGTTCTAGCAGGAAACATGTTTCCAGTCATCAACAGTCCAATTGTAAGTTTGCTGTTTATGTTTTCTTATTGGCAACGTTACGTAGCGCTCTGTATGAAAATCACTGGCTGTGCTGTGTGCAGTCTGTGGCTAGTTTGCATTGTTGTCTGCCATTGTAGTGTTAGGCAGCGGCAGCTGGATGTGAACAGCGCGTAGCGTTGCGCAGTTAGAGGTGAGCCGCCAGCAGTGGTGGATGTGAGGAGAGAGATGGCGGAGTTTTGAAATTACATATATTATGACTTTTGATGATATTAAGGTAAATACAGTGTTTGTTCTCTATTAAAATCTTTCATTTGCTAACTATCCCTATCAGTAGTTAGTGCCTTCAGTAGTTTAAATCTTTTATTTAGCTGGCAGTAGTGGCGCTCGCTGTATTGCAGTAGTTCGAGTAACGAAGATTTTTGTGAGGTAAGTGATTTCTGAAAGGTATAGTTTAATGTTACTCAGGGCCATTCTTTTGCAGGGATCTTTGATAGTCAGATTGCGTTGCGCTAAAAATATTGTGTGTCAGTTTAAGCACAGTTTTGTATAAATTGTTCAAAGGGGACGTTTCACAATGTCTGTGCTGACGGGCACAGACGAGGCGTAAAACGTCCTGTCATGCACTCATCAGGGGTACACGACTGGCTCTTCGCCTCCGAAGGTCCGGATCAATGTTGTTTCGTTCAATGGTTAGCTCGCTGTCACTTGTTGATGAGCCAGAATTCAAATCTGCAACAGTTTTCGGAAGGATTGCACTTATGTCTTGTTGAACGATTCTCATCAGTCGTAGTTGGTCCCGTTCTTGCAGGATCTTTTTTCAGTCGAATTGATGTCGGAGGTATGATTTTTTACCGGATTCCTGCTATTTACTGTACACTCGTGAAACGGTCGTACGGGCAAATCCCCACTTCATCGGCACCTCGGAGATGCTGTGTCCCATCGCTCGTGCGCAGACTGTAACACCACGTTCAAACTCGCCTAAATCACGATAACCTGCCATTGTAGCAGCAGTAAGCGACCTAACAACTGCGCCAGACACTTGCTGTCTTATATAGGCGTCGCCGATCTCAACGCCGTGTTCTGCCTGTTTACGTATCTCTGTATTTCAATACGCATGCCTATACCAGTTTCTTTGGCGCTTCAGTGTGTATACGTATAAAACTGCGGATATTTTGCAGCATTTTGTATAAAACTGCGAATATATACCTGTATAAAACTGTGGATATTTTGCAACATTTCTTTACAGGAATTTATTTCTGCGTGGAGACAGAGCTGTTGTGTGATATTGAGAGGAAATTTCGTTGACCCTACAAATCTAAACGATGTAGTTTCTGAGAGCTAATTATAAGACTATCGTCTGAGGGTTTAAGGTTCCGAAGCGTGTCGTGACTAACGAATGAACATTTCAAAAGTTGTTTAGTGCCAATAACACGCTGGTAGTCATAAGTATAATCGTACAAAAATCGCCTGAAGTTACCTTGCTTTGAGGCGAGTAGGTCTTTTAAACGTGGATGAGATGCTTGTCCCTGTGTCTAGTAACCGTTCATTTTAAGCGAACAAGAAGATCGTGTTCTGTTAGTGGGGTGGATTCTGGTTTATTTGTTTCCACTTTTTATCTACTTTAAAGCCGTGTTTCTGTGATACTGTGAGAACTGCAGCGTTTGTGGGTGTAGTTGTGGGTGTATGAAAATTCCTACTATTCATTTTCAGGATTGCCATCAGAAAACGTCCAGTTGTTGCTAATACTAGTTGCATATAAGCCCTCCGTCCACCACCGACACCTATCGGGGACATACCACACATTATATAACTCAAAAAAGTTTCGATAAGCATGAATGTAAACCTTGGCTTCTTAGCATACGACGAACGAAACACCGAACCCAGTCGTCCTATGACTTGCCTGGGCGTGCCTCACACGTTACTTGACTGGATATAGTTGTAACTGAGGTCACAATTCGTAATTCTTTCCCCTTCCGCCGTGCCGCCGACGTGTGGAGGCCACAGCCATCAGCGATCACGGCCAGTTCCGCCGTTCGTGCCGCCGCCTTCGTCGTGCGTTTCATGACACCTTCAATGGCTCCTACAGCATGCGGTTTGCCTCATCTCCTCTGCCACTGACCACATCACTTGTGTCTTCTCATTGCGATCTGCTGTTTTGTGAGACTTACGGTCCCACCTCAAACTAATAATATTGCAGGGTTTATTTGCAGAAAATCGCGTTGTGATAGTTTAGTACTATTTTCTTCGCTTTCCACAGTTACAGCATACATATGTTTGCGATACCACTAATTGTTTAGTTCACAGGTAAGTTTTCGTAGCAATATTGTTTTTCAGTCGACTGTGTGTCTTTGGAATTCTATGGATCAGTCGAGATTATATTAATAGCGATGTCCATACTTGGATTTTCCTGATGATAATAAACAATACTTACAGTAATGTCGCATATATTAAAAAAATTGCAGGGTTCATTTTGTTTAGACATCATAATTATTATAACTTGTTTTTATTGCCCCTAAAATGTCCGACTGAAAATAGGGTCGTCCTCGCATAAGTGCTACTTTTAGAAGCACGATGGTTCATGGGGGAGGTTGGGGGGAACTCGTTTCTGATTGGTTCGGAGAGAAAGGATGGAGGGGAAGGGAGTGCCTCGTGATTAAACTCTTAGCACTGCTTATCTACAAAGACATCATCAAGTTGCAATTGGCTTGCTGTGGCGGGATGTCCCCTCCCTGAATGATTTAGTCCAATTTGTCCCAGCCACCAATGGTGTCAGAACCTCAAGGAGTTCTGTACCCAATGACATCTCACTTGGATCATTCGAGCCGGCCGCGGTGGTCTAGCGGTTCTGGCGCTGCAGTCCGGAACCGCGGGACTACTACGGTCGCAGGTTCGACTCCTGCCTCGGGCATGGATGTGTGTGATGTCCTTAGGTTAGTTAGGTTTAAGTAGTTCTAAGTTCTAGGGGACTTATGACCTAAGATGTTGAGTCCCATAGTGCTCAGAGCCATTTGAACCATCATTCGACCTAAATTATTCGACGAACGCAAACGGACTGGGACGTGGGGGACGGATTTACTTGTAGTACAGGTGGGATTTCCTCTGACATGTTGGAATCGGTTTGCCGTTATTACCAAGCTGTTGCGGGGTGTCGATGGTCGAACCCAGCACTCCAGATGGCCAAGCTGAAGCTGCGACCCACTGCGCCGCTTTTCGTCAGGAGGCCAAGCAAGTTCAATAGCGTCGAGGGGCAGTGCAGAGTGATGCAGCGGTATTCGGAAGTATTCCTTTATTCACATAATTTACAGTACTTCGATGGGTGCAGCATAGTGTCGGCGTGCCGCCCACAGCGCTGCTCCGTGAGCCCAGCCGGCTCAGCAACTCCTGGTGTGGAGATGCCGTAACGCCGTCAACAAGGCCGCTCAGCTGGAAGTCATCCACGGCCGCTCCGGTCACCGCCCGCCGATGTGTCACATCTTGTGTCATGTAGCTGCCTGCAATTCTGGAGACTGCTACAGTCCCTGGTCCTCGCCACCATCTGCCCCGTTTGGTCTGCTCTGTCCGACCATGGAATGAAGGTGGATGTACTGGTCACCCTTGACACTTGGGGCGCCACTGCTCCCAGGACTCGAACCGCGCCCTCCCGGACACCATGCTGCAACTTGCCACTAGTGGCGCTTGCCAGATGGCAACACCCACCACCTACTCTGGCGCTGCCGTAGCACCTCCTACACCACACGCCTCACCTGAACCCCAGTACGCCAGGTGGGAAGCAAACATGGCCCGTACTGGACCCAATGCAGACCGCAGCAGTCACTGCCCTGCTTCAGGCAGACCATGCAATCTCCAAGTACCCAGCTGCCAATCTGTCCCACCCGGTGTTGTGTCCCCGGAGGCGGAATACAGCCCCAACAAGTACACAGAAATAAAGTACAGGTTTACATAGACTGTTTACAAAAGCGCTGCCAGACTGTCCCCTACAAGCGTAGACCAGCACAGGTCCGACCTGACTCTTGACTGACGTGGCACACCCCACTCAAGGTAAAAGTGCCTGACTATTTATGCTGCTTTTCCCCTCCCTTCTGATGTAGTGTTAGAGACTGCAACTATGGCAGGGGTAGATTCCCATACATCAGCCACTTACACATCGCTGCTCCTGGCTCTGGCCTACTGCCTTGCCTCATACATAGCAATAACTTCAAGTAACACTGCATTTCCCTGCCTCACTGCTTCACCACACCAAACAAATCGTACGTGCAATACGTCACTGCAACTTCGCACCATGTTTACTTTTCCTGGCCTACTGGCTGCCGACTATTACTACACACTGCCAGTGGCCGCAGACTTCATCGCCCAACCACGCCTTTATTGAATTTTAACAAAATTCCTCTTTTCTACGAGTAAGATTAATACTGGTGCAGCAAGACACTGGAGGTAATGCGCCAGGTACAGCAGCGGTGTCTTCCGTGTCAGCCACCATGGCAGTGATGATTGCACATATAGTTATGCAACTTTCTTGGCCATTGATAACTTTGGGGTGTTAGTGGGGCAGTGTTCGCAGATACACACGATACGTTGCAGTTAGTAGGGTGACCTACACTGCAGGCACCATACTTTTCACAGGGGTGGTTGCAGATGTTGGTCAGCTCTAGGTGTGTATTTTGCAGTGCTGTGCTACACACACACACACACACACACACACATATATATATATATATATATATATATATATATATATATATATATACAGTATGTTTGGTTGTAGGCATTACAATTTTGCTAAGATGCCACATAATCTGGTAATGTGATGGTGGCTTATCAGGGGCTTATCTATTGCCGTGAGGTATTTCTTACACAGACAGCAATTTTGGTTAGAAATCGGTAACTCCTCAATTTTACTATCACATCACATAGTCTAGTAATATGTTGGTGCGTCGTTCATTTCTAACACTTACACTACGAGTCGCACACACTAATAATCAAGTCGTGGCTTAGTGAAAATAAGTAAATCTGATTCATGCTATATAGTGATGGACTGATAGGATCATAAAGTCTAAATCATATTAGGAACAGTTAGATGGGTCTTGCTTAGTTGGACAAAATATGAAAAATGTATAAAAATACGTAAAATGGCGGAAAATTCGGAAAAATACTAAATTGGGTGAAAAGTATATACAGTTGGAAAAGATAAGACAAATGTGAAAAATATAGACAGATACATAAAATTGTGGAAGTATGAGAGTACTTAAATATCTGCCTAGGTATGGTCTCTTCTGGGGCATCGAATGATATAAGGTTAAATTGTTATTAACAAATCGGACTCATGTAATATAGCTTAACATATTTCATTATTGACAAATTGGCAAAGCCTGATCGGCTGCCTTTGCTGTCCAGCTCGAGAGTGAATCCCTCCCACTCAAGTTTTCGAGTTCTAAAAAATGACACGATGGTAAAGTTGAGTAGCCGCACATGCTTGATTTTATTGTTCAGTGGGATGGGAGAGGAGCAAATGGGTGGTAGAATAGGACAGGATTTAGTTTCCCACAGCTGATCTTGATCAATTTCCAGATATTACCTGAGGGGTGGGGAAAAAAGTGACGGTCACGAAGGACCCAAGTGTGTAACCTGATACTGGATGTGTAACCTGACACCAAAGGTGATACAATCGTTATCTTGGTTAGAACCTGCTGTGCTATTTTCTTCTCTCATGTATGATAGGCAGTGGTAGATGAGGAGGAAATGGAGAAGAGACAGAGGAAGGATATACTATTACCAATTATATTAACGATCAAAGTGCTAGCGAAAGAGATATGATGTGTAGAGTGAGCTGGAATCAGTTGTGTATGCTTGGAAAGCATCCTATAAGGTTAACCTAGCTAGTAATACAGGCAGGTCTGACGAAAAGTAATTTGAACGAACTCCCTGTTTGGTGGCACTAACATTCTTAAAAGCTTATAACCATGGAAAGTGTATCCCAAAAGAGATACAAGCGTATGCTGGAATATTATGCATGGCAACGTCACAAATGGACGAATAGAGGACCCAGACCGTAGGAAATGTAGTAATATTATTAGACCTGCATTAGCTTGTGTACAAGGCACAAGTGATGGCATTAAATAACGAACACTCTACCTATGTGTATTGTAGTATATATACAGGGTTATTACAAATGATTGAAGCGATTTCACAGCTCGACAATAACTTTATTATTTGAGATATTTTCACAATGCTTTGCACACACATACAAAAACTCAAAAAGTTTTTTTAGGCATTCACAAATGTTCGATATGTGCCCCTTTAGTGATCCGGCAGACATCAAGCCGATAATCAGGTTCCCCCAAACTCGGCGCAGCATGTCCCCATCAATGAGTTCGAAAGCACCGTTGATGCGAGCTCGCAGTTCTGGCACGTTTCTTGGTGGAGGAGGTTTAAACACTAAATCTTTCACATAACCCCACAGAAAGAAATCGCATGGGGTTCAGTAGGGAGAGCGTGGAGGCCATGACATGAATTGCTGATCATGATCTCCACCACGACCGATCCATCGGTTTTCCAATCTCCTGTTTAAGAAATGCCGAACATCATGATGGAAGTGCAGTGGAGCACCATCCTGTTGAAAGATGAAGTCGGCGCTGTCGGTCTCCAGTTGTGGCATGAGCCAATTTTCCAGCATGTCCAGATACACGTGTCCTGTAACGTTTTTTTCGCAGAAGAAAAAGGGGCCGTAAACATTAAACCGTGAGATTGCACAAAACACGTGAACTTTTGGTGAATTGCGAATTTGCTGCACGAATGCGTGAGGATTGTCTACCGCCCAGATTCGCACATTGTGTCTGTTCACTTCACCATTAAGAAAAAATGTTGCTTCATCACTGAAAACAAGTTTCGCACTGAACGCATCCTCTTCCATGAGCTGTTGCAACCGCGCCGAAAATTCAAAGCGTTTGACTTTGTGATCGGGTGTCAGGGCTTGTAGCAATTGTAAACGGTAAGGCTTCTGCTTTAGCCTTTTCCGTAAGATTTTACAAACCGTCGGCTGTGGTACGTTTAGCTCCCTGCTTGCATTATTCGTCGACTTCCGCGGGCTACGCGTGAAACTTGCCTACACGCGTTCAACCGTTTCTTCGCTCACTGCAGGCCGACCCGTTGATTTCCCCTTACAGAGGCATCCAGAAGCTTTAAACTGCGCATACCATCGCCGAATGGAGTTAGCAGTTGGTGGATCTTTATTGAACTTCGTCCTGAGTGTCGTTGCACTGTTATGACTGACTGATGTGAGTGCATTTCAAACACGGCATACGCTTTCTCGGCTCCTGTCGCCATTTTGTCACTGCGCTCTCGAGCGCTCTGGCGGCAGAAACCTGAAGTGCGGCTTCAGGCGAACAAAACTTTATGAGTTTTTCTACGTATCTGTAGTGTGTCGTGACCATATGTCAATGAATGGAGCTACAGTGAATTTATGAATTCGCTCCAATCATTTGTAATAGCCCTGTACTACAATGACACCAAAAATAACAGAATGGCTGTGACAGCTCACAACGACAGAATACAGCTCACATGAATGAAATAACATAAAAAATTTCACTGCTTTCAGAGAGACTCATTATCAAATGATAATTAAGGGGCAGTGGTCTGAGAACAGCATAAGCCAGCGTGCAAAACGTACACACATAGACGTGTCACAATATGAGATTTGGGCAATCGATGGCAGGCAGATCTCATGTATGTTTCACAGGTGAATAAAGGGTTTAAATATATTTTAATGGTTATAGGTGTGTACTCCAAATTTGCCTGGACCCTACATGTGAATGTAAAGACTGGGAATGAAGTTGCTCATACGTCTCAACAGCTGCTCTGCTTCCTGGATTCCCCATTTTTCATGCAAGCTCCTCTCAGAAACTTGCTGAGACATTGCATCAGGAGGACATGTAGATCACTGTATCTGCAGATCTCTATGACGTAAAGTTTGATATTTTGACAAATACCTCGATTGATAGGAGTGATTCCATGAAACCACACTGTCCAGCTTAGCCACATTCACCAAAAGACTTACAGGACCTGCCACAATAGGGCCCAAAGTATGGGCACATGGTGAATATTTGGCAGGAGTTCAGCATCCTTAATTTAGAGGAATATGCCCAATTATATGAGAAATGTACGCCTGTCATCGAATATTTTTGACGAGTTCCGGAGTGTATGCAGGGACACATAAACCCTTAATTTTGCTTTTTATTACCCAACACAAGGGCTTTCGTGGGATGCAAAATTGAAAAGGACATGTGTCAGCAACTATTGACGGAGGTTGACACATTGCTATTTTTTGAATGTGGGTTTCATGGGGGACTTGGCCAGTGTGTGCATAGATATGTCAAGGTGAATAACACGTGGATGAGCGAGAAGGAATAGAAGCCATTTGGCAGATTGGGGTCTGTGGTGATTGGACGGTTCTAATAACTGTTCAAAAATGAAACCTTCCGTTTGGATAAGTTCAGAGATGTGGCTGTGTACTCAGGTGACTGATGTCGTGGAGACAAACATAGAATATCTTGCTCATTTTCATAATATGAAGAGCAGCTTGCTACTGTTTTTCAGATTGACTAGTCCCAGTAAATGGTTCGAACCATAAGCTAATGACAACCCTGAGGGATAAAGAGTTACATTATGTAGTACGGAAACCTCCACCAGTGTCTCAGTTTCAAAATGAAACTTAATAGTTACCCACATCTCCCTCAAACAGTCACCCTGGTTGAAGTAATATGCAGACGTCAATACCGAAAGAAGGTCTCTCGTAATATTTGATTTAGAAAAGGACTTTTAAAAACAATTAACTATTTAATTTTTGGAAAAAACTATCAAAATTTGAAAAAATGCGTTCCGAAATATATTTAGTTTACCATTGGGATGGATTTTGTGGCGCAAGGGACTATATCGCCAGGCCAAATTTTGAATGGATCACTACTTTCCTCTAAGTATTAGTCACTATGGGCATGGCTACTGTTTTGGTGCAGTCCATGAAATGTGTGTAGCTTAGTATGTGTATTTAGGGTCTCTTAGACAGCCAAATGTTCCACTTCCACTATGAGTTTACAAAAACATACTTGATGATGTCCCAATGTTATTTTATATGGATACAGAGTGTTACATCTACTGGGTGATAGGATGTGATCCATGTAAAGTAATAAGGTAACATCCCGATGGATTGGACGTGTCTGGATGTTCGCCCGATAATGCTCATGGTATAACACCTCCAAAGGAGACGGTTATCAGCCTGCTGAAAGACGAAGTGAATGGGTCGCAGATTGTGGAGTTTGAGGCACCGTGCAGCCCCAGTGGATGTAACGATCGAGGCTTGCAAGATGCGTCGGCTCGATAGTATTGGCATTGCTCTGCGTTAGCCTCTGAATTTGATGTGCCAAGTACTTTTCAGTGTGAAAGATCATGTGGCGCATGCAATAATATAGCTGAAAGTCAATCTGTTGCGTCATAATAACAACTGTTCACTTGTGTTTACAGGGCTGGCACCCTGCCATTGTGATACTATTCACTTGGGTAAACATGAGTGTGCATAGAAAAGTAGTATGGAGCACTTGTAGTAGATGTGTGTATGCCTATATATATATATATATATATATATATATATATATATATATATATATATATATATATATATATGTGTGTGTGTGTGTGTGTGTGTGTGTGTGTGTACTACGTACACATCTGTGTGATGGTGTTTTTCCTTCAACTGCTGTTTGTTGTACCAGGTAGTCTCGTTTCCCATATATTGTATAAAATTATGTAAATAACGAATGTTAACCGTAGTACTATATAGTATTTCTCTGAAGTATTTCTGTTCATTTGTAAATTTTGTATTAAAGCAGGAAACAGTTACATTGGGAGTAATTTGCAACGAAGATTTGTAAAAGAAATATTGTTAATAAGCCAGAATTTTGTTATATAAAAGTTATTGTTTGTGAAGGAAGACCCCAATCCATTCACTGTGGGGTGTAGCGAATGAATGACGAACTGCTCTACACAGAGCGATAGGTGTAAGAGGGGTGGGATTGAATATTCTTGTTAATACTAAACCTAATACAACTTGTTATTATTATTTCTGTTATCATTATTAGTGACAAAAAGTATCTACGCCACCTTCCCAAACAGACAAGATCCTTTCACTACAGAGTAAAGACCTTGAATGAATGACTGAATGTTTATCGGTGAAATTCGGACTTACTTAATACCCTGATAATTACGGACAACGTGTTTGGAGACAACCCAGTAACACCGAACACTCACGACAATGTGTCTCACGTGTGAAACAAGGTGGCGGTCGATTGATGTTCCATTGTCGCACTTCACGAGGCCACAGTATACTTCCCAGAGGATGCTGACGGCAATGTCACTGCCGAGATTCTGCAAAAAATACAGGGACTGTATCGCCAACATGACAGTTACACTCGCATTGGTGGTAACTAGTGGGCTCATAGTGCAGTTCTCGTACACAAGTTCCTCATGCGTCCTGGAATCACCAGAATGGAGTGATATTCCTATTCCCCAGACATAAACCAAATCGAACATGTGGAAATCGACTGAAAGAGTTGTTTCTAGACATTGACAACAATGTACACCAATACTATTTCACCGCTTTTACATTTCTCTACAACAAAACAAGCCAACAATTAGAGAAATATCCCACATCACTTAGTCCCAATGTCAGGAGGTAAATACCCATTTGACGTCTTAGAATACCTTGCTAAAATTTCTCTTTCTATACACAATACTCGACAAATACTCGACAACGTCATGATTTGTAATAAGCTGTTGTCCAAAGGACAAGAGAATTGCTATCGGCTGTAACTAGAGCGCCAACGGCCTTGCCGCAGTGATAATACCGGATCCCGTCAGATCATTGAAGCTAAGCGCTGTCGGGCTTGGCTAACACCTGGATAGGTGTTTGACCGTCTGGGTCTGGTGGGTGCCGTTGGGGTGCCCTCATCCCCTGTAAGACTAGCTGAGGAGCTACTTGACTGAGTTGACTGAAAAGTAAAGGCTCCCATCACGAAAACTAACAATGACCAGAAAAGCAGTGTGCTGACCACATGCCGCTCCATATCCTTGTCCAGTGGCGCCTATTGGCTGAAGATGAGACATACCAATGGGCTTTTCAAGGTCTGTTTGGACGAAGCAATTTCTTAACAAAAGGGGGGTGCGAAACTTTTGTTGGTGTGTATGTTATGTTTCATGCTTTCTGGATAAAACTTGAAAGTAAAACAACGACAAAGAAGATCAAATGTTTTGTGAAATGATTTGCCTAAAAAATAAGAAATAAGATAGATTAGAGAAGCATTTGATGTACCTTTGAATGATGCTGAAAGTCACGTACAGCGAATGAGGTGCCGGTTGAGAATTTACAGTTCTGTGCTAACTTATAATATTAGAATTTTAAAGAGTGTACTAGAGGATATTTGTCTGCTGAAATTCCAGTCAGTGATTGTAACGTTCCTCTTCCCTTCTATCGACAATGTTAGAAGTATATGACCGTGTAAGCATGTGCCTAAACAATTGGAATAAAATTTTGAAAAGGCTATCGATCCGAAGATTCAATATAAAGTCGATAAATGAGGGGGAGGTAACAGCAAGATGCCTTCTAGGACAACTTATTCCGCCTACTTAATTACTGTAAAATTTAGTATGGTTGTTCGAAGGGTTTGTGATATCATTCACGTACTGTGCCAACGAGAAGGGGTACCATATGGATTGGAGCAGAATAATAAGACTAACTGAAATAATAATAGCTAAGAGAAATACGGTCGCCAGCCCAACTGGGCAAAATTTCTGTTCGGTAGGTGAATTAACGAGCCGAACAGACAATGTCAAGAATTACTCGAACACGCGCGGCAACAGAGGGCTGCACGCACGTTAGCAAAAACAACTGAAACAGCAAAAAAGAAAATTTGCACTCGAAATATCATTAACTAATAGAGCTGAAATTTTGAAAACATACAATATAACATTTAGATTAATGGTTACTGTTGTAAGTGACAATGACACTACCTCACAATAACGTCTACTGTTTTCATGTGAATTATGGAAAATGAAAAAAATAATTAAAAGAAACTCTATTGGCTTCTGAACACGGAGCTAGATATTGATAATTTCTGTATCAAAAGGTAATTATTATACTTTAGCACGACTGCAAGTCAAAATGTGAACCAGAACTTCACTAACAACAAATTACAGTAATCACTGATATTTGCACTCACTCGTTAATTATAATTACTGCTTTTGTACATAGTGCCAGGAATCGTTTTAATTCGATTAGTTGACTTACTATTTGCAACAATTACATCGCCTCAGATTAAAGTTCTAATTTATAGTTAGTGAGACTGAAATTACTGAATGCCTTAAGTTCAAATCTTTAATCTAACTGAATCATTTAGTTCATAAGCAAAATTAACTGGCACTGCAATTTTCATTTTTCATAAACGGTACTCGGATTATTGTAAGAATAGGACAGGGCAGGAACCTACTTGGTGAATGATTTTAAGAGAATCACGGGTAAACAGTTTTGATTAAACTATGGTAATTATTCACTCGCAAAACACCACAAACCTGAGTAACGCCGTTACAAAACTAGTTAAAAATAAGCTGTGATGCAGCAATCTTACTTCAGTCCATTCTCGCCGTAACGAAGTTTCTGACGACGATACTGCTGCTGGCTCCTTTCCATGATAATTAGCGAGCACGGGAGTTATTGGCAACGATATTGGCGTGGCGGGTTCTTGATGTTGCTGCAGCCAATATTTCCACTGCCCAAGCTCATCACTTGCCACGTGCCGCTAAACAATCACTCCTCCAGTACAGTGCACGCCATCCGTGCATCCGTACTTCACCAAGTCCCACACCAGAGTTCTCTCTCTGTGTAGCGCGCCCTCTGACGTAACATCCTCCCGCGTCCAGAGACGCCGCTACTTCAACGACACTTACTCGTTAACAAAAACCTAACGTTTCCCTAAGCGATTACTCAGCGATATTTACACAATATACATAATTGATTATACAGCAAAATAAACAAATTAATTCATACATCATGTACATATAAATTGACATAAAGAGAAAAGCCAGTACAGGGCTATTACAAATGATTGAAGCGATTTCATAAATTCACTGTAGCTCCATTCATTGACATATCGTCACGACACACTACAGATACGGAGAAAAACTCATAAAGTTTTGTTCGGCTGAAGCCGCACTTCAGGTTTCTGCCGCCAGAGCGCTCGAGAGCGCAGTGAGACAAAATGGCGACAGGAGCCGAGAAAGCGTATGTCTTGCTTGAAATGCACTCACATCAGTCAGTCATAACAGTGCAAAGACACTTCAGGACGAAGTTCAACAAAGATCCACCAACTGCTAACTCCATTCGGCGATGGTATGCGCAGTTTAAAGCTTCTGGATGCCTCTGTAAGGGGAAATCACCGGGTCGGCCTGCAGTGAGCGAAGAAACGGTTGAACGCGTGCGGGCAAGTTTCACGCATAGTGATGTGAAAGAATCAGTATTTAAACCTCCTCTACCAAGAAACGTGCCAGAACTGCGAGCTCGCATCAACAATGCTTTCGAACTCTTTGATGGGGACATGCTGCGCCGTGTGTGGGAGGAACTTGATTATCGGCTTGATGTCTGCCGAATCACTAAAGGGGCACATATCGAACATTTGTGAATGCCTAAAAAAAGTTTTTGAGTTTTTGTATGTGTGTGCAAAGCATTGTGAAAATATCTCAAATAATAACGTTATTGTAGAGCTGTGAAATCGCTTCAATCATTTGTAATAACCCTGTATATACAGGGTGTTACATAAAGGTACGGCCAAACACTCAGGAAACATTCCTCACACACATAGAAAGAAAATATGTTCTGTGGACATGTGTCCGGAAACGCTTACTTTCCATGTTAGAGCTCATTTTATTACTTCTCTTCAAATGACATTAATCATGGAATGGAAACACACAGCAACAGAACGTACCAGCGTGACTTCAAACACTTTGTTACAGGAAATGTTCAAAATGTCCTCCGTTAGCGAAGATACATGCATCCATCCTCCGTCGCATGATATCCCTGATGCGCTGATGCAGCCCTGGAGAATCGCGTATTGTATCACAGCCGTCCACAATACGAGCACGAAGGGTCTCTACATTTGGTACCGGGGTTGCGTAGACAAGAGCTTTCAAATGCCCCCATAAATGAAAGTCAAGAGGGCTGAGGTCAGGAGAGCGTGGAGGCCATGGAATTGGTCCGTCTCTACCAATCCATCGGTCACCGAATCTGTTGTTGAGAAGCATACGAAAACTTCGACTGAAGTGTGCAGGAGCTCCACCGTGCATGAACCACGTGTTGTGTCGTACTTGTAAAGGCACATGTTGTAGCAGCACAGGTAGAGTATCCCGTATGAAATCATGATAACGTGCTCCATTGAGCGTACGTGGAAGAACATGGGGCCCAATCAAGACAACACAATGCCTGCCCAAACGCTCATAGAAAATCTGCGTTGATGACGTGATTGCACAATTGCGTGCGGATTCTCGTCAGCCCACACATGTTGATTGTGAAAATTTACAATTTGATCACGTTGGAATGAAGCCTCATCCGTAACGAGAACATTTCCACTGAAATGAGGATTGACACATTGTTGAGTGAACCATTCGCAGAAGTGTACCCGTGGAGGCCAATCAGCTGCTGATGGTGCTGTACATGGTACGGAAACAACTAGTTCTCCCGTAGCACTCTCTATACAGTGACGTGGTCAACGTTACCTTGTATAGCAGCAACTTCTCTGACGCTGACATTAGGGTTATCGTCAACTGCACGAAGAGATTCAAATGGCTCTGAGCACTATGGGACTCAACATCTATAGTCATAAGTCACTGCACAAAGTATTGCCTCGTCCATTGCAGGTGTCCTCGTCGTTCTAGGTCTTCCCCAGTCGCGAGTCAAAGGCTGGAATGTTCCGTGCTCCCTAAGACGCCGATCAATTGCTTCGAACGTCTTCCTGTCGGGACACCTTCGTTCTGGAAATCTGTCTCGATACAAACGTACCGCGCTACGGCTATTGCCCAGTGCTAATCCATACATCAAATGGGCATCTGCCCACTCCGCATTTGTACACATTGCACTGACTACAAATTCACGTTCGTGATGAACACTAACCTTTTGACGCTACGTACTGGTGTGCTTGATGCTAGTACTGTAAGGCAATGAGTCGCATGTCAACACAAGCACCGAAGTCAACATTACCTTCCTTCAATTGGGCCAACTGACGGTGAATCGTCGAATTACAGTACATACTGACGAAACTAAAATGAGCTCTAAGATGGAAATTAAGCGGTTCCAGACAAATGTCCACATAACATCTTTTCTTCATTTGTGTGTGAGGAATGTTTCCTGAAAGTTTGGCCGTACCTTTTTGTAGAACGCTGTATACAATAATATATGGTCAAAGAGCACATCGGCATGAAAGTGTTACATGATCTGCTTAAGACACTAACGTATGAGCATCTCGACTCCTGCCCGTAATTTCGAGTATCACGCAAAGGCGCATCACATATCATTTCACAAAAGATTACACAGTTTTTTTTCAATTATTTTTTGTCATCATCATCATCACCATCATCATCATCATCATCATTATTTAAGACTGATTATGCCTTTCAGCGTTCAGTCTGGAGCATAGTCCCCTTTATAAAATTCCTCCATGATCCCCTAGTCTGTGCTAACATTGGTGCCTCTTCTGATGTTAAGCCTATTACTTCAAAATCATTCTTAACCGAATCCAGGTACCTTCTCCTTGGTCTGCCCCGACTCCTCCTACCCTCTACTGCTGAACCCATGAGTCTCTTGGGTAACCTTGCGTGTAACATGACCCCACCATCTAAGCCTGTTCGCCCTGACTGCTACATCTATAGAGTTCACTCCCAGTTTTTCTTTGATTTCCTCATTGTGGACTCCCTCCTGCCATTGTTCCCATCTACTAGTACCTACAATGATCCTATCAACTTTCATATGCGTTACCTCAACCTTACTGATAAGGTACCCTGAATCCACCCAGCTTTCGCTCCCATACAACAAAGTTGGTCGAAAGATTGAACGGTGCACAGATAACTTAGTCTTGGTACTGACTTCCTTCTTGCAGAAGAGAGTAGATCGTAGATGAACACTCACTGCATTAGCTTAGCTACACCTCTCTTCCAGTTCTTTCACTATGTTGCCATCCTGTGAGAATATGCATCCTAAGTACTTGAAACTGTCCACCCGTTGTAACTTTGTTCCTCCTATTTGGCACTCAATCCGTTTATATCTCTTTCCCACAGACATTACTTTCGTTTTAGAGATGCTAACCTTCATACCATAGTCCTTACATTTCTGATCTAACTCTGAAATATTACTTTGCAAACTTTCAATCGAATCTGCCATCACAACTAAGTCATCCGCATATTCAAGACTGCTTATTTTGTGTTCACACATCTTAATCTCACCCATCCAGTCTATTGTTTTCAACATATGATCAATATATAATATGAACAACAGTGGAAACAGGTTGCAGCCTTGTCTTACCATTGAAACTACTCTGAACCGTGGACTCAATTTACCGTCAACTCTAACTGCTGCCTGACTATCCATGTAAAGACCTTTAATTGCTTGCAAAAGTTTGCCCCCTATTCCATAATATCGTAGAACAGACAATAACTTCCTCCTAGGAACCCGGTCATATGCCTCGTCTAGATCTATAAAGCATAGATACAATTCCCTGTTCCATTCATAACAGTTCTCCATTATTTGCCGTAAGCTAAAGATCTGGTCCTGACAACCTCTAAGAGGCCTAAACCCACACTGATTTTCATCCAATTGGTCCTCAAGTAATACTCGCACTTTCCTTTCAACAACACCTGCGAAGATTTTACCCACAACGCTGATTAAAGAGATACCTCTGTAGTTGTTACAATCTTTTCTGTTTCCATGTTTAAAGATTTAAAGATTGGTGTGATTGTTTGTCTTCTGCATTAAATTTAAGTTGATTTTAGTTTACCTTTCTCACTTCGATCCACAGTTTATGAGTCATTTCAGCGCACGCATTAATTCAATTCCATTTGGTTACTGAAATATTTCGCTTAAATTCTAATAAATAAATAAATAAATAAATATATATATATATATATAAATTCTAAAATATAGAATATATTTTGACCCTAATGAACTTCCTTTGGTCGTAAATACTTTCCTCCTCCTCACGTCTTTAGGCTTTTCTTGATCCTGCTATATTACGCCCCTTATAACAATCCGTACCTTTGGTGTTTTATGCTGGATCTTGTATTTCTTGGTGTTGGTACGTGGAAGCGATGAGAAGCTGGTCTGTTCGTAATGTGCAGCACTTCGGCGGTCACCACGTGACGGGAGGCCATAGCCAGCCCGATGGGGCGACCCCAGTTTCGGCACCGTCGAGCTCCCACTGACCAGCCCAATGGTCTGTAAATCCAGTGTCCACATCGGCGCTGTTTGCGCTCGCCAGTGTTCCGATGTCACACAGACGGCTGACAAATTCCGCCGCCGCGCGGCGCCACCGCCGCCTGTAACAAATGACTGCGGCCGGCAGGCCGGCTGATGAACGGCGCCGCGCGATTTGCATCGACAGTGTAATCTGATTGGCCGCGCTGCGCCAGTGGGCGGGGCGCCGGCGTCGCCGCCGATCTCGTCAGGCCGGCGGCCACGCGCTGCGCCGTCCCGGCTCCGCAGGCGGCCCGTAATTTCTGCAGCGGCCGCGCTTCCTCGCGGCTATCGCTCATAAACGTACGCCACGGGCGCGTAAGGATGATAGAGGGCCGGCCTCGGCGGCCTTGTGGCTGCCGTCCATCCTAACAGCGACACCACGGCGGGCGCCCTGAAGACGCGCTACACATACTGGCGTACTGGCGTCTGTGTACCGTCGGCAGGAAACCTAACAGACGGGCGTAGCCGAGCGGCCGTATTTTATGATAACGTTGATGACAGTTGTTCCACACGCAGCAGCTTGAACAGCCGCTCACCCTAGCGATATAATTTTAATGGTATTTGAATTACATACGAGGGTCACTTCAAAGGAAATGCACTCTATTTTTTTTTTTAATCCATCTTCTATTCTACATGTTTGGAAGTTTTACAGTGTGTAGATACATCCTTCAGGAAGAATATTTTCATTTCTCCACATAATTTCCATCCCTCTCAACTGCCTTACGCCATCTCGGAACCAGCGCCTGTATGTTGTTGTTGTTGTGGTCTTCAGTCCTGAGACTGGTTTGGTGCAGCTCTCCATGCTACTCTATCCCGTGCAAGCTTCTTCATCTCCCAGCACCTACTGTAGCCTACATCCTTCTGAATCTGCTTAGTGTACTCATCACTTGGTCTCCCTCTACGACTTTTACTCTCCACGCTCCCCTCCAGTACTAAATTGGTGATCCCTTGACGCCTCCGAACATGTCCTACTAACCGATCCCTTCTTCTAGTCAAGTTGTGCCACAAACTCCTCTTCTCCCCAATTCTCTTAGTTATGTGATCTACCCATCTAATCTTCAGCATTCTACTGTAGCACAACATTTCGAAAGCTTCTATTCTGTTCTTGTCTAAACTATTTGTCGTCCACGTTTCACTTCCATACATGGCTACAATCCATACGAATACTTTCAGAAACGACTTCCTAACACTTAAATCAATACACGATGTTAACAAATTTCTCCTCTTGAGACACGCTTTCCGTGCCATTGCCAGTCTACATTTTATATCCTATCTACTTCGACCATCATCAGTTATTTTGCTCCCCAAATAGCTAAACTCCTTTACTACTTTAAGTGTCTCAATTCCTAATCTAATTCCCTCAGCGTCACCCGACTTGATTCGACTACATTCCATTATCCTCATTTTACTTTTGTTGATGTTTATCTTATACCCTCCTTTCACGACACTGTCCATTCCGTTCAACTGCTCTTCCAAGTCCTTTGCTGTTTCTGACAGAATTACAATGTCATCGGCGAACCTCAAAGTTTTTATTTCCTCTCCATGGGTTTTAATACCTACTCCGAACTTTTCTTTTGTTTCCTTTACTGCTTGCTCATATCGGGGACAGGCTACAACCCTGTCTCACTCCCTTCCCAACTACTGCTTCCCTTTCATGTCCCTCGACTCTTATAACTGCCATCTGGTTTCTGTACAAATTGTAAATAGCCTTTCGCTCCCTTTATTTTACCCCTGCCACCTTCAGAATTTGAAAGAGAGTATTCCAGTCAATATTGTCAAAAGCTTTCTCTAAGTCTAAAAATGCTAGAAACGTAGGTTTGCCTTTCCTTAATCTTGCGTCTAAGATAGGTCGTAGGGTCACTATTGCCTCACGTGTTCCAACATTTCTACGGAATCGAAACTGATGTTCCCCAAGCTCGGCTTCTACCAGTTTTTCCATTCGTCTGTATACCCGCACGGTAAAATTCTGGACCAACCTGTTTGGAGCCACTGTTTGGCAGCGTGCGCAAGGGAGTCATCATCTTACAACCTTGTTCCACGAAGTGAGTCTTTCACTTTACCGAAGAGATGATAGTCACATCGAGCCAGGTCAGGACTATAAGGCGGGTGTTTCAGTGTCCATCCGAGTTTTGTGATCGCTTCCATGGTTTTTGACTGACATGTGGCCGTGCATAGTCGAGCAACAGCAAAACATCCTGCTTTTGCCGATGTGGTCGAACACGACTCAGTCGAGCTTGAAGATTCGTCAGTGTCGTCACATATGCATCAGAAATTATGGTGGTTCCATATGCCATGATGTCCAAAAGCAAGAGTCCTTCGGAATCGAAAAACACTGTAGCCATAAATTTTCCAGCAGAAGGTGTGGTTTTGAATTTTTTTTTTTTCCTTGGGTGAATCTGCATGATGCCACTGCATTTATTTCCTCTTCGTCTCTGGTGAAAAATGATGGAGCCATGTTTCATCACCTGTGACAATTCTTCCAAGAAATTCACTTCCAACATTCTCGTACTGTTCCAAAAGTTCACTGCAATCCGTTTTTCTTGTTTCTTTGTGAGCCACTGTCAACATCCTGGGAATCTACCTGGCACAAACCTTTTTTAACTCCAACACTTTCAGTAATCTGCAAACACTTCCTTCCCCTATCCCAACGTAGCGCGACAATTCGTTCACTGTGATGCGTCTGTCGGCACTCACCAAGTCGTTAACACTCTGCACGTTGTCTGGAGTGTGTGCAGTACGAGGCCTGCCGCTGCGAGGACAATCCTCAGTATTGCCGTGCCTGCTTTCATCACGTAACCAGCTTGCCCACCGACTAACTGTACTGCGATCGACAGCAGCATCTCCGTACACCTTTTTCAACCTCTTGTGGATGATTCCCACTGTCTCGTTTTCACAGCACAGGAATTCTATGACAGCACTTTGCTTCTGAAGAACTTTAATTGTAGCAGCCATCTTGAAGATATGCTGTGACGGCGCCACACACGGGAACAGGTAGAACTAAGTTTGAAAACAAGCGGGAAGGATGTATCTACACACTGTAAAATTTTAACACATGCAGAATGAAAACTGTACTTTTACAAAAATAGTGTGCATTTCTTTTGGAGTGACACTCGTAATAGTACACAACAAAGTCGTCCAAGTGTCAGAAATTTTATAACATATATCATGACTAATAGGCACTGAGAAACAAGAATCACATAGACCAAATTCAATTTTATTCGTTTATTTACCTTGTGGTTTTACACTAGTCAGCCAGAAGATTAGGAGACCACCGATCTATTATCGACATAAACGCGTCCAGGTGATAGCAGCGTCACCTGGAGAGGGATGTCTGCTAGACAGGAACACAAACGGTAGTATCAGTAAGAATGGTTCAAATGGTTCTGAGCACTATGGGACTCAACTGCTGTGGTCATAAGTCCCCTAGAACTTAGAACTACTGAAACCGAACTAACCTAAGGACATCACACACATCCATGCCCGAGGCAGGATTCGAACCTGCGACCGTAGCGGTCGTGCGGTTCCAGACTGTAGCGCCTTTAACCGGGCGGCCACTCCGGCCGTCAGTAAGCATGGTGTCCGTGTGTATAATGGGAAAGGTGAGCGAAATGATAATTAAATGGACACCCTAGCTGCAAACAGGCGTTAATGAACTTCATTGGGGACATGTTGAAAATGTGTGCCCCTACCGGGACTCGAACCCGGGATCTCCTGCTTACATGGCAGACGCTCTATCTATCTGAGCCACCGCGGGCACAGAGGATAGTGCGTCTCCAGGGACTTATCCCTTGCACGCACACACTATGCCCGAACTCGTACGGGACTTGGTAGATTAATCTGCCATGAGTAATGAGTATGATGGGCAAACATCTATTAGGCGCACTACGAATGTAGTGGTGTGGAAATGTTGGGAACGTGGATCTCACGGGGAGCGTGCAAGGGATTAGTCCCTGCAGACGCACTATCCTCTGTGCCCGCGGTGGCTCAGATGGATAGAGCGTCTGCCATGTAAGCAGGAGATCCCGGGTTCGAGTCCTGGTCGGGGCACACATTTTCAACATGAACCCAATGAAGTTCATTAGCGCCTGTTTGCAGCTAGGGTGTCTATTTAATTATCATTTCATTTCTAGCAAAGCTGCATGGTCATCCACAGTAACTGTTATTTCGGGAACAGATACTACCGTCATATATAGTTAAAGGTGAGCGAGTCTGACTGAGGGTAGACTGCAGTGTCCTACAGGATCGGCGCGACCATTTCGGAAACTGCACGACTTGTAGGTTGTTCGTGGAGTGTTGTCGTGAATGTCATAGACGTGGCGAAACCGAGGTCAAAGCACGCCCAGACGTCGTGGGGTCGGGCGGTCAACCGTCGTACGCTGGGTTCACTGGTAACACAGGACAGGCCGTGAACTGTGGCGGAACCAACACTAGACTTTAATGCTGGGCAGAGCACAAATGTGTCTGAACACAGAGCGCACAGAACACTCCAAACGATGGGCCACCGCAGCCGACGACCCATGCATGTGCGAGTGTTAGCACCACGGCATCGGAAACTATGACTGAAATTGGCACGTGACCATCGGAATTGGACGTTGGCGCAATGGCAGAGCGTTGCATTGTCTGATGAATCCCGAGACCTTGTACACCATGCCGATGGGAGAGCGCGAATCCTTCGTCTTGCAGGGGAATCGTTACTTGGCACGTGTACTGCGGGATGGATACAAGCACGCGGTGGCTCCATTATGCTCTGGGGAACATTCACGTGGGAATTCATGGGAGCATGACGTCATGACGGGCAAGGAGTGTCGTACGCTGGTCACAGACCACGTAAGCCCTTTGTGGACGATCATACTCCCCGATTGAGAATCGCATTTTTCAACAAGATAATGCTCCATGGAACAAGGTTAGGAGTGTAATGGAGTGGTTAGAGGAACACAGCGGCGCGTTTCAATTCATGTGCTGGCCCCCCAACTAGCCAAATCTGCCCCCGATCGAACACATCTGGGATGTGATTGAACATGACGTCAAAACATCATTCCACTCCCAGGGATTTTCGGGAATTAGATGACTTGTATATACGAATGTGGTGCCAACTCCGTCTAGCGACCTACCGAGCCCCCATGGCTTCCATGCAACCACGCTTCGTCGCTGTTCTCCGTGCCACAGCACCCAGCTATTGGGTAGGTGTTCATGGTGTGCTGGTTGATCAGTATATTTCTTAGATGCATAAAAAAACCATCATGTTACATAATGAAATTCGATGTTCCTATTTCCGTGGTCTAGGGGTAGCGCCGTTGAAAACTATTTTAAAAAAAGTCCTCGGTCCCGGTTCCGAACCATGCCACTGCTTAAGTTTCCTACAATAATTATCAACATGGCGGCGGAAGACTTCCTTCATTCATCCAATGGCCTCGTCAAAGAGGATGGAGGAGCGGACAGATATTGAGGACACTCTCCTGCCCATGGGACGGGAAACTGCCGCTAGAGGCGGAATAAACACCTATGATCAACGGCATGAGAACGCAAAAGTCTGTGGAAACCACTGCATTAAATACACGTAGAAAGTATCCACAGGACATGTGTCCTATAATTGAAAAAGTGTCATGAAGGTCTCTCTGTTGGAAAAAGATTGTGGACTAGAACCATTTCGGATCTCCAGGAGGTTACTGCCAAGGGGAGGTTGTAACACTGTTATCGATATTAACTATATATGCCTAATACAACTTCTATGTTTGCTTTTACTTAACGGCCGGCCGGGGTGGCCAAGCGGTTCAAGGCGCTACAGTCTGGAACCGCACGACCGCTGCGGTCGCAGGTTCGAATCCTTCCTCGGGCATGGATGTGCGTGATGTCCTTAGGTTAGTTAGGTTTATTTACTTCTAAGTTCTAGGCGACTGATGATCTCAGAAGTTAAGTCGCAAAGTGCTCAGAGCCATTTGAACCATTTTGAACTTAACGTGAATTCGGTATCATCAAGCTCTTTCACGTAACATCTGAATAAATTTTTTATTCATTATTTATGACAATAAATTATTGTAATTAATCTGTGGATGTAATTTCAAATACTGTAAAGGAATGTAAACGTTAAAATATTACGTGTTCAAATGGCTCTGAGCACTATGGGACTTAACTGTTGAGGGCATCAGTCCCCTAGAACTTAGAACTACTTAAACCGAACTAACCTAAGGACATCACACACATCCATGCCACAGGCCGGATTCGAACCTGCGACCCTAGCTGTCACGTGGTTTCAGACTGTAGTGCCTAGAACCGCTCGGCCACTCTGTCCGGCAAAATATTGCGTGTAATACCGGCTCATGCATAGGGAAAGTAGGTATGTTGGACGGAAGTCTCTCCGGAACGGAACTGGCTAGGCAGGAGAGGTTAAGGTGGGTCTGGCGGTGTAACTGCAAGGCTCCTTTGTGGCATGTGTCAGTTGGTGGCCAGGAGACAATAAGAGCTGCTAGATTATATAATATAGCCTCGGAAGTTAACGTAATTTGGCTTAATTTTCATGGCACACTTTGAATAGCTCTGTACTACGAAAGTCCGACGCTAAGAACTGGTAACGCAGTAGGTGCCATGGTTATTTTTGGCGCCTTTTTTTGAATAGCACAGGAAATCGACACTGCCACCACTTCCATCTCAAATTATTAGCTGAGTACTTTGTAATTGCATGGACCAGTTATGTGATTTATTTTTCGATATTAAGTTGGTGTTTTGCAGACTTCGTGTTGAGCCACCGTGTTTTGTCCTTAGTCGTTTGCCTAGACTGGGTAATATCCCAAGTGCTACGATAATTCTATGTATCCTGTTTTACTGAACTCAAAAGAAGTTATCTTCCCTAACAAAAGTTAATAAGCTTTGTGGAGTTGTTAAGCACATAATTATTTAGTGAGCATAAGTTTTGAAATGCTCCACGTAATTTTCTTAAAACGATAGTTAAAGTTTCATCAAAATGAAATTACTAACAGAAGATGTAAAGAATTCAGTTAAAAAATTCTTCTTATTGAGATAACAGTGTTTGCTATTTCATGCATTATATAGTTAACAGTGTTTCGAATATTGTCTTTTGACTCAAATGTTCAGCTTACATTCGAGTCTACTGTCAGGGAGAGGAGGCTAATTAGAGCCTCTTTATATTAAAAAGACAACACACTTATCAACCAGGTAAATCGTGTAAGACAGCTCTCCACCAACTCGTTGGGAGGGTGGAGAAAGCACTTCACTTTGAAGAAACAGCCCTCTGCATCTTCCTAGGCATCGAGGGGGTCTTCAGTAACACGACCTTCGATTCCGTGGTAAGGACAGCAGAGGTGCATGACCTAGGGAGCACTATATGTAAGTCGTCAAGAGCCATGATTACTGGTAGGAAGGTAGGGGCTACCATGACGAATGAAAAGATGGTAATTAACACGACTAGAGGCTGTCCACAAGTAAGAGTTTTGTCCCCTCTACTGAGGAATCTAGTGCTGAATAATCTCATTGAGGAAATAAATTCCAGACAATGTTTTTTCCAAGGATACGCAGATAACCTTTTCATAATAATACGTGGCAAATTTACTGACACATTTAGAAATATAGCACAAGGTGCGTTGGACATTGTGCAAGACTGGTGCATTAAACAGGATCTAAGGGTTACTCCTAAGAAGACTGTTGTGCTGCCATTCACGAAGAAGCATATCCAATACTCAAGTTGGAATCTAATGCTCTTCGATAAAACACTACCTGTGAAGGGGATAATAAAATATCTAGTGGTAACCTTAGATGAGAAACTAACATGGACTCCTCACTGTAAGAGCATTTGCTCCAATGCGGAAAGTACTGGTGAGTACCAGAAGGACTTGTGGCAAACATTGGGGACTAAACCCCAGAGGTATGCACTGGATATACACCACGGTGTAGAACAGCGGGTTGCAGCTAAGGAGCTTGCTAAGGTGCACAGACTGGCCTGCTTAGCCATAAAGGGTGGAATTAGCAGCACAACTACCGCTGGGATTGAAGTCATGCTGGACATGCCTCCATCACACCTTTGGGTCAAGATGGAGGCACCAGCTGGTGCATACAGACTTAAAACTGGTAAAATCTGGATCTCATTGGGATATGCAGAATCACACATTAAGATAGTGAGTGAGGTAAATATAGAAATGGCTGGGGAAATGCTTGCCGACTGTATACTAACTCACAACTGCTTCAACAGGACCTATAATATGATAAGTGGAAGCTGGGAGGACTGGGAAGAAACAGTTAGACACTGTAGAGGGGACATTATTTGGTTCGCCGATGGGTCGAAATCAGACCAAGGCGCTGTGGCAGGGATGTATAGGGTTTAGCCAAGACTGGAGGGAATCGTCTGTCAAGGAAAACTTTACTCGGTATTCCAAGCCGAAATTGTTGCAATCAGGGCACGTGTGGAGGAGAATATGCAACGACTCCATGCACTGGACCAGAACCTGTCCTGCCAATCACCAAGGCTATGACCAAACTAGAACTATGGAACTGGCTCAGGAAACAGCATGTAGAATACTGGACCAAGGTCTATAAACAAAAACATGGTAAGGTAATGATGCCTAAGCCGTGTTTTGAAAGAAGATCTCTAATCCTGGGACTGAACAGGAAATAAACTCATGAATGCACTGATGACTGGCCATGGGAGTTTCAAAAAACACCTACATACAAAGGGGATAATGGAAGAAGACCCTAAATGTAGGATCTATGATGAGGGTGAAGAAACTGCATGACACCTAATCTTCGAATACATGGCATTGGAGGCCAAGAATACAATATTTTCGACACAACTAGACCTGAAGGAATTGTGTCTAAGAAGAAGTGGTAAAGGGCACTGTTTAAGGGCATCGGTTGGCTTTACTAGATATACGGGGAGCGATACCGCACAATAAAATCGGTTTCAGTGCGGGCAGTGGCGGGTTAGACCAAAGCTGTTTTAGCTTCCCTGTCAAAATCAAATCAAATCAAACCAGTCGCTCAATCCGACTGAGCCATCGAGGACACACAGAGGATAGTGCGAAAGAACAGATGTCACTGGTGATTTTGCAGCTCTCAAAGGATGAAATTACAATGAAATCCAGACCGTTAGCGTTTACAGGCGTTGATAAATATCAACGGGGACAGTTGAAAACGTGTGCCCCGTCCGGGACTCGAACCCGGGATCTCCTGCTCACACGGCAGACGCTCTATCCGAGTGAGCCATCGAGGACATAGAGGACAGTGCGACTGCAGGGACTTAGCTCTGGCACGCTCCCCGTGAGACCCACACTTCCAACTGGCTGTTCACGCACTACATTTGTAGTGTCCCTGCCGATTACAATCATTGCTCGTGGCAGTCAGTCTACTGATTCCCCTGAGAGTTTGAGCAATGTGAGTGCATCCGCACTGAAGAAGGTCATTGGCCGGTAAGCCATATCTATACGAAGATGGTATCTGTTCTTTCTGACGTGCTCACTATACTATAATGGTCTGGATTTCAATATAATTTCATTCTTCGAGGGCTGCAAGATCACCAATGTTATCTGTTCTTTCGCACATGTCCAAAAGAACGGATACCATCTCCATATACAGAGTGTCCCAGCTATCTTGTCCACCAAAAATATCTCTGGAACAATAACAGATATTGGAAAACGACTTTTACCGGTATCAATGTACGGCAAGGGCCCATGAATGTATGTATTTGGAAACATTCTAAAACGAAAGCATATGTGTTTTTTAACACAAACTTATGTTTTTTTAAATGGACCTCCTATATTTTTTCTTGAGCAATCCATAGCATGACAAAGCACATACACAACGGCGTTGATTGCATCGCAATATTCCCATTACATCCCGAGATATTAAGACGCGAAGTTGACGCTTGAAACACCCGACATGCGCTGCTAGCGCACGTCCTGCGGCTCAGGCGTGAACCCCATGCTGCCCGTAATCGCGATGTGATTGACATGCGTAATCACACTTCCATACTCATCAAGAGGTCCGAAACGAATAATACGGTCTGCTGCCATCCTGCATTAACGTCGTACATTCCAGCAGGTATTTATCCCATAGGCTAGGGGTGATGGGGTTCTGTAACATATCTTTGTACCGAAACGTTAGTCACAAAGCTATGTTCGCTTATCGTTAATCCGTCACCAAAAAGGTAATGCCGTTCAACGTTAAAACTTTACGTTACTGTAGATCTAGCACAAGTGACAGTTAATCATTCACTCGTAATAGTAAAATAATGTTGATGGTTTTAGTGAAACGAGCAAAAAGTTTTACCGTTGTTTCGGACCTCTTGATAAGTATGGAAGTGTGATTACACATGTCAATCACATCGCGATTACGGGCAGCATGGGGTTCACGCCTGAGCCTCAGGACGTGCGCTAGCAGCGCATGTCGGGTGTTTCAAGCGTCAACTTCGCGTCTTAATATCTCGGGATGTAATGGGAATATTGCGATGCAATCAACGCCGTTGTGTATGTGCTTTGTCATGCTATGGATTGCAGAAGAAAAAAATATAGGAGGTCCATTTAAAAAAACATAAGTTTGTGTTAAGAAACACATATGCTTTCGTTTTAGAATGTTTCCAAATATGTACATTCATGGGCCCCAGCCCTACATTGATACCGGTGAAAGTCGTTTTCCAATAGCTGTTATTGTTCCAGAGATATTTTGGGTGGACAAGATAGCTGGGACACCCTGTAGATAAGGCTTACCAGCCAATGATCTTTCGCAGTGCAGATACACTCACATTGCTCAAACTCTTATGGGAATCTGTAGATTGACTGCCGGGAGTAATGAGTATAGTGGCCATGGGCACCACAAATGTATTCCATGGACAGCATGTTGGAAATGTGAATCTCACGCGGAGCGTTCCAGAGATAAGTCATTGTAGTCGCACCGTCCTCTGTCTCCTCGATTTCTCAGTCGGATAGATAGTCTGCCATTAAAGCAGGAGATCCCGGGCTTCAGTGCCGGTCGGGGCACCCATTTTCAACTGACCCCGTTGATATTTATCAATGCCGGTAAGCAGCTAATGATCTGAATTTCACTGTAATTTTATTCTTCGAGAACTGCAAGATCACCAAAAGAAATATCAATCACAGTCCTGCTCCACCGAATGCGAAAATATTTTGTTGATTACGACCTAGATTGGGAGAAACCATCGTCATAATAAAAAAAAGGAATATCAGAGCTTTCGTTTTTTCCGCGTGCTATTCGAGATTGGAATAACAGAGATTTATTGTGAAGGTGGTTCAATGAACCCGCTGCCAGGCACTTAACTGTGATTTGCAGAGTATCAACGTAGATACAGATGCAGAAATACTCTGATACTGAGGAAGGGCGGAGGGGTCCTAATTGAGCGCATTTGAAGACGATTTCATATCCATTATTTGCATTACAACTAAAAGAAACCTTCCGGAAAACTTGGTAGAAATTGGGGGAGTTGTACTGCTCTAAATTTGTTTCTGGAACAATATGTAGACGTAGATATTCCCATACTCATATGCTAACCATCAGCAGCGACGGCGTCCTTCGAGAGAGCTGATTTTAGAGTGATCTGAACGACGGTCTTTCTTCCGGTTACTATTGGCTCAACTTGGATTCTTGTTCAAGTGGACAGCCCAAGTTTCTGATAAAATTGGGTAAGGGTAGACCGTCTAAAATTTAGTGCTGTACAAGTTAGACAAAATGCAGTACCACTGTGTTAGAAACTATTTCGGAGCGATAGCTACAACGGCAGCCAGCACTTTACTCTTAGAAGCCATCTCGTCATATTCGTCGGCAGCTCATAGACAATATATTTCTGTTGCGGAGAACCCAAACTCTGGAGCCCTCTGCTGCAGAGACTTCAACTGTGCTACAGTATCCTTTTTGGGGCCAGCTGTCGTTACTCTCTTGAAACTAAAAGCACACTGCTACATACGAAGTGCATTCAAGTTCTAAGGCCTCCGATTTTTTTTATAATTAACTACTCACCCGAAATCGATGAAACTGGCGTTACTTCTCGACGTAATCGCCCTGCAGACGTACACATTTTTCACAACGCTGACGCCATGATTCCATGGCAGCGGCGAAGGCTTCTTTAGGAGTCTGTTTTGACCACTGGAAAATCGCTGAGGCAGTAGCAGCACGGCTGGTGAATGTGCGGCCACGGAGAGTGTCTTTCATTGTTGGAAAAAGCCAAAAGTCACTAGGAGCCAGGTCAGGTGAGTAGGGAGCATGAGGAATCACTTCAAAGTTGTTATCACGAAGAAACTGTTGCGTAACGTTAGCTCGATGTGCGGGTGCCTTGTCTTGGCGAAACAGCACACGCGCAGCCCTTCCCGGACGTTTTTGTTGCTGTGCAGAAAGGAATTTGTCCTTCAAAACATTTTCGTACGATGCACCTGTTACCGTAGTGCCCTTTGGAACGCAATGGGTAAGGATTACGCCCTCGCTGTCCCAGAACATGGACACCACCATTTTTTCAGCACTGGCGGTTACCCGAAATTTTTTTGGTGGCGGTGAATCTGTGTGCTTCCATTGAGCTGACTGGCGCTTTGTTTCTGGATTGAAAAATGGCATCCACGTCTCATCCATTGTCACAACCGACAACCGACGAAAAGAAAGTCCCATTCATGCTGTCGTTGCGCGTCAACATTGCTTGGCAACATGCCACACGGGCAGCCATGTGGTCGTCCGTCAGCATTCGTGGCACCCACCTGGATGACACTTTTCGCATTTTCAGGTCGTCATGCAGGATTGTGTGCATAGAACCCACAGAAATGCCAACTCTGGAGGCGATCTGTTCAACAGTCATTCGGCGATCCCCCAAAACAATTCTCTCCACTTTCTCGATCATGTCGTCAGACCGGCTTGTGCGAGCCCGAGGTTGTTTCGGTTTGTTGTAACACGATGTTCTGCCTTCATTAAACTGTCGCACCCACGAACACACTTTCGACACATCCATAACTCCATCACCACATGTCTCCTTCAACTGTCGATGAATTTCAATTGGTTTCACACCACGCAAATTCAGGAAACGAATGATTGCACGCTGTTCAAATAAGGAAAACGTCGCCAATTTAAGTATTTAAAACAGTTCTCATTCTCGCCGCTGGCGGTAAAATTCCATCTGCCGTACGGTGCTGCCATCTCTGGGACGTATTGGCAATGAACGCGGCCTCATTTTAAAACAATGTGTATGTTTCTATCTCTTTCCAGTCCGGAGAAAAAAATCGGAGGCCTTAGAACTTGAATGCACCTCGTAGTTACCACTGATTAACAGGGACGCTTAGTTACTACCAAATCAGTCGTATTAAACAGCACTTATGTCTTTTTCAGCCTTACTCACTTCGGGCGGTACAAACTCTTTCCCAAAAAAGGAATGGCAAATACTAAGAACGTTTTCAAAACATGCATCTGTATTTATTGGTTGGACACGACTGAATCATTTACTTACAGGTGAAAAAAAGCTGATTAGGTGCGCCCAAGGGAAGTGTGACTGGATTTCTCTTGTTCTCTGTATACATGAACGATCTGGAGGACGGGGCGAGCAGCATTCAGCAACTGTTTGCTATTGACGTTGTAATGTACGGTCAAATGTCATTGTTGACTGTTTGTTGGAATGTACAAAATGATTTCGACAGATGTTCTATTATTCTATTAGGTGTGGTGAACGGCATCTGGCTATGAACGTGGAAAAAGGTAACTTAACGAATACAGTATTAGTGGTTCACAGCTTGACGTGGTAACGTAGATTACACATTTGGGCATAACGTTGTAATTGTAGAGAAGGCAGGTTGTCGATTTCCACTTATTGAGAGATATATAGCAATGCGTAGTCCAACTACACTGTCGGAACAAAAATCGAAACACAAATATTAATTTTGAGTAACGAAATTTTGCAATATACATGGTGAGTCACCTAACGTTATCGCTGGATATATTTCGTAAACCATATCAAATACTGACGAACCGATTCCACAGACCAAACGTGAGGAGAGGGGCTAGTGTAATTGTTTAATACAAACCATACAAAAATGCGCGGAAGTATGTTTTTTAACACAAACCTACGTTTTTTTAAATGGAACCCCGTTGGTTTTGTTATCACATCTGAACATATATACAAATACGTAATCAGTGCCGTTTGTTGCATTGTAAAATGTTAATTACATCCGGAGATATATTAACCTAAAATTGACGCTTGAAACCTCCGACGTTCAGTTGCGTGTTGTAACAAACAACTGCAACATACAACGCGTTTCTACAGAATGATCTGCCAACGTTGCTCGAAAATGTCCCACTGGAAACGCGTCGACGTATGTGGTATCAGCATGTTGGTGCACCTGCACATTTCGCAATTAACACGTGGCTGACCCTTGACAGGATGTTCGACGGGCGTTTCATAGCACGTGGAGGACGCATAAATTGGCCAGCTCGTTCTCCTGATCTTACACCTCTAAACTTCTTTCTGTGGGGTACGTTAAAGGATAATGTGTACCGTGATGTGCCTACAACCCCAGAGGATATGAAACAACGTATTGTGGCAGCCTGCGGCGACATTACACCAGATGTACTGCGGCGTGTACGACATTCATTACGCCAGAGATTGCAATTGTGCCCTGCAAATGATGGCCACCACATTGAACATCTATTGGCCTCACATGTCGGGACACACTCTATTCCACTCCGTAATTGAAAACGGAAACCACGTGTGTACGTGTGCCTCACCCCGCATGGTAATGTACATGTGCGTCAGTGGAAAAGACCAATAAAAAGGTGTTAGCATGTGGATGTAATGTGCTGTTCTAGTCTCTTTTGTACCTAAGGTCCATCACCGTTCCCTTTGGATCCCCACGTAATTCGGTGCTCTCCTATACACACGATCGAACAGCGGAGGAGTGGTACTCAAGCGTCAACTTTAGGTTTTTTTTTATATAATAGCACGCTGAGTCGCTTGGCGAAGAGTCTGTGGCCAGAAAAATGGGGAGAAGGAAATCTGTGTGGTCTCCCACATACAGAATGGCCTCAAACTTTCGCGTATTACAGATTTTTGTCTCCTTTGTTCCTTGAAGCCTAACTAAAGAACACAAAGAGGAATGAAAGGACACCTGCACCGAACTTTTACTCGATGTGAGGCTGATGGTGACCATTTCTTGCCATATACCGTCACAGGCGATGAAACATGGGTTCACTACTTTCACTTCGAAACGTAAGGACCATCAATGAATGGGCGCCACCCAACGTGTAATTTAATGAAGACGTTTCCGATAGTGCCTTGATTTGGGTACAGTCTTCTGGATCTCTGAAGGGGTTATTCTGTTCGATACCACACCTCGTGATCAGACTGTCACCTACAGCTACGCGAATACTCTGCAGTTGCTGCTCAAGCACCTGCCAACGGGTTCATAGGATCATCTTTAGACTGTTCCTCCAACTTTCACTTTTGAAAAGCGCACCAAAACACACTCTTCGTGCGAGATCTGTTTCATTTTATTACGATGATCATTTCTTCCCATGTAGGCTGGCGTCAACAAATATTTTCGTATAGGGAGAAGGAAGATGGTGATTTAAATTTTCTGAAAAGACCTCGCCGCAATCAAAATGCCATTTTTTTAATGACTGACCCCCGAACTCGCGCATCATATCCGTGACACCGTCTCCTTTATTTCGCGATGACACCAAAAGATAACCTTCTTTGAATTTTTTCGGTGTGGTCCATAATTCGTATCTGATACGGATGCCATAGCGCACAGTAGTACTCCACGACATGATGGACAAGCATAGCATAGGATGATGATGTTTGGTTTGTGGGGCGCTCAACTGCGTGGTTATCAGCGCCCGTACAATTACCCAATCTTTGCTCAGTCCAATTTCGCCACTTTCCTGGATGATGATGAAATGATGACGACAACACAAACACCCAGTCATCTCGAGGCAGGTGAAAATCCCTGACCCCGCCGGGAATCGAACCCGGGACCCCGTGCTCGGGAAGCGAGAACGCTACCGCGAGACCACGAGCGGCGGACAAGCATAGCATAGGGATCCTCTTTAGCTCGCCTCTTGTACCTTCTAAGTTTTCTGCCAATAAAACACAGTCTATGATTCACGTTTTACACAACACTATCCATACGATTGTTGTAATTGAAGTTGTTCGTAAATGTTGAAACGACAGCCCTTAAATTTGAGTGATTTATTATGCCACCGAAATTTAGCACAGTCCTTTTAGTTCAAATGGCTCTGAGCACTATGCAACTTAACTTCTGATGTCATCAGTCGCCTAGAACTTAGAACTAAGTAAACCTAACTAACCTAAGGACATCACACACATCCATGCCCGAGGCAGGATTCGAACCTGCGACCCTAGCGGTCATTCGGTTCCAGACTGTAGCGCCTAGAATCGCACGGCCACTACGGCCGGCAGTCCTTTTAGTACTCGAGTGGATGATCCCACACTTTTCATTGTTGACAGACAACTGCCACATAGCTCGCCATTCAGATATAGTGTCTAAATCATTTTGCAATTGGGTTTCCTCTTCTGGTGACTTTACTGAACGATAACTGACGGCATCCTCTGTAAATAATCTGAGAGGGTTGCTCAGAATGTTTCCTAAATCGTTTACACAGACTAGGAGCAGCAGAGGGCCTCTATCACTTCGTTTGGGAACATCAAATATCATTTTTGTTTTACACAGTGATTCTCCGTGGATTGCTACTCACTGTGACCTTCCTGACAGGAAATAAAGAGTCCAATCGCACAAATGAGACGATACTCCAGAGACACACTCTCAGATTAGAAGCCGCTTGTGACGAACGCTGTGAAAACCTTTCTGGAAATGTAGAATTATGAATCAACTTAACATCCCTTGTAGATAGCATTCATTTCTCCGTGTGAATAAAGGGCTACTTGTGTTTCAAAAGAACGATATTTCCATGTCCCTTGCTGACTATGCGTCAGTTAATCGTTCTCTTCGAGGTAATTCAGAGTGTACAGATTCAGTATACTTTATAAATTCATACTGCAAATAGACTGCACTGTTATGGATGTCGAACGGATTATTTCCGTTTCAGCGTTGTAGCTTGTCCCCGACATTATTCAATCTGTATATTGAGCAAGCAGTAGTGGAAACAAAGAAAAATTTGGAATATGAATTAACTAAGAAAAATTTAGAGTGGGAATCAAGTCCAGGGCGAATAAATAAAAACTTTGACGTTTGCCGATGACATTGCAATTTTGTCTGCAGCAGCAAACGACTTGGAAGAGAAGTTGAACGGAATGGACAGTATTTTGAAAGGAGGGTATAAGATGAACATCAAGAAAAGCAAAACCAGGATAATGGAATGTAATCGAATTTTGATCAGGTGATGCTGAGGGAATTATATTAGAAAATGAGAGACTTAAGGCAGTAAATGAGTTTTGTTATTTGAGAAGCAAAATAACTGGCGATGGTCAGTGTAGGGAGGATATAAAATGTAGACTGGCAATGGCAAGAAAACCGTATCTGAAGAAGAGAAATTTGCTAACACCGAGTATAGATTTAAGTGTCAGGAAGTCTTTTCTGAAAGTATTTGTATGGAATGTAGCCATGTATGGAAGCGAAACATGGACGATACACAATTTAGACAAGAAGTATTTGAAACGTGTTACTACAGAGGAAAACGGAAGATTAGGTGGGTAGAACACGTAACACACACGGTATAAACATCGTGAATAGAAGTTAGTCTTGAACATATACTTCTTTAGGTTGGCAACAAGTAGGTAAACACGCCAAAGAGGAGGAAACACTTAATGGAGTTGCAAATTTACGTTCTTAAAAGCAACGTCAGACGAAATAGTTATATCGAGTGCTAAACAGAAAAGAAGGAGAAACATGATGAACAGTGTGAAGAAGGTCAGAACGCAAAGTTGCGATGTCAGTTATAAAGTGGCAGTGCGGCCTCCAGACCAGATGGTAGGAAACGCAGATCAGCAAATCGTAAGTAATTACTTTTTTACGTAAAGAAACCTCACGTGAACTGTTTAATAATCTAAAAATAACAAAACTGTACCGTTATGGATTCCACTGATGATGTCTCAGAACAAGAAAAAGACGAAGTGGCAGCAGTAAAAGGCGGTTTTATTTTAACAAAAAGAAAATCTGTTACCTTTCTTGATTATTGATGTGACCTTGTAGAGCTTTCTAGTATTTAGGTACCGATCTTTTGTCGAGGTCGTCTATAAATGTTTGCTAAGTATGGAGGTACAGCGTCAGAATGCTCTAAAAGGAAACTAATGGGTATACACTCCGCACCCGTAGTCCTCCCTTCGTTAAGAGATTTCTGCTGCTTCACTAGAGCGAGGATACCTCTGACTTGCTCATGTTGAAAGCTGTTCTCGATTCGGACTGTAAAATATTTATCTCGTTTTCTTCTGTGAAGGAATTTCGTGAAACTGTGTTCACTGATTACGCTTTTGTGGCACTGTCGTTGGTGTACTACTATTGTAAGGGATAACAATAGGTATTGTCCTAGAGTCTATTGTGAGACTCTTAGGAAACTGAAAAAAAACTATCACAGGGCGTTCGTGGTCATTAAAATGTGAACGTACTTTTCCCTTTATTTTATGTTCGACTGGGCTCACAGCATAGTACACATGACTGTACTACATACTTAAAATGACAGGTAGACTAGCTATAAAACACAAGAAGATTAATATTCTCTACGACAGCAGTTTTGGCTTTATTGTCATTGTCAAGTAACCTGCAAATACAACATAGGTGAGACTGTCTACATATGTTGTGGTTGTCCGTGTGAATACTTATATATTGCTACGTCGGCGAGTTGTATTTGACGTTCATGTTGCACCTGTAGCATACTGTCGCTATCTAATTCGTAGTAACTTGGCGACATATAGTAATTATCAACGTATCACATACCTTTCGACATGTATTCGACAATTCGTTTACTATACAGTAAAATTTAACATTTATTTGACAGTCCGCTTATTAAGATTCTCTCCGTTTACAAAGGATGATGGTTTAAGCAAAGACAATATTGTATTTCACTGACTAGATGTTGCTGTGAATCATACCTTCGGTCTGAGCTTGTATTGTTGTCAAATGTACTGTCCCTCGTCGTGTTCCAGTAGTTCAAGAAAGTTTTCCAGGGGTCGTTTGGTATTTCGTGTGGATATTTTCTCGTATGTACGAGGGCATTCGGAAATTAAGGAACGATAGGTCGCGAAATGGAAACCACAGTAAAAATCTGTTTTACTTGCAACAGTTAGCTACAGCTTCCAGCTACTTATCTCCACAGTCGCCGATCCGACTTAGATATATGTCGTAGCGTTGTACCAACTTTCCAATACTCTCGTTACAGAAGGCAGCCGCCAGTGCTTTCCGCCAATTCACATCACTACCAATTCTCTAGGCTGGCCTAAAGCTTATTGTCTGTGCACAAAGTGCTGTCATCATAGCCAGCGGTTCGTGTGAACAGAGATGAAACTCAGAGGGAGACAATGACGGGCTGTATTGTGGGTAATTAAATATTTGCAATTGAAAACGATGGAGGAACATCTTCATTACCCCTGCAGAATGCGGCTGAGAATTGTGTTGAAGAAGAAAATGCACTACAGTTATGTAATGTAGGCTGCATAGCTTCAGGCGAAATTTCTTACCAGGCCTTTGTACTTGGCGGGAGACACTATTGTTCTAGGTATCTTTATGTGCTCCCTGTGTGCTCAGAACTAAAACGAACGACGTAACACGATCGACAGGCGTACTAGAGACACTGCCCAACACACCTGTGCAAAATGTCATCGGATTTTCACTTTGGTTTCCATTCCGCGACCGATCGTTCCTTACTTTCCAAATAACCCTCGTATGTACAAATAAAAGTGGCACAGAGAACGAAGATCCTGATTATAAAGGAACACAGCAGAGGAAATAAAATACAGTACTAACCTGACCTCAGCAGATGCTGAAAGTGAGCGTCACTCATCTCTTGAGACTTTTGGAACCTGGTCGGCAGGTTGCTGAAGATGGATCGCCCCTGTACTGCTGGAATTGCTGCATCTCATCCGAAATGTTCTGCTGCAGTTCTTTAAGACTGTAGAGGTTGTTGTGTTACATCTTAGACTTGAGAGTTTTCTAAATAACGTAATCGCACAATGACAGATCAGGTGAGCTGGGTGGCCAGTTAGGGCTGCGACCAGACTCGCCTCTGCTAACAACTGTGCCAGGCGAAAAGATTGTGTAAATGTGCTCCAAGGTTCGGTCTTCTGTGTGGGCAACTGCTCCATCCTGTTGGAAGTACCTGTGCTCCAAGGCACCCGTCTTGACGAATTAGCGGGCGTACACGTGGTGTGCGCGTCACGGTGTGTGGCTATATGCATGCATTCACGTCCAATCCTATCCACTTGTCCGGACCACTTTTATTTGCCCGATCCTGTACATCTACCATTCTTCACGTATGTTCATACTGAATCATTTCCCTCCCATTTATGCCGCCTAGAACGGAGCCTGCCTGTTCAAGATTCGAAAAAAAATTTCATTTTACTTTCCACGTCTGTTGACGGATACCCATCCTGACAGCACAGTCGTCATTGTAACTCAAGGGACGGATAAGGTGCCACCTGCTTCTAAATCGTGTAGATTTAGTTGCTTAGGAAGTCAGATTTTAACTGTCTGTGTACACCGTCTTCTCTGAGGGGCCAGGGCAGTGTCTGAAAGCTCATTGTCGTTAATTCGACGTGCGCTCTGGCCCATGCTATTCTATCCTGTGCAAGCTTCTTCATCTGCCAGTACTTACTGCAACCTACATCCTTCTGAATCTGCTTAGTGTATTCATCTCTTGGTCTCCCTCTACGATTTTTACCCTCCACGCTGCCCTCCAATACTAAATTGGTGATCCCTCGATGTCTCAGAACATCTCCTACCAACCGATCCCTTCTTCTAGTCAAGTTGTGCCACATGCTCCTCTTCTCCCCAATTCTATTCAATACCTCCTCATTAGTTATGAGCATCTTCAGCATTCTTCTGTAGCACCACATTCCGAAAGCTTCTATTCTCTTCTTGTCTAAGCTATTTATCGTCCATGTTTCACTTCCATACATGGCTACACTCCATACAAATACTTTCAGAAACGGCTTCCTGAAACTTAAATTTATACTCGATGTTAACAAATTTCTCTTCTTCAGAAACGCTCTCCTTGCCATTGCTAGTCAACATTTTATATCTTCTCTACTTCAACCATCATCAGTCATTTTGCTCCCCAATAAGCAAAACTCCTTTACTACTTTAAGTGTCTCATTTCCTAATCTAATTCCCTCAGCATCACCCGACTTAATTCGACTACGTTCCATTATCCTCGTTGTGCTTTTGTTGATGTTCATCTTATATCCTCCCTTCAAGACACTACCCATTCAGTTCAACTGCTCTTCCAGGTCCTTTGCTGTCTCTGATAGAATTACAATGTCATCGGCGAACCTCAAAGTTTTCATTTCTTCTCCATGGATTTTAATACCTACTGCGAATTTTTCTTTTGTTTACTTTACTGCTCGCTCAATATACAGATTGAATAACATCGGGGAGAGGCTACAACCCTGTTTCACTCCCTTCCCAACCACTGCTTCCCTTTCATGTCCCTCGACTCTTATAACTGCCATCTGGTTTCTGTACAAATTGTAAATAGCCTTTCGCTCCCTGTATTTTACCCCTGCCACCTTTAGAATTTGAAAGAGAGTATTCCAATCAAAATTGTCAAAAGCTTTCTCTAAGTCTACAAATGCTAGAATCGTAGGTTTGCCTTTCCTTAATCTTTCTTCTAAGATAAGTCGTAAGGTCAGTATTGCTTCACGTCTTTACCAGAGGTAAAACAAACCATAAGAAAAAGAAAAACGGTCACTGGTTCCCGAAAATTTCATTCTTTTTACTCTATCCATTTCTCCACCGACAGGGATATACATAATTTTCACATTCTTTTTTCCGGTACCGGTGTGCTTTTAATGAATGGTAATAGTTATGTGTTCTTGACAGACATTTCTCTCTAACTGCGATACTGGTATGGTACATACACAATAAAAATGGGATTTAAGTTTGTAAGGACTGTTTTATTTCAAACTGCCAAGTCTGCATCACCAGATTCATTTATATCTCATCCTCAAAGCATTCTGGGTAGCAGATAAGAGGAAGCAGATAAGCAGATAAGAGGAAGAGATCAGTTCTTCCCCTATGCTGGAAAATACATCATTTTCTGTATCAGTTCAATATTCGCAGGAACCTAGTCTGCTTCTGCCCTAACACCATGTGTGAATTTACAAGCAACGTTTGCACTCCAGCAAGTGAACGTCAGTTTCATTAAGCTCTCAATAAAAACTGAAAACGATACATCACTTTCAATCTCGAATCAAAAGACAATTTCCTGAATATGTTTCCATTTACAATAACGACATGAAACTATTCCATGAACCTCTGCCACTGCCGTTGCCATTGCCGTAGCGTCATAGGAGAGTTGTGTAGTTTGTCTCCAGAGCTGTGACGGTGAGAAAATACACCGCTGCAGTTAGAATTAGAAAACTACATTTTGACGTAATGATGAAAAACTGTTGACTAAACCCAATTCTTCGTTTACTTGACGCAAACATAGGATTTATTTACGGAATTTAATTAACGATGATATGTATTCTTACATTGTGGTACACCGGTATGAACACAAATTCATTAGCAGTACTACAGCTATTTGTGAAAAGAAGGGACAAAAATTGTCTGATGTGCAATGATGTTGAAAGTGATCAGTATTCATCTTTACACCACATAAACGTAACACTTTTCCCATCAATACACTCTTCATGTAACAGAAAATGCAGTCGTTTTGCATAGCTTCCCAACCAGAAATGACCTCCCTCACTCTCTCTCTCTCTCTCTCTCTCTCTCTCTCTGTCTCCCTATGCTCCTTCTCTCTCTCTCTCTCTCTCTGTCTCTCTCTCTCTCTCTCTCTCTCTCTGCCTCTCTCCCTATTTGTGCGGACTGTCAATGTGTGGGCCGGGAGATGTGTGACGGCCCCATATCTGATTGCACGTCCGATAACGCTCTATCTCTCCGGCGCAATGACCACATGTGATCCGAACATTTGCGTTCTGTTTTATCTGTCATTTACGCTGGTTTTCATTCGATCTCCAGAATGGGGAAATACGTGTTGAAAACCAAAATGTGAAAAAGCTAACCTCAATGTTACCAATTCATTCACAGTAATTACTGGGCTATTTTAGGCATTCCTGCACGCAATCAGCGAGCTGGGCGATATCATCGAATGTTTCGGAGTGATCTGTTGACACCCAATAAAAGAATGAGATAAAAGACCCGTTTTTTTTTTTAAACTGCGCAGTAGTTACTCACACACAATTGTTACCTGCCTGCGTCCAGCTACCGTATTTACACAAAGAATTTCGTTGTAATTATCTAACGTAGTCTCTACCAAACTGATGCAGTTATTTCGTACTATGATGTCTAAGAGTTAAACTTAACTATTGTTTTCGAGACGTCAATCGAACAACGAATATGTGTAGAGAAATTATTTATTTGCACTTCTTTTAAGTCGCATAAAGTAGACTGACATCTCTTACAGTGCTTCATATCTGCTGTAACAATGCCAAATGAATATTCGAGAGCCACTCAAGTTTACTCTGACTACTGATATACATTACCGTACTATCAGCACCCTGACTGCGCCATTTACGTATAGCCCACTTGCCACGTCTCTTGGCAGCATGCTAGTTAAGGGGGGGGGGGGGGGGGGGGTTGGACGTGAAACGGACCGACTTGGAGCAGGAGAGGCACCACAGGACATTTTAATTTCCACTGTCTATACTTTTACAAATAAATTCATAAAACTTTGAAAGCATGATCAGGAAGGATTCAGGATTCATACTCATAGCAGTGGAAGCTCAAAAACGTAGCAAAATACATTTGTTTACATGTGAAATTTCATCACTTTTTTCACTTACTACTAGCTGCATTTGTTACTGTAGGTACACTTTTCTTCCTAAGTAAGAGAGATTCTCCGATGAATTTTGCACAGCATACAAACTATAGTTTCATGTGTATGAAACTCTAGAGTTTACTTAATTTATGAAAAAAATGAATGAACTGTTACGTTTTAAACTTCTTGTTTATAAAAATCTCAAATTTTATAGTCAATTATCTCAATTTTTACAACAGTTTTTAATAGATTTAGAAAATTCTAGAGTTTCATACACCTGTAAGTACTGCTTGTATGCTGTGCAAAATTCATCGAAGAAACTCTCTTACTTAGGAAGAAAAGTGTACCTACAGAAAAAAATGCAGCCAGTAGTAAGTGAAAAACTGATGAAATTTCACATGTAAAAATAAGGTATTTTGCTACGTTTTTGAACTTCCACTGCTATGAGTATGAGTCCTCAATCTTTCTTGGTCTTGCTGACAACGTTTTATGAATTTATTTGTGAAAGTATAGACAGTGCAAATTAAAATGTCCTGTGGTGCCTCTCCTGCTCCAAGTCGGCCCGTTTGACGTCCTACCCCCCTTAAGTATTGGGTGAGAGGGCTCTATCAGATTACTAAAATCCTGGTAGGCGAGAGGAAGCCGTCATTTCGCACAGATCTGCCTTGAACTGAGGACCCGTTAGTGAAAGGCTGTGATGAAATGCAAGATAAACCACCCGTCAGGGAATTCTTTATATTAGCGTAAATTAGGACATCCAGCAGAATGCAGAATTCAGTTCTACTACAATCGTGGTTCACTGCACGATTGATACAATCCGGGACAGAGTGTAATCTACTATATTTTACAAAGAAGTATTAGCGCCTCTGTCATTCTCTTTCGACGTTTTACAGTCCAGGACGTCCTGACAGATATCTGATGGTCATATCAGGTAGCTCTGACAACTCGGTAACTTATCGTTCACACACTTAAAATTATGCTCAGCGGTCAAATACTTAATAACCCTAGCACATACGCAAAGATAAATCGTTAAGCCCTTACAGATGGCGCAGCGATCGGTTCACGTGCTCTACCGTGCACGCACTGCATCCACGTGACATGAAGGCAGTAGCGGTCAGTAAGACGTTTATATTTCAGGTAGATATTTAAGGTAAACATGGGAAAATGCAAGAACGTGACAGAGCGGCAAAAAAAGTGAATCCTGTTCTGCCGTGCCCATGGACATATTGTGTATGAACCTGCTCGATTTGTTGGTATTTCGTGGCGGACTGCTCAGCGTGTCCAGAAGCAGTGGTGTAACTCACGTGGCCACGAAACGTGACGTCATAACTGTGGCTGGAAAAAGGTCCTCTCTGAGGGGGTCCGGAGAGGCGTTTCGTGGCTTGTGAATCAAATCCGCTTCCAAACCCGACAGGAAATTCTACAAGCAGTGAATGAAGAGCCATGCCAAGACGTTAGCGAGATATCATAGTGACGGCAACTGCATGCAATAAACGTTTGAAGTCGGTCACGTTGCAAGATGTCATTGCTCACACTGGCACATAAAGACGACAACGACTAATTTCATCGGGCTGGATCAATATGTAACTGATTTTCTGATCACTCACACCCCATATTAGATCTTGATAGGCCTCGAATCCCATAAAAATCTGTGGGACATGTCGGAACAGTCGGCAGAACGGCGATATTACCATCCGCAAAATTTGGTCGAAATGTGTTATCAAATTCTCAGTAAACACCTTAACCTGATTGCAAGTACATGCTAACCGAATCCTGGCGGTTATCAAGTCCTTGGCACAATTAAACTGTATTTTATTATGCTTGTAATGATCCGTCTAAGGTGGCTAATTTTTTGCGCAATAAGCTTATGTGCCCTCCCTCAAATAACTGCGAATTTCAGGCTTCTGCTAGGCTATCCACTGGACAACAATCATGACGCAAATATTCAATATTATGCCTATAGTTATAAGAAAAGCAGTTTTTCATCTGTTTCTGCCCAATATTTGAACAGTTCCTGAAACATTGCCCATAAAACTGTTTACATGACCTTTCTTATATTTATTTTTTATTTATTTCTGTATTTTTTGCCAACCGAAGCAATAATACCACATTTGTATTGGCAACGTCTGGTCAGGAAACTGAAATTATATTCCAGTTTTAGCATAAAACAAAAGCGACTGGAGATTATAGAAAATGAACAGATCAATATTGTTGTTGTTGTGGTCTTGAGTCCTGAGACTGGTTTGATGCAGCTCTCCATGCTACTCTATCCTGTGCAAGCTTCTTCATCTCCCAGTACCTACTGCAACCTACATCCTTCTGAATCTGCTTAGTGTATTCATCCCTTTGTTTCCCTCTACGAATTTTACCCTCCACGCTGCCCTCCAATACTAAATTGGTGATCCCTTGATGCCTCAGAACATGTCCTACCAACCGATCCCTTCTTCTGGTCAAGTTGTGCAACAAACTTCTCTTCTCCCCAATCATATTCAATACTTCCACATTAGTTATGTGATCTATCCATCTAATCTTCGGCATTCTTCTGTAGCACCACATTTTGAAAACTTCTATTCTCTTCTTGTCCAAACTATTTATCGTCCATGTTTCACTTCCATACATGGCTACACTCCATACAAATACTTTCAGAAACGACTTCCTGACATTTAAATCTATACTCGATGTTAACAAATTTCTCTTCTTCAGAAACGCTTTCCTTGCCATTGCTAGTCTACATTTTATATCCTCTCCATTTCAAACATCATCAGTTATTTTGCTCCCCAAATAGCAAAAGTCCTTTACTACTTTAAGTGTCTCATTTCCAAATCTAATTCCCTCAGCATCACCCGACTTAATTCAACTACATTCCGTTGTACTCGTTTTGCTTTTGTTGATGTTCATCTTATATCCTCCTTTCAAGACACTATCCATTCCGTTCAACTGCTCTTCCAAGTCCTTTGCTGTCTCTGACAGAATTACAATGTCATAGGCGAACCTCAAAGTTTTTATTTCTTCTCCATGGATTTTAATACCCACTCCGAATTTTTCTTTTGTTTCCTTTACTGCTTGCTCAATATACAGATTGAGTAACATCGGGGAGAGGCTACAATCCTGTCTCACTCCATTCCCAACAACTGCTTCCCTTTCATGTCCTTCGACTCTTATAACTGCCATCTGATTTCTGTACAAATTATAAATAGCCTTTCGCTCCCTGTATTTTATTCCTGCCACCTTTAGAATTTGAAAGAGAGTTTTCCAGTCAACATTGTCAAAAGCTTTCTCTAAGTCTACAAATGCTAGAAACGTAGGTTTGCCTTTCCTTAATCTTTCTTCTAAGATAAGTCGTAAGGTCAGTATTGCCTCACGAGTTCCACTATTTCTACGGAATCCAAACTGATCTTCCCCGAGGTCGGCTTCTGCTAGTTTTTCCATTCGTCTGTAAAGAATTCGTGTTAGTATGTTGCAGCTGTGGCTTATTGAACTGATTGTTCGGTAATTTTCACATCTGCCAACACCTGCTTTCTTTGGGTTAGAATTATTATATTCTTCTTGAAGTCTGAGGGTATTTCGCCTGTTTCATACATCTTGCTCACCAGATGGTAGAGTTTTGTCAGGACTGGCTCTCCCAAGGCCGTCAGTAGTTCCAATGGAATGTTGTCTACTCCGGGGGCCTTGTTTCGACTCAGGGCTTTCAGTGCTCTGTCAAACTCTTCACGCAGTATCGTATCTCCCATTTCATCTTCATCTACATCCTCTTCCATTTCCATAATATTGTCCTCAAGTACATCGCCCTTGTATAGAAACTCTATATACTCCTTCCACCTTTCTGCTTTCCCTTCTTTGCTTAGAAATGCGATTCCATCTGAGCTCTTGATGTTCATACAAGTGGTTCTCTTATCTCCAAAGGTCTCTTTAATTTTCCTGTAGGCAGTGTCTATCTTTCCCCTAGTGAGATAATCCTCTACATCCTTATAGTTGTCCTCTAGCCATCCCTGCTTAGCCATTTTGCACTTCCTGTCGATCTCATTTTTGAGACGTTTGTATTCCTTTTTGCCTGCTTCATTTACTGCATATTTATATTTTCTTCTTTCATCGATTAAATTCAATATGTCTTCTGTTACCCAAGGATTTCTTTTAGCTCTCGTCTTTTTACCTACTTTATCTTCTGCTGCCTTCACTACTTCATCCCTCAAAGCTACCCATTCTTCTTCCACTGTATTTCTTTCCCCCCTTCCTGTCAATTGTTCCCTTATTCTCTCCCTGAAACCCTGTAAAACCTCTGGTTCTTTCAGTTTATCCAGGTCCCATCTCCTTAAATTCCCACCTTTCTTCAGTTTCTTCAGTTTTAATCTACAGGTCATTACCAATAGATTGTGGTCAGAGTCCACATCTGCCCCTGGAAATGTCTTACAATTTAAAACCTGGTTCCTAAATCTCTGTCTTACCATTATATAATCTATCTGATATCTTTTAGTATCTCCAGGGTTCTTCCATGTATACAACCTTCTTTCATGATTCTTAAACCAAGTGTTAGCTATGATTAAGTTGTGCTCTGTGCAAAATTCTACCAGGCGACTTCCTCTTTCATTTCTTAGCCCCAATCCATATTCACCTACTACGTTTCCTTCTCTCCCTTTTCCTACTACCGAATTCCAATCACCCATGACTATTAAATTTTCGTCACCCTTCTCTATCTGAATAATTTCTTTTATTTCATCATTCAGTTCTTCAATTTCTTCGTCATCTGCAGAGCTAGTTGGCATATAAACTTATACTACTGTAGTATATGTGGGCTTCGTATCTATCTTGGCCACAATAATGCGTTCACTATGCTGTTTGTAGTAGCTTACCTGCATTCCTATTTTCCTATTCATTATTAAACCTACTCCTGCATTACCCCTATTTGACTTTGTGTTTATAACCCTGTAGGCACCCGACCAGAAGTCTTGTTCCTCCTGCCACCGAACTTCACTAATTCCAACTATATCTAACTTTAACCTATCCATTTCCCTTTTTAAATTTTCTAACCTACCTGCCCCATTAAGGGATCTGACATTCCACGCTCCGATCCGTAGAACGCCAGTTTTCTTTCTCCTGATAACGACATCCCCTTGAGTAGTCCCCGCCCGGAGATCCGAATGGGGGACTATTTTACCTCCGGAATATTTTACCCAAGAGGACGCCATCATCATTTAATCATACAGTATAGCTGAATGCCCTCGGGAAAAATTACGGCTGTAGTTTCCCCTTGCTTTCAGCCGTTCGCAGTACCAGCACAGCAAGGCCGTTTTGGTTATAGTTTTAAGGCCAGATCAGTCAATCATCCAGACTGTTGCCCTTGTAACTACTGAAAAGGCTGCTGCCCCTCCTCAGGAACCACACGTTTGTCTGGCCTCTCAACAGATACCCCTCCGTTGTGCGTTGTGGTTGCACCTACGGTACAGCTATCTGTATAGCTGAGGCAGACAAGCCTCCCCACCAACGACAAGGTCCATGGTTCATGGGGGGAGGAACGGATCAATAAAGCCTGTATAAACTGTGGTGGTTGTAAAGTTCCTCGTCTCGTTATTAAAGTCTGGCACGCTGGAGATCAAACAGGTGTGCGCCATGTTTCTGCGATGATGAAACACGCCTCGCCCAAGGACTCAACGTGCTTTTCTTTACTGAGAGGTCTCCGTAGACATTCTGCAAGTGTCTATAAATACTGTACCTTGCGACGGCATTTTTTCCTCCAAAACCGACCCGGCGACAGTTCTCTGCTTGGGACGCACCTACGTTACAGACGCCACAGCGCCACCAGCTGTCGGAACTTAATGAAACTGTTCGGTCTGCAGCAGGAACAGTCCACGATGTCCCGCAACAAATTCCAAATTTTTTCAATCAAAACTGGACGAGAAAAAAAATGTGTTGCATTACTCATCGAACGTCACTCGTATTATTTGTGATCTACAATCAATACCGCCATTTATTTTGACGCGTTTTTGAAGCAGATTTTCGCGACGAATAACGCAAGGTGTCGGTGGTAATTCCTGATTTGATAAGTTCCTTTGAAATTTTTTCTTACCAAAGCAATGACGAATCATTGCAGAAAATCCACTCGTCGCAGTCGACGATTATTAGTCTGAACAAAGTTCATGTTTCTCGAGTATGTTTTCTAAGAAGGAAAATGAGTCTTCGGCTGTAGTTGGCACCAAATAAAGGATTTTCCCCATCGTGCGGACCTCTGTGCCAACAACTCTAACAAAACCTGCAAGTCGACCAAGAGCAATTACGTCAGTGTCTACGGCCAAAGAAACAGATAAGAAAATTCTATTCTGTCTTTCAGCAGTGCTCAACCAATTACTCAGTCCCTCTTAGGACTGTTGTCATTGAAAGAAAAACGAGGAAATGTTTCAAAAAGAGGAATTTCTGCTGGGCAGGACCGTTATGGGAGTTGGAAATACTATTTCACAAATCCTCTGTCGCTATTTAGAAATCTATGTGATACTTCAGATGCAGCTGTATTATGCGTCACATGGCTTTATTCCTGTAAGAATGTTAGAAGGAAGAAGTGAAAGCAAGGACAAAACCACGTAATGCGTTATCCACAACTGTAATAATTTCAAAAACCAGTATATCGCGCCATAAGAATAGTTACTTCTTTCCCTTTGTTGTGACTTATCTCGAGAAATTTGGCTGTCTTTTCTTCATTATTGAAATTCATGTATACTTTCTCACGAAGCAGTTGAACATATCAATTAACATTACACTTGTTCACGCATATAGATTTCTATTCAAAACCAACAATAAGGATCACTTTGTTTTTAATAAAAAAATTAAGTATTTTGCTTCGCTATGTGGAGGAAGCATAAGGGGTAGTTAGAGTTTCGTCCTGAGGATATTAATACCTCGCCGGTTGTTTTTTTCGCTCACCGGCTGTTTTGTTCGCACTTGTTCTATTTCATACCCACAAACACGACCCTAACATACACAGTGTTAATGACAAAATATTGCCGGTAAACAACTTCACTGTTATGTTATTCCTCTAGCACGCATGTATCTCCCGTCATCACCGCAGGTATTACAGATACTGATGATCATCTGCATGTTGTGTAGTGTAAGGCACAGATGGCGCGGTCGTGCATTTACAGTGCGTAACCTCCCCCTCACTTATCGACCTTAATGACAGTGAAAAATTAAACAGCGTGTACCTAATGGAAATTTGGGAAAAGCAATCGTCAACGAAGTTAATCTGTCGGTAAAGAGGGAGGAAAGGGTTACATCTAAATGAATGGAAAAATGCAAATGAAACTGGTGGAAATTAATTTTGAAAAGAGGTAAAGTTAATAAACAAAGTAAATGTGCGGCCGTTACGTTAACAATCAACTAGCGGTAATTAGATATTTGAGATTTGGGGAAAATTACGGTCGCCAGTCCTATGGACAATTACTATAGTAACTGGAAAAGAAAGGTTATTACACATATAATTAGCACTAGAAGCGTGGCAACTCAAGGTTGACACGTGTAGTGTGAAAACTGAAAGTTTGTCAGAAGTTATAAATTTCGCTACACTCTGACTTAATTTAGCAAAGGAATTAATACAACCGGAAAATTGAAAGTTAATTTAGTTTCTGAAGCACATCGAAATTCAGTAAAACACGGTTAGTCTTGGGCTACCTCAACAATCATTTCAAAAGCTACTTGAATTTACGCAATTTAGAAATAAAAGATTTAACTTTGAACTTGAATTAAATGATTCTGAACAATTAGCAATAGTAAAATTTAGTACGTACCAAGCTGAGCTGCAGTCACAGGTAAGCTAACATATGGTAACAAAACTCGCACTCTTGATTTGTGCTTGTGTAATCTAAATATTGTAGCCAGCTATGAATACTTTAACTGAACTTTGAAATTAAAGCAGTGACATGCTATAATATTACTTTAATGCTGGCGTTTGAATTTCAACGACACTCAGGTTCATTCCGGAAAACGAAGGGACCCTGCTTGGTAATGAAATTGGGACAATGAGCAACAAAGGTTCATGCTACTTTGCTGTAATTTAGTGAGAAAAGTATAACAGTTTCAAAAGCTGAGGTCTGCCATACAGTTTTAAAACTTTACATGCTACCAGTCTTCCTTGTTGGTTGATTGAAGGTTTGAAGTCGTCGATCGAGGAGGTGGCGACAGTCACTCATTGTCGGCCGTCGCAGTTGCAGAAGCTGGATGTTGGCGCGCCTTCTTCCCGACACAGTCTCCAGCCGAAACGGGCTTTTGATGTGTGCCTGCTAACGCTTCCCGTCCGCGACACCATGTCAGAAACTAACATAGCAAGTCGAGCGCAATTACATGCTGCCAAACCCCGAAAGCGCGGCAACTCGCGGGAGCGTCACATAACACACCGGCTCCACTGTCCTACTCCAGCCAGACTCTGCTCTAGCCACGCTCCACGAGGCAGAGTTAACACTACCAAAGATCCTAAACACTTTGGTTCTCCACACGGCCTATCGATGTAATCGTTCGATAGCATAGTTTTCCCTAGGCAAGACCCAGCGTAAAAATACAAATAAAATTTACAAGACAAACCAAATATACATCGACATAAATGCATAAAAATATATATACAAACAGTAAAACAATTACAATATATAAAGACACAGAAATGTTATATCTTCAGGTAACAAAATAAGGGAAAAATTTATAGTACAATAGGTGGAAATAGGAGGATATGCATTCCTGGCGTTACAAGTGCTTATTGCGAGATATTACAAGAACCACTGTTACTATTTTGAAATGATAATTAAAACAAGACCCTAAGATGTCGACAGGCCTTGATATACATCAACGGGGACAGTTGAGTAATGTGTGCCCCGACTGGGGCTCGTACCCGGGATCTCCTGCTTACATTGCAGACGCTCTATCCATCTGAGCCACCGAGGGCACAGAGGATATTGCGACTGTAGGGATTTATCACTTGTACGCTCCCCGTGAGGCCCACATTCCCAACTTAACGTCCACACACTACATTCGTGGTTCCCCAGCGCACTACATTCATTACTCGCGGCAGACAATCCTACCGAGTCCCGTAAGAGTTCGGCCAATGAGTGTTCATCCAGCACAGAAAAACAAGGTCATTGGCCGGTTAGCCTTAACCTTCATATAGATACTGTTTCGAGCCTGCAGGTGGGAGAAGAAGATCTCAGACGTGCGAGAAACTGGAACGAGTACACGTATCACATGAACACAGTCCCAGATGTCTGTACTGCGTTCAGTTGGCAGCTTACTGGAGGATTTGTGATTTCATCCTTATTAATAGCAGGTAAGTCAGGAGTTCAGAAACAATAATAGGTAAAACTAACTCGGCAACTACCCTTGCGATGATTAATCGAGAGTCACACGTTCTCCAACAGCTGCTGATATTCGATGAAGCAATCCTTTTTCATGGTAAATATGTTAGTAAACTAAACTTCCGGTTAAGCCACAGAAAAATCACCGACGTTTGCATGGAAAGCTCCACGCGAGTCCAAAATATTGTAATACGGCGCGCAGTTTTCGTGTGTAGGATTATTATTACACATTTTGTCAGTGTGATACTGGACGTGCAGCAACAGTGAATGCCGATCACTACTGCAAAATGTTGCCGAATATTCACAGTCCAGTATTGTAGGCAGTAGGTTCGCTAAAATAGTAACATTACGTTTGAGCAATGTGGTTCAATGGTTCACAGAGTGTGTCAATGGATAGCTATGTTCCGACAAACGTTTCCAAACCGCATATCCCTCTGTGGTGATATGACATGGCCAACCTCTTCCACAGATTTAATCTTTTACTTGTGCCTTTTTCCTGCAGTTTTCGCAGGGTCGGCATGATTACAACGGACTTAGCACGGTTAATTTAAAGGGGTGGCCAGATGCCCTTCCTGCTGCCACCCCATATCCCCCGTGACAGAATCAGTGTACCCCAGCTGTCTGTGTCTAGTGTAAATCACGAAAGGGTGTGAATGTGTTGCAGATGTTCGCGAGTCTCGTAACTGAGGCGGGATGTGGGGACCAGCCCGCTATTCACCTAGTGGGATGTGCAAAACCGCCTAAAACCTCATCCAGGCTGGCTGGCAAACCTGCCCACGTCGTTCACTGCCTGCCTGGCGGCGTGGTACATTCAACTAGGAACATTCTTACGAGGCTCTAGTCGTTGGATGACTGCACCCTTCATTTTCCCAGTCTCCCAGTGATCTCAGCTTTCAAAAGAAGATTGAATTTGGCTTTCATGAAATAAAAATAATACTGAGAAGTACTTAATAGTAATTTCAATTTAATTTGAGTAGCTCAATTTCGATAGAGGGTTATTAATTAAGCTGCAGAGCAGTTTTGCAAAAAACATCTCGTAACAAATGTGCACCGCCCTTTATTAGATCTCTCGGCACATTATTAGCAGAATGTGCTAACTGAATGTGAATGCAAATGACAACCTTTCTACAGAGCTATACTCTCTTCTGTAAGAGAGCTCACGCATTTTTGTCACTGAGTGGAAGTAGACTGGGGCGACGAAAGTCATGGCATAGCGATATTCACGTATATAGATGGCGCTATTGCTGCGTACACGAGGTATAAAAGGGCAGTGCACTGGCAAAGCCGTCATTTGCACTCAGGTGATTTATAAAAAGGTGTCAGACATGACGATGGCCGCACGATGGAACGAGGAATCGTAGTTGGAGCTAGACGCATGGACCAGTCCATTTCGGAAGTCGTTACATAATTTAGTATTCAGAGAGTCACAATGTGAAGAGGGTGCCGACAGACAATACCAGAGTGCAGGCATTACCTCTCACGACCGACAAAAGAGTGGCCGATGGTCTTCACTTAACGACCGAGGGTAGCGGCGCTTTGTTAGAGTTGTCACTGCTAACAGGCAAGCCACACTGAGTGAAATTAACGCAGGAATCAATGGGGGCCTTCGAAGAGCCTCTCCGCTAGGAGAGTGCGGAGAAATTCGGCTTTAATGGGCTATGGGAGCAGACAGTCGAGGCGGGTGCCTGTACTAACAGCACGACAATGCCCGCAGCGCCTCTCCTGGGTTTGTGACCGTATCGGTTGGACCCCAGACGACTGGCAAACTTTGTCCTGATCAGATGAATCTCGATTTCAGCAGGTAAGAGCTGAAGATAGGCTTAAAGGGTGGGGCAGATCCCCATTAACCGATCGATCCAAGTTGTCAACAAGGCACTGTGATAGCTGGTAACGTCTGCGTAGTGGTGTGGGCTGTGTTTCCATGGGACTGTGTCCTTTGGTCCAGTGAACTGACCATTGATTGGAAATGATTATGTTCAGCTGTAAGTAGGCTGTTTATGTTTTCTTATTGGCAACGTTACGTAGCGCTGTGTATGAAAATCACTGGCTGTGCTGTGTGCAGTCTGAGGCTAGTTTGCATTGTTGTCTGCCATTGTAGTGTTGGGCAGCGGCAGCTGGAGGTGAACAGCGCGTAGCGTTGCGCAGTTGGAGGTGAGCCGCCAGCAGTGGTGGATGTGGGGAGAGAAATGGCGGAGTTTTGAAATTTGTAAAAATGGATGTCATGAACTGCAATATATATTATGATTATTAAGGTAAATACAATATTGTTCTTTATTAAAATCTTTAATTTGCTAACTATGCCTATCAGTAGTTAGTGCTTTCAGTAGTTTGAATCTTTTATTTAGCTGGCAGTAGTGGCGCTCGCTGTATTGCAATAGTTCGAGTAACGAAGATTTTTGGTGAGGTTAGTGATTTGTGAAAGGTACAGGTTAATGTTAGTCAGGGCCATTCCTTTGTAGGGATATCTGAAAGTCAGATTGCGTTGCGCTATAAAAATATTGTGTGTCAGTTCAAGCACAGTCTTGTATAATTTTTCTAATGTGACGTTTCACAGCTACTTGGAGAATGTTTGTAGAATTCTTGGATGGCATAGAATGGCTCTGAGCACTATGCGACTTATCTGAGGTCATCAGTCCCCTAGAACGTAGAACTACTAAAACCTAAGTAACCTAAGGACATCACACACATCCATGCCCGAGGCAGGATTCGAACCTGCGACAGTAGCAGTCACGCAGTTCCGGACTGAATCCTCTAGAACGGCTCGGCCACGGCGGCTGACTAGCATTCTTGGACTTAATGTTCCCAAACTACAATAGAAATTTTATTTATGCGCAATGTTAACGGTTGACAGTTGTTCGTGATTGGTTTGAAAACATTCTGGACAGTTCAAGCGAATTATTTGGCTATCCAGATCGCCCGACGTGAAACCCCTCGAACACTTATGGGACTTAATCGAGATATCAGTTCGTGCACAAAATCCTGCACTAGCAACACTCTCACAGTTATGGACGGCTATAGAGGCAGCGTAGCCCAGTATTTCTGTAGGGGACTTCTAGCGACTTGTGGAGTCCATGCCACGTCGGGATGCTGCAACATGCCGGGAAGAAGGAGGTTCAAGACGGCACTCGGAGGTACCGATGACTTTGGGTTCAAAAATAACTCTGAGCACTATGGGACTTAAGATCAGAGGTCATCAATCCCCTAGAACTTAGAACTACCTAAACCTAACTAACCTAAGAACATCACAAACATACATGCCCGAAACAGGATTCGAACCTGCGACCTTTGCGGTCGCGCGGTTCGAGACTGAAGCGCCTAGAACCATCGGCCACACCGGCCGGCCATGACTTTGGAAGCTAAGTGTAATGTTCAGTGGCTAGGCTCTTAAACAAGACAATAGTCGATATTAACTGTGGCCGGCCGCGGTGGTCTAGCGGCTCTGGCGCTGCAGTCCGGAACCGCGGGACTGCTACGGGCGCAGGTTCGAATCCTGCCTCGGGCATGGCTGTGTGTCATGTCTTTAGGTTAGTTAGGTTTAAGTAGTTCTAAGTTCTGTGGGACTTATGACCTAAGATGATGAGTCCCATAGTGCTCAGAGCCATTTGAACCGTTTTATTAACTGTGCATAGCAAACGGTAAAAAAAAAGTGAACACGACATGAGAAGAGTTCTGTCTTAGACGTTGAGATGCACGTGAAATATCGGTGACAACTTACCGTGCTGGCAGTCTGATGCTTGTAGGCGTGGCCCTGGGGGTGGTGTTGCGCTTTTGTAGTAAAGTCCTCGGAGACGGCGGTTTCGGAGTCGGTCTTCGCAAGGGCGGAGAGGACAGAAGGTTTCTCGTGCCCATCGTAAGTCAGATTGAAATCCATGGACTCCACGGAAAGAGAGTTGGCACTGTTTGACTATAGCAGCACGAAGCAGGGTCATGGGTCAGAGCACTTGCTGTGGCTCGGTGGGCAGTGCTCGAGGAGTATGCGACAGCAAAGTAACTCCCCTGGGCAACCTTAGAAACATTATTGGTGGAGCTCGGGTTCGCCTTGTATATGGGCTTCTGTGCCGAGGAATACAGCTCGAATTGCCGTGGTGGCCTTGTTGAAATGCAGCGTGTAAAGGTCAGACAACAGTGTCGCTACCTGTGGCACTGTGAACGACCCCGGCAAGCAGCAGCAGCAGCAGTGCTGCGTGAGTGAACCTCCGGCCGGCACGCCTCCCAGCGCCAGCGTGTGGTCCGTGAGGCGCTGCGCAGCCCGAGGTGGCAGACCGCAGCGGACCGGGGCAGGTGGCCGCGGGCCAAGACGCTCTCTCGCCGTAATTGCCGGCCCGTGTTTGCTCGCGGCGCGCGGCCGGCTGTTTACCCTCGCTGGACGCTCCGCGGCCAATATCGCCGTCGCGGGAGGGAGCGGCCATCGCCCTCCACTCCTGACCTCTCCCACTCGCCTACCTGTTGAAATTAGAAAAAAAAAGCTACCATCCTAAACACACAGCCTAACAAAAATACACCACTGGCCATTAAAATTGGCACACCAAGAAGGAATCCAGATGATAAAAGCGTATTCATTGGACCAATACATTATACTAGAACAGACATGTGATTACATTTTCACGCATAGATACTGAGAAATCGGTACCCAGAAAAACCACATCTGGCCGTAATACCGCCTTGATACGCTTGGGCATTGATTCAAACAGAGCTTGGATGGCGTGTACAGGTACAGCTGCCCATGCACCTTCAACACGATACCACAGTTCATCTAGAGTAGTGACTGACGTATTAGGACGAGCCAGTTGCTCGGCCACCATTGATTTTCGGTTGGTGTGAGATCTGGAGAATGTGCCGGCCAGGACAGCAGTCGAACATTTTCTGTATCCAGAAAGGCCCGTACAGGACCTGCAACATCCGGTCGTTCATTATCCTGCAGAAATGTAGTGTTTCGCAGCGATCGAATGAAGGGCAGAGCCACGGGTCGTAACACATCTGATATGTAACGTCCACTGTTCGAAGTGCCGTCAATGCGAACTAGAGGTGAGGGAGACGTGTAACCAATGGTACACCATACCATCACGCCGGCTGATACGCCGGTATGGCGATGAATACACTCTTCCAATGTGCGTTCACCGCTACGCCGCCAAACACGGATGCGACCTTCATGATGCTGTAAACAGAACCTGGATTCATCCGAAAAAATGGCGTTTCGCCATTCGTACACCCAGGTTCCTCGTTGAGTACACCATCGCAGGCGCTCCTGTCTGTGATGCAGTGTCAAGGGAAACCGCAGGCATGATCTCCGAGCTGATAGTCCATGCTGCTGCAAACGTCGTCGAACGGTTCGTGCAGAGGGTTGTTGTCTTGCAAACGTCCGCATCTGTTGACTCAGGGATCGAGACGTGGCTGCACGATCCGTTACAGCCAAGCGGATAAGATGCCTGTCATCTCAACTGCTAGTGATACGAGGCCGTTGGGATCCAGCACCGCACTCCGTATTACCCTCCTGAACCCAAAGATTCCATATTCTGCTAAAAGTCATTGGATCTCGACCTACACGAGCAGCAATGTCGCGATACGATAAACGGCAATCGCGATAGGCTACAATCCGACCTTTATCAATGTCGGAAACGTGATGGTACGCATTTCTCTTCCTTACACGAGGCATCACAACAACGTTTCACCAGGCAACGCCGGTGAACTGCTGTTTGTGTATGAGAAATCGGTTGAAAACTTTCCTCATGTCAGCACGTTGTATGAGTTGTGTGAATGCTCTGAAAAGCTAGTCATTTGCATATCACAGCATCTTCTTCCTGTCGGTTAAATTTCGCGTCTGTAGCACGTCATCTTCGTCGTGTAGCAATTTTAATGGCCAGTAGTGCATTATGTTCGCCGGGTAGCCTACCCCAGTTGTAGTAAATGCGTAGCCCGATGGCTAGTCTCCTACCACTGTGCGGCATGACACAGGGAGTGCATTCCTTATTCTCGGATGGCAGTGGCAGTTGTCGTTACGATGTGCTTGGTTCACGACACTGCCATCCAGTTGTCGACGTATACATCTACATGACATTCCGCAAGCCACCTAATGATGCCTGGTGGAGGGTACTTTTCGCGGCACTATCTGAACCACCCTCCATTGTTCCTCAGCCGAATAGCGCGTGGAAAGAACGTCGGTAAGTCTCTGTATTGGCTCTAATTTCTCAAATTTTCTCGTCCAGGTCATTGCCCGAATGTATGTGGAAGGAAGTAATGTCCCACCCTTTACTTAAAGTGTTCTCACGAAATCTGAATAGTGATCCTCTCCGTGATGCAAAACACCTTTCTTGTAACGTAAGCCAATTAAGTTTGTTGAGCATCTCTGGAAGGTTCTCGTTCCGATTAAACGATCCTGTGATGGACTGCGTCGTTCTTCGACGGATCTTCTCTACATCTTCTTTCAGTCTTAAAAAGTAAGAATACCATATTGCTTAATAGTACTCAAGAATCTGTCGAATAAACACCTTATAAACCACTTTCTTCATGGATGTGCTGCCTTTTCTTAAGATTCTTCCTATGAATCTCAGCCTGGTATCTGATTTTCGTACTATTGTTTTTATGTAGTCATTCCGCTTAGCCGGCCGCGGTGGTCTAGCTGTTCTAGGCGCTCAGTCCGGAGCCGCGCGACTGCTACGGTCGCAGGTTCGAATCCTGCCTCGGGCATGGATGTGTGTGATGTCCTTAGGTTAGTTAGGTTTAAGTAGTTCTAAGTTCTAGGGGACTGATGACCATAGATGTTAAGTCCCATAGTGCTCAGAGCCATTTGAACCATTCCGCTTACATTCGCTCTCAATGGCTACTTCTAGATATTTGCAGGTAGATACTGTAAACCTCTACTGGGAGTATGTTTCACGAACGTAATCCGTGCCTCAATTACATAAGACGAAGCTGAGGGAAATCAGAAGTTGATAAGGTGATAGTAGAACTGCTATGTGATGTGACATGCTTTTATGCTCGCCTGTTAAGTAAAAAACCCACCTGATGGACATGGAAAAGGGCCACTAGATGTTTTCTTTCAATAGCCTTTGCGTTGTGTCACATTTTCTCATCCTCGCTGTACCTTTCCCAGTATGCATGAAGCTCTCCTTGCTTACGTAACCACAGTCGGTCTTTCCCACCCCTTAAGAATAATTCTGGGATCTTTCCTTGAATCCTCCTGCACTTTATTACTACACTCCTGGAAATTGAAATAAGAACACCGTGAATTCATTGTCCCAGGAAGGGGAAACTTTATTGACACATTCCTGGGGTCAGATACATCACATGATCACACTGACAGAACCACAGGCACATAGACACAGGCAACAGAGCATGCACAATGTCGGCACTGGTACAGTGTATATCCACCTTTCGCAGCAATGCAGGCTGCTATTCTCCCATGGAGACGATCGTAGAGATGCTGGATGTAGTCCTGTGGAACGGCTTGCCATGCCATTTCCACCTGGCGCCTCAGTTGGACCAGCGTTCGTGCTGGACGTGCAGACCGCGTGAGACGACGCTTCATCCAGTCCCAAACATGCTCAATGGGGGACAGATCCGGAGATCTTGCTGGCCAGGGTAGTTGACTTACACCTTCTAGAGCACGTTGGCTGGCACGGGATACATGCGGACGTGCATTGTCCTGTTGGAACAGCAAGTTCCCTTGCCGGTCTAGGAATGGTAGAACGATGGGTTCGATGACGGTTTGGATGTACCGTGCACTATTCAGTGTCCCCTCGACGATCACCAGTGGTGTACGGCCAGTGTAGGAGATCGCTCCCCACACCATGATGCCGGGTGTTGGCCCTGTGTGCCTCGGTCGTATGCAGTCCTGATTGTGGCGCTCACCTGCACGGCGCCAAACACGCATACGACCATCATTGGCACCAAGGCAGAAGCGACTCTCATCGCTGAAGACGACACGTCTCCATTCGTCCCTCCAATCACGCCTGTCGCGACACCACTGGAGGCGGGCTGCACGATGTTGGGGCGTGAGCGGAAGACGGCCTAACGGTGTGCGGGACCGTAGCCCAGCTTCATGGAGACGGTTGCGAATGGTCCTCGCCGATACCCCAGGAGCAACAGTGTCCCTAATTTGCTGGGAAGTGGCGGTGCGGTCCCCTACGGCACTGCGTAGGATCCTACGGTCTTGGCGTGCATCCGTGCGTCGCTGCGGTCCGGTCCCAGGTCGACGGGCACGTGCACCTTCCGCCGACCACTGGCGACAACATCGATGTACTGTGGAGACCTCACGCCCCACGTGTTGAGCAATTCGGCGGTACGTCCACCCGGCCTCCCGCATGCCCACTATACGCCCTCGCTCAAAGTACGTCAGCTGCACATACGGTTAACGTCCACGCTGTCGCGGCATGCTACCAGTGTTAAAGACTGCGATGGAGCTCCGTATGCCACGGCAAACTGGCTGACACTGACGGCGGCGGTGCACAAATGCTGCGCAGCTAGCGCCATTCGACGGCCAACACCGCGGTTCCTGGTGTGTCCGCTGTGCCGTGCGTGTGATCATTGCTTGTACAGCCCTCTTGCAGTGTCCGGAGCAAGTATGGTGGGTCTGACACATCGGTGTCAATGTGTTCTTTTTTCCATTTCCAGGAGTGTATTATATTAACCTTTCCCATGTCCGATCTCCGAGGATTTTTCAGAAACTTCGATTTTCGCAAATAATTCGTCTCTTATCCCAAGTCGCTGGGGTTCTGTAACCCAGAAAAATCCCCATGTGCACGCCACAGGTACTCCGAAACCTAGTAGTCGCTTCCTGCGTGCAGTGCTGGCCACATGTATTCGACCTGAACTGTGACAACGGGTATGCTCACCTACACGTATCCATGCTCTCCGACACAGGGCCACTGTCACATTCAAATGCGCCCAAAATCAAGATATTGCTCTATTCGACTAGCGGACTAAATGCAGACCCACAATGAAACCTGTTTCACTCACCATCGTGCTCTCTTAAGCCAGTAACTGGCATCTCCGTGCCCTTGACAGTGATCACTCAACATCTGTCGCTGTTCACACCTCTTATACAACCTGACACGCCAGATGATTATGATGTATTATAGTTTGTGGAGAGCTCAACTGCGCGGTCATCGGCGCCTGTACAAAGTCAGAAGTTTTAGACAGTCTAAGTTTTTTTTACACAGACTAATCTAATCATTCTCACGACTGCTGTTGATGAAATGATGAGGACAAGTCCCCGGGCAGAGAAAATCCCCAAACCAAACCGGAAATCGAACCAGGGACCCCATGATCCAGAGGCAGCAACACTAGCCACTAGACCACGAGCTGCGGACACCACGCCAGCTGAGAACGCTAAACACGAACAACACTGCTGCACTCTGGTGCCCGTCCTAACTACCACAGAATTTCACACTCATTTTTAGAAATAAAAGAACACGTCAAAGACTAGAGAAAGGAAATGTACATTAGTATGTTCTGCAGAAGTGATTAACATTTGAACCATGTCGACCCGCGGTTTTAAGGTCAACAACGATATCGCGCCGTAACACCACCTACCGGTAAAATGTGCCAGCGGCTCTCGTTGTCTCTACAGGGTGTTACAAAAAGGTACGGCTAAACTTTCAGGAAACATTCCTCACACACAAAGAAAGAAAATATGTTATGTGGACATGTGTCCGGAAACGCTTGGTTTCCATGTTAGAGCTCAATTTATTACTTCTCTTCAAATCACATTAATCATGGAATGGAAACACACAGCAACAGAACGTACCAGCGTAACTTCAAACACTTTGTTACAGGAAATGTTCAAAATGTCCTCCGTTAGCCAGGATACATGCGTCCACCCTCCGTCGCATGGAATCCCTGATGCGCTGATGCAGCCCTGGGGAATGGCGTATTGTATCACAGCCGTCCACAATACGAGCACTAAGGGTCTCTCTCTGCATTTGGTACCGGGGTTGCGTAGACAAGAGCTTTCAAATGCCCCCATAAATGAAATTCAAGAGGGTTGAGGTCAGGAGAGCGTGGAGACCATGAAATTGGTCCGCCTCTACCAATACATCGGTCACCGAATCTGTTGTTGAGAAGCGTACGAACACTTCGACTGAAATGTGCAGGAGCTCCATCGTGCATGAACCACATGTTGTGTCGTAGTTCTAAAGGCACATGTTCTAGCAGCACAGGTAGAGTATACCGTATGGAATCATCATAACGTGCTCCATTGAGCGTAGGTGGAAGAACATGGGGCCCAATAAAGACATCACCAACAATGCCTGCCCAAACGTTCACAGAAAATCTGTGTTGATGACGTGATTGCACAACTGCGTGCGGGTTCTCGTCTGCCCACACATGTTGATTGTGAAAATTTACAATTTGATCACGTTGGAATGACGAAACTAAAATGAGCTCTAACATGGAAATTAAGCGTTTCCGGACACATGTCCACATAAGATCTTTTCTTTATTTGTGTGTGAGGAATGTTTCCTGAAAGTTTGGCAGTACCTTTTTGTAACACCATGTATAAACCGAAGGTAATGGATCAGGGTGACTTGGGCAGACGTGTAGGATGCCTCGCAGGCGTATGACCGAACTGTACAGCCAGATCAGCGAATTTGGAAGAGGGCTACTATTGGCATGGGAAAATGTGTTGCATACACACCGGAAATTGATACTCATGTGGGACGAAGTATTTCGGTAGTTCAACGGACGTGTGCAGAATGGTTCACGGTAGGCCATAGAACACGATGGCGTGGGTTAGATTGCATCACTCAAACCATCCTGTGAGGTAGCGGACGAATTGTGGCGCCCTGGAAATATTTGAAGTTCAACGTTAGCGGCCACTGCTCTAGCCGCTCGGCAAGCCGCGGCTCGATAGCACCTTATTGATGCTACACAACGGCCGGACCACGTGGTCCATCCGACCGCCTCGCTGGGCATTCCATGGTGACGCTGCGTCGATCAAGGAGACATGCCGGGATTGCCAAAGATGGCGGACTTTGTGAAACCTTAATGGCAGACGTTCCACCGTATAGGAATAAATAGCAGCCAGGTGAATCATGATACCTCATAAAGAAACATGTACATTAGCATTATTTGCACGACGTTTCTGATGGTGTAACAAGATTTTCAATATCTTTATTAGTTTAAAGTTTAGTATCGGACGATAAATTTTACAAGTAACGCTCAGCAACGAATTTCCGAAATCTAGACGGTTTATCCGATTTTGTCGATCGATGTGTCTTTCGAAAGCTATTAGTGTCAACCTAAATTGGTATGAATTATAGGCATGTAACTTGAATAGTACATGAGTTATTGGAGGTCAAAGTGGCCGATAAATATTAATCGCGTCAGGCCATAGTACACCACAGTGACACAAAAGAAACGTTAGCAGCATGCTTATAAAAATATTTATTCGTCTATGTCTTTGTTTACATCCGATATCCACTATTCATGAAGGAATTGGTTAAATATTTACTGTGTTTTAGAAAGTAAAGAGACATTAGACTACTGGGCTACCTTTTATCTATTCCTTTGATATATGTTTATTTGATTTGTTTATGTATTTAATAACGTGTGTTGGAGTGTGTTTATGATCTAGCCGTAGGAATATTTATTTACTTTGAAGTTATGTAAACGTAAATCCAGTAGTTCGAACGTGTTTCATTATGTTTGTGAGTGTGCGATGCCTTGAAGACATGGTGGGACCGCTCTAGCCAATCACAGCACTCGTGAGTGGGGAGACAGAATGGGAGTGGGAGAAGAGATATTTCAGTGCACTTGTGAGATTTCTGTGGCTTCTGCAGTGAAGACGTAATATGCGTTTAGAAGTGAATATGTCGCAAGCCATGTTGTTGTTCATAAGTAATTACGTGAAGTAGTAATCTATTGTTTCCCTGTTATTCAACTTACATTTTATTTAATTGCTGGACCATCGACACCAATAAGTGTTTTACAGTTATAAAGGGCATTCTGAAAGGTACTTCTGCTATCGTGCCCTTTATTTAAAATCGTTAAAATAGTACCTGCAGAATTTATTTCATTGCAATCTTTCATTTATAAATTCCTATATACGAGGTGCATTCAGGTTCTAAGGCCTCAAATTTTTTTTCTGATTAACTACTCACCCGAAATCGATGAAACTGGCGTTACTTCTCGACGTAATCGCCCTGAAGACGTGCACATTTTTCACAACACTGACGCCATAATTCCATGGCAGCGGCGAAGGCTTCTTTAGGAGTCTGTTTTGACCACTGGAAAATCGCTGAGGCAATAGCAGCACGGCTGGTGAACGTGCGGCCACGGAGAGTTTCTTTCATTGCTGGAAAAAGCCGAGCCAGGTCAGGTGAGTAGGGGGCATGAGCAATCACTTCGAAGTTGTTATCACGAAGAAACTGTTGTGTAACGTTAGCTCGATGTGCGGGTGCGTTGGCTTGGTGAAACAGCACATGCGCATCCCTTCCCGGACGTTTTTGTTGCAGTGCAGGAAGGAATTTGTTCTTCAAAACATTTTCGTAGGATGCACTGTTACCGTAGTCCCCTTTGGAACGCAATGGGTAAGGATTACGCCCTCGCTGTCCCAGAACAAGGACACCATCATTTTTTCAGCACTGGCGGTTACCCGAAATTTTTTTGGTGGCGGTGAATCTGTGTGCTTCCATTGAGCTGACTGGCGCTTTGTTTCTGGATTGAAAAATGGCATCCACGTCGCATCCATTGTCACAACCGACGAAAAGAAAGTCCCATTCACGCTGTCGTTGCGCGTCAACATTGCTTGGCAACATGCCACACGGGCAGCCTTGTGGTCGTCCATCAGCATTCGTGACACCTACCTGGATGACACTTTTCGCATTTTCAGGTCGTCATGCAGGATTGTGTGCACAGAACCCACAGAAATCGCAACTCTGGAGGCGATCTGTTCAACAGTCATTCGGCGATCCCCCAAAACAATTCCCTCCACTTTCTCGATCATGACGTCAGACCGGCTTGTGCGAGTACGAGGTTGTTTCAGTTTGTTGTCACACGATGTTCTGCCTTCATTAAACTGTTGCACCCACGAACGCGCTTTCGACAAATCCATAACTCCATCACCACATGTCTCCTTCAACTGTCGATGAATTTCAATTGGTTTCACATGACGCAAATTCAGAAAACGAATGATTGCACGCTGTTCAAGTAAGGAAAACGTCGCCATTTTAAGTATATAAAACAGTTCTCATTCTCGCCGCTGGCGGTAAAATTCCATCTGCCGTACGGTGCTGCCATCTCTGGGACGTATTGACAATGAACGCGGCCTCATTTTAAAACAATGCGCATGTTTCTATCTCTTTCCAGACCGGAGAAAAAAAATCTGAGGCCATAGAACTTGAATGCACCTCGTAACATTCAAAATTCGCAATTGCCAAGTGATAGGAACCTTCGACTATTCGATTCATGTGTATATTCATATTGTATAATGTGGAATTAGCAGTATTTGGCCTGTAATGCGGCAACTACGTGTCCCAGCCCCTAAACAACGAAACCAGCCAAAACTTTTAATATTTAAACTTTGAGTTAGAGGGTATGTAGTTGAGGGCCACCTCATCATTTCGTTTTATTTGAAAGCTAGCAGCACCGACAGGAGATCGACGCCTCTTCCGAGTAGCACTGCAGGACAGATCCGCGTCCTCGACTCTGGCGCAACAGTGTAACCATTTAACACATCGTACACTATCAGGGAGGACAGTCCCTCGAGGTTTATTACGGCATGGGTTACGTGCTTGTCGTCTACTTCTCCGCCTATCTTTGACGAATGTGCAGAAACGTGCTAGGCGGCAATCGTGTAAGGAGTAACGTCCCTGGGGACAGGAATGGCATCAGATTATATTTGGGAGAATCCAGATTTTGTTTGTTTGAAAATGATGGCCGCATATTGGACCGCCTCATACAGGGGGAGCGGCATCACTGTGACTGCACAAGACATTCAGCGTCGGCTCGAGGCTTTAGTGTGTGGGGTGCTACTGCGGACAACAACAATTCACAGTTGGTGCGTTTGCAGTGAAATGTGACCAGTGACACCTACGTGAATGACGTCCTGCGACACGTAGCTAGTCCCTAGACGCCATATTTCAACAAGGCAATGCACGACCACATGTTGGTGCAGGAACACGTGACTTCTGGCCCCACTTTATTATCAGGTTTGTCGCCGATCGAAAATTTGTGAGATGTGGTGAAGCGACGGGTGTAGCGCTGTGACCCAGTGCCAACCACCACAGACAAACTTTCAAAGTAGCTGAATGTTGCATAGATGGCTATACCATAGGACGCCATTCGCACCTTGTACAGATATTAGAACCACTTCTCTTAGTTGCAGGCAATGGTTGCGTGTTGTCAGGTAACTAAATGGCAGCATTTCACAAAGAAACTGCAATCTAGTACTGTCCTCTGACAGACAAGAAAGGCGGCCGTGCATGTGTGCTGGTTGGGATGTGAGAGTGTCTCCACCCAGAGAAACGTTCTCTCCAACGGCGACATATTCGAACTATAGTGCGATATTCATATTTTCCTCAAAGTAGCAGTTACTGGAAGTATATCACTTTCCTGCACCCCCCCTCCCCATCTTGCTACTACCCCCTTTATGAGGTATACACTCCTAGAATTCGTAGTGTATAAAGGGCAAAAATTCAATTCCGGAATCCAATCTACAATACTACTGACAGTTAGAGATATATCTATTGCAGAAAATTGTGTATGGGAATGGGCATGCTATGATTTATAGACTATCTTGAAATTTTGTCATCGTTACTTAATGAGTTACATTCCTTATAGAATAGTAATACATTCGCCATTTGAAACTTTGGAGATAAGAGACAAGTTATACATTACAAATCCTGTTCCTACTCAACTTGCATTGAAAATTTATCTTCCTGTTTACTTATCGATGCAAACTTGCCAGTCACCCGTAGGTTTATGTCTGTGATCTCCACTATGAGATCTCTTACAATGGAAAGCATCAACAAGGGCAGCAACCTTTCTTGTCTTATAGAACTGTGTAGAATGGTTTTATTCTTTCAAACTTCAGAAGCACCTTTCTGCTTCACATACTTCGTGGGAATTATGAGAATTACCTCCGGCAGCTTAGAGCACTCAACAACCTAGAAGTTATGTGAGAAGTTACTTCTCACTGTCCAGAATGTATCAGATATCAAGAACCAAAACATTCAGTCACCTAGAAACACCATATCATCCATACCCAAGATCCTTAGAAATAACATTCGTACACGTAATAAACATAACCACTGTGGCTGCAGTAACACGAACAATCACAATATTCTATCTACATTCCCAAACGTCACAATGTTAGTATTAAATATAGGCTTTGTTTACGATTGATAAATATATGAAATGCAGCGGAGGTGGATCACAGACACCCCTTGACCCCGGGTATGGGCGCCCTAGCACTCAGGTGAAATGTTAATTCATCACTGAAGTCGACCCGACCTAGAATTTCTTCATCGTCATGCAGCATGGAGCAAACATTCCCCCCGAATCTCTACCCTCGAAACAAATTTTTGAATCTGACAAAATTATTGTGATTGCTGCTGAAATATCAATATCGGTAGTACTGCTGGTGGCGTAACGGTTTATCCTAGACTCTAGGATAACGAATTAAAGTTGCGACACGAGAGAGAGCTGGGAGATATGTGCTCTGTAAAGTGGTGCTACCTATCGGAGCATCTGGGACTGTTTGGAGTAGAAAGTTTGCACGCCGACTGCAACACCCTGTGACGTCACTGGCGAGAGTGGCACCTGCTGCTACGGACCAAGTGATTCAAAATGAATATACGAGGGACGGAACTTTAATAGTCGCAACTATTTATTTATATGGGCTCTGAGCACTATGGGACTTAACTTCTGAGGTCATCAGTCCCTTAGAACTTACAACTACTTAAACCTAACTAAGTTCTATGGGACTGATGACCTCAGAAGTTAAGTCCCACAGTGCTCAGAGCCATTTGAACCATTTCAACTCGATTTCTAAACTGAAGGAAACGCGGAGTTCGTTTCAGAACTGCTACAAATTCACCGGGCAATACACCGCGCCATTGCGCCGCTCGAACTGTCAACACAACTGGCACTGCTAAGAGTATCCTACGACTTCCACATCGCTAGCTATACACAATGCTGGTGACTACTTTGAAGGTCAGTAAAACTTTGAAACACGTATCTACTTTTTAAGAGCTCTAAATAAATAGTTGCCACTATTAAAGTTCCAACTTTCGTATACTATTTAAAAGTTTTTAACATTTACTACATTCAACTTACAATTATAGAGAATACATTAACTGAAAGAGAAAATCAGACACATTGATTTGTGTATCAGTGCGCAAAGGGAAGAGTTTCGAATGACCAAGTGTGACTAAAGAACCTAAAGAGCGAGGTAAAGGAAAACGTATAGTGTAGTCGCGTATGAGCAGTCCTAGTGATATCTGCGTGGAGGCTTGTAAGGAGACACTTAAAACTACGGTGTCTTCAATTGTATTTATTACGAGCTCTATGGCCTACAGACGACCTTTTACGTGCCAGTTTTGCAAACGAAACGTTGCTGCAAGACGATGAAGATTTTCTAGATCGTGTCGACTTGAGTGGTGAATCAACATTTCACCTAGTGCAAGTGCTCCCATACGCGGGGGCAAGGTGTGACCGTTCTACCCCTTCACCCCCCCCCCCATCTTTGTTATGAGGTAAAGGAAAACGTATAGTGTGGTCATGTGCCTTTCTTTAAAGAAAATGTCATAGATATCGGTTCACATAGGTTTTTATCAGGCTCGGTGTGTACCTTTTATTTATTTATTTATTTATTTAGCGTATGGCTTATAACATCACAGTAAAAATTACAGAAACAACACGATTTTAAAAAAAATCACATATGTATAAACAGAGCAATAAATAACAGTTTGTATATAAGGACACCGCCAATTGTAAATTTACACTCACAGAAGAGCAATTACAAGCAGACGTCCAGTTTAGAAAATAAATAGTCGATTGCCTCTGGGGTCACCATTAGGAAATCCTGTGGTTCACCCTCGTATGCCCTTAGTGGGCATTCCTGCACGATGGGTTTGACCGTCTGTCTCTCAGCGCCACAGACGCAAGCGGCCGAAGGAAGTTTACCTCATCTGTATAAGGAGTCGGCGCATCTCCCACAGTTGGTTCTGATACGATTAAGACTTGACCAAACTTTGCGAGGGCAATCAAATCCTTTTGGTTTACTAAAGATGCATGGCATACTGTGGCAGTTTATTGCTGTTCTGCTCTCCCATTCCTCTTTCCATCGGTCATTTATTTTAAAGTTGGTTTGGTGCAGAGCCTGTGCGGTCTTTAGTGGAGGATGCCTAGACCGGAGTCGGTTTCCTTGGATCTCGTGAGTATCTTCATGGATTTGTAATTGAGGGTTGGTCATGATTTTTTGAAATTCTCTAACCAGAGCGTGTTCACGGCGCAGGTTAGGAGGGGCTATGTTACTGAGAACGGGCAGCCACACTGTAGGAGTTGGCCTGATTGTGCCTGATATAATACGCATTGTTGCATTAAGTTGGCTATCTACCATGTGTGTGTGTTTGCTGTTGAGCCACACTGGGGCACAGTATTCTGCCACTGGATACACCAAGGTAAGTGCGGATGTTCTTAAGGTAGATGCTGTGGAGCCCCAAGTGGTGCCACAGAGCTTCTGCAATATGTTGTTGCGCGTTTTAAGTTAGTAAAGTTAGTTCGCCTCCACGTGGTGCACCCTGGGTAACGCTAAATGAACTAACACAACTGGCGGCAGACCGAACGAAGAATTCCTGCCCCACATCACAGTGAAACAGAACGACAGACAAAGCGCTAGGACCTTTTCTTTGGGTACTTAGAAGTCGCCGATCGTCTTCCAAAATATAAAAATTTTCCACAGGCACATGTCTAGCCCCCTACCCCTTACAAACTATAGCATGGGCTCCCTTGCCTATGTGTAAACGAGAACACGCAGGGTGTTAGCATCTGAGAGCTAGCGACACTGCCCGAAACTGATGGTTTTTTGTGTCATAGCCCAGCAGAAAGTTTCCCGTGAAGCAACTGTAACTGGTGTTTCTTATCTTTACGGGTTATATCTATGGCTCATCCCCTAATTGGAAGGAGATGAACAAAGAACATTAGTAGTCACCGAGATGGTGCGCCTCCTCATTGGCATAACTCAGTACGCAATTGGTTAAAGGACGGTGTACCCCACCGCTACAATGGCAGCAAGGGGCCGGATGACAGAGCCTGTTTCGCATGGCTTCCACGATCACACAAGATCTGATGCCGTGCGACTCTCAACTTCGAGGATTCATAAGCGGTAATGTGTATGGGCCTCCGCTACTAGCTGACTGATCTACCCGACTTACGAAACAGCATCGTTGCAACAATTATTCCAGACATACTGGCCAAGGTGTGGGAAAGACTTCCCTATGGACATCATGTGTGACAAATAGTGCTCACACTGAAAACGGTTTGAGTTGCTCTTGCATTTCATGTATTATTTATAATTCTGAGATGAATTTAAAAACGCTACAAAGTCATAAGACCTGTATATTCATTCCGGAATGTCCTGCACAATAAGAAGAGCTGTCTGACAGGGAGATCCACAGGAGTTAAACACCCTGTGTTTGCTTTGAGTCCGACAACGTTTTTCGGTACGTTCCGAGACTTTATGACGTTGGACGACGATATGCTTCATGGTACACACGGTGAGTTACTAACTATTGCCACCTACAATAACTCCGAAAGTATGACAGGAGCTTAAAAGTTTGTGGGACAAATGTTGTATGGGACAACTGGGTCATAATATGACGTTGGTTTATTTGTTGCTAGGTCGGGTTGCGTCATAAATATGAAGGTCAACTTTGTTTCTTTAAATGGGATGCTATTGTTTGGTACTTACGTTCTGATAGCGACTATCGAGACGAAACCAATGATGTGTCATTGTAAGGTCTTTGAAGGTGAACGAAGATCACAAAGGTGACATGAACGTCCCTTTACAGGAGGTGTTCGAAGTGATGACTATTGGTATCAATGCAGTGCTGCAATCTTCTTATCATGGATTGGGTATTATTCCGTATCATTTCGGCACTTATCGAAACACAATCGCTGACAATTCTCTCTCGTATATCGTACAAATAGTAAATATTCGCCGAATAGAGCGTATCTATTTTACGTGCCATTGGCATGGAAACGCCATTATACGGTTTCGCAATACAACACTAATAGGAACGGTAAGACTAATATCGTTGAATCAAGCGAAAGTGAATGATGTATTCCTTCCAAGAACAAGTTGATATGCTTCTCATTTACGGAGAATGCCTACGAAATTCAGTGAGAGCTAGAAACTTATACCCTGAAAAATATCCTCATCGTACTCACCCTACACGTCGTACATTTAAATATGTGTATGATGAATTGAGAACAACTGGATCTTTAACGCATCGGAAACATATCCGGCAAAGGAAAGTTACTAGCGAGGAAACGGGAATTGGCCCTCTGGCCATTGTAGTTCGAAATCCTTGTGTTAGTTCGCATCAAATCGCAAGGCAATCTGACATGAGCCAGAATAGTGTTGTTCGTGTTCTGCATAGCCATAAATATCAACCTTACCATATCAGTCTCCACCAAGAATTAACTCGTACGGATTGTATACGTCGCATTGAATTCTGCCGACGGGCTCAACTTCAGATTCAAGGGAAGACACATTTATGAATTTGATTTTATTTACTGACGAGGCTACGTTCAAGAACCATGGAAATGTTAATTTGCATAACATGCATTACTAGGCAACTGATAATCCATGTTGGCAGCGGCAAGTTGCACAACAACAACCGTGGTCAGTGAATGTATGGTGTGGGATTCTGGCGGGCAGAATTATAGGCCCCCATTTCAACGAAGGAAATCTTAATGGTAGGAAGTACACCACATTTGTGCAAGAAACATTAGGTATCTTACTGGAACAAATACCTTTAGGAACATGGAACAGAATGTGGTATCGACACGATGGGTATCCCGCACATTTTTCGCTGACGTCTAGAAATGAGTAGCAGAGACAATTCCCAAATCGTTGGATTGGACGCGGAAGAGATGTGTCGCGGCCGGCTCGTTCACCGCACTTGACGCCTCTTGATTTTTTTCTTGTGGGGATTCGTAAAAGACATTGCTTATGAAGGCGTTCCAACTACACCTGAAGATATGCGAGAGAGAATTGTCAGAGAATGTGCTTCGGTAAGGGCCGATGTGATAAGGAATACCACTCAATCCATGATAAGAAGATTGCAGCACTGCATTGATCCCAATGATCATCACTTAAAACACTTTCTGTAAATGGACGTTCATGCCACCTTGGTGATCTTCATTGACGTTCGAAGAACTTACTGTTACACATCAAATGGTTCATATGGCTCTGAGCACTATGGGACTTAACTTCTGAGGTCATCAGTCCCCTAGAACTTAGATCTATTTAAACCTAACTAACCTAAGGACATCACACACATCCATGCCCGGGGCAGGATTCGATACGGTCGCGCGGTTCCAGACTGTAGCGCCTAGAACCGCTCGGCCACCCCGGCCAGCTTATTGGATTCGTCTCGATAGCAGGGTGCGTCAAAAAATTTATACACACTTTGGAGCGTCATAGAAAATTTATTTCCCGTTCTACGATGTTAAATTTCTGGAAATGGAAAGCTTAAAGTCCAATTGGAAAAATAAATCTACTTTGCTGATGTGATTAATGTTGAAACTGGTGGCCTTCAGCATCAATACATTTCTGAGTATGAGTCACCACTGATTCCGTACATCGTATCAAAGTGGCCAATGAGATTTCTGCGCACACCGCCCGATTCTCATTCCAAAGTGTGTCCAGGTTACGTGGTTTGCGTTTGTACACCTCACCTTTTACTGTGCCCCATTAGAAAAATCCAACGGCGTCAGGTCTGGAGAGCGTGCAGAAAACTCGATTGGTCCCCTGTGTCCTATCCACTGTCCTGGCACATTGTGATCCAGGTATGCTCGTACGTCCCTATGATAGTGCGGCGGGGCGCCATCTTGTTGGAAATAAAACTCATCATTACCGTATACTGCACGAATGGCAGGGAATATGGAGTCAGCAAGCGTTGTTAGGTACGTTTCTTCAGCAACAGTACCTTCAAAGCGGAAAGGCCCAATGATACTCCTTGCGGACAAACCGCACCACACATTTATACCAGACAAATTCACAGCCGTTTCAACTGTAATGTGAGGATTATCTTCAGCCCAGTACACACAACTGTGCCTATTGACAGTTCCATTGAGTTTGAATTGGGCTGCATCTGACCAAATTATGCTACCCATAAATCCCGGTCCACGTCTCACCATCTCCTGAACCCATTCACAAAATTCTAACCTTCGATCTGGATCGTCGTCACTTAGCTGTTGCACGAGCCTTGGAATGTAAACACGAAACTTGTTTTTCTTCAGAATGCGTAGCACACTACTAGCATTTACACCACTCTCACGTGCCGCTTGCCTTGAAGATTTTTGAGGCGAACTCTGAAACAGTTCCAAGAGCGCAGTTATGGAATCATCACTTGTAGCTGTACGAGGTCGTCCTGATCGACCATAATGCACATCACACGCTGTTCCATGAATTTCGAATTTGTCTCGTAGACGTGTAATTGTTAGCCTTGAAGGTGGTTCTGTGCCATACTCACTTCTCCACTGTCTTCGAACCGCAGCTACAGTCTCAAACTTCCAGTACCACTTAATTATCTGCTACCGCGCTTTGAAGCTCAAACGAACGTCAGCCATGTTGCAGTTACTTCGTTGGCACTGCTGCCACCTGTTGAAGAAAGATAACATTACTTTCTCATAGATATTTAACCTTGTATAACAGGAAATATATTGTCTATGACAGTTCAAAGTGTGTATACATTTTTTGACGCACCTTATACATACACACACACACACACACACACACACACACATATATATATATATATATATATATATATATATATAGGGTGAGTCACCTAACATTACCGCTGGATATATTTCGTAAACCACATCAAATACTGACGAATCGATTCCACAGACCGAACGTGAGGAGAGGGGCTAGTGTAATTGGTTAAAACAAACCATAAAAAAATGCACGGAAGTACGTTTTTTAACACAAACCTACGTTTTTTTAAATGGAACTCCGTTAGTTTTGTTAGCACATCTGAACATATAAAGAAATACGTAATCAGTGCCGTTTGTTGCACTGTAAAATGTTAATTACATCCGGAGATATTGTAACCTAAAGTTGACGCTTGGGTACCACTCCTCCGCTGTTCGATCGTGTGTATCGGAGAGCACCGAATTACGTAGGGATCCAAAGGGAACGGTGATGGACCTTAGGTACAGCACATTACGTCCACATGCTAACACCTTTTTATTGGTCTTTTTCACTGACGCACATGTACATTACCATGAGGGGTGAGGGACACGTACACACGTGGTTTCCGTTTTCAATTACGGAGTAGAATAGAGTGTGTCCCGACATGTCAGGCCAATAGATCTTCAATGTGGTGGCCATCATTTGCTGCACAAAATTGCAATCTCTGGCGTAATGAATGTTGTACACGCCGCAGTACATGTGGTGTAATGTCGCCGCAGGCTGCCATAATACGTTGTTTCATATCCTGTGAGGTTGTAGGCACATCACGGTACACATTCTCCTTTAACGTACCCCACAGAAAGAAGTCCAGAGGTGTAAGATCAGGAGAACGGGCTGGCCAATTTATGCGACCTCCATGTCCTATGAAACGCCCGTCGAACGTGTACCTCACCCCTCATGGTAAGGTACATGTGCGTCAGTGAAAAAGACCAATAAAAAGGTGTTAGCATGTGGACGTAATGTGCTGTTCCAGTCTCTTCTGTACCTAAGGTCCATCACCGTTCCCTTTGGATCCCTGCGTAATTCGGTGCTCTCCGATACACACGATCGAACAGCGGAGGAGTGGTACTCAAGCGTCAACTTTAGGTTACAATATCTCCGGATGTAATAAACATTTTACAATGCAACAAACGGCACTGATTACGTATTTGTTTATATGTTCAGATGAGCTAACAAAACTAACGGGGTTCCATTTAAAAAAACGTATGTTTGTGTAAAAAAACATACCTCCGTGCATTTTTGTATGGCTTCTATTAAACAATTACACTAGCCCCTCTCCTCACGTTCGGCCTGTGGAATCGATTCGTCAGTATTAGATGTGGTTTACCATATAACACACACAAGTACCAAACTACGACATTCCATTAAAAAAAAAAAAAAAAAGGAAAGTTGACCTTCATATCTCTGGCCCCCCCGTTGTCCCATGCAACTTTTGTCCCACAAACTTCTCATCTCCTATCGTACTTTCGAAGTTATTCTTGGTGGCAATAGTTCGTGACACACCCTAAACATTAGGCTTGTGAACCAGAAAAAATATAAGAAAAAGGAGACATACCAAGCGTGAAATTATTTGGAGTTGTGCAGCACCGCAGTAATACTACGTGCCGCTGCTGTGGCTTGTTGCCATGTTATCACGCGCCACACCTCGCTAATACCAACAGCGGCTCCTGTACAGCCCTCACTCACGGTTTAGACAGACAGCAGTCGGTATCTCCGCGACGAGGTCTCGCTCCTACTACATCCTCGGCTAATGGGAAGCGTCAAGCCGGGCTCCCGCTGACAGCCGTCTGCTGCCCTCGGCGCTGACGGCTCGGGCCCCCGGTATAGCGTGTCCTTGCGCCGGCTCCCAGGCTTCCTTGCGTATTTCGCGGTCGGTCGGGCGGCCACCTGTCAGCCGGGCAGCGCCAGCTGCAGCTGCGGCAGCTGCCGTCAGCTGACAAATGGGCCCGCCGTACCCCCGGCCCGATACATCAATACCCTGCTGCTTCCCGCCCGCCCTCGCCGAAACCAATCACGGGGACGCTGTCGTCCGGCCGACGCCGCCGCCGGCGCCGACGCCGCCGGCGACGCCGCCGTGTAACGAGAAAATTGAGCAACGGGCGGCGTCCGCCTCCAGCGGCCGGGCCGCAAGAAACAATAAGTGGGCCCCGGCAGTGTGTCCCTGTCCTGGGGCAAAAAGTCGCGCGCGAGTGAGTTATCGGCGCTGCTGCGTGCAAGCGCGGACGCGTTGTCGTGCCACTTCAGGACTGTCGCCATTTCAAAGCTGATGCAATTAGCGGCGGGGAATTGTTGCTGTAATCGAGATTGTGACGTTGAGCTCATAAGAGGAGTGGGACTCGAGGGAGAAGGGAGGTGGGGAGCGAGGGTGGGTTCCTATTTCAGCTCGTGTAAGAAAATATCATCACCAATAATTCATGAACAAAGTGGTTTTAGGGAAACGACACCTTGCATATACGAGGTGCATTCAAGTTCTAAGGCCTCCGACTTCTTTTCTCCGGACTGGAAAGAGATAGAAACATGCGCATTGTTTCAAAATGAGGCCGCGTTCATTGTCAATACGTCCCAGAGATGGCAGCACCGTACGGCAGATGAAATTTTGCCACCACCTGTGAGAATGAGAACAGTTTTAAACACTTAAAATGGCGATGTTTTCCTTACTTGAATAGTGTGCAATCATTCGTTTTCTGAATTTGCGTGGAGTGAAACCAATTGAAATTCATCGACAGTTGAAGGAGACATGTGGTGCTGGAGTTATGGATGTGTCGAAAGTGCGTTCGTGGGCGCAACAGTTTAATGAAGGCAGAACATCGTGTGACAACAAACCGAAACAACCTCAGGCTCGCACAAGCCGGTCTGACGACATGATCGAGAAAGTGGAGAGAACTGTTGTGGGGGATCGCCGAATGACTGTTGAACAGATCGCCTCCAGAGTTGGCATTTCTGTGGGTTCTGTGCACACAATCCTGCATGACGACCTGAAAATGCGAAAAGTGTCATCCAGGTGGGTGGCACGAATTCTGACGGACGACCCCATGGCTGACCGTGTGGCATGTTGCCAAGCAATGTTGACGCGCAACGACAGCATGAATGGGACATTCTTTTCGTCGGTTGTGACAATGGATGAGACGTGGATGCCATTTTTCAATCCAGAAACAAAGCGCCAGTCAGCTCAATGGAAGCACACAGATTCACCGCCACCAAAAAAATTTGGGGTAACCGCCAGTGCTGAAAAAAATGATGGCGTCCATGTTCTGGGACAGCGAGGGCGTAATCCTTACCCATTGCGTTCCAAAGGGCACTACGGTAACAGGTGCATCTTACGAAAACGTTTTGAAGAACAAATTCCTTCCTGCACTGCAACAAAAACGTCCGGGAAGGGCTGCGCGTGTGCTGTTTCACCAAGACAACGCACCCGCACATCGATCTAACGTTAACCAACAGTTTCTTCGTGATAACAACTTTGAAGTGATTCCTCATGCTCCCTACTCACCTGACCTGGCTCCTAGTGACTTTTGTCATTTTCCAGCAATGAAAGAAACTCTCCGTGGCCGCACATTCACCAGCCGTGCTGCCATTGCCTTATCGATTTTCCAGTGGTCAAAACAGACTCCTAAAGAAGCCTTCGCCGCTGCCATGGAATCATGGCGTCAGCGTTGTGAAAAATGTGTACGTCTGCAGGGCGATTACGTCGAGAAGTAACGCCAGTTTCATCTATTTCAGTTGAGCAGTTAATTAGAAAAAATATCGGAGGCCTTAGAATTCGAATGCACCTCGTATAATATGCTTTTCTGCCAACAAATGATGGCTAAGAATGTTTAACTTATAAACTGACATCGCCTTCATTTATTATGCAATGTGTAATGGGTATAAGTGCAGACAGTTTTAGATTTATACACTGCAGAACTAATAAAGAATGCTGGTGACAGCATGAAAATGATGCTGTTTAAACTTATTAGGTCCACCTATAATTCAGGAGAGCTACCGACAGACTTCCAGAAATGAATCATTGTTCCAAACCAAAGACGGCAGCAGCTACAAAATGCGAACAGTACCGAATCTTAAGCCTAATATCACATGCATCAAAAATCCTCATAATAATAGTTCGAAGAGAATTGTAGGTGGAGGATATGCTGAGAGAAGATCACTTTGGTTTCAGAACGGGATTGGGAACAAGAGAGGCGATTCTGGCACTGAGACTCGTTATCGAAAAGCAATTACAGAAAAATAAACCGACTTATATTACCTTTGTAGACATGGAAAAGGCATCTGATAACGTTATCTGGCAGTAGATGTTCAGAGTGCCGAGGATAAGCGGAATAAAGTACAGAGACATCCGTGTGATACTCAGTTTCTATAAGAATGAGGTGGCAGTGATTAGAAACTGTCACCAGGAACAAGAAGCAAATATTAGGAAAGGGGTAAGGCAAGGATGTGCTCTCCCTCCTCTTATATTCAGTGCTTACATCCAGGAAGCTATAGACCATTCCGAGAAACTACCGAGGTGGGGATCAAAATTAATTTGCAGAAGATAGATATGCTACGTTAGGCAGATGATATTGCTATAGTCACAGAGACAAAAGAAGATCTAGAGGAAGTCCTCAGAACAATGGAAAAAATTCTATGCAATCAGTGTAGAATGAGAATAAACAAGAAAAAGACTAAAGTGATGGTATGCAGTACGGGAGTAGACTATGAACCCCTGAGAATGAGAATTGGAAGAGAGGAGCTGGAAGTGATAGAGGAATTTACTTACCTGGGAAGCAAAATCACAAGAGATGGTAGGTCGGAAATAAACTGCGACTAGAATACAAACGGCCAAAATTGCATTGAATCGGAGAAGGAACTTACTCACCAGCAACAACATCAATCTGAAAATAAGGAAACGTATCATGAATGGTTTAGTTTGGAGTGTGACCGTATACGGATGTGAAACTTGGACAATTGGAAGAGAAGAGAGAAGACGGCAGGAGACCCTGGAGATGTGGTGCTGCAGAAGGATGATGATCAGCTGGAGAGACAAATTAACAAATGAAGAGATCTTTAGAAAAATCAGGAAACCAGATCTCTGAGGAGCCACATCCAAACAACAAGAGACAAACTTGTAGGGCATATCCTACGACACAACATCATTGGAACATTAGCAGAAGGTGCTATTGAGGGAAGGAATCGGCGGGGGCGACAGATCATGAATGCCGTTGGATGTAACATATGCGTGGAAATGAAGAGGAAGGCAGACAGAAGAGAGAAATGGCGCTCTACTGCAAACCAACCTCAGGGTTGAACACTGAAAGAAAAGAAAGAAAAGACACTGATCAGGAAAACTATGACCACCTATCTGACAGCCAGTATGTCCACCTTTGGCACGGATAACAGCGGTGACGTGTTGTGGCATGGAAGTAAAGAGCCCAGGAGGGAACTGGCACCACATCTGCACACACTAGTCACGTAACTCCCGTAAATTCCGTGGAGGGAGCGATGAGCTCTGACGCCACATTCAGTCACATTTGATCTATCGGGTTCAGATCTGACGAGTTAGGGGATCGGCACATCAATTGGTACACGCCACTGTGTTCCTCAAACTACTCCGCTACATACCTGACCTTGTGACGTGACGCATTGTCTTGGTGAAAAATAGCACTGCAGTCGGGAAACGTGATTGTCATGAAGGGGTGTACGATGCCCCTTAGACGTCATGGTTACTTGCACGAGCTCCGCTGAACGCATGGATGCCAACGGGAATGTTCCCCGGAGCATAACGGGTCCTCCGACGGCTTGTTTCCGTACCGTAGTACAGTGATAACGAGCTGTTGCCATGGAGGATAACAGATTCGCACCCTTCCATTGGCATGATGAAAAAGGTATGGGGCTCATCAAACTATGGAACGCTCTGCCACTGTCAAATGTCCAGTACCAATTTTCATGTGCCCATTCCAGTTGTAGCTGGTGTTAATACTGGCACATGCATGGATCGTGGTCTGTGGATGCCATCGATTGAAGTGTTCGGTGCACTGTGTGTTCAGAAACAGTTGTACTCTGCCCAGCATTAAAGTCTGATGCTAGTTCCGCCATAGTTCGGTGCTTGATCTGTTTTACGAATCTGCCCCGCCTACGACGTGGCCACCCAACCTCAAGGCCTCGGAACGTGGTATCATCTTGCCCTCTCCACGTGTTGAAGACACTCACTACAGCACCCTCGCACACCCGACGAGTCTTGCAGTTTAAGAAACGCTTGGCCCTAGAATTTAGAATTACTGAAACCTAACTAAGGACATCACACACATCCATACCCGAGGCAGGATATGAACCTGTGACCATAGCGATCGCGCAGTTCCAGACTAAAGCACCTACAACCGCTCGGCCACATCGGCCGGCTATATGTGTCAAGAGCAAGGCATTATTTTCCCCTGGACAAGGTCAGGTGTTGAATTGCGAACACATCGTTGCAAAACGGTTAGTCTATACTGACAGGCGTTGTCCACCAAGTGTATGGTTAAGTGATGATGGCGTCCTCTTGGGTAAAGTATTCCGGAGGTAAAATACTCCCCCATTCGGATCTCCGGGCGGGAACTACACAAAAGGACGTCGTTATCAGGAGAAAGAAAACTGGTGTTCTACGGATCGGAGGGTGGAATGTCAGATCCCTTAATCGAGTAGGTAGGTTACAAAATTTAAAAAGGGAAATGGATAGGTTAAAGTTAGATATAGTAGGAAGTTCGCTGGCAGGAGAAACAAGACTTTTGGTCAGGCGAATACAGGGTTATAAATACAAAATCAAATTGGGGTAATGCAGGAGTCGGTTTAATAATGAATAAAAAAAATAGGAGTGCGGATAAGCTACTACAAACAGCATAGTGAGCGCATTATTGTGGCCAAGATAGACACGAAGCCCACACCTACAACAGAAGTACAAGTGTATATGCCAACTAGCTCTGCAGATGACGAAGAAATTGAAGAAATGTATGATGAAATAAAAGAAATTATTCAGATAGTGAAGGCAGACGAAAATTTATTAGTCACGGATGACTGGAATTCGGTAGTAGGAGAAGGGAGAGAAGGAAACATAGTAGGTGAATATGGATTGGGGCTAAGAAATGAAAGAGGAAGCCGCCTGGTAGAATTTTACACAGAGCACAACTTAATCATAGCAAACACTTGGTTCAAGAAACATAAAAGAAGGTTGTATACATGGAAGAAGCCTGGAGATACTGACAGGTTTCAGATAGATTATATAATGGTAAGACTGAGATTTAGGAACCAGGTTTTAAATTGTAAGACATTTTCAGGGGCGGATGTGGACACTGATCATAATCTATTGGTTAAGAACTGTAGATTAAAACTGATGAAACTGCAAAAAGGTGGGAATTTAAGGACATGGGATCTGGATAAACTGAGTAAACCAGAGGTTGTACAGAGTTTCAGGGAGAGCATAAGGGAACAATTCACAGGAATGGGGGAAAGAAATACAGTAGAAGAAGAATGGGTAGCTTTGATAGATGAAGTAGTGAAGGCAGCAGAGGGTCAAGTAGGTAAAAAGACGAGGGCTAGTAGAAATTCTTGGGTAACAGAAGAAATATTGCATTTAATATATGAAAGGAGAGAATATAAAAGTGCAGCAAATGAAGCAGGCAAAAAGGAATACAAACGTCTCAAAAATGATATCGACAGGAAGTGCAAAATGGCTAAGCAGGGATGGCTAGAAGACAAATGCAAGGATGTAGAGGCTTATCTGACTAGGGGTAAGATAGATACTGCCGACAGGAAAATTAAAGAGAACTTAGGAGAAAAGTGAGACACTTGTATGAATACCAAGAGCTCAGATGGAAACCCAGTTCTATGCAAAGAAGGGAAAGCAGAAAGGTGGAAGGAGTATATAGAAGGCCTATACACGGGCGATGTACTTGAGGTCAATACTATTGAAATGGAAGAGGATGTAGATGAAGATGAAATGGGAGATACGATACTACGTGAAGAGTTTGACAGAGCATTGAAAGACATGAGTCAAAACTAGGCCCCGGCAGTAGACAACATTCCATTAGAACTACTGACGGCCTTGGAAGAGTCTGATGTATGAGACAGGCGAAATACCCTCAGACATCAAGAAGAATATAATAATTCCAATCCCAAAGAATGCAGGTGTTGACAGATGTGAAAATTACCGAACAATCAGTTTAATAAGTCACGGATGCAAAATACTGACGCGAATTCTTTATAGACGATTGGAAAAACTGGTGAAAGCCGACCTCGGGGAAGATCAGTTTGGATTCCGTATAAACGTTGGAACACGTGAGGCAATACTGACCCTACGATTTATCTTAGAAGCTAGATTAAGGAAAGGCAAACCTACTTTTCTAGCATTTGTAGACTTAGAGAAAGCCTTTGACAATGTTGATTGGCATACTCTCTTTCAAATTCTGAAGGTGGCATGGGTAAAATACTGGGAGCGAATGGCTATTTACAATTTGTACAGAAACCAGATGGCAGTTATAAGAGTCCAGGGACATGAAAGGGAAGCAGTGGTTGGGAAGGGAGTGAGTGTTGTATCTTCTCCCCGATGTTATTCAATCTGTATATTAAGCAAGCAGTAAAGGAAACAAAAGAAAAGTTCGGAGTAGCTATTAAAATCCGTGGAGAAGAAATAAAAACTTTGAGATTCGCCGATGACATTGTAATTCTCTCAGAGACAGCAAAGGGCTTGGAAGAGCAGTCGAACGAAATGGACAGTGTCTTGAAAGGAGGGCATATGATGAACATCAACAAAAGCAAAACGAGGATAATGGAATGTAGTCGAATTAAGTCGAGTAATGCTGAGGGAATTAGATTAGGAAATGAGACACTTAAAGTAGTAAAGGAGTTTTGCTATTTGGGGAGCAAAGTAACTGATGACGGTCAAAGTAGTTGCTGTTCTTGTGGCCTTCAGTCCTGAGACTGGTTTGATGCAGCTCTCCATGCTACTCTATCCTGTGCAAGCTTCTTCATCTCCCAGTATCTACTGCAAACTACATCCTTCTGAATCTGCTTGATGTATTCATCTCTTGGTCTCCCTCTACGATTTTTATTCTCCACACTGCCCTCCAATGCTAAATTTGTGATCCCTTGATGCCTCAAAACATGTCCTACCAACCAATCCCTTCTTCTAGTCAAGTTGTGCCACAAACTTCTCCTCTCCCCAATCCTATTCAATACCTCCTCATTAGTTACGTGATCTACCCACCTTATCTTCAGCATTCTTCTGTAGCACCACATTTCGAAAGCTTCTATTCTCTTCTTGTCCAAACTAGTTATCGTCCATGTTTCACTTCCATACATAGCTACACTCCATACAAATACTTTCAGAAACGACTTCCTAACACTTAAATCTATACTCGATGTTAACAAATTCCTCTTCTTGAGAAACGCTTTCCTTGCCATTGCCAGTCTACATTTTATATCCTCTTTACTTCGACAATCATCGGTTATTTTACTCCCTAAATAGCAAAACTCCTTTACTACTTTAAGTGTGTCATTTCCTAATCTAATTCCCGCAGCATCACCCGACTTAATTTGACTACATTCCATTATCTTCGTTTTGCTTTTGTTGATATTCATCTTATATCCTCCTTTCAAGACACTGTCCATTCCGTTCAACTGCTCTTCCAAGTCCTTTGCTGTCTCTGACAGAATTACAATGTCATCGGCGAACCTCAAAGTTTTTACTTCTTCTCCATGAATTTTAATACCTACTCCGAATTTTTCTTTTGTTTCTTTTACTGCTTGCTCAATATACAGATTGAATAACATCGTGGAGAGGCTACAACCCTGTCTTACTCCTTTCCCAACCACTGCTTCCCTTTCATGCCCCTCGATTCTTATAACTGCCATCTGGTTTCTGTACAAACTGTAAATAGCCTTTCGCTCCCTGTATTTTACCCTTGCCACCTTCAGAATTTGAAAGAGAGTATTCCAGTTAACATTGTCAAAAGCTTTCTCTAAGTCTACAAATGCTAGAAACGTAGGTTTGCCTTTTCTTAATCTTTCTTCTAAGATAAGTCGTAAGGTCAGTATTGCCTCACGTGTTCCAACATTTCTACGGAATCCAAACTGATCTTCCCCGAGGTCGGCTTCTATCAGTTTTTCCATTCGTCTATAAAGAATTCGCGTTAGTATTTTGCAGCTGTGACTTATTAAACTGATAGTTCGGTAATTTTCACATCTGTCAACACCTGCTTTCTTTGGGATTGGAATTATTATATTCTTCTTGAAGTCTGAGGGTATTTCGCCTGTCTCATACATCGTGCTCACCAGATGGTAGAGTTTTGTCATGACTGGCTCTCCCGAGGCCATCAGTAGTTCAAATGGAATGTTGCTCCATTAAGTTTCGGGAATGCAGCCGCATGAATTCTGCTTCTTCTTCTAATATTTCGGCTGTATACCTTTCAGCCATCTTCAGAGAGAGCCGTACGACTGACGCCCCAGCGCTCGCTCCATCCTTTTAAACTCGCGGACCGCGCCACTGCGCATGCGGCCACAGATAAACAAGGCGCCAGTGATGTTGATCGGCGGCAAAGACGTACAATATGCATGAGTTACGTCTGTGGCTGCGCAATCGATCCATGCTGGGAGGTCGATGTATTACTGGGAGCTGAACTGTAGCGACGTCTTTGTAAGTTCAACATTGAAAGTGCCGGATTCCATGATTTATCTAATGTGAAACCGCTGTCTCTATTAATTAAATTCTTCGTTAAGCGGATTTCAATGGCCTCTTTTACTACGGAGTCCCAGAAAGATGAAACAGAAGTCAGAATTTTGACATTTTCATATACCATAGAGTGACCAGAATCAATACAATGCTCTGCCACAGCTGATTTACTGGGTTGTAAGAGCCGAGTGTACCTGCGATGTTCCGTACACCTCTCTTGGACTGTACGATTCGTTTGTCCGATATATGAAAGGCCACATTCACATGGTATCTTATAAACTCCAGGCTTGCGGAGTAGTAAGTCATCTTTAACAGAACCCAGGAGAGCAGCCGTCTTCGCCGGTGGACGAAAAATCACTTTTACTTTATGTTTAGTGAGGATCCGTCCTATTTTGGATGAAAGGCTTCCCACGTACGGCAGGATAGCCATGGATTTAAATGTTTTCTCGTCATCTTCTGCATTCCTTACGGACACCTTAGGTTTTATTTGTAGTGCCTTACGTATCTGTTGTGGAGAATACCCGTTGTCCTCAAAAACTCTCTTCAGATGTAAAAGTTCGTCTTTTAAACTACTTTCATCAGATATGACGTGTGCTCGGTGTACCAAAGTTCTTAGAACACTACTCGTCTGCGAAGGATGGTGACAGCTATTTCCATGTAAATATAAGTCCGTATGGGTCGGTTTCCGATATACTGCATGACCCAAAGTGCCATCTTCTTTGCGCCGGACCAAGACATCCAAAAATGGAAGACATCCCTCCTTTTCCACTTCCATTGTAAACTGAATATGTCCATGGATGGAATTCAGATGGTTTAAGAAGTCCTGCAATTTGTCCTCGCCATGGGGCCACACTACGAAGGTGTCATCAACGTACCTCCAAAAAACTGTAGGCTTCAAACCAGCAGACTCCAGGGCCTTCTCCTCGAAGTCCTCCATAAATAAATTGGCCACCAAGGGTGACAAAGGACTACCCATGGCAACACCGTCAGTCTGTTCAAAAAAGTCGTTATTAAATAAAAAGTATGTGGAGGTCATCACATGGTGAAACAAAGCTAAAATCTCCTTATCAAAACTTTTTCCAATAAGATCTAAAGATTCGGAGAGAGGTACCTTAGTAAATAGCGACACTACATCAAAGCTGACTAATAGATCAGAGGTGTTCAGTTTCAAAGATTTTAACTTGCCAATGAAATCTGCAGAGTTCCTTATATGATGATCACATTTTCCCACAAGCGGCCTCAATAGTGACGCCAGGTGCTTGGCACAATCATAGTTGGGAGAACCAATATTGCTCACGATAGGACGTAGAGGAACGTCTTTCTTATGGATCTTTGGGAGTCCATAAAGCCTTGGAGGCACTGCACCACTTGGTTTCAGTCTTCGTATGACTTCCGGTGGAAATGGGGAGGCATTCAAAAGCGACGCCGTCTTCCTTACCACCTTGTTGGTGGGGTCCTTACTGATCTTCCGGTACATACTATCATTCAGTAAGCTGTATATCTTATCATGATAGTCGTCACGTGACATTAAAACAGTGGCATTACCTTTATCGGCAGGGAGAACCACCGTTTCGGTATCTTGGCGGAGCATACGTAGTGCAGTCCTCTGTGCCACAGATATATTGCTTCTTTGTGGGCGAGCCTTCATAACAGCTCGACAAGTTTCGCGTCTTATTTCATCTGCAGAATCCGTAGAGAGTGGTCGAACGGCTTCTTCAACGGCACTGATGAATGCAGGTATAGGCAAAACCTTTGGCGTGGGTGCAAAATTCAGTCCTTTGCTTAAGACCATCATCGTAGCATCGTCCAAATCTCTACCCGTCATATTAATGACGGAGCGTCGAATGATACTTTCTTGCTGTGGAGATGGCTCAAGTCGGCTGAACTTAGCAGTCTGTCTTAATGTCGCTACCTCACGAACCCAGTCTGATTTGGCCCATGTTGTACCCTCTATCCAGTTCCAAGAGTTGCTGGGTAACTCCACAGACATCTTCAGGTGCAGACGATAAAGTTCTTGAGAAACAAGATCCAGCTTCCTTCGTGTATATCGGATCCTCTCCTTAACGATAGCAGAACCAGCTTTAATTAAAATCTTATTCATGGAAGTCGATTTTATAAAATGTACTAACCTGGCAAACTTCGGAATTATGCCATGGTCACGGCACCTCAGTAAAAAACTTAAAGAGCTCAATAATCTCGCTCTCAAATGTCGTAGCTTGTCCAATCGTCGAACACATAAAACCATCTCCTCCCCGAAGAGGTACTTGATGTGAATCTTCAGGTTTTCGCGGCGCAAAGATTGCTCCATTAAGTTTCGGGAATGCAGCCGCATGAATTCTGCTTCTTCTTCTAATATTTCGGCTGTATACCTTTCAGCCATCTTCAGAGAGAGCCGTACGACTGACGCCCCAGCGCTCGCTCCATCCTTTTAAACTCGCGGACCGCGCCACTGCGCATGCGGCCACAGATAAACAAGGCGCCAGTGATGTTGATCGGCGGCAAAGACGTACAATATGCATGAGTTACGTCTGTGGCTGCGCAATCGATCCATGCTGGGAGGTCGATGTATTACTGGGAGCTGAACTGTAGCGACGTCTTTGTAAGTTCAACATTGAAAGTGCCGGATTCCATGATTTATCTAATGTGAAACCGCTGTCTCTATTAATTAAATTCTTCGTTAAGCGGATTTCAATGGCCTCTTTTACTACGGAGTCCCAGAAAGATGAAACAGAAGTCAGAATTTTGACATTTTCATATACCATAGAGTGACCAGAATCAATACAATGCTCTGCCACAGCTGATTTACTGGGTTGTAAGAGCCGAGTGTACCTGCGATGTTCCGTACACCTCTCTTGGACTGTACGATTCGTTTGTCCGATATATGAAAGGCCACATTCACATGGTATCTTATAAACTCCAGGCTTGCGGAGTAGTAAGTCATCTTTAACAGAACCCAGGAGAGCAGCCGTCTTCGCCGGTGGACGAAAAATCACTTTTACTTTATGTTTAGTGAGGATCCGTCCTATTTTGGATGAAAGGCTTCCCACGTACGGCAGGATAGCCATGGATTTAAATGTTTTCTCGTCATCTTCTGCATTCCTTACGGACACCTTAGGTTTTATTTGTAGTGCCTTACGTATCTGTTGTGGAGAATACCCGTTGTCCTCAAAAACTCTCTTCAGATGTAAAAGTTCGTCTTTTAAACTACTTTCATCAGATATGACGTGTGCTCGGTGTACCAAAGTTCTTAGAACACTACTCGTCTGCGAAGGATGGTGACAGCTATTTCCATGTAAATATAAGTCCGTATGGGTCGGTTTCCGATATACTGCATGACCCAAAGTGCCATCTTCTTTGCGCCGGACCAAGACATCCAAAAATGGAAGACATCCCTCCTTTTCCACTTCCATTGTAAACTGAATATGTCCATGGATGGAATTCAGATGGTTTAAGAAGTCCTGCAATTTGTCCTCGCCATGGGGCCACACTACGAAGGTGTCATCAACGTACCTCCAAAAAACTGTAGGCTTCAAACCAGCAGACTCCAGGGCCTTCTCCTCGAAGTCCTCCATAAATAAATTGGCCACCAAGGGTGACAAAGGACTACCCATGGCAACACCGTCAGTCTGTTCAAAAAAGTCGTTATTAAATAAAAAGTATGTGGAGGTCATCACATGGTGAAACAAAGCTAAAATCTCCTTATCAAAACTTTTTCCAATAAGATCTAAAGATTCGGAGAGAGGTACCTTAGTAAATAGCGACACTACATCAAAGCTGACTAATAGATCAGAGGTGTTCAGTTTCAAAGATTTTAACTTGCCAATGAAATCTGCAGAGTTCCTTATATGATGATCACATTTTCCCACAAGCGGCCTCAATAGTGACGCCAGGTGCTTGGCACAATCATAGTTGGGAGAACCAATATTGCTCACGATAGGACGTAGAGGAACGTCTTTCTTATGGATCTTTGGGAGTCCATAAAGCCTTGGAGGCACTGCACCACTTGGTTTCAGTCTTCGTATGACTTCCGGTGGAAATGGGGAGGCATTCAAAAGCGACGCCGTCTTCCTTACCACCTTGTTGGTGGGGTCCTTACTGATCTTCCGGTACATACTATCATTCAGTAAGCTGTATATCTTATCATGATAGTCGTCACGTGACATTAAAACAGTGGCATTACCTTTATCGGCAGGGAGAACCACCGTTTCGGTATCTTGGCGGAGCATACGTAGTGCAGTCCTCTGTGCCACAGATATATTGCTTCTTTGTGGGCGAGCCTTCATAACAGCTCGACAAGTTTCGCGTCTTATTTCATCTGCAGAATCCGTAGAGAGTGGTCGAACGGCTTCTTCAACGGCACTGATGAATGCAGGTATAGGCAAAACCTTTGGCGTGGGTGCAAAATTCAGTCCTTTGCTTAAGACCATCATCGTAGCATCGTCCAAATCTCTACCCGTCATATTAATGACGGAGCGTCGAATGATACTTTCTTGCTGTGGAGATGGCTCAAGTCGGCTGAACTTAGCAGTCTGTCTTAATGTCGCTACCTCACGAACCCAGTCTGATTTGGCCCATGTTGTACCCTCTATCCAGTTCCAAGAGTTGCTGGGTAACTCCACAGACATCTTCAGGTGCAGACGATAAAGTTCTTGAGAAACAAGATCCAGCTTCCTTCGTGTATATCGGATCCTCTCCTTAACGATAGCAGAACCAGCTTTAATTAAAATCTTATTCATGGAAGTCGATTTTATAAAATGTACTAACCTGGCAAACTTCGGAATTATGCCATGGTCACGGCACCTCAGTAAAAAACTTAAAGAGCTCAATAATCTCGCTCTCAAATGTCGTAGCTTGTCCAATCGTCGAACACATAAAACCATCTCCTCCCCGAAGAGGTACTTGATGTGAATCTTCAGGTTTTCGCGGCGCAAAGATTGCTCCATTAAGTTTCGGGAATGCAGCCGCATGAATTCTGCTTCTTCTTCTAATATTTCGGCTGTATACCTTTCAGCCATCTTCAGAGAGAGCCGTACGACTGACGCCCCAGCGCTCGCTCCATCCTTTTAAACTCGCGGACCGCGCCACTGCGCATGCGGCCACAGATAAACAAGGCGCCAGTGATGTTGATCGGCGGCAAAGACGTACAATATGCATGAGTTACGTCTGTGGCTGCGCAATCGATCCATGCTGGGAGGTCGATGTATTACTGGGAGCTGAACTGTAGCGACGTCTTTGTAAGTTCAACATTGAAAGTGCCGGATTCCATGATTTATCTAATGTGAAACCGCTGTCTCTATTAATTAAATTCTTCGTTAAGCGGATTTCAATGGCCTCTTTTACTACGGAGTCCCAGAAAGATGAAACAGAAGTCAGAATTTTGACATTTTCATATACCATAGAGTGACCAGAATCAATACAATGCTCTGCCACAGCTGATTTACTGGGTTGTAAGAGCCGAGTGTACCTGCGATGTTCCGTACACCTCTCTTGGACTGTACGATTCGTTTGTCCGATATATGAAAGGCCACATTCACATGGTATCTTATAAACTCCAGGCTTGCGGAGTAGTAAGTCATCTTTAACAGAACCCAGGAGAGCAGCCGTCTTCGCCGGTGGACGAAAAATCACTTTTACTTTATGTTTAGTGAGGATCCGTCCTATTTTGGATGAAAGGCTTCCCACGTACGGCAGGATAGCCATGGATTTAAATGTTTTCTCGTCATCTTCTGCATTCCTTACGGACACCTTAGGTTTTATTTGTAGTGCCTTACGTATCTGTTGTGGAGAATACCCGTTGTCCTCAAAAACTCTCTTCAGATGTAAAAGTTCGTCTTTTAAACTACTTTCATCAGATATGACGTGTGCTCGGTGTACCAAAGTTCTTAGAACACTACTCGTCTGCGAAGGATGGTGACAGCTATTTCCATGTAAATATAAGTCCGTATGGGTCGGTTTCCGATATACTGCATGACCCAAAGTGCCATCTTCTTTGCGCCGGACCAAGACATCCAAAAATGGAAGACATCCCTCCTTTTCCACTTCCATTGTAAACTGAATATGTCCATGGATGGAATTCAGATGGTTTAAGAAGTCCTGCAATTTGTCCTCGCCATGGGGCCACACTACGAAGGTGTCATCAACGTACCTCCAAAAAAACTGTAGGCTTCAAACCAGCAGACTCCAGGGCCTTCTCCTCGAAGTCCTCCATAAATAAATTGGCCACCAAGGGTGACAAAGGACTACCCATGGCAACACCGTCAGTCTGTTCAAAAAAGTCGTTATTAAATAAAAAGTATGTGGAGGTCATCACATGGTGAAACAAAGCTAAAATCTCCTTATCAAAACTTTTTCCAATAAGATCTAAAGATTCGGAGAGAGGTACCTTAGTAAATAGCGACACTACATCAAAGCTGACTAATAGATCAGAGGTGTTCAGTTTCAAAGATTTTAACTTGCCAATGAAATCTGCAGAGTTCCTTATATGATGATCACATTTTCCCATTTTATTGGAAAAAGTTTTGATAAGGAGATTTTAGCTTTGTTTCACCATGTGATGACCTCCACATACTTTTTATTTAATAACGACTTTTTTGAACAGACTGACGGTGTTGCCATGGGTAGTCCTTTGTCACCCTTGGTGGCCAATTTATTTATGGAGGACTTCGAGGAGAAGGCCCTGGAGTCTGCTGGTTTGAAGCCTACAGTTTTTTGGAGGTACGTTGATGACACCTTCGTAGTGTGGCCCCATGGCGAGGACAAATTGCAGGACTTCTTAAACCATCTGAATTCCATCCATGGACATATTCAGTTTACAATGGAAGTGAAAAAGAGGGATGTCTTCCATTTTTGGATGTCTTGGTCCGGCGCAAAGAAGATGGCACTTTGGGTCATGCAGTATATCGGAAACCGACCCATACGGACTTATATTTAGATGGAAATAGCTGTCACCATCCTTCGCAGACGAGTAGTGTTCTAAGAACTTTGGTACACCGAGCACACGTCATATCTGATGAAAGTAGTTTAAAAGACGAACTTTTACATCTGAAGAGAGTTTTTGAGGACAACGGGTATTCTCCACAACAGATACGTAAGGCACTACAAATAAAACCTAAGGTGTCCGTAAGGAATGCAGAAGATGACGAGAAAACATTTAAATCCATGGCTATCCTGCCGTACGTGGGAAGCCTTTCATCCAAAATAGGACGGATCCTCACTAAACATAAAGTAAAAGTGATTTTTCGTCCACCGGCGAAGACGGCTGCTCTCCTGGGTTCTGTTAAAGATGACTTACTACTCCGCAAGCCTGGAGTTTATAAGATACCATGTGAATGTGGCCTTTCATATATCGGACAAACGAATCGTACAGTCCAAGAGAGGTGTACGGAACATCGCAGGTACACTCGGCTCTTACAACCCAGTAAATCAGCTGTGGCAGAGCATTGTATTGATTCTGGTCACTCTATGGTATATGAAAATGTCAAAATTCTGACTTCTGTTTCATCTTTCTGGGACTCCGTAGTAAAAGAGGCCATTGAAATCCGCTTAACGAAGAATTTAATTAATAGAGACAGCGGTTTCACATTAGATAAATCATGGAATCCGGCACTTTCAATGTTGAACTTACAAAGACGTCGCTACAGTTCAGCTCCCAGTAATACATCGACCTCCCAGCATGGATCGATTGCGCAGCCACAGACGTAACTCATGCATATTGTACGTCTTTGCCGCCGATCAACATCACTGGCGCCTTGTTTATCTGTGGCCGCATGCGCAGTGGCGCGGTCCGCGAGTTTAAAAGGATGGAGCGAGCGCTGGGGCGTCAGTCGTACGGCTCTCTCTGAAGATGGCTGAAAGGTATACAGCCGAAATATTAGAAGAAGAAGCAGAATTCATGCGGCTGCATTCCCGAAACTTAATGGAGCAATCTTTGCGCCGCGAAAACCTGAAGATTCACATCAAGTACCTCTTCGGGGAGGAGATGGTTTTATGTGTTCGACGATTGGACAAGCTACGACATTTGAGAGCGAGATTATTGAGCTCTTTAAGTTTTTTACTGAGGTGCCGTGACCATGGCATAATTCCGAAGTTTGCCAGGTTAGTACATTTTATAAAATCGACTTCCATGAATAAGATTTTAATTAAAGCTGGTTCTGCTATCGTTAAGGAGAGGATCCGATATACACGAAGGAAGCTGGATCTTGTTTCTCAAGAACTTTATCGTCTGCACCTGAAGATGTCTGTGGAGTTACCCAGCAACTCTTGGAACTGGATAGAGGGTACAACATGGGCCAAATCAGACTGGGTTCGTGAGGTAGCGACATTAAGACAGACTGCTAAGTTCAGCCGACTTGAGCCATCTCCACAGCAAGAAAGTATCATTCGACGCTCCGTCATTAATATGACGGGTAGAGATTTGGACGATGCTACGATGATGGTCTTAAGCAAAGGACTGAATTTTGCACCCACGCCAAAGGTTTTGCCTATACCTGCATTCATCAGTGCCGTTGAAGAAGCCGTTCGACCAGTCTCTACGGATTCTGCAGATGAAATAAGACGCGAAACTTGTCGAGCTGTTATGAAGGCTCGCCCACAAAGAAGCAATATATCTGTGGCACAGAGGACTGCACTACGTATGCTCCGCCAAGATACCGAAACGGTGGTTCTCCCTGCCGATAAAGGTAATGCCACTGTTTTAATGTCACGTGACGACTATCATGATAAGATATACAGCTTACTGAATGATAGTATGTACCGGAAGATCAGTAAGGACCCCACCAACAAGGTGGTAAGGAAGACGGCGTCGCTTTTGAATGCCTCCCCATTTCCACCGGAAGTCATACGAAGACTGAAACCAAGTGGTGCAGTGCCTCCAAGGCTTTATGGACTCCCAAAGATCCATAAGAAAGACGTTCCTCTACGTCCTATCGTGAGCAATATTGGTTCTCCCAACTATGATTGTGCCAAGCACCTGGCGTCACTATTGAGGCCGCTTGTGGGAAAATGTGATCATCATATAAGGAACTCTGCAGATTTCATTGGCAAGTTAAAATCTTTGAAACTGAACACCTCTGATCTATTAGTCAGCTTTGATGTAGTGTCGCTATTTACTAAGGTACCTCTCTCCGAATCTTTAGATCTTATTGGAAAAAGTTTTGATAAGGAGATTTTAGCTTTGTTTCACCATGTGATGACCTCCACATACTTTTTATTTAATAACGACTTTTTTGAACAGACTGACGGTGTTGCCATGGGTAGTCCTTTGTCACCCTTGGTGGCCAATTTATTTATGGAGGACTTCGAGGAGAAGGCCCTGGAGTCTGCTGGTTTGAAGCCTACAGTTTTTTGGAGGTACGTTGATGACACCTTCGTAGTGTGGCCCCATGGCGAGGACAAATTGCAGGACTTCTTAAACCATCTGAATTCCATCCATGGACATATTCAGTTTACAATGGAAGTGGAAAAGGAGGGATGTCTTCCATTTTTGGATGTCTTGGTCCGGCGCAAAGAAGATGGCACTTTGGGTCATGCAGTATATCGGAAACCGACCCATACGGACTTATATTTACATGGAAATAGCTGTCACCATCCTTCGCAGACGAGTAGTGTTCTAAGAACTTTGGTACACCGAGCACACGTCATATCTGATGAAAGTAGTTTAAAAGACGAACTTTTACATCTGAAGAGAGTTTTTGAGGACAACGGGTATTCTCCACAACAGATACGTAAGGCACTACAAATAAAACCTAAGGTGTCCGTAAGGAATGCAGAAGATGACGAGAAAACATTTAAATCCATGGCTATCCTGCCGTACGTGGGAAGCCTTTCATCCAAAATAGGACGGATCCTCACTAAACATAAAGTAAAAGTGATTTTTCGTCCACCGGCGAAGACGGCTGCTCTCCTGGGTTCTGTTAAAGATGACTTACTACTCCGCAAGCCTGGAGTTTATAAGATACCATGTGAATGTGGCCTTTCATATATCGGACAAACGAATCGTACAGTCCAAGAGAGGTGTACGGAACATCGCAGGTACACTCGGCTCTTACAACCCAGTAAATCAGCTGTGGCAGAGCATTGTATTGATTCTGGTCACTCTATGGTATATGAAAATGTCAAAATTCTGACTTCTGTTTCATCTTTCTGGGACTCCGTAGTAAAAGAGGCCATTGAAATCCGCTTAACGAAGAATTTAATTAATAGAGACAGCGGTTTCACATTAGATAAATCATGGAATCCGGCACTTTCAATGTTGAACTTACAAAGACGTCGCTACAGTTCAGCTCCCAGTAATACATCGACCTCCCAGCATGGATCGATTGCGCAGCCACAGACGTAACTCATGCATATTGTACGTCTTTGCCGCCGATCAACATCACTGGCGCCTTGTTTATCTGTGGCCGCATGCGCAGTGGCGCGGTCCGCGAGTTTAAAAGGATGGAGCGAGCGCTGGGGCGTCAGTCGTACGGCTCTCTCTGAAGATGGCTGAAAGGTATACAGCCGAAATATTAGAAGAAGAAGCAGAATTCATGCGGCTGCATTCCCGAAACTTAATGGAGCAATCTTTGCGCCGCGAAAACCTGAAGATTCACATCAAGTACCTCTTCGGGGAGGAGATGGTTTTATGTGTTCGACGATTGGACAAGCTACGACATTTGAGAGCGAGATTATTGAGCTCTTTAAGTTTTTTACTGAGGTGCCGTGACCATGGCATAATTCCGAAGTTTGCCAGGTTAGTACATTTTATAAAATCGACTTCCATGAATAAGATTTTAATTAAAGCTGGTTCTGCTATCGTTAAGGAGAGGATCCGATATACACGAAGGAAGCTGGATCTTGTTTCTCAAGAACTTTATCGTCTGCACCTGAAGATGTCTGTGGAGTTACCCAGCAACTCTTGGAACTGGATAGAGGGTACAACATGGGCCAAATCAGACTGGGTTCGTGAGGTAGCGACATTAAGACAGACTGCTAAGTTCAGCCGACTTGAGCCATCTCCACAGCAAGAAAGTATCATTCGACGCTCCGTCATTAATATGACGGGTAGAGATTTGGACGATGCTACGATGATGGTCTTAAGCAAAGGACTGAATTTTGCACCCACGCCAAAGGTTTTGCCTATACCTGCATTCATCAGTGCCGTTGAAGAAGCCGTTCGACCACTCTCTACGGATTCTGCAGATGAAATAAGACGCGAAACTTGTCGAGCTGTTATGAAGGCTCGCCCACAAAGAAGCAATATATCTGTGGCACAGAGGACTGCACTACGTATGCTCCGCCAAGATACCGAAACGGTGGTTCTCCCTGCCGATAAAGGTAATGCCACTGTTTTAATGTCACGTGACGACTATCATGATAAGATATACAGCTTACTGAATGATAGTATGTACCGGAAGATCAGTAAGGACCCCACCAACAAGGTGGTAAGGAAGACGGCGTCGCTTTTGAATGCCTCCCCATTTCCACCGGAAGTCATACGAAGACTGAAACCAAGTGGTGCAGTGCCTCCAAGGCTTTATGGACTCCCAAAGATCCATAAGAAAGACGTTCCTCTACGTCCTATCGTGAGCAATATTGGTTCTCCCAACTATGATTGTGCCAAGCACCTGGCGTCACTATTGAGGCCGCTTGTGGGAAAATGTGATCATCATATAAGGAACTCTGCAGATTTCATTGGCAAGTTAAAATCTTTGAAACTGAACACCTCTGATCTATTAGTCAGCTTTGATGTAGTGTCGCTATTTACTAAGGTACCTCTCTCCGAATCTTTAGATCTTATTGGAAAAAGTTTTGATAAGGAGATTTTAGCTTTGTTTCACCATGTGATGACCTCCACATACTTTTTATTTAATAACGACTTTTTTGAACAGACTGACGGTGTTGCCATGGGTAGTCCTTTGTCACCCTTGGTGGCCAATTTATTTATGGAGGACTTCGAGGAGAAGGCCCTGGAGTCTGCTGGTTTGAAGCCTACAGTTTTTTGGAGGTACGTTGATGACACCTTCGTAGTGTGGCCCCATGGCGAGGACAAATTGCAGGACTTCTTAAACCATCTGAATTCCATCCATGGACATATTCAGTTTACAATGGAAGTGGAAAAGGAGGGATGTCTTCCATTTTTGGATGTCTTGGTCCGGCGCAAAGAAGATGGCACTTTGGGTCATGCAGTATATCGGAAACCGACCCATACGGACTTATATTTACATGGAAATAGCTGTCACCATCCTTCGCAGACGAGTAGTGTTCTAAGAACTTTGGTACACCGAGCACACGTCATATCTGATGAAAGTAGTTTAAAAGACGAACTTTTACATCTGAAGAGAGTTTTTGAGGACAACGGGTATTCTCCACAACAGATACGTAAGGCACTACAAATAAAACCTAAGGTGTCCGTAAGGAATGCAGAAGATGACGAGAAAACATTTAAATCCATGGCTATCCTGCCGTACGTGGGAAGCCTTTCATCCAAAATAGGACGGATCCTCACTAAACATAAAGTAAAAGTGATTTTTCGTCCACCGGCGAAGACGGCTGCTCTCCTGGGTTCTGTTAAAGATGACTTACTACTCCGCAAGCCTGGAGTTTATAAGATACCATGTGAATGTGGCCTTTCATATATCGGACAAACGAATCGTACAGTCCAAGAGAGGTGTACGGAACATCGCAGGTACACTCGGCTCTTACAACCCAGTAAATCAGCTGTGGCAGAGCATTGTATTGATTCTGGTCACTCTATGGTATATGAAAATGTCAAAATTCTGACTTCTGTTTCATCTTTCTGGGACTCCGTAGTAAAAGAGGCCATTGAAATCCGCTTAACGAAGAATTTAATTAATAGAGACAGCGGTTTCACATTAGATAAATCATGGAATCCGGCACTTTCAATGTTGAACTTACAAAGACGTCGCTACAGTTCAGCTCCCAGTAATACATCGACCTCCCAGCATGGATCGATTGCGCAGCCACAGACGTAACTCATGCATATTGTACGTCTTTGCCGCCGATCAACATCACTGGCGCCTTGTTTATCTGTGGCCGCATGCGCAGTGGCGCGGTCCGCGAGTTTAAAAGGATGGAGCGAGCGCTGGGGCGTCAGTCGTACGGCTCTCTCTGAAGATGGCTGAAAGGTATACAGCCGAAATATTAGAAGAAGAAGCAGAATTCATGCGGCTGCATTCCCGAAACTTAATGGAGCAATCTTTGCGCCGCGAAAACCTGAAGATTCACAAATGGAATGTTGTCTACTCCCGGGGCCTTGTTTCGACTCAGGTCTTTCAGTGCTCTGTCAAACTCTTCACGCAGTATCTTATCTCCCATTTCGTCTTCATCTACATCCTCTTCGATTTCCATAATATTGTCCTCAAGTACATCGCCCTTGTATAAACCCTCTATATACTCCTGCCACCTTTCAGCCTTTCCTTCTTTGCTTAGAACTGGGTTGCCATCTGAGCTCTTGATATTCATACATGTGGTTCTCTTCTCTCCAAAGGTCTCTTTAATTTTCCTGTAGGCAGTATCTATCTTACCCCCAGTGAGACAAGCCTCTACATCCTTACATTTGTCCTCTAGCCATCCCTGCTTAGCCATTTTGCACTTCCTGTTGATATCATTTTTGAGACGTTTGTATTCCTTTTTGCCTGCTTCATTTACTGCATTTTTATATTTTCTCCTTTCATCAATTAAATTCAATATTTCTTCTGTTACCCAAGGATTTCTATTAGCCCTCGTCTTTTTACCTACTTTATCCTCTGCTGCCTTCACTACTTCATCCCTCAGAGCTACCCATTCTTCTTCTACTGTATTTCTTTCCCCCATTCCTGTCAGTTGTTCCCTTATGCTCTCCCTGAAACTCTGTACAACCTCTGGTTCTTTCAGTTTATCCAGGTCCCATCTCCTTAAATTCCCACCTTTTTGCAGTTTCTTCAGTTTCAATCTGCAGTTCATAACCAATAGATTGTGGTCAGAATCCACATCTGCCCCAGGAAATGTCTTACAATTTAAAACCTGGTTCCTAAATCTCTGTCTTACCATTATATAATCTATCTGATACCTGTTAGTATCTCCAGGATTCTTCCAGGTATACAACCTTCTTTTATGATTCTTGAACCAAGTGTTGGCTATGATTAAGTTATGCTCTGTGCAAAATTCTACAAGGCGGCTTCCTCTTTCATTCCTTCCCCCCAATCCATATTCACCTACTATGTTTCCTTCTCTCCCTTTTCCTACTGACGAATTCCAGTCGCCCATGACTATTAAATTTTCGTCTCCCTTCACTACCTGAATAATTTCTTTTATCTCATCATACATTTCATCTATTTCTTCATCATCTGGAGAGGTAGTTGGCATATAAACTTGTACTAATGTAGTAGGCATGGGCTTTGTGTCTATCTTGGCCACAATAATGCGTTCACTATGCTGTTTGTAGTAGCTAACCCGCACTCCTATTTTTTTATTCATTATTAAACCTACTCCTGCATTACCCCTATTTGATTTTGTATTTATAACCCTGTAATCACCTGACCAAAAGTCTTGTTCCTCCTGCCACCGAACTTCACTAATTCCCACTATATCTAACTTTTACCTATCCATTTCCCTTTTTAAATTTTCTAACCTACCTGCCCGATTAAGGGATCTGACATTCCACGCTCCGATCCGTAGAACGCCAGTTTTCTTTCTCCTGATAACGACGTCCTCCTGAGTAGTCCCCGCCCGGAGATCCGAATGGGGGACTATTTTACCTCCGGAATATTTTACCCAAGAGGACGCCATCACCATTTAATCATACAGTAGAGCTGCATGTCCTCGGGAAAAATTACGGCTGTAGTTTCCCCTTGCTTTCAGCCGTTCGCAGTACCAGCACAGCAAGGCCGTTTTGGTTAATGTTACAAGGCCAGATCAGTCAATCATCCAGACTGTTGGCCCTGCAACTACTGAAAAGGCTGCTGCCCCTCTTCAGGAACCACATGTTTGTCTGGCCTCTCAACAGATACCCCTCCGTTGTGGTTGCACCTACGGCACGGCCATCTGTATCGCTGAGGCACGCAAGCCTCCCCACCAACGGCAAGGTCCATGGTTCATGGGGGGGGGGGTCAAAGTAGAGTGGATATAAAATGTAGACTGGCAATGGCAAGGAAAGCGTTTCTGAAGAAGAGAAATTTGTTAACATCAAGTATAGATTTAAGTGTCAGGAATTCGTTTCCGAAAGTATTTGTATGGAGCGTAGCCATGTATGGAAGTGAAACATGGACAATAACTAGTTTGGACAAGAAGCGAATAGAAGCTTTCGAAATGTGGTGCTACAGAATAATGCTGAAGATTAGATGGGTAGATCATATAACTAAAGAGGAGGTATTGAATAGGTTTGGGGAAAAAAGAAGTTTGTGGCACAACTTGACTAGAAGAAGGGATCGGTTGGTAGGACATGTTCTGAGGCATCAAGGGATCACCAAATTAGTTATGGAAAGCAGTTTGGAGGATAAAAATCTTAGAGGGAGACCGAGTACACTAAACAGATTCAGAAGGACGTAGGTTGCAGTAGGTACTGGGAGATGAAGAAACTTGCACAGGATAGAGTAGCATGGAGAGCTGCATCAAACCAGTCTCAGGACTGAAGACCACAACAACAGCAACAAGTTCTAGGGGACTGATGATCTCAGATGTTAAGTCCCATAGTGCCCAGAGCCATTTGAACCATCTTCCATGTTAATAGTGTTCAGTTCTAATATCTCCATTCCCAACCATGTTTATCTTCCTTAGGGACTTCAAGTCTGCTGCTTGTCATTTCTTTTTTTTCCTTTCTTCCTCCTTTTTTGTGGTTATCCAACTTTTCCTTCCATATGAAAACACAGGAAACGCCATCACTTATAGAGTTTCATAATAGTCTCTGTTTGCACTTTCTGTACTTTGTGGCACAATGTTCTCTAATTATACCACAGGCAGCTTGGCTTTAGACTATTTTCTTCTCAGTATCAGAGTCAAAATTAAAACGAGAGCACAGGACCAATATTTTTGACTTATACAAAATGGCCAAAACCATATAGGATCGATAGATTGGAGTACCATGAGCCAAAATGAATTTTCTAGTGACATTTTAAAACACGTCACCAAAAGTTACAAAACTGCATCACACCATTGAGTCAGATTGTAGGAAAGTAATTAGATGATCGATTTAATATACAAGAAATAGGTTGTTCTGACACTTCCAGTGTAGTGCAAACCTGGGGAACCATTCGAAGAAAAAAAACTATACCAAAATAACAAAATCGTACAAAACCGTCTGACAAATTATAAGTATTTCAGTAGTAGATTTAAGTCAATTAATGCGTTAAAATAATTTTTCAGGTGAAAACGTGAGCAGCATCCATTTCGAGACCACTATGAATACATTAACTAGTTTGCCGATCTGTATCAAACCATTACGTCTTAAAACTTTGGGATATGGTACAGTAAGTTGCCTAGAAGCGGAAAAAATTGATATGAGACATACAGAAAACAGAGCAAACGCTCTCCGAATGTGGAGGTAACTGGGTAGGCGTGGGTTACATTTACAGGCAATTTTAGAACACAGAACGATGTGGTTCGCAGGGAGCAATTCGCACATGGAGTCAAGTATGCGGCAACAAGAGGAATGTAGGAAAACGATGACATCGAAGCGAGCTGAATCAAGGTAGACAATTTTTCTCTCTTTGAGTTCGTATTATAGTGTATGTCTACTAAGGTGCAGTGATGCACGCGAGTTGAATATTGTATTTGATGCTTTGCAGGAGGACAGAGAATCATTCACGTCTAAACTTACATCTGTATTAAATGATAACAGAGAGTGTACGGGATGATTGATTGAGATAGAGCTGTAACTAGATACGATTTAAACGTTGACTCATTTATTCTAGAGAAGGGCAAGTTGATGAAATTGAATTTTTTTTTTTTTTTTTTTTTTTTTGCCAGTGTTCTATCTGGATGCTTTAGTCACGTGATATAGCCTGCGTTCTAGCCATATGCAGCTACAGTGCCTTACACATGATAGATTGGATGATTTACGTAAATATGTACCGAACTACGTTGTGTGTAAATATCACTCCGTTCTTGTTCTTCTTAACTGTATGCTATTAAATTAAGGCACTTTGAGATCTGTTACTATAGATCGATATGGTGTGCTAAGCTCCAGTACTTGGGTACATCTCGAGAAATGTGGTGCACTTGGAGGGGTTAGGCATAGGAATGCTCTAAGCAGACAAGAGAGGTAAAGTGTAGCTATATTCCTCTGCTCGGTTGAGGATTAATAGGGTAGCGACGTTGCGGGGTAGAGTGGTCAATGACGAAGTCAGGATGTTTTTTTAACGTAAGAGGGCGAGATTCCTCTGTGACCGCCATAGGCAGAGAGATTAATCGAGTGCTATCCGCGAAGTCTTAGAAATATGTATATCGTTGTCTGGTATACTTTGATCGTTTTTATGTGTTCGAGAATTTAGTGTGACTGGACGTACTGAGCAGTCATCTATCAATGCTAGCAATGATACTTGCAAAGTAGAGGAGGTATGGTTTAGCTATGACATTGAAATCAGGAAAACATGCTGTGACATGATTGGCCAGTGTGCTTTATTACCATGACAAGGTGCGCGTCGGAATATTGTTATCATTGGTTTGTGTTTAAGTATATAATATTAAATGCCCCATCCTCAGTGAGAGGGGTGTTCAAATGGTTCAAATGGCTCTGAGCATTATGTGACTTAACACCTGTGGTCATCAGTCCCCTAGAACTTAGAACTACTTAAACCTAACTAACCTAAGGACATCACACACATCCATGCCCGAGGCTGGATTCGAACCTGCGACCGTAGCAGTCGCGCGGTTCCGGACTGCTCGCCTAGAGCCGCGAGACCACCGCGGCCGGCGAGAGGGGTGTGTATGTCGGTAAAACTGTTTGCTTATTTGACTACATGTATGCGTAATTTAGTACATTTAAGTGTTCACCGAATATGACTGTCTGTGGAAAAAGGAATTATTATGTTCTATTGAGCTGGGTTGTATGTTAGGGTGTAAATGCTTGTTCAAAATTATTATAACAGGGTGGGTGGCATATAAGTAGAACAAGTTCTGTGAAAGCGTGTGTAGAAGGAGTGAGCGAGTAGATGACACGACTCATCTACGACTGTATCATTAGGACATGTAAATAAATGTCGGATAATCTAAACTGAGGTCATTTTTTTTTCTTTTTAATTATATGTATGACTTCTGCTTGGAGTTATGTTTGTCTATTTGTTCTAAATGAATACTCATCTTTGCTTAGAAAGTGAGTTTTGACAGAATTTTCGGCACAGCGTGAATGACGACGGGTTCGCTGGCTGGGGGAGACACTGTTTACATGTCGAGTTGGAGATGCAGGGGAGGATAGAGATCTGCGCTATTCAGGAATCCATCTGTGCAATGTATATCGTCAGACAATAGCTGGAGAGCTCAGGTATAGAGAGAGAGCCCACTACGGCATGCTGGTCCTGGGGCTTAGTGGACTGCTGTTTAGATGGACAGATATGTGGCTTTTACATGCCGCCACCGGCGCTTGCATTTCAGGTGAATGGTCAAGACAAGGTCCTGTTGCAGTAACTGAGGTCATTCTGCTTGTAGACAGGCTGCAGAAGGTAATTGATATGTCTTTCCCCGACTTAAATTGCATATATCAGATGCACAAAGATCTGGAAATGGGATCAGCTGAACGATGTGTAGGGTGTGACTAGAGCCAAGTTGGAATTTTAATGTAGCATGCAGGTTCGGGAAAGGCGACACGTTTCGCACTGGGTGCAGCTGTCTTGAATAATGGTAACTGCGTAATCAACTGATGTGATGACAGAGCGCTCTGATGGTTGTCGTAGGAGCTAAACACAGTTGAATTTGGAGCCAATTTTGTTAGGTAACATGATATAAATAATAATAAATAATAAATAATAATAAATGATCATAAATGATAATAAATAACTGGAGCAACTGTCCGAATGCAGAGACCTGTTGGAGTGTTTGATGTCCTCTAGACGACCGAATAGCGAAGTAATAGTATGTGTTGGGCGGCTTTGGTGATAAAGTCAGAATTTGAGAAGATGATTGATTTGGGTTGGAGTGTTATTAGATGGGATGTAGATTGTTCCGTTGACTACTTCTACACATTTGCTTCCTTTATTTAGCTGAGTGAAGATCGATTGTGGTGTGTTCGATACATCCTTGTCTGTTCTCTAGACCTGGGACAGACCTTAGTTGACGTGTAAATTATAGCCAAGATCTTGAAAATGTTACATGACTGAGACCGGCATTCGAGAGTGGAAATATCATTTTGCATATGTTTGTTTCTAGTTAGTCAGTGGTTTACAACATGTTGCACATAGATAAAGTTCGGCGTCTGTAGAGAATTAATTTGAAGCCTATCTCTTGGGAATTATGATGAACTAGTGATCGGTAGGGTGTAGCCTAGTGCATGATATTGAGAAGTACAGCTAAAATAGTGTAATATTATGGAGAAAGTACATGTGTTCTTGCAGTCTATGAGTCTGAGGATGTTTGTAGAAAAGCGAACAGATAAGGAAGGAGAGACAGTGAGGGGGGGGGGGGGTGGGGACGATTTTGTAAAATTTGTAAAAAGAGTTCTGAGGGTGACTTAGGGATGCTGATGTAAGAGGGAAGATTGGCTCTGAGTGTTGGGTCTGTTGAGAGAACAAGTTGACGGTGCTTTCCTAGGATTTGGGGGGCATTACTGTATATAGAAGCTGTAGGAATAGGATATTTTATTCGCATGCTGTAGAGATATACTGGATAAGTGCAATGTTTTGTGTCAAATGTGTATATACTGCATTGTGAAGTTAATGTGGTTTACATTGTGTAGCGTTTGTATATACTGCACTGCACAGTTAATATTGATTATGTTACGTGACGAGTAGAGAGGAAGTCGTAAGGACGGTAGAGATATTTCCAGAGTAACAGCGGTCAAGAGAGTGTATTCAAGATACTTAGCTCATTGTGGAATGCCAATCAAATGAGACCACGATCGTAAAATTTAACTGTATAAGTATAATGAGATCAACGACTTCAGTATTCGAGAGTGCGAATATAATTTTTTGGTCTGTTTGTTTCTAGTTATTCAGTGGTTTAAAGTATGCTGTACTTAGAAAAAAAACTGGTGTGTTCTTGTAGTCTATGAGTCTGGATAAGTTTGTAGAAAAAAAAGCGAGGAGGCAAGGAAGAAGAAGAGAGAGTAACGTATTTGTGTTGAGGGGGAGCGATCGCCGAATTTGTAGAGCAGTTCTGAGAGGGACTTCCGCCCGTTGACGCAGAAGGGCTGATTACCGCTGAGTGTGGCGTGTATAGAAAGAAAGAGCAGGTTCACAGTGCTTCCTTAGGAATTGAGAGAATTGGGGCATCTAGTGGGTATTGTAAAGTTAATGTGGCTTAATTGTGTAGGGTTTGCATATAATGGGTTGTAAGTTACTATTGCTTATGTTATGGGATGAGTAGAGAGGATGACCGTGTGTGTGTGTGTGTGTGTGTGTGTGTGTGTGTGTGTGTGTGTGTGTGCGTGTGCGTGTGTAGATTGAGGGGGCCGTGGAAGTAATTTAGCGATCTCTGTAAAAGTAAGCACAGGAAGCCTCAGAAAAAAAAGCAGGATGGTACTTCGATAACGGGTCCTTAGGAAATTAGGCCAGTAAATTCGGTAAGAAGGAATAAGAATGATTAATCGGTTGTTCTGGGATATAGGAGGGTTGAGAACATTTGCGTATGTTCAGAGCTGGAAAGGTAGGAGGTGGAGAGCGCATTCAGTATTATTTTGGTGAACAAGTTTTGTTAGGGTAAGAATTTGAATTTACAAATAAGCTGAGAAAACACGAAAGCGAGCTTTAACTATTTTTGGGAAAGGTTGACTGGGGTCTTTTTTGTTTTAATTTTCAAATGATCGTTTTAGAATGTGAGGGGAGAGAAGCATTGGGATGTGTGCGGACGGTGTGTGTGTGAACTCGCTCTCGGCTATTCTGACAACAGACGTGAAGGTGGAGATGTGTCGCATATAGGCCGGCAAGCAATGGAATGCGGCCTTAACATATGTGTTGGTGGATAGTCATGTTCAGTGTGTAGGTGATATGAATTTCTCATGTGTTAGGTGTGAGTGCGGCTGTCATCAAGTCATGTTTGAAGGGTCGAACAGAGGCCTTTGAGCGAACTGAGACCTGTGGGACGTGTGACTTAGTGTGGGATAGGTTGATTACGCGCGTCTGTTGAGTTACTTTTCTGTGCGTTATTTGGACAGATTACGAGTACTGACGGTGTTTACAGTTATGTGTACTGCATTATTTAGGAGTAGTTTGATATTGTGCACTGACATTAGGAGCAGTTTGCGTGTCTGCCGACTGTGCAACATGACACCAGGTATATCAGGGCGAGTGTTTTTTGTATGAGAATGATAGGTAAACTCGATGCGTAAATAAAATGTACGTTAAGTATTTGTGGGACGATATAGAATATGAGAGAGTTCGAGTTGGTTGTTATTTTTTATACTTGGAGGGTTTGTTAGACCGAATTGCTTAGGCGAGTAGCTACGAGAGCGAGAGGGATGTGACTGCAGCATATCTCCGTCTCTCAGCGGTTAACTAAAGATGGGGCGAACAATGTTCTCGGCTAAGGTACTGGGGGTGTGCTCTGGCCATGTGCTAGACTTTGTGGATTGAACAACAGTATTAGGGCCATTGTTTAGCTAGAATATTTATAGAGGAGTATGACCGACGCGAGTATAAAGGTCCAGACTGATGTGGGCGGTCTCGCGCTCGTGGTGTGTGAGAGAGGCAAAGCAGACGATTTTGAGTCATCACAGATGACTTAGGCTAGTGGCTTCGTTTGCCACAATTTTCTTGTGTTTGGTAGCGAAACACGAACTGACCAGCAGAATTGAAGCTTGGCTTATTTTTATAGACAGAATGTGATATAAGTTAATGTAGGTTAGTACACGTTAGTGCACGTTAGTAAACGGAAGCAAGCATTAGCAGATGTTAGCCAACGAACATGGGTCGGTGAAAGGACGCGGTGGTTGGTAGGGACTTTAACTATTTCATTTCAAGTCCAGGTGGGTGTGGCAGTGGCGAAAATTGATTCCAAGTGTAGGTGGACGTGGGAGTTTTCCGCATCAGAGAGGTTAATTAATTGATCAGATTAATTAAATAGTCATGCGGACTTTGTTACATTCACTTGCGGAGGTACTAAGCTAGATGCGCACGATGGCTCATGTGTACGGATTAGATAATCGAAGCATGTGGGCTGAATAATGAGAATCAGGTGATCAGTTAACTTAGTGAGAGCGTTCTTTGTCCGACAGAGCCACGTGGTCGACCGCGCGTTTCGACGTCAAGGAAGTTTCCAACTCGGTAGAAAAAACGTTGCAGTTCGAGCGTGTCAGTTCCTGTCTATCGGTCTTGAATTACAAAGTTTATGGGGATGAGGGCGTCCTTTGTGCTCCAACACACGTGCAGGTGGGCCAGTATGTGGCGTGAGGGTGGTTTGGACAGAGCAAGCGTGTCGATTCCTGTCCGTCGGTGCTGAGAATCTGCGAACTTTTGGAGCGATATAGCATTTAGTGTGTCACGTGATAGAACTTTCCAAATATCTCGCGCGGTTGTGTGAGGTAGGTATCGGCAGGTTCGAACCTGTTCAGAAAAATAAATTTGGGGTGAAACGTGTCCTTTGTCCAGCGTGTAGTCGACAGGTTCTATCCTGTCCAGCGTTAAGAGCTCGCGGGCGCGGAAAGATAGTTGGACTCTGAGGCGAGCGTGGCTGACCGTTTGTGGCTGGACCCTGTGGCGCCGCTCGCCGCCTACCTGGCGCGCTGGCCGCAGGCTGTACGGGCACCGCTGGCCGCTTGACGTCAGCCGGCCAGGGAGCTGCCGATGGAGCGGGCTCAGCCGGCCGCGCGTACGTCAGCTGCGCTCTGGAGTTTCGCTGTGTGAGCATGGAGAAGTCAGTTGGGACACACCTGCGTGACCGTAATGTCTGAAATAAAGAGTAATTTTCCAGGTATTTACAGAAGACTATGTCCGTCGCGTGTATGGAGGGTGTGTGACGTAAGCGGGGCGACGGCGCAACGATTGTACAGTTATTACGCGCGCGCGAGAGCGAGTCAATTAGCGAGTGTTCTAGTGCGGACCAAACGTGCTGTTATATAGTCATGGCGGATTCCACTGTCGAGCAAACTTTGCCGCCAAAATTGTAGCACTGCGTTCTCGATCGCACAAGGACACGTGGTGGACGGTGAGCGGTCGGCATCGACAGGTTTGAACGTGCCCAGGAAAAAATCTTTCGCGCCGAAAGTGTGGCAGGGAACAGCTGACCGTTGTGTGATTCAGCTCCGAGGCAAACAATTGTGGCGGGAAACGTGCGGAGGCGACGAATACATGTGGTGAGCGGACAAGGGGCCGCTGTGAAGTCAAACTCGGCAAATTCCAGCGTGTTCAGGGAAAACATGTTTACGATGTGGGAGTCTTCAGTCCCTTCCCCCCTGCAAAATCAAAGGACGTGACTTACGTTACTATGAGTGCAGTTTATTATTTGACGCGATTATGATAGGCTACCAGTGAAAAAAAGATAAGTGACGGAGAAAGCTCGTACGTGTGATCGATTATGGAGTTGGGATTTGTGATAGATTATTGTTATGGATGTAAGGAAAATACCTTTCTCACCGACAAAATCGGACATCCTGAATAAATAATAAATGATAGTAATAAGTATCAGTTTTCGATACAATATCGTGTTGGAATTTGAATTTGGCGCAATTTTCTAGAGGAGGTAGGCCTATAATAATAAATAATAATAATAATAATAATAAATGATAATGAATGATGATAAATGACAATGAATGATAATGAATGATAATAAATAATAATGAATAATAATAAACAAAAGTAAAGTTTTGCAGCCATTATAGTGCTGGAATTTGAATTTGGAGGGAATTTTCTAGTGGAGGCAGGTCAATAATAATAAATAATAATAAATGACAATAAATGATAATGAATGTTAATAAATGATAAGCAATAATAATAATAAAGACAAGTACGGCCCTTGCATGCATTATCCTGTTGGAATCGAACACATGGCAACGACAGCTCAGCAAAGACTGAATGTGCAGGAGAACGGTATTGGTATTTCAGTGGAGGTAGCACAATTGGCTTTCTTCCCGCCAAAATAAACCATCTTTAATGACGTCACGGTGGCACTCTCTGGTGGCAAGGGTATGAACTAACACAGTTGGATTGGATACACACGTGCATGATATAAATAATAATAAATGATAATGAATGTTAATAAATGATAATCACTAATAATAAAGACGATTACGGTCTTTGCATGCATTATCCTGTTGGAATTCAAATTTCCCGCCATTTTCCCTTCTGGAGGCTTAGGTTAGTGGATGTAGTACAATTGGACTATTTTCCCGCCAAAATTCAAACTTCCCGCCATTTTTTCTTGAGGTTAGGTTAGTGGACGTAGCACAATTTGACTATTCTCCCGCCAAAATCCGCCATCTTGGATGACGTCATGCGATGTTGCCATGTCTACATGCCGCCATCTTGCATGACGTCATCGCTGCCATCTTGAATAAATTTGGCAACAATGCAATGTACACTGGCACGAACCTTGCCCCACTACTACCAATACCGCACACACCAGTAAATTATAGGAAACAATTTTTCACCAAGCTCATACTAATGACAGCTACCCTCAAGAGCGTTACTTAATCAAATACTGCAATGTTACTGCATGAAGTGCAAGACTAAAACTGGACATGAGGGGCATTTATCTTGGCCGACACGAAAAAAAAATCACAAATAAAGATGAATAATATCATAAAAACACCGTTTAAGCTCCTCTACATACATTAGTTTTCCTTAGCAACAGTAATAGTTCATTTTTTTAATAGGTGGAGAATATGATGGGGACTCATGAACTAGTAGAGTTTCACTTGTCGACGCTCCCTGATTATTACAGTAGTGAAGACTAATTAAAAATCTAATCATTCAATTCACTTGCCGTTGTTCATAATTTATTTTGCAGGACAATAAACTACAACACTGGGCATAATTAACTTCGAAAAATTAACCATTCGTGATAGGAATCGAAACCACACTAATTTTTAAAATGAGTACTTTATTTGCCTTTTTATCACCTATCAAGCAGGTATTCTAGACAATAATATTTACACAGTCTTGCACTGTAATCCTACAAAACCTATCCAAAAACCTATGCAAATTCACTTTCGTGGTTTTAGCTTTAACTTTTACTACACCTTTTACATTAGAAATAAATTACTTTTAAACACTTGAATGCAAGTATCGCTCATTTACATCAGTATACTCGGTTTTAGTAGTCCTTAGGTGAGGACCCTGAATAGGTTCATGATCAGGGTAGAAAATATGGTTCCGGACACGAATGTATGTTTTTGTGATTATTATTGAAACAACACAAAAATTTACTGGTCCATGCCCATATACATTACTGAATGTATCAAGTTAGTGAGCCGGCCGCGATGGCCGAGGGGTTCTAGGCGCTTCAGTCTGGAACCGCGCGACTGCTATGGTCGCAGGTTCGAATCCTGCCTTGGGCATGGATGTGTGTGATGTCTTTAGGTTAGTTAGGTTTAAGTAGTTCTAAGTTCTAGGGGACTGATAACCTCAGAAGTTAAGTCCCATAGTGCTCAGAGTCATTTTTTTGTTAGTTGAAGTAGAATATAGTTCATTGCTACTTGAATGCATTATTGCTTAAATAACTTAATACATTTCTGATATATGAAATTCAATGATTATAGCTTTGAATAGAGAAGAGAATATACTTCTGTCTGCACACAATAAGACGAGCAATACATAACTGCTTGTACCTTATTACTATCGTCTTAGTATATGGTACCCGTGTTTATTTGTTTTATGATTGTTGTGTTGTCTGTGACTGTGTTATGGCATGCAGTGTCATACATTGTTGGTTTTGGTCCCTTACATGTTGGTCCCTTGTGACTCATGTTCACTTAGTGTTCCTTCCTCGGTTTCGGAATCTGTGGTCGTGTTTTTGTTCTCCCATGTGGCTTGTTGTGTTGTTAGTGCTTGTCTACGCCTCCTTCCATATGGCTTTTGGCGCTTGTATTCTTCGTGCAGAGTGTTCGATACAATATTGGCTAAGCTATTTATTGTGTTCCAGTCATCGGGATTACGTATTATTCTGGCGATGTCATTGTGATTCTGTATAGGTCTCACTTTCGATAGCGCTTTGCACAGCAGTGCGACATGTTCTGGTGTCGCAGTTTCTCCACATTCATCGTTAGTTAGTCCCATAAGGTTTAAATGTACCGGATACTGTCCGCGGCCTGTCAATAAATGGACTATCCCCCGGCTTGGGTCGACGTGTTTTAGTTGTTGTCTTTCGTGTACATCAGGAAAGAAAGAGTGTACTTGGCGACCCTTATCGGATGCATCCCACTCTCTCTGCCATGTTTTAATCCGCCGTTGTTTCATTTGTGTTTTGTTCATAATGTTGGTTCCCGTAATTTCGGTGACTTTATCGAGCCTGTCCCTCTTAAGCCTGTTATGTGCAGCTCTGTAACGTATTGTTATGTCTATAGGGCAGGTTCCCGTCACAACGCGAAGTGCCTCTAGTGACGTCGTGTTGAAGGCTCCGCTCATTGTCAGAAGTACACTATGTTGACCTCGTTTTGCAATTGTCTTGTTAAGTCTGTATGTTCAGTCTGTGAGCCCAAGAACTTGCGGCGAAGCATGCGATGGATTCAGATATCGCAAAGTGGTAGGTCCTTATTGTCTTAATAGGTAATTTGTACTGAGTTGTGTTTAGTCTTATTAGTTTGTGCATAATTTCGGAGGCTTTATCAATTGTCAATTTAATATGGCGGTTGAAAGTCTGGTTTTCGTCTGAATGCAGTCCTAGATAACGTGTGGCTTGCTTCCTCTCTATGCTTCTATTGTCTTCTTTTAGAATTGGATTCCTCTGTAGTGTCCCTCTGAGCAGTAAATATACCGTTTTGTTGGGCGCTATTTTTAATTTATTTTCTTTCCACCAACTGTTAATTTTCTGAAGCAGATGCGTGCCTTTTGTCTCTAGTGCTGCTCTCGAGTTGGCAGACACCACTTTGAGTAGGTCATCTGCGTAAGCCACCACACCTCTTACCCTTTCGTCACTGTCTGGGGTGTTCAGCAATGGCTCCTTCCATATACCAGCCCTCCACTACGCTACTCTGCTTCTGCAGTAATCGAGGAGGCTATTGTAGAGGGAAGCAATAGCCTCATTTCCCTTAACCTGGCGAAGAGGGAGGGCCACCACAAGTTGTCAAAAGCCCCGGCTATGTCGTTAACGCTATTTGTAACTGTCAGTGCTTGGTTGACAGCGTCTACTACCTTCCCTGAAGCCGAACTGATGGGGCGTTAGGCCGAGGAGGCGTCTGTGCTATTGTAAACGGTCACACGGGAGCCTTTCCTGTACCTTGCCTAGAGTGTTTAAGAGACAGATCGGTCGGTACGTTTTGGGGTCTGTTGGCGCTTTTGTTGTGGGTTGGCAGGAGAGCGAACACCGTAATATTAGAGGAAGCAGAAAGGCGCGCGTTTTAGCTCACGCAGGCTGGCGTGAGGTCTGGAACAGGTCAAGGAAATTAGACTTTAGCAAAAAACGGACGTAGCTGGTGGAATACTTAACTTTAATCCATAAATGGTGAGCGTCGCTCTTGGTGGTAGATGTTTACAATATCAATAGTAACTGAACATGGCGCCTTGCTGGGTCGTAGCAAATGACGTAGCTGAAGGCTATGCTAATTATCGTCTCGGCAACTGAGAGCGTATTTTGTCAGTGAACCATCGCTAGCAAAGTCGGTTGTACAACTGGCGCGAGTGCTAGGAAGTCTCTCTAGACCTGCCGTGTGGCGGCGCTCGGTCTGCAATCACTGATAGTGGCGACACGCGGGTCCGACATATACAAACGGACCGCGGCCGATTTAAAGGCTACCACCTAGCAAGTGTGGTGTCTGGCGGTGACACCACATCTTTGTCTTGTGATTTCGTGATTATTACTACATTGGCAGTTTTCCAGAGGTTTGGAATTATGCCTGTTAGTAGTGCCTCCTTGAACATGTTAGTAAGTAAAGGTGTGATTTGTGTTACTGTTTGTTTCAATGTTTCTGAAAGTATTTTGTCTGAGCCGGGTGCTTTTCGGTTTTTAAGTCTGCTGATTGCCGTAGCGACTTCTTCTTGAGCGAGTGGCATGGTTACACTGTCACTGATGTATGGTTGACTCTTGCTCTCTCTTAGGTCAGCGTGGTGTCGCTCGTCTTGTGCGGGATCGTCATCCGGGAGGAGCCAGTTCAGAAGATATTCTGCTGTGCTTCTCCACCCTCTGGTCATTGTGCCATTAGCTTGTTTTAGTGATGACAGAACTGTCGGTGTCTTAACTCGTTCTGTTTCTGTCTTGAATGGTTGTCCCTAGATGACATTCTGTAGCTGGGTTTTTACCAAGTTGGTCCAGTAGTCTTGCCTTGTTGTATTTGCCAGTCGGCTCTTCCTATGAGTAAATGCTGCTGTTGGTGGTCCAAGTTATGTGTATTGACATATCTATCCATGGTTATGACGATTGAGTTGTGGTCGCTGTGTGTAGCTCTATCTGATACCCTCCATGTATTGACTAGTGGAAGAGATTTTGCGTTCCCTAGGGAAAGGTCTACGTTAGTTACACCACCGGCGTCTCCACGGTAGGTATGTGGCTCACCTTCCTTAATCAGTATGAAGGGGTTGCATTCATTTACCACGTCAAGCACTAGTTGCCCTCTGTCGTCAGTTCTATATGAGTTCTACAAGGGGATTTTGCGTTGATATCAGAATGAGCAACTTTTTCTTTCTGAGTGTCGTGCAATGTCTTTTATTTTGTCCAGGAAAGGTTCTATATCATACGAGTACTGACCGTAAATAGACGACATGAGCCATACATCCTGTCCTGTCTGCTGTGGCAATATGTTCCGAGCAAGACTGGGTGAACTGTGTTACCATGAGGTTTTTATTAACTACTATTATTGCGGCTTTCGCGTTTGGTGTTCCAGCTATTGTGATGTAAGATGAGGGGAGCCCTGAAATTTTCCCGTCTCGCCGAAAAGGTTCCTGAACTCAGGCGATGTCTGCTTTTGTTTCTTCTACGAGCCTACCTACTTCCATGTCAACTAGGGTACTGCCCTGGCAATTGTATTACCTTCAGAAGGGATATCTAGTGAAGGTAAAACACTTGCGTGAGGTTTCTTTAAAATCCAGAAACACACGTCCATGGTGACATAAAAGTTTTCTTGGTTTTGTACCGCGCCATAACGTAAAAAAAAACTACTGCTGCTGGAGAAAAACCAACGTTTCGGCCGCGATTGCAGCGGCCTTCTTCTGGGTCTAATGGTGCCTTCTAGGTATGCAGTGTCCTTTATATTTTGTTGTTAGTGTTCACTGCGCATGCCATTAGGTCACAATTTTAAAAAGGTAGTTAGTTTCGTTGGTCACTTAAGACATATGCGACCTGGTTGAATTGTGCCTGACTTCAACGTACTTCAAATGGCAAGAAAAATACTACGAGCAGACAGACGGCGTAGCAATGGGGTCTCCACTATCTCCGCTGTCAGCCGACTTATTCATGGAAGCCTTTGAAGATACGGCCCTCGGTTCAGCTCCTTTACGCCCACGTTGCTGGTTCAGATACGTGGACGACACGTTCGCTATATGGCCTCATGGTGAAACCGAGCCACGCAAGTTTCACGAATATTTGAACAATATGCATGGGAAGATACAGTTCACGCTGGAAGCAGAAAATAATGGTGCTATCCCATTTCTAGACGTCGAAGTGTACAGGAGAACGAAGGGCAGACTGGGGCACAGAGTATATCGCAAGCCTACACATACAGACAGGTGTCTGCACGCCCAATCCTACCACCACCCAGCGCAGAAGGACTCTGTCATCCGCTCTTTGGCAATCCCTGCGCAGCGCTTAAGTGATGCTCAAAACATCAAATCTGAACTTAAAAGATTACGCACAACGTTTCTAGCCAATGGCTACAGCCATAAGTCGATGAACACAGCCTTGTCGCTGAACACAAGCAAGAAAGATAAGCACGAAATAGACAAACTACAGCCAACAGTGCGCTTACCTTATGTGAAAAACGATACTGACCGAATAGGCAAACACCTTCGCCGTGTTTGGATGCAGCCTGTCTTCTATAGTGGTCGTAGGATCCAGGATGTGCTAGGTTCCACCAAGGACAAGGTGGATGCATTACACACTGCAGACGTTTTACGAGGTGGAATGCAAATATGGAGAGGCATACATCGGCCAGACTGGTAGGCCAATAGCCACGAGCATTCGGGAACACGAGCGTTATATTCGTCTAGAGCAACACAACAAATCGGCAGTGGCAGAACATCACCAAGACTGCGGAAGAGAAGTAAAATTCAGCTAAGCCTGTGTGTTGGTCAAGCAGCCAATTATGACGAAACGCAAAATCAGAGAGACCATCGAAATACTTAAACACCCTAACGATCTGACCAGGGAGGATGGACTCAGGCTTGCCCCATCTTGGCTGCCAGCAATCAGAGCCCAACGGACCGCACTGTCAACACGAGGCACGAGCACTACCGGCGAGTAACTGCCGCCGCGCGGCCGACGTCCAGCAGTTGGTAAACAGCAGCCAACATCTCATTCGACGGTGACCACCAATCATGGTACATAACACAAGAGCCAATAGACAAGGTCACGTTTTCCCTCCACCGCAATAACCTATTAAAATATAGTTCCCTCTCCTTCTTACCTAAGTGACCAATGAAACTAACTACCTTTTTAATATTATGACGTAATGGCATGAGCGGTGAACACTAACAACGAAATATAAAGGACACTGCATAGCTAGAACGCACCATTAGGCTACACCCAGAAGAAGGCCGCTGCAACCGTGGCCGTAACGTTGGTTTTTCTCCAGCAGCAGTAGCTTTTTTTTTTTGCGTTATGACCGGTTTTTCTCCAGCAGCAGTAGCTTTTTTTTTTACATTATGACCGGTTTTTCTCCAGCAGCAGTAGCTCTTTTTTTTTACATTATGACGCGGTACCAAACCCAGAAAATCTTTATGTCGAATGACACTGGCAGCGGAAGCCTACGCAATTATATGCGTCAATGTGCTCTCACGAAGTCCTTGTATACTTTCTCTAGGTTTAGGCCCTCTCCCCTTCGCGCACATGCCTCCCCTAGAAGCTTACATAGCTCTTTTGGGTTCGTTGGCAGATATTCAACTCTTAGGATCATCCTGTTGGTTTGTTCTGTAGAAGATTTTACCCCCGTTTTCATGCGTAGTTCGTATTACATAGCGAAGAGCTGTTTGAAATATATCCTCTTTTTCTAGTCTGCTAATCCGTTGGTTAACTTCTAAGTGTTCGTAGTTTACGTAATGAGCGGTTGTAAGTAGGCTGTTTAGGTTTTCTTATTGGTAACGCCACGTAGCGCTCTGTATGAAAATCACTGGCTGTGCTGTGTGCAGTCTGTGGCTAGTTTGCATTGTTGTCTGCCATTGTAGTGTTGGACAGCTGGATGTGAACAGCACGTAGCGTTGCGCAGTTGGAGGTGAGCCGCCAGGAGTGGTGGATGTGGGGAGAGGGATGGCGGAGTTTTGAAATTTGTAACCCTGGATATCATGAACTACTATATATATTATGACTGTTAAGGTAAATATATTGTTTGTTCTCTATTAACATCTTTCAATTGCTAACTATGCCTATCAGTAGTTAGTGCCTTCTGTAGTTTGAATCTTTCATTTAGCTGGCAGTAGTGGCGCTCGCTGTATTGCAGTAGTTCGAGTAACCAAGATTTTTGTGAGGTAAGTGATTTGTGAAAGGTACAGGTTAATGTTAGTCAGGGACATTCCTTTGTAGGGATTTCTGAAAGTCAGATTGCGTTGCGCTAAAAAATATTGTGTGTCAGTTTAAGCACAGTCATGTATAATTGTTGAATGGGGTCGTTTCACGGTATTCAGCTTGGGGTCTTTGGTTGTACCTGTTTGGTGTTTTCGACTGTTTGTTTGTCGCTCCGATTTCGAGTAATTTTGTAGTGCAGCACGTCTTTCCTGCTTTATGGTTTCTGGCAGTATGGAGTTCGATGTGTTTTCGCAGAACATTTCCCCTGATAGTGACTTGTTGTTTTTGACCTCTAATGGGGACTTGTTCGTAAAATGTGACAGTTGTATGTCCGTTTCTGGGGTGTTTGTGCCTGGTGTTGCGCCGGTGCAGGATGTGTCTTCCTGTTCACCTACATTACTGCTTTTTCCCTAATGACTGTGTGCGCTACCCCCGTAGACAAAACGAACTGGTGTAATATAAGGTCTACATTTGGTTGTATCATACTTTACTTGTCGCGCGGGAAGTGTGCAGTTGTCTTTGTGTTTGCCTATGGTGTTGGATTTCTTGTGAACTCAGTGAAAGTGGGCACGGACGTCGTCGTATTTCTCTGCACTATCTCGCAGTATTTCTTCTTCCAGTTCGTCAACTCGTAAAAGGAGACCAGCCTGGAAGATGGCCCAATCAAACATGTGACTTTTCAGTTGCCTGGCACGTCATATTTTGTTGCACCCAGCATGCAAATATCGTATATGTAGTCGGTAAAGCTGAAGTACCTACACTGTATTGTCTACCAGAACTGAGGCATTACATTAGTATCGGTATCTGCATTTGTAGGTTGTAATATCCCCATGTGTTGCCGCAAGGCAACGGCTCGCCGCCAGCCTCTCATCCTAGTCGACGGCGATTTGTACCTTTGCCTGTTTGTGTTATTAGTTAAGGGGTCTGTCCTGCGTGTGTTAGGGGGGTGGGTTTCTGACGGTTATGGTAGCACTCCTTGTTAATCGACGTCATCCAGAACATCGTATTCGGTGCGCTCTATTTGTCTTTCGTAGAGCCGTATATATGTAGGACAATCTGCCCCCCCCCCCGTGCCTTCACATGTTCTGTGTCTGTGTTTGCCTGGTATACAGCCTACAGGATTCTCCTGCCTGCATTCTGACTCTTTGTGTTCCCGTTTTGCACCTCCTCCACGTACTGGATCTTTGTCTCAACGCTTCGATGGCTGACCTAAGCCCCAACAATTAAAATATTTTTATACAGCAACAAAGTAGTTGATGTGCAAATTGAATAAAAACCCTTTGTTTTGAAGCAGAAGTAATAGTACTCTCGCCGATACTTCTAGATTATTGTTTACTGTCCTTTTGCCCTTTGGTCCAGTTTTAAATTTCATTTTAACCTCGTTATCGAACTCGTCTTTAGTAATGTGTTCACTCTGGTTTATTTAGTAGAGCTCTTCTAAGAATTCCTGGCCAGTTAAATATGTTGAGACATGATGCACTGCCAGCAGGGGTCTGAACTTCTTGGGTTCTTGACACCTAATGTCCTTAAGCTGTGCTGCTTTTTCTATTATCTTTATCACGTCTACTTGTGAGTCCGTTTCAATTATTACGGTGTTTGCTGTTGCTGGCCGCGGTGGCCGAGCGGTTCTAGACGCTACAGTCTGGAACCGAGTGACAGCTACGGTCGCAGGTTCGAATCCTGCCTCGGGTATGGATGTGTGTGATGTCCTCAGGTTAGGTTTAAGTAGTTCTAAGTTCTGGGGGACTGATGACCTCAGAAGATACGTCCCATAGCGCTCAGAGCCATCTGAACCATTTTCATTGCTGTTGACCTGCTTGATTTTATTTTTAATTTGTCTTGCTTGGGGTTAATTGTTTTAGTGATGGTTTCTCTTATGGTTCTCGCATCTCGGTTGGTTTCTGGTTTATAGAAAAGTGTGCTGGACTGTTCAGCTTTTGTTTGTTGAATGCTTTCCTGTACTTTGCTTGCGGCAGCCGCAACCGCTGCAAATGAGAGTGACAGGAGTTTCTTTTCTGACTTTAAGGGGCTCCGGAACGCCCTATACTTGCAATGTTAAAATAACGCTTATAAATTACATATTTCCTCACAAAGTATTTGAGGTAGGAAGTTGAACATTTTACAGATTATTTATTGGAATATGGGCTACAACTTAACACAGGGATTTTACAAAATTTTAGTTCAGTTATTAAAGATGTAATGAAAATTCACAACATTTTTTTGCAATTTTTTATTTATATATTCAAAAATATACAGTTTTTTGGAAAAAGGCTGTGATAAATTATGCAGAAGGTACTGTGTAACATTTACTGAAAGTTTGAAACAAATAGGTTTGGAAGATCCTTAGAAAACATGTAATTAGTATGAGAAAATAAAAGTTTTGGGAATCGAGCGACAAAGATTGGATTAACTTTTTAGTGCATTCCAGGTCCATAGGATGGATTATCTTCATCCTCTGCAAACTCCTCCTCCAGCTTCCTCTTGTTCCTCCTCTTGTTTACTCTTGCTTGTATTTCAAGACTCTTTACAGCCCTGTCTGCAGCCCGAAGGCGTTCCTTGTCTAAAGCAAGCATCGCTCGTACCATGTTAGAACCTATCTTCATTCCCATATATCTAAATACCTTACACCTTACAATGTTGCCATCATTGAAAGTCGCAACAGCATCATACACGCCAAAGTGAAGTGTTTCTATTCCAACAAATACAGTCTTGGGGATTCTCGACCATATAACACTATTTACACTTTCATTGGTGTTTTGAGTTTTTCCGTGAATACACTTTTTCAACAGTTCAGGTGCTGATAAGTCTCTGAAAATAGGTTTTATCACGTCCATTATTGCATGAGGCAGACTATGCTTATGAGTGTACACTTCACCAGTTAGCAATCCTTTGTTATATTTACACCAACTGTCTTCTTCTTTGGGACACAAGCTATGCTGGGGATTTTCATCGGTTGAAGAAGTATGAAAGAAAAAGAGCCCAAACAGCCTTCTTCATTTCGTCGACACTTTGTGTATTTTGCCTAATAGCCATTCCATAATAGTTCTATATTTTGTCAATTACACTGTCAATTAACCTTCCCTTCCCATCCAACCCTTTACCATCACTGAGTTTTTGTTTTTTGTACGAAGCTTTCAGTCGCCGAAGTCTTGTTCCCATTCGCTTCTGTACGTGTCCAATACAATCAAATTTCTGCACTACAACATCATCACCATAGGGCTTCAGTCCTTGAACATGTTTGAAACTTTTAGAATCACCGTCACCAAGGTAATTAACATATCGCACAGCGCCACAGTGGGTCACGCCCATGTAGAACACATTTAAAAAAAAATTTAAATATAGTTGTAGTGTTCGGAATTGAATAAATTATATATCTATTAAAAGGTAATAGTCTGCAGATTCAGAAAATGCAAAAAAGTAAAAATTGAACTTTTCATTATTTTGAACCTTTCCGGAGCCCCTTAATATCTGATTTTCTGATTTGAGTTCCGCTATTTCCTGCTCCAGGCGCCGAATGCGTTCCTGGACATCTGGTGCGTTTTCTGAGTCTGGCGTTTTCAGTTCTGAGCTCTTCATTTTGTCCATAAAGCCTTGCTTGACCTAGTGCGAGTACCCAAATTTTGTCTCTAAACTGCGATGTAATTGTGGTTGACGCCCTTTTTTGTTTTAGTTCATTTTGGAACTCCACTAAGACCTCATTTACAGCGCTTATCTTTTTAATTTCCATTTTCGTTCTTTTGGGAATTAACTCTACCCTAGGTACCACTCGTCTTATTGCCCCCGTGCTCCTGCTGGTCGGAGTCGCATCACTGTTTCGACGTCCTCCGACTGATGTGTAGCTCGCATTGATTCCGGGAGCGCGTTCGGTATTTTCCAAAGTAGAAGCGGCTGCCGCCAGTGTGGGCCAGGTTGTGTGCTCCAGTGTCCGCGTATACTCGCGGACGTGGAGCTTAACTTAGTTAGATTAAAAGCCGATGCACACGTCCAAAATGCTTCACACAGTAAGGCAAAGAGAGCGCACACTGGACGAAATTTGCTGTACGGCAGCCGATCCCCAATTTCTGGATCCGTTGCGCATGTAGTTTGTCTCTTAACCGAGTGCAACCAGTCCCGTTAAGCGCAGTCCGCTCTGTGATTTGTTCCACAGCTTGCCGCGCTGTTACTCAGTAGCGCCAGGAAACAAGAGCCACACGCCATTTGACAGGACCTGCAGCCAGATTTCCGTAGACGGCGTCTGCTGAGTCGGCCGCTACTTCTGGGACGCCTCACGCAACGAACAGCTGTGGCCCGCGCAGTCAGCGCTGCCGCAATCCGCTCTGTCAGCGCCGTCTGCGCCCGACGTCACTGCAACCCGCTGCACTCCACGCCGCTAGCAGAAAGCGCAACGTGTCGCAGCTCACAAAGAAGACAATAGCCTGCCGTTCCGCCGACGGAACTTGCCACACGGCGCGCTAGAATACATTCACTGTCAAAGAAAAGAAAGACCTCTCACGGTGATACTACGGTCTCCGAACTAGACTTTAACACGTAACGTGACATACTACGTGAAGTGTTGGCAGAAGAGCCAACACTGTGTTGCTAGAGGAGGCCGAAATGCACGCGTTTAATTACACGCTGACTGGCATGAGGTCTGGAACAGTTAAGGGAATTAATAGTAGCAAATAAAGTACGTAGTTGAAATAATACTTAACTTTAATCCACAATTGGTGTACATCGCTCTTGACGGTACATGTTATAATCTCAATATCAAATGCTATGGCGCCTTGATAGGTCGTAGTAAATGACGTAGCTGAAGGCTATGCTAACTGTCGTCTCGGCAAATGAGAGCGTAGTTGTCAGTGATCCATCTCTGGCTAAGTCGGCTGTACAACTGGGGCGAGTGCTAGTAAGTGTCTCTAGACCTGCCGTGTGGCGGCGCTCGGTCGGCAATCATTGACAGTGGCGACACGCGGGTCCGTCGTATACTAGCGGACCGCGGCCGATTTGAAAGCTACCACCTAGCAAGTGTGGTGTCTGGCGGTGACACCACACTACGTCTTTAGCTATCCACGCTGAAACTTGCACTGCACTCCGATCACATTTTCCCGCCACAAACACGAAAACAAGCGGAGCGCTCGCAGAACACGTCCGCATGCCACGCCACTCGCAGCCAGCTCAAAATTGTTGGGATGCATATTGACGAAAACCTGAACAGGAAGAACGATAATACTGAGCTTCACAAACAATTAGGTTCAGCAGTTGAGCTACTTTAGATCTTTTTATAACTGGAAATCTTGGAAACAAACGTGTCAACCTACTGACATAATTCGCATATTTGCACTCGGTAATGTCGTACGGAATATTTTTCTGGTATAACTCATTATTTCCAAAGAAAATACTGACTGTAAAAAAGTGCGCAAATATGTGATTTTCACCCACAGACGTCATGTAGGTGTCTCTTCAAGCAGCCTTTGAATTACACCGTCACAGTACATGCACTCTCTAATTCGTCATAAATAACGCATCTCAGTTTCAGAAGAACAGTGATGTACATTGAGCTATGGCTGGCTCGCGCTGATGCCGTTGTTTTCTTTTCGGCATTTTCTCACCATCGAGTGGCGCCTTATTGCACCCTCAGTTATTACCTGGACGAGTTGCCCACTTGCCTCTGTCAGTGGCAGCAGCAGATTTTATCGATACTAGTACTGCTGTACCATCTTAGGTGTGACCGCTATATTTTCCGTGTCGTGGTGCGTGTGGGTAGTCGGAAGTCTCTGTAGCGTGTGGTCAAGCTGGAGCCACTGGCGGCGTGCATACACAGAGTTGTGAGGCAGTAGCTGCGACAGCTGCTAAGTTCGTCGCCCATCGAACCTGGATACTGGAATTGAGTAATCAGTTAACTTGTTACGTAACCTCAGCTGCTGTGACATCTCTTGGTTCATTGCCTGTTGTCGCTTGCTGGGCTGTTCCCTCAAGCAGCTACGTATGCTGTGCTGGAGTCGGCCAGTTTTGCAGCTATCTTCCTGTATGATGTTTAACTATTGGAATGATTGTAACTTATTAGGGAAGTGCAGCAGCGGTATCTTATGCCTTGTGGCCATTAACGTTCCGGTTACCTGCCTTGGTCGTTAGTGTAGTTTTCCGGCAGTTTTTTTCCTCGCCGTGTTGATGCGATCCAGCAAGGCGTGTAGTTCGACGGCTTGATGTTGTTCTCCGATTTTTTTCCTTTGAGTGGTTATTGGGCCTTGACTGAGTTTAGATGCCAAATATCAAGACGTAGTGCTGCTGCGATCTTCGTCCTCAATGATATTTTCGCTTGTCCTGCCATTCGTTGGGTGAAAGGGAATTGATTAGGTTGTTGGTTGGTTCTTCAGACGTCCCTAGGTCGTGCTGCGACCCGATTATTTAGTATTACACTTGGCTGCCTGTCTCACCTATCCTGCTGTTAGAATTTCCTCCCCAGGCTGACCCTTGTAACACTTCTGAGCACCACTGTTCTATTGTTTGGGATTGTAATTTTCTTTTGTCTAAAGTACTGTGCGAGGCCTTCAGCCGTGTATTAATTTAGTTTGTTTTAATGTTCAGTACGTGACCTTCAGCCGACCCTTATGTGAAATATTTTAAGATACGGCCTTCAGCCGTCTGAAGTTAAAAAAAGAGTCATAATTTGAAAATTTTCTCTCTATCTTAATTTATTACCCAGACGTTAAGCCTTGAGTTGAGTATTTTATATATACCTACACCACTAGAGGCAAAAATGAGCTTCACTATCCATCGTTAAATCTGTCGGCAGAGCATAAAGGAGATGCAGCAACAAAAGGTTTGATCATTTGGCCAGTAGCATAAAGTGTCTGACTGGTAGCGGAGCAAGTTTTAAATCTAATTTTAAATAATTTCTCCTGGACAGTTTCTTTTACGGATATCCTGTGAACTCACTCGTTCCGAATCATTTCAATAAATGAATCTTTGAAATGTTCAATGGAATATGAACTAACTAACTAACTAACCACATGAGCGTTGTGGGGCAGACAGTGGGTACAGGGGCCAGACGAAGGTGGAAATGGTTGTACGAGAGCAATACGCTCGGCGTGCGTACAAACTCTTCATTACTCCAACAGCCCACGGCAGTTACACATGCACGGTCTTGTCCGGTAGTGCAGCCGGGTGTCGAACCGCGCCACCCTGGTCCCGCGGCATAGACAGCTGCCGTTCTCGCCTCCGCGGTGGCGTTGGCGGCAGCTGTTGCCCCGGTAGTGCCAAGACCTCGCATGGACGGCATACCTCGTAGTGTTGCGTCAGATGCGGCCGACTTACGTTATAGTTACGTTGCTGTTGGGGCGGTTGCGTGCTGCACCGTTAAAGCGACTGTCGGGAGCTAACAAGCGCACAACATCTTCGTGAGTTAGAGGGCAGTCGGTTCGGCCCACGTCCCATCCGGAGGTGGCCAACAGCAGGTAGAACGTTTGTCATCTCTTGGCAGAAGCCAACGCACAGCGGACGCCCATGCTGTCGCAGAAAAGCCGGCAGCAGGCTTTTGTAAACAACAGGGCAGGCCTAGTGGTTGAGTTCACGTACGTGACTCTGCAGGAGCCTTCTAAATGTCTGGAAGCGCCGGTTGTTGCCCCGGTGCGTGGGTCGTAGTTGTGGAGCTGCTGCAGTGACCTGTGCCCTACCCGCTGTTCAAACTCCTTGCCATCGGACAATCACACACAATTACGAATGACAAAACTTTCTATAATTCGTGTAGCTCTAGTCACTGGTTGGTTCTGTGAATTATGCGCACGCTCTGTGTCTAGGTCGCCAGTACAGGGTGTCAATTATGGAACTTTCTCTTGGCCTTATACACTACCGGCCATTAAAATTGCTACACCACGAAGATGACGTGCTACAGACGCGAACTTTAACCGACAGCAAGAAAATGCTGTGATACGCAGATGATTAGCTTTTCAGAGCATTCACACAAGGTTGGCGCCGGTGGCGACACCAACAACGTGCTGACATGAAGGTTTCCAACCGATTTCTCATACACAAACAGCAGTTGACCGGCGTTGACTGGTGAAACGTTGTTGCGATGCCTTTTGGAAGGAGGAGAAATGCGTACCATCGCGTTTTCGACTTTGATAAAGGTCGGATTGTAGCTTATCGCGATTGCGGTTTATCGTATCGGTACATTGCTGCTCGCGTTGGTCGAGATCCAACGACTGTTAGCAGAATATGGAATAGGTGGGTTCAGGAGGGTAATACGGAACGCCGTGCTGGATCCGAACGGCCTCGTATCACTAGCAGTCGAGATGACAGGCATCTTATCCGCATGGCTGTAACGGATCGTGCAGCCTCGTCTCGATCCCTGAGTCAACAGATGGGGACGTTTGCAAGACAACAACCATCTGCACGAACAGTTCGACGACGTTTGCAGCAGCATGGACTATCAGCTCGGAGACAATGGCTGCGGTTACCCTTGACGCTGCATCACAGCCTGCGATGGTGTACTCAACGACGAACCTGGGTGCACGAATGGCAACAAATTTTTTCGGATGAATCCAGGTTCCGTTTACAGCATCATGATGGTCGCATCCTTGTTTGCCGACATCGCGGTGAACGCACATTGGAAGCATGTATTCGTAATCGCTATACTGGCCTATACTGGCGTATCACCCGGCGTAATGGTAAAGGGTGCCATTGGTTACACGTCTCGGTCACCTCTTGTTCGCATGGACGGCACAGTGAACAGTGGACGTTACATTACAGATGTGTAGCGTCCCGTGGCTCTACCCTTCATTCGATCCCTGCGAAGCCCTACATTTCAGCAGGATAATGCACGACCACATGTTGCAGTTCCTGTACAGGCCTTTCTGGATACAGAAAATGTTTGACTGCTGCCCTAGCCAGCACATTCTCCAGATCTCTCACCAACTGAAAACGTGTGGTCAATGGTGGACGAGCAACTGGCTCGTCACAATACGCCAGTCACTACTCTCGATGAACTGTAGTATAGTGTTGAAGCTGCATGGGCAGCTGTACCTCTACACTCCATCCAAGCTCTATTTGACTCAATGCCCAGCCGTATCAAGGCCGTTATTACGGCCAGAGGTGGTTGTTCTGGGTGCTGATTTCTCAGGATCTATGCACCCAAATTGCATGAAAATGTTATCACATGTCAGTTCTAGTATAATATATTTGTCCAATGAATACCCGTTTATCATCCGCATTTCTTCTTGCCGTAGCAATTTTAATGGCCAGTAGTGCAGATGGCGTTGTAAGCGTCACAATATGCACACCAACACATGCGCAGCACACAACTGTTCCTCAGTTTGCATCCGACACGGCCAACATGATTTTCGCCATACAGGATGGCGCGCTGCTGGTAAAGATCTTTTACAAGCAAGGTGACGGTGCGCCAGCTGCCCTGCGGAAGTTCCGAACACTCAACGTCATGAAAAAAGGCAGTGCCCGACGTCCGCTAAGGGTCTTGAGAAATTGATTACAACATTCGAAAATATAGGTTCTTCGGAAATGCAGTGTGGCAGAGGAGGGAAACCAGTTGATCTGTCGTCTCTCGAAGATGTGTCCATTGCATCGCAGGAGAGGCCGATAGGTGTTGCGCAGACAGACACTGCACCGGGAATTTTCCGAACGTTGGACATGCATGTGAGCACGGTGAATAAAATGCTACGAAACATCCTATACTGCTATCCATACGAAGTAGCTTCCTGCTGTCCTGCTAGCAAACCAAATGTTCTCTCTGGAAATTTCTTGCTCCTACGGACAGAAGAAGCCTTATTTCCACCTGCAGGGACATGTCACTAAGCAGAATGGCAAAATACGGGCAACCGGAAAATCCGCACGCACACCAACCGGTGTCATGTCACTCTGTAAAAGTGACTGTGCGGTGCGGATTGACGGCATCGTTCATCGTAGGGCTGTATTTTATTGAGAAGATGAGTCTTGCCGGTCTGTTGCCTTTACCGTCACTGGTAAAGAAGAGTCGTTTGCGCACCAACCTTCAACAGTATGAATGTCTGCGTAGTATCGTTGTTACACAAGATGGTGCTCGTCCGCACACTGCAAAGCCAGTGAAGCGGCTCCTGCAGAGGCATTTCGGAAATGTCGTTCTCCTACAACCTGGGCGTCCATATTAACTGATCATAATCTGTGCGATTTCTGGCTGTGGGGTTGCCTGAAAAAATGTTCAAATGGCTCTAAGCACTATGGGACTTAACTTCTGAGGTCATCAGTCCCCTAGAACTTAGAACTACTTAAGCCTAACTAACCTAAAGACATCACACACATCCATGCCCGAGGCAGGATTCGAACCTGCGACCGTAGCGGTCGCGCGGCTCCAGACTGTAGTGCCCAGAACCGCTCGGCCACCCCGGCCGGCTGTTACCTGAAAGATGTGATCAGTACTCTAATTACGAACGTTGCTGAACTGAAGCCACGCATTGCGCACCGCTTTCTGAATGTGATCACCGACACACTTCGGTTTGTTGTGGAACGTGCTGTTTCTCGATTTCAGCTTGTGGACACCATGCTGGATATGTCTTGCGCCTGAAACCGATGTCACTATGCTTCTTATGCTGTTTCTGGCCTCAGGGCTATTAAAAACCCATTTTTTCTATCCGCTATGATACGACCTTGTCATGGTGCATAGGCTTACGTACTATCTTTTCACTGCTGAACTTGCACACGGAAAAGCATGCATTGTATTGTATTGTATGTTAACCGGGGACCTAGAAACGACGGAGAGGCTCCGTCCCCACTGCAGCAGCAGTGGTCCACGAGCCCACAATGACTACCGCAGTTCACTTCAACCCTCCGCCGCATGACACGGAACCCAGGGTTATTCTGCGGTTCGGCCCCCGGTGGACCCCCCTGGGAATGTTTCACACCAGACGAGTATAACCCCTATGTTTGCGTGGTAGAGTAATGGTGGTGTACGCGTACGTGGAGAACTTGTTTGCGCAACAATCGCTGCCATACTGTAACTGAGGCGAAATAAGGGGAACAAGCCCGCATTCGCCGAAGCAGATGGAAAAACGCCTAAAAACCATCCCCAGGCTGTCCGGTTCACGGGACCTCGACACAAATCCGCCGGGTGGATTCGTGCCGGGAACTAGGCGCTCCTATCCGCCTGAAAAGCCGTGCGTTAGACCGCACGGCCAACCGGGCGGGCTAAAAGCATGCATGGTGTTACGTGCTTTTCAAACCATAGGAGTCGTATTACAATGCATCTGTCATTTGCACCCGACCTCATTTACGTTAAGAGGCTTACTGCGCTATCTATTGGTAAACTTTTCGCTATTTTTGTCCCATGACGATACCCCTGTCCAAATAAGATGCTGTTCAAATTTGACATAATTCTTAGCAGAGGTTCTCTTTCTACAGCGTTTTGAAAATGAGACTTTAATTATGGCCACCCTTTTATTGCGCTTGACTCTCACTGGTTACCCTTGTCCACAACATTCATGCTGAAGTACACTTTCCAGATTCCTCTCAGTGCTTCCTCAAAAATTTTCTGTGCCGTCCTGCCGTCCTACTGCATCTCTAGGCGAAGCTAGTTCCCAAAATACTTATAGTCCAGACATTCACTTGTACACTGGGCGGTAGTATTTAACGAACTCGTGCGGAAAGGGTTTTCGAATTACGGGAGGCATTCTACTAGTTTACAATACATCGTACACATTCTTCATCACGTGCTGACCTAATCAATCTTAAAAAGTTTCGCTTATCCTCTTAATCAAGCTACGACAAACTGCAAAATCATCAACATGTTGTCAGACTAATCACGCCAGGTTTCCGCTACACACGTCACAACAGTACATATTACTCGGAAAGAAAGAAATCTCACCTAACATACCTAATCTCTACACCATAGTACTGATGTATACTTTCAGTTTAAAATTATACTTATCTTCCATCACATACCACTTATCATCAATATTCCCTTCACTTTTCCCACGCTCCAGTAACTTTTAACCAATTACGTTTTATCACGAGTGAAGTCAGCTACTCGAAGTAAAAGAATTCGGCACGTAGCTCATAAACCTAAACTATTCACAATGTAAGAAATTTGTGTTAGAGACACTACAGTAACGTTACATTGTCCATAAAAACCTGAGAGCTATCACTTACGCCTTGAACGGTATCTCTCATTCCGAGAGACGTATCCGATATACGTTATGGTACATCATGATCTCTGCCACGGTTCACGTTGCCACGGTTGGCGCGGCTCTTCTCTCAGGCATGGGTGTGCGTGTTGTTCTTAGCGTAAGTTAAAGTTAGACTACGTAGTGTGTAAGCCTAGGGGCCGATGACCTCAGCAGTTTGGCACCATAGCAACTTACCACGAATTTCCAGTTTTTTCCCACTGGCCTAGGCAATGACAACCGCTTTCCCGTTACAGCCTGTCTTCGTTAATACCACTTAACAATACCACATAACGCTTCTTTGTCACAACTCTCATAACCTTCCTTATAAGTCGTCAATACTTTGTAACAAATACTGTAAACCGCCTCCTCGAAACTTCCACATGTTAACTGAATTGTTCAATTCCGTATATACTGTGGCCAGACTTGATTCACTTTTCTTACTTAAATTATGCATTTCTCATTTGAAGATGTCTTCGAACATATTTGATTCCAAACAAACTAACCATTTCGTAACATCCATTTCGTAGCATGAAAACTTGTAATCATGATGAAATTGGCGAATTCTCTAAAAACAAATTTACAGTTAATATGATATTGTTATGTTTCAGTTTTATGAAAACAAAAGTTATGCCTCCATTTAAAATTTTTCTAATTTTGTTGTCAACAATGAATCTATCCTATAAAATAATAGGAAGATTCTATTTTTCATGTTATCAAAATTTACAACCTGTAAATAATCATTAAGGCCATAAATCATTACGTAAATATTTATTTTCAGAAATGAATATGTGCATTAAATCTGAAAAACAATTTAAATTAAGGCAGTCATGTTAAGGTTAATTTGGACTATATCCTGTTGTAGAAGGTAGTGGAAGCTGAGTTCGTAATATGAGAAATGTGTAGACATGATTATTGTTCTCATGTAAGATATAGATTAAAAATTCTCCAAGGGTCTACACTAGTTGGTATGTGGTTTAATGTCCACAGAGTGCCTGAGATGCGTGCGATGTTCGTTCTTTTTCCTTTTGATACTTGCTATGCATTCCCACTGCTTTGAACGCACAGCTGCAGTTTGTAAGGTGTCAGCGTCGCTTCACTCACTGTTCTTGTTGTGGTCTTCTGTCTGAAGTCTGATTTCATTCTGCTCTCCGTGTTATTCTATCCTATGCAAACCTGTTCATCTCCAATTAACTACTGCAACCTACATTCTTTTGGATCTGCTTACTGTATTCATCTCTTGCTCTCCCCCTCTGGTTTCTATCCCCACACTTCTGTCAAATATTGAAGTGGTAATCCCTTCCTGTCTTTGAACGTGCCCTACCAACCGATCCCTTCTTCTGGTTGTGCCACGAATATTTTTTTCTCTCGAATTCTGTTCAATATTTCCTTACTAGTTGTGTGATCTACCTATCTAATCTTCGGCATTCTTCTTTCAGTTTTCCCTTGTTTGCTTGAGAATAATTTTCCAGTACAGAAATATATAAAAATTATTTCCATTAGACATCAGAGAGAAACTCGTAGAGTTAACACTCCCCACCATTGTGGTGATCTAACCCTTCAAGGACTTTTATATGAAAGCTCACGCAGGCTGTAAATGACGATGAATGCATCTATACCCCATTTTTCGCCGATAAGAACAGAGACTGTCATACTCTATGTTGCTCTATTGCCTTCTTAATCATTGCACTCTCTCTTCTTTGTCTTCAACTATTGGTCTACTCTCTGAACAGCACAACAGAAACACCCGTTTTCAACAAACTTTGATTGTGTCGTTCAATTATAGCGTGAGACACAAAGACTGTGTTGTCGATGAGAGTATTTGTTGCTCGTAGTTTGACTTTGACGTACAAAATTATTCGTGCCTTTTGGCACTGTGTTGTACAGCAAGTTACAGTTAAGAAGAAAATTTGTACTTTGAGTATGGGCGATTCAACCCGAAATCGGTAACCACTGCAACAGTGAATAGTATATTTATGAAAATGAGACGAACAGAATAAAAATTAATGAAATTTTCTTGAATAGGAGACAGTTGCACGTGAAGAAGCATACCTAAAATCAGCAAATATTATTATAATTATTACTGAAAAGGTTTTGTAATATGTTTGATACGTGCTGATCCTAGTCAGATGTGAGAGAGGGCCTTAAGGCACTAATATGGTCAAGCTAAATAAGCAAGAAATAAAGAAGGAAAATAAAATAATTCTACCTTACATTAAGATAGCTGTAAACCTGGGATCTGTGTCGCAGCAGCATCTTATGATTTGTTTTTTGTGTTTTTGTATCATGCGGCAATGACTCGAAGAAGCAATACGGTGAAAGCAGCACACGAAAGCGAGACATCTCACTGGCTCTGACTCCGTCAGTTAACCTGTATAACGCTAACTTGACACGTGTGTTACACAAGCGTAACGTGAAACAAGCCAACGTTACCCTCTGAGAGGATTTCGAATTCTGACCGCGGGTGTATCTAATGGACAAAGGTATCGGACTATAATTTTGAATATGGTGAAGTTAACAGAAAAACTAAACGGACTTTAACGTTGGGAGTTAATAAAAGAGGTAAAATCATATGCGAATGAAAAAAATGTACGGTCGCCAGCTCAATTGGGCACATTAATTTGGAAATATATGTTTAAAAAATTGGACATTGGTTATTAAAGTTACTTTTGTTGCTATTTCCCTTTGAATAGTGCACAGGATACAAACTGACACAGTGCACTCTGATCTGTGTGTAGCAGCTGTTACCAGTAACGCACACACCAGTAATTATGTAAAATAAATTTGCACCAAGGTCATACTGATAACAACTACACTCAAGATTATTACTTAAACCAATACTGAAATGATACTGCATGAAATGCAGAACTAAATTTGGACACCTTCTATCTTAACTGCCATGAAAGAAAAACACACAAAGATAAATAACATCATAGATAGACTGTTTATATTCCTCTAATTATATCAGTTTTCCTTGGCATCAGTAATAGTCCAATTATCTTTCTAATATATGGAGAACATGATAGGGACCCATAAATTAGTATAGTGTCACTAGTCAAACTCAATGACTATTTCAGTAAAAAAAAAGGACACCTAATTCAAACAAAGCTAATCCTTCATTTCACTTGGAGTAGTTCATAATTTACTTTTCAAGACAAAAATTCAACACTTAATTCAATAAACTTCGAAAACGGAACCATACATGAAAGAATTCAAAACACCACTATTTTTAAAATCAGCTTAATTTATTTGTCTGTTTCACCACCTGTGAAGTAGGTATTTTAGACAATAACATTTACACAATCTGGCACTGTATCTCTGAAAAACTATAATTTGCAATAAACTAAGAGTACTTTAGCAAAATCCTATCTAACTTCACTTTCGTGGTTTTAACTTTAACTTTTACTTCTCCTTTTACATTTGACAAACAAAGAAAACCGCTTTCAAACACCTGAAAGCAAGATTATTTTTTACAACAGGATACTTGGTTTTAGTAGCACCATACATAGGTTCGTCATCAGGATAGAAGATATGGTTGTGACACCGATTTATAGCATTTGGATTATTATTAAACCCACACACAAAAATTATATGGTCCATACCCATTTACATAGCTTGATGTATGAAGTTAGTAAAGCGGTGGCGAAGTGTTGGTGGTAAGGGACATGGCGGTTATCTGTACTCACGGCTCTTGATTTTCGGATGCTCAATAAAACCTGTTCTTGGCGTCGGATTTTCAACATATTAGAGCCATTCCTTTTTGCCCAGAAGACCAAATAATACCCAGACTCACATCCGAGGCAATAATCCTTTGCAAAGCAGCTTCCACTTACTTCTCTTGGCACCGTCGAAGTGTACCGTGCAACGCCAAAACCACCTTTTACATCCCGCTATGTCACTTCCGTTGCGGAAGGACTTCCCTACGTCTCTTGTATATATTACAAATACAAGTGTACATTGCATGAACCAGCTTCCAACAAACATCGTCTTTCTTATAAATACACATATATTATAAAAATTGATTATTTTAACAAGTCATTAAATTTTTTCATATATACATTACAAAACTCTAAATTTCCTCTCACAAAATCAATGACTTTAACTAACACAGAATACACACTCCGTAACTGCAGATACGCAGCTACATAAAATAAACATACTTGTAATCGATACAAGTGTTACACCTGCTCCAGATTTTCTGGGAAGCACTTGCACATGGCTCGCCGGACAAGCCGAGCGGTTCTAGACGCTACAGTCTGGAACCACGCGACCGCTTCTGTCGCAGGTTTGAATCCATCCTCGGGCATGGCTGATGTCCTTAAGTGAGTTAGGTTTAAGTAGTTCTAAGTTTTAGGGGACTGATGACCACAGCAGTTAAGTCACATAGTGCTCAGGGCCATTTGAACCTTGCACACGACAGAAAAAATATTCGGCTAATATAACTATCAGAATCAGTATAATGGAGATATTAGCGGGTACTACGAAGTTTTAAGTAGTGCTGTGTAGTGCTGTACCCGGCACAGCCTCTGTGGTTGAATACGTCAGTCGAGGAGCTCATGCTGTGCAATGCACTGGAACCGGCTCCCAGGTAACTGTGAGCTGAGACACTGGGGGTATAATGAAAATCACTTTTATTTATACATCACATATTACTAATCACAATTATTACGTTGTAGTAACTACCCCATTTCTTAAACAACGTTGAAATATACATATCAGTGTCAGAGCTGGTTGCTTTGTTCCTCTATTATGTACAGAAAAGCTGTTGTCCAGGTCATTTAAATGACAAGTCCCTGGAAGATTATGTTGTTTTCAACGATTTTGCTCTTTTATCTGATTGTTCTTCAATCACATATTCGACACTTTTCAAATATATTTTTTCCAACTTGCTTTAACCACACAAAGAACATAATCGATCAGAGAATAACAGATACAAAATTCAGTAAACGCTAAGCCCACTCTTTAGCTGTCTGACCCAACTCTGGCGGTATCTGATGCTACTCTGTCCCACGTGGAGCCAAAAATTCACACAACTATCTCCTACATGCCTAAACCTCCCCAACATACAGTTGCCGGCCGGAGTGGCCGAGCGGTTCTGGGCGCTGCAGTCTGGAGCCGCGCTGCCGCTACGGTCGCAGGTTCGAATCTTGCCTCGGGCATGGATGTGAGTGATGTCCTTAGGTTAGTTAGGTTTAAGTAGTTCTAAGTTCTAGGGGACTGATGACCACAGTAGGTGAGTCCCATAGTGCTCAGAGCCATTTGAACCATTTGAACCAACCTACAGTTGTGCAGTATTCTACACAAAAAGGGGAGAGAAGCGGACATAGTACCAGAAATAATGTAAACAGTAGTGCCACGGGTAGTTACCGTAAACACAGGTTGCTGCTTACTTGCACTTTCGATGATCATAGCACCTTCTCCAGTCTCACTTATGTCACCAAAGTGTAGAGGCCTCGGCTGTGATGGCCTCTATGGTGGACGGTGGAAGAGCCATCCTTCTGGTGGCAGGATGGTGATGGGGCTCCCATCAGGGCATTGTGGGTTCGCTGCGTTGCCAAGGACTACAGGAGCACGTCAGAGATGAAGGCGGCTGCAGCGAGACAGATGCCGTCTATGTAAACTCTTTGCTACTCCAATAGACTACAGTTGTTGTGCTGTCGTCCGATGGCGCAGCCCTGATCCGATGGCATGGTCTGGCGTCGACCTCACAGCCCCCGGTAGTCGCAAGCGGTTGTAGTGTAACGACGTAAGTTCTTTATAAATTAATTTCTTTTGACATATGACCATGTGTAGAATTCGTCACCTACGTCAGTTACAACACACTTCAAAATTATTTATATTCTTTTTAAATTGTCTCAGAATGGTTCTTGAACGAAACTGTAAAACATAATTTGAGTCGTATGCGCAGAATTACGTCACTCAGTCCAATTGGTTTGCGCAAACTTTTTCAATTTAGATGTCGTTTGTTTCTCCTCAGAAATTATATTAATGCACGTTATCTGATTTAATAAATATTAGAACCACATTGAATAAACTTTCGAGATTCAAACTCGCGATGAACGTTGTCAAAAATTAATAATCTTGTCAAATGTATTATTAATTCATTCACATAATTCTTCATAAATAAATCCTCGGAACACGTATTTAAACTTTTGTAGCATCCACTAGTTTATTATCTTCCTACATATAGACGTGGCCCTGAGCCTTGACAAGACAGGACTGACCATTTACTACATGATTAAACTTTCTATCACATCATTGTTGTACAAACATTACAAATTCTTATTTTTTCCATTTTTTAGAAGCACGACGCAACAACTCGGTTTCAGGATCTTCTGTTGCTCTTTGGCTGTCGACCCGCGACGTATAGTGGCCAGCAATTTTCTCTCTGGTCCCGGCAGTGAAGATGCTGTCTCCGTTCGTTGCGCCGCCCTCTCCGTACATGAAACATAAAAAATAAATACAAAACTTTAGACAATTCACGACCATTACAAATATTACAAAAATACATAAACAAAAACTAAATTAAACTTATATTCACCTGCAAACTGGGCTGACACTGGTGGATGGCTGACGCTTCAATTTCGCGTCCCACTACACGGTGTTTTGAGGATGGCAGTAGCTGCTGCCCTGGATTTCTTAAATCTTTTCTGGTCGACATGTCTCGTAGCGCTCTGTCAAATAACGGTGCCCTTGTATTGTTGTTACTTGACGCTGGGGCGGTTGCGTTCCACCTAGCTGAGGTGAGTTTCCGGTGGCAGCAGGCTCACAGCTCGGTGTGGCCTTACCTCACGTAATTGAGAATAACATCTCTCCTTTTACACTATGTTCAGTCATTGATTGATTAATAATACTTAATCACGGGGGGAGGGGTGAAGCTAAGAAAGATGCTGCTATTGATTTATCAATGCATTTGTAGACGAGAGTTATGAAATTAGAGTAATGAAACAATCTCACGAGATCATATCTTGCGTTCATCAGTTCAAATGGTTCAAATGGCTCTGAGCACTACGGGACTTGACATCTGAGGTCATTAGTCGCCTAGAACTTAGAACTGCTTAAAACTAACTAACCTAAGGACATCACACACATCCATGCCCGAGGCAGGATTCGAACCTGCGATCGTAGTGGTCGCGCGGTTAAAGCCTGAAGCGCCTAGAACCGCTCGGCCATACTGGCGCAGCCGTTCATCAGTCAATCATTCTGGGACGACATTCACCACACTCGCGCTAACGTGATATATTCGCACACGCGGCTGAACACGTGTTACACCACTTACCCGATGTACACTGCAATAAAACAAATAAAAAATGAAAAAGCAACAACGCACAACGAAAGAAGTATCCTAGTGGGGCGGAAATCGGTAGATACGATGTACATGTAAAGACTAAAAATGATTACAGTTTCGGAAAAATTGGATGATTTATTGAAGAGGTGTGTAGCGAGTAAATAACGCGTTCGTCCACTTCTGCCCATTGAGCAAGCAGTTATTCGGCTTGGTATTGATCAACAGAATTGTTGAATGTCCTCCTGAGGGATATCGTGCCAAATTCTGTCCAGCTATCACGTTAGATCGTCACAGTCCCGTATGGCGGCCGACAGTCACGTTGGTATCCGATCCCTGTTCTCAGCATCTTCACTGGATATCGGTGTTCAGTTCGAAGCGGGACTGATCACCGAAGACGATTCGGTTGCTCATATGCATAGAGCTTCTGCCATGTAAGCAGGAGAACTCGGGTTCGAGTCTCGGTCGGGGCACACATTTACAATATGTCTCCAATGATGTATATCAACGCCTGTTTGTAGCTAGTGTGTCGATTTAATTATCATTTCATTATAGAGAATCTGCACGGTCATCAATGGTACCTATTCTTTCCGGAACAGATACTACCTTCATATATAGTAAAAATATGGCTATCCGGCCATTGACCTTCTTGGGCGAAAGCACACACTATGCCCCAACTCGTACGGGTCTTGATAGATTAATATGCCACGAGTAATGAGTGTGATGGGCAAACATCTATTAGGCGCGCTACGAATGTAATGGTGTGGACATGATGGGAATGTGGGTCTCACAGGGTGCGTGCAAGCGATAAGCCCCTGCAGGCGCGCTATCTTATGTGACTTCGGTGGTCGCCGGCACGGGAACTCAACGTGTTCTATCAGAGTGTTAGTTTCCCTCTGTTACTGGATCAACGACGAACTGAAACGGGTGTCCGGCGACGTCCGCACCGAGCAGATACAACGAACGAAAACGAACAAAATGAGACTACAAAAAAAAAAATAATAATAAAATAAAATAAAAAAATAAAATAAAAAGATGGATAGAGCGTCTACTATGTAAGCCGAAGATCCCGGGTTCGAATCCCGGTCGGCGCACAGATTTTCAACATGTTCCCAATGATGTATATCAACGCCTGTTTGCAGCTAGGGGTGTCCATTTCATTATCATTTAATTCTACTCCAGTCAATCAGATTCCAGGCCCCGATGACCAGCGAAGACGTTCCTGGCATTTTTATTTTTTTATTTTTAGGGTTGTGCCCGAGCAGGCTTGCCCTCACCATCCCATTTTGTATTCTCCCGTGCTTCACGTAATAACGTGCTTCCTGGTTGCAAAGAGCTGATTAATTCCATCAGAAATGATGGTGATAAGAAGTTACTTCAGTTATAAAATTCTGTAGGTCCATCCGTAGGAAAAATTTTATGAGTTATTAGGTGGATTCAGGGAGAAAGACCACTTCCAAACTAAACAGTTATTTTTCCTCTTTCCAGAAAACTGTTAGTATTAACACAAACCTAATTAGTTTAAAAAATATTGTTAGTTAAAGATATAAATTCGTCCACACTTTCAGTGCCAATCATAACCAAACTACTGAAAATTTTTGGAGTCTGTTGATGCACGGGGTGTTCCAAAAGTCTCTCCACGGTGCCATATGATTGTTAGGCGCGGGTGCCATATGATTGTTCGACTGAGCATCGTTGGTGTGTGTCGTTACGTGTCGACGTGAACGTTAAGTTTAGTTCCTTTGTTCGATTGTTTCGTTTTTTTCACTGTTAAAATGCTAACCTTTGAAGAACGTGTGTTTTCGGTCGAACAAATGTTGAAAGCTGGCGGTACATACAGGGCTATTACAAACGATTGAAGCGATTTCATAAATTCACTGTGTAAGTAGGCTGCTTAGGTTCTTATACTGGTAACGCCGCCGTTACGTAGCGCTCTCTGTATGAAAATCACTGGCTGTGCTGTATGAAGTCTGTGGCTAGTTTGCATTGTTGTCTGCCATTGTAGTATTGGGCAGCGGCAGCTGGATGTGAACAGCGCGTAGCGTTGCGCAGTTGGAGGTGAGCCGCCAGCAGTGGTGGATGTTGGGAGAGAGATGGCGGAGTTTTGAAATTTGTAAAAAATGGATGTCATGAGCTGCTGTATATATTATGACTTTTGATGACTATTAAGGTAAGTACATTGTTTGTTCTCTATTAAAATCTTTCATTTGCTAACTATGCCTATCAGTAGTTAGTGCCTTCAGTAGTTTGAATCTTTTATTTAGCTGGCAGTAGTGGCGCTCGCTGTATTGCAATAGTTCGAGTAACGAAGATTTTTGGTGAGGTTAGTGATTTGTGAAAGGTACAGGTTAATGTTAGTCAGGGCCATTCTTTTGTAGGGATTTCTGAAAGTCAGATTGTGTTGCGCTAAAAATATTGTGTGTCAGTTTAAGCACAGTCATGTATAAATGTTCAAAAGGGAGGTTTCAACTGTAGCTCCATTCATTGATATATGGTCACGACACACTACAGATACGTAGAAAAACTCATAAAGTTTTGTTCGGCTAAAGCCGCTCTTCAGGTTTCTGCCGCCAGAGTGCTCGAGAGCGCAGTGAGACAAAATGGCGACAGGAGCCGAGAAAGCGTATGTCGTGCTTGAAATGCACTCACATCAGTCAGTCACAACTGTGCAACGACACTTCAGGACGAAGTTCAACAAAGCTCCACCAACTGCTAACTCCATTCGGCGACGGTATGCGCAGTTTAAAGCTTCTGGATGCCTTTGTAAGGGGAAATCAAGGGGTCGGCCTGCAGTGAGCGAAGAAACGGTTGAACGCGTGCGGGCAAGTTTCACGCGTAGCCCGCGGAAGTCGACGAATAAAGCAAGCAGGGAGCTAAACGTACCACAGCCGACGGTTTGGAAAATCTTACGGAAAAGGCTAAAGCAGAAGACTTACCGTTTACAATTGCTACAAGCCCTGACACCCGATGACAAAGTCAAACGCTTTGAATTTTCGGCGCGGTTGCAACAGCTCGTGGAAGAAGATGCGTTCAGTGCGAAACTTGTTTTCAGTGATGAAGCAACATTTTTTCTTAATGGTGAAGTGAACAGACACAATGTGCGAATCTGGGCGGTAGAGAATCCTCACGCATTCGTGCAGCAAATTCGCAATTCACCAAAAGTTAACGTTTTTTGTGCAATCTCACGGTTTAAAGTTTACGACCCCATTTTCTTCTGCGAAAAAAACGTTACAGGACACGTGTATCTGGACATGCTGTAAAATTGGCTCATGCGACAACTGGAGACCGACAGCGCCGACTTCATCTTTCAACAGGATGGTGCTCCACCGCACTTCCATCACGATGTTCGGCATTTCTTAAACAGGAGATTGGAAAACCGATGGATCGGTCGTGGTGGAGATCATGATCAGCAATTCATGTCATGGCCTCCACGCTCTCCCGACTTAACCCCATGCGATTTCTTTCTGTGGGGTTATGTGAAAGATTCAGTGTTTAAACCTCCTCTACCAAGAAACGTGCCAGAACTGCGAGCTCGCATCAACGATGCTTTCGAACTCATTGATGGGGACATGCTGCGCCGAGTGTGGGAGGAACTTGATTGTCGGCTTGATGTCTGCCGAATCACTAAAGGGGCACATATCGAACATTTGTGAATGCCTAAAAAAACTTTTTGAGTTTTTGTATGTGTGTGCAAAGCATTGTGAAAATATCTCAAATAATAAAGTTGTTGTAGAGCTGTGAAATCGCTTCAATCATTTGTAATAACCCTGTGCAGTTTCAGTTCTTCAGACATTTAATTCATTTTTCCGGAAAAACACTCCCGCATCACGATACTTTGCGAGATTTAACTAACAAATTTCGAAGTACGGGTTCAGTGACAGATGCACCGAGAAGTGGTCGTCCTAGCATTTTGTCTGAGGATAAAGTACTCGATATTTCAGATAAAATGTCCATGAGGCCGAACAAGTCAGTAAGAAAACTCGCCCAGGAAATCGATTGTAGTGTCAGAACGGCCCACGCAGCTGTAACGAAAAATTTAGAAGTTTTCCCGTACAAAGCGACAGTTGTGCAAGAACTGAAAAATACTGGTAATGGCAAGTGACTGCTTTATTGTCAATGGTTCAAAAATTTCTTTCAACAAAATGGAAGGGATATTCTTAATGAAACGTTTTTCACTGGTGAGGTGTGGTTTCATTTATCCGGGTACATGAAGTCGCAAAATTCTCGTATGTGGAGTACTGAAAATCCATTGTGTATTCATGAGGAGCCACTTCATTCTGTGAAAATAGGAGTTTGGATTGCAATTTTTAGACGTCGGGATGTGCGTCCCACATTTTTCAACGAAACAATAAACGCACAACGATTTTTTTTTTTTTTTTTTTTTTGGTCATCAGTCTACTGACTGGTTTGATGCGGCCCGCCACGAATTCCTTTCCTGTGCTAACCTCTTCATCTCAGAGTAGCACTTGCAACCTACGTCCTCAATTATTTGCTTGACGCATTCCAATCTCTGTCTTCCTCTACAGTTTTTGCCCTCTACAACTCCCTCTAGTACCATGGAAGTCATTCCCTCATGTCTTAGTAGATGTCCTATCATCCTGTCCCTTCTCCTTATCAGTGTTTTCCACATATTCCTTTCCTCTCCGATTCTGCGTAGAACCTCCTCATTCCTTACCTTATCAGTCCACCTAATTTTCAACATTCCTCTATAGCACCACATCTCAAATTCTTCGATTCTCTTCTGTTCCGGTTTTCCCACAGTCCATGTTTCACTGCCATACAATGCTGTACTCCAGACGTACATCCTCAGAAATTTCTTCCTCAAATTAAGGCCGATATTTGATATTAGTAGACTTCTCTTGGCCAGAAATGCCTTTTTTGCCATAGCGAGTCTGCTTTTGATGTCCTCCTTGCTCCGTCCGTCATTGGTTATTTTACTGCCTAAGTAGCAGAATTCCTTAACTTCATTGACTTCGTGACCATCAACTCTGATGTTAAGTTTCTCGCTGTTCTCATTTCTACTACTTCTCATTACCTTCGTCTTTCTCCGATTTACTCTCAAACCATACTGCGTACTCATTAGACTGTTCATTCCGTTCAGCAGATCATTTAATTCGTCTTCACTTTCACTCAGGACAGCAATGTCATCAGTGAATCGTATCATTGATATACTTTCACCTTGTATTTTAATTCCACTCCTGAACCTTTCTTTGATTTCCATCATTGCTTCCTCGATGCACAGATTGAAGAGTAGGGGCGAAAGGCTACAGCCTTGTCTTACACCCTTCTTAATACGAGCACTTCGTTCTTTATCGTCCACTCTTATTATTCCCTCATGGTTGTTGTACATATTGTATATGACCCGCCTCTCCCTATAGCTTACCCCTACTTTTTTCAGAATCTCGAACAGCTTGCACCATTTTATATTGTCGAACGCTTTTTCCAGGTCGACAAATCCAATGAACGGGTCTTGATTTTTCTTTAGCCTTGCTTCCATTATTAGCCGTAACGTCAGAATTGCACAATTGCACAATCGCACAACGATACTACAGTGCTATTCTGTACCCATTCATACGAGAACTTGTGTTAAGTGAAATACTGAACGGTTATTTTCAGCAAGATGGTGCAACCGCGCATACAGCTCGCGTTTCAATGTCACTGCTTGCTGATATTTTTGGTGATCGCATAATTTCACAGAGACTTTGGCCTCCACGATCACCTGACCCAAAACCACCTGAAATTTTCTCCTGGGGTGCAGCGAAAGCAACTGTCTATAAAAACCTGCCAAAACCCATCGATGAACTGAAAACTGCAATATCCAGTTTCACTGTTTCTGTTACCGAAGAAATGTTACAGCTTGTGTTTGGAAACATGATTAGACGAATTGAATTGTGTATTCAACAACAGGGCGGACACTTTCGACATTTAATGTGACAATTTGTAAGTAACAATGAATACTCAAATTAATAACTTGTATTTCACTGAGTTTCTTTTCGGTATATTCACTGCGGCATACGGCACGCCTGGCTAACAACCATACGGAACTGCGGAGAGACATTTTGAACACCCTGTACTATTGATCGCTTGATCTTTCTGAATTTAGTGACACCCATATTATGGGGCAAGAAACCTTAATTAAGAATTACTACGTTTTCAGTAACGAAGTTTTAACATTCAAGATGGACCCCTTGGTCATAAGCTCGGGATTCCCAGTGCGCAGGTATAAATTAGTACTGCATTCTTCAACAGATACTTCTCATGAGAAATAGCGTGTAAATAAAATAAAATGACCAAATGAACATCCAATACTGGATGAACTTTCTGACCTACAGACTCTGTAATCTGTTATATATTAACAATGTTCAGTAATATCCTGGAGCGAGTCTTTATAAGGACAAGACTCGCACTATTTTCAGTCTGTCTTTCGTTTTCACTCTTGCACCAGTCTGCGCTCTCGCGCATCTTGTTCAGTGTCAGTCTGTTCTCAGTTCTGTCCATTTCGCTCCTAGCTTTCAGCTTGTATAGCTGCTCTCTTCTTGATCCCAACCTCGGTTACCTTTTGAGTTACATCTCCGTTTGCGTAAACGGGCTGAGACAAAATGTTTTATAGTAATGAGTAATATAGAATCAGAATGTGTGTGTTTTGGGTCATTTGAACAACATTTGTGATGAACAACAGTTTTTTGACCTTTTCTAGTTAACTGCGAGTGAAGCAAAATATGTTCACTTAATCTATACTAAGTCAATTGTTACCTTTTTAAGAAGTAAGGACTATTATGCTCAGCATATGTTCGTACTAACTGTGGTGTCACCGCCAGACACCACACTTGCTAGGTGGTAGCCTTTAAATCGGCCGCGGTCCGTTAGCATACGTCGGACCCGCGTGTCGCCACTATCAGTGATTGCAGACCCAGCGCCGCCACGCGGCATGTCTAGAGAGACTTCCTAGCACTCGCCTCAGTTGTACAGCCGACTTTGCTAGCGATGGTTCACTGACAAAATACGCTCTCATTTGCCGAGACGATAGTTAGCATAGCCCTCAGCTACGTCATTTGCTACGACCTAGCAAGGCGCCATTACCAGTTACTATTGATGCTGTAAAACATCTACCGTCAAGAGCGATGTTCACCATTTATGGATTAAAGTTAAGTAGTCCACAGCTACGTCCTTTTTTGCTAGTCTAATTTCCTTGTCCTGTTCCACACCTCACGCCAACCTGCGTGAGCTAAAACGCGTGCCTTTCGGCTGCCTCTCAAAACCGGTGTTGGCTCTCCTGCCAACCCACAACACTAACCACCTGTATGAAAACATTATTAGAGACAGTAAGAGATCTGGTCATCACCGGTAATATCTTAGAAGCGTGATTAAAGCTTGGTAACCGTCCAATTTTTAACTTAAAAAGAAATTGTCGGCTATTCGTATCGAGGGTGAGTCCTACAACGGTACTTTCAGGTGGTGATCAAGCGAAACTGTACAGCTAATTTACGTGACAGAGTCGATTTCAAGAACTCCGGGCAACTGCAAACGACAACCATGACTGACGAGCAATATCACGTATGAATATAGAAAACATAGAGACTTAAACCACGCATTTCCCCAGCTCAAAGAGCCTGTATTTATTCTTCAGACGATAGAGACCAGCATTGACAACCTCACAAAGTCTTACATCGAGTGGTAGGACATTTATTGCTTTATTCGCAGGTGGTGTGCGTTATTACACTGGAAATCAGTGGAGAAATCGATGTAATCACACTTAGTCAGTGACATTATTTGAACAGGCACGAAGGCTATCGTTAGTTAATACAGTAAAGCAATGCAGCAACGGCGGACTTCACTGTGAAAACGGAATTAAGTTTAAATATTATTATTACTATGGTTTGGACTCTTCGCTGTTAGGAATTATGTTACTTAAGAAGTTAATAAACGAATTAAGTGGTATGAAGTTTTATCCCCTCAAACTCACCTTTCTACTTAAATTAGAAAACCGATTACTTTAATATTAATAAAGAAACGTTTCAGCTCAGACAACACAGTCAGACTCCACACGAAGCGTGTTCTCTCCGTTAACTGTCGCTTGCTGATCACCGAAAATAAAACTGATAATAATGAGAAAAAAATATTGCTTGAAGGTGGTTACAAAGGTACCTCGGTGCACGTTGTGTAGGTTCACGCATTACGAATCGACCACGAATCCAGGAGATATGATATGACACGATTTGAAGCTGCTGTCATCAAAATTACTCTGTCAATAACGCTCCGAAGAATAAAACAGACAGTATTTAGCGCTGTCACATTCCATCGTTTGTGAACTGAAATGATGCAATATACTGTATTTTTGAATTCAGTTGTCGCAGAACATTCCTCAATGTAACGCTCCATTGACTAGTAGAGCTTTCATTTGGAAGCAAATAGAACGAATGAATGTTGTCATTCTATGCAACAATTATTAGAGAATTAACAGATTTAACGTCGTACTTAATACATCGGAGACTGTCCAAAAACAACCTTCTTCCACGCGCAAAAGCATTTGTTCCGTGTACTGCACAGTTTTCTTTTGTTTTATTAATGGTGCTAGTTGACGATATGCCCGCATCTCGCGGTCGTGCGGTAGCGTTCTCGCTTCCCACGCCCTGGTTCCTGGGTTCGATTTCCGGTGGGGTCAGGGATTTTCTCTGCCTCGTGATGGCTGGGTGTTGTGTGCTGTCGTTAGGTTAGTTAGGTTTAAGTAGTTCTAAGTTCTAGGGGACTGATGAGCATAGATGTTAAGTCCCATAGTGCTTAGAGCCATTTGAACCTAGTTGACGATATTTCACAGATAAACTAATTTGCTAGCTATACAGAGAAATTAAAACACTGACAACAACAAGAGAAATTAACAGACCACCCCAACTGAAAGGAGACAGTTACCAACACAGAAATTCTCGTATTTGCTTGAAAGGACAAAACGTAGCCGGCCGCGGTGGTCTAGCGGTTCTAGGCGCGCAGTCCGGAACCGCGCGACTGCTACGGTCGCAAGTTCAAATCCTGCCTCGGGCATGGATGTGTGTGATGTCCTTAGGTTAGTTAGGTTTAAGTAGTTCTAAGTTCTAGAGGACTGATGACCACAGATGTTAAGTCCCATAGTGCTCAGAGCCATTTGAACCACTTTTTTTTTGAACGTATACTACTTTTTTAAAAAACATTATGTACAAGAAGTTTCTACTCTCTTAACGTATCTACGGGACTTGAAAAATGACGACCTCGCGACGTTATTGATAAAATGATTCGTCAACAAAATACGGACATCGCTTAGTTTAAATTTCCTTTTAGTCACCTGCGGCAAGAAGTTTTTACCTGTATTGTCTCAAGAAAGGCGAAGACCTCCCTGTAACACACGATCACTGGGGAATAGAGTACCACATATCGACCTAGATTCACAATTTCAGCTACGTTCCCGATAGTCTGACATCAACCTCAACTTGGTGTTGAATAGACGTGATCACGTACCATTTAGCGAAAATTCTAGATCTGTATCAGTTACATTTTTACAGATCTACAATTCTAAGATGTTTTCAATTTCTGGATCGGAGTAGAGAGATAGAGAGAGATAGAGCGAGAGAGAGATAATGCAGTTATTAAAGTTATTGGAATTCTTCCTTGTATCTCATTTTGTGCGTGCATTTTTCAGAAGCAAGTTAGGTTAACGTCGCCCTAAGATTATGTGAGTTCTCTGTCGTGATATGTCTTTAGGTAGAATCAGTACAGCATTAAACGCGATGAAGACATCGCTAAAGACATTCTCTTATTACGAGGACGCAGGCTAGAAAGTACAGGGTTATTACAAATGATTGAAGCGATTTCACAGCTCTACAATAACTTTATTATTTGAGATATTTTCACAATGCTTTGCACACACATACAAAAACTCAAAAAGTTGTTTTAGGCATTCACAAATGTTCAATATGTGCCCCTTTAGTGATTCGGCAGACATCAAGCCGATAATCAAGTTCCTCCCACACTCGGCGCAGCATGTCCCCATCAATGAGTTCGAAAGCATCGTTGATGCGAGCTCGCAGTTCTGGCACGTTTCTTGGTAGAGGAGGTTTAAACACTGAATCTTTCACATAACCCCACAGAAAGAAATCGCATGGGGATAAGTCGGGAGAGCGTGGAGGCCATGACATGAATTGCTGATCATGATCTCCACCACGACCGATCCATCGGTTTTCCAATCTCCTGTTTAAGAAATGCCGAACATGATGATGGAAGTGCGGTGGAGCACCATCCTGTTGAAAGATGAAGTCGGCGCTGTCGGTCTCCAGTTGTGGCATGAGCCAATTGTCCGCGGGCTACGCGTGAAACTTGCCCGCACGCGTTGAACCGTTTCTTCGCTCACGTGACAGAGTCGATTTCAAGAACTCCGGGCAACTGCAAACGACAACCATGACTGACGAGCAATATCACGTATGAATATAGAAAACATAGAGACTTAAACCACGCATTTCCCCAGCTCAAAGAGCCTGTATTTATTCTTCAGACGATAGAGACCAGCATTGACAACCTCACAAAGTCTTACATCGAGTGGTAGGACATTTATTGCTTTATTCGCAGGTGGTGTGCGTTATTACACTGGAAATCAGTGGAGAAATCGATGTAATCACACTTAGTCAGTGACATTATTTGAACAGGCACGAAGGCTATCGTTAGTTAATACAGTAAAGCAATGCAGCAACGGCGGACTTCACTGTGAAAACGGAATTAAGTTTAAATATTATTATTACTATGGTTTGGACTCTTCGCTGTTAGGAATTATGTTACTTAAGAAGTTAATAAACGAATTAAGTGGTATGAAGTTTTATCCCCTCAAACTCACCTTTCTACTTAAATTAGAAAACCGATTACTTTAATATTAATAAAGAAACGTTTCAGCTCAGACAACACAGTCAGACTCCACACGAAGCGTGTTCTCTCCGTTAACTGTCGCTTGCTGATCACCGAAAATAAAACTGATAATAATGAGAAAAAAATATTGCTTGAAGGTGGTTACAAAGGTACCTCGGTGCACGTTGTGTAGGTTCACGCATTACGAATCGACCACGAATCCAGGAGATATGATATGACACGATTTGAAGCTGCTGTCATCAAAATTACTCTGTCAATAACGCTCCGAAGAATAAAACAGACAGTATTTAGCGCTGTCACATTCCATCGTTTGTGAACTGAAATGATGCAATATACTGTATTTTTGAATTCAGTTGTCGCAGAACATTCCTCAATGTAACGCTCCATTGACTAGTAGAGCTTTCATTTGGAAGCAAATAGAACGAATGAATGTTGTCATTCTATGCAACAATTATTAGAGAATTAACAGATTTAACGTCGTACTTAATACATCGGAGACTGTCCAAAAACAACCTTCTTCCACGCGCAAAAGCATTTGTTCCGTGTACTGCACAGTTTTCTTTTGTTTTATTAATGGTGCTAGTTGACGATATGCCCGCATCTCGTGGTCGTGCGGTAGCGTTCTCGCTTCCCACGCCCTGGTTCCTGGGTTCGATTTCCGGTGGGGTCAGGGATTTTCTCTGCCTCGTGATGGCTGGGTGTTGTGTGCTGTCGTTAGGTTAGTTAGGTTTAAGTAGTTCTAAGTTCTAGGGGACTGATGAGCATAGATGTTAAGTCCCATAGTGCTTAGAGCCATTTGAACCTAGTTGACGATATTTCACAGATAAACTAATTTGCTAGCTATACAGAGAAATTAAAACACTGACAACAACAAGAGAAAATGACAGACCACCCCAACTGAAAGGAGACAGTTACCAACACAGAAATTCTCGTATTTGCTTGAAAGGACAAAACGTAGCCGGCCGCGGTGGTCTAGCGGTTCTAGGCGCGCAGTCCGGAACCGCGCGACTGCTACGGTCGCAAGTTCAAATCCTGCCTCGGGCATGGATGTGTGTGATGTCCTTAGGTTAGTTAGGTTTAAGTAGTTCTAAGTTCTAGAGGACTGATGACCACAGATGTTAAGTCCCATAGTGCTCAGAGCCATTTGAACCACTTTTTTTTTGAACGTATACTACTTTTTTAAAAAACATTATGTACAAGAAGTTTCTACTCTCTTAACGTATCTACGGGACTTGAAAAATGACGACCTCGCGACGTTATTGATAAAATGATTCGTCAACAAAATACGGACATCGCTTAGTTTAAATTTCCTTTTAGTCACCTGCGGCAAGAAGTTTTTACCTGTATTGTCTCAAGAAAGGCGAAGACATCCCTGTAACACACGATCACTGGGGAATAGAGTACCACATATCGACCTAGATTCACAATTTCAGCTACGTTCCCGATAGTCTGACATCAACCTCAACTTGGTGTTGAATAGACGTGATCACGTACCATTTAGCGAAAATTCTAGATCTGTATCAGTTACATTTTTACAGATCTACAATTCTAAGATGTTTTCAATTTCTGGATCGGAGTAGAGAGATAGAGAGAGATAGAGCGAGAGAGAGATAATGCAGTTATTAAAGTTATTGGAATTCTTCCTTGTATCTCATTTTGTGCGTGCATTTTTCAGAAGCAAGTTAGGTTAACGTCGCCCTAAGATTATGTGAGTTCTCTGTCGTGATATGTCTTTAGGTAGAATCAGTACAGCATTAAACGCGATGAAGACATCGCTAAAGACATTCTCTTATTACGAGGACGCAGGCTAGAAAGTACAGGGTTATTACAAATGATTGAAGCGATTTCACAGCTCTACAATAACTTTATTATTTGAGATATTTTCACAATGCTTTGCACACACATACAAAAACTCAAAAAGTTGTTTTAGGCATTCACAAATGTTCAATATGTGCCCCTTTAGTGATTCGGCAGACATCAAGCCGATAATCAAGTTCCTCCCACACTCGGCGCAGCATGTCCCCATCAATGAGTTCGAAAGCATCGTTGATGCGAGCTCGCAGTTCTGGCACGTTTCTTGGTAGAGGAGGTTTAAACACTGAATCTTTCACATAACCCCACAGAAAGAAATCGCATGGGGATAAGTCGGGAGAGCGTGGAGGCCATGACATGAATTGCTGATCATGATCTCCACCACGACCGATCCATCGGTTTTCCAATCTCCTGTTTAAGAAATGCCGAACATGATGATGGAAGTGCGGTGGAGCACCATCCTGTTGAAAGATGAAGTCGGCGCTGTCGGTCTCCAGTTGTGGCATGAGCCAATTTTCCGCGGGCTACGCGTGAAACTTGCCCGCACGCGTTGAACCGTTTCTTCGCTCACGTGACAGAGTCGATTTCAAGAACTCCGGGCAACTGCAAACGACAACTATGACTGACGAGCAATATCACGTATGAATATAGAAAACATAGAGACTTAAACCACGCATTTCCCCAGCTCAAAGAGCCTGTATTTATTCTTCAGACGATAGAGACCAGCATTGACAACCTCACAAAGTCTTACATCGAGTGGTAGGACATTTATTGCTTTATTCGCAGGTGGTGTGCGTTATTACACTGGAAATCAGTGGAGAAATCGATGTAATCACACTTAGTCAGTGACATTATTTGAACAGGCACGAAGGCTATCGTTAGTTAATACAGTAAAGCAATGCAGCAACGGCGGACTTCACTGTGAAAACGGAATTAAGTTTAAATATTATTATTACTATTATTATTAGCATGGTTTGGACTCTTCGCTGTTAGGAATTATGTTACTTAAGAAGTTAATAAACGAATTAAGTGGTATGAAGTTTTATCCCCTCAAACTCACCTTTCTACTTAAATTAGAAAACCGATTACTTTAATATTAATAAAGAAACGTTTCAGCTCAGACAACACAGTCAGACTCCACACGAAGCGTGTTCTCTCCGTTAACTGTCGCTTGCTGATCACCCCAAATAAAACTGATAATAATGAGAAAAAAATATTGCTTGAAGGTGGTTACAAAGGTACCTCGGTGCACGTTGCGTAGGTTCACGCATTACGGATCGACCTCGAATCCAGGAGATATGACACGATCTGAAGCTGCTGTCATCAAAATTACTCGGTCAATAACGCTCCGAAGAATAAAACAGACAGTATTTAGCGCTGTCACATTCCATCGTTTGTGAACTGAAATGATGCAATATATTTTTGAATTCAGTTGTCGCAGAACATTCCTCAATGTAACGCTCCATTGACTAGTAGAGCTTTCATTTGGAAGCAAATAGAACGAATGAATGTTGTCATTCTATGCAACAATCATTAGAGAATTAACAGATTTAACGTCGTACTTAATAAATCAGAGACTGTACAAAAACAACCTTCTTCCACGAACAAAAGCATTTGTTCCGAGTACTGCACAGTTTTCTTTTGTTTTATTAATGGTGCTAGTTGACGATATGCCCGCATCTCGTGGTCGTGCGGTAGCGTTCTCGCTTCCCACGCCCGGGTTCCCGGGTTCGATTCCCGGTGGGGTCAGGGATTTTCTCTGCCTCGTGATGGCTGGGTGTTGTGTGCTGTCCTTAGGTTAGTTAGGTTTAAGTAGTTCTAAGTTCTAGGGGACTGATGACCATAGATGTTAAGTCCCATAGTGCTCAGAGCCATTTGAACCTAGTTGACGATATTTCACAGATAAACTAATTTGCTAGCTATATAGAGAAATTAAAACACTGACAACAACAAGAAAAAAATGACAGACCACCCCAACTGGAAGGAGACAGTTACCAACACAGAAATTCTCGTATTTGCTTGAAAGGACAAAACGTAGCCGGCCGCGGTAGTCTAGCGGTTCTAGGCGCGCAGTCCGGAACCGCGCGACTGCTACGGTCGCAGGTTCGAATCCTGCCTCGGGCATGGATGTGTGTGATGTCCTTAGGTTGGTTAGGTTTAAGTAGTTCTAAGTTCTAGAGGACTGATGACCACAGATGTTAAGTCCCATAGTGCTCAGAGCCATTTGAACCATTTTTTTGAACTTATACTACTTTTTTTAAAAACATTATGTACAAGAAGTTTCTACTCTCTTAACGTGTCTACGGGAGTTGAAAAATGACGACTTCGTTACGTTATTGATAAAATGATTCATTAACAAAATACGGACATCGCTTAGTTTAAATTTCCTTTTAGTCACCTGCGGCAAGAAGTTTTTACCCGTATTGTCTCAAGAAAGGCGAAGACCTCCCTATAACACACGATCACTGGGGAATGGAGTAACACATATCGACCTAGATTCACAATTTCAGCTACAATCCCGATAGTCTGACATCAACCTCAACTTGGTGTTGAATAGACGTGATCACGTACCATTTAGCGAAAATTCTAGATCTGTATCAGTTACATTTTTACAGATCTACAATTCTAAGATGTTTTCAATTTCGGGATCGGAGTAGAGAGAGAGAGAGAGAGAAAGAGAGAGAGACAGAGAGAGAGAGAGACAGAGAGAGAGAGAGAGAGAGAGAGATAATTATTAAAGTTATTGGAATTCTTCTCTGTACCTCATTTTGTGCGTGGATTTTTCAGAAGCAAGTTAGGTTAACGTCGCCCTAAGATTATGTGAGTTCTCTGTCGTGATATTTCTTTAGGTAGAATCAGTACAGCATTAAACCCGATGAAGACATCGCTAAAGACATTCTCTTATTACGAGAACGCAGGCTAGAAAGTACAGGGTTATTACAAATGATTGAAGCGATTTCACAGCTCTACAATAACTTTATTATTTGAGATATTTTCACAATGCTTTGCACACACATACAAAAACTCAAAAAGTTGTTTTAGGCATTCACAAATGTTCAATATGTGCCCCTTTAGTGATTCGGCAGACATCAAGCCGATAATCAAGTTCCTCCCACACTCGGCGCAGCATGTCCCCATTAATGAGTTCGAAAGCATCGTTGATGCGAGCTCGCAGTTCTGACACGTTTCTTTCACATAACCCCACAGAAAGAAATCGCATGGGGATAAGTCGGGAGAGCGTGGAGGCCATGACATGAATTGCTGATGATGATCTCCACCACGACCGATCCATCGGTTTTCCAATCTCCTGTTTAGGAAATGCCGAACATGATGATGGAAGTGCGGTGGAGCACCATCCTGTTAAAAGATGAAGTCGGCGCTGTCGGTCTCCAGTTGTGGCATGAGCCAATTTTCCGCGGGCTACGCGTGAAACTTGCCCGCACGCGTTCAACCGTTTCTTCGCTCACTGCAGGCCGACCCGTTGATTTCCCCTTACAGAGGCATCCAGAAGCTTTAAACTGCGCATACCATCGCCGAATGGAGTTAGCAGTTGGTGGATCTTTGTTGAACTTCGTCCTGAAGTGTCGTTGCACTGTTATGACTGACTGATGTGAGTGCATTTCAAGTACGACATACGCTTTCTCGGCTCCTGTCACCATTTTCTCTCACTGCGCTCTCGAGCGCTCTGACGGCAGAAACCTGAAGTGCGGCTTCAGACGAACAAAACTTTATGAGTTTTTCTACGTATCTGTAGTGTGTCGTGACCATATGTCAATGAATGGAGCTACAGTGAATTTATGAAATCGCTTCAATCATTTGTAATAGCCCTGTATTTCAGTGAGTGCACTGACACAATAAATACACGCTTGGATTCGCCAGCAGTTCTACAGTACTTCTGTGTCATTGAATAAGTGCCTCTTTCTGCAGAGATTACCATCGCAAACGAGTTGCTGTTGTCGGCTAAATTCTGGGTAGGTGTTTTGTCGATAATGTATACGAAGCAACACGGCAGACCAAAGCTAGCGACAACACCTTACTTAAGTTAAATCAATGTGTGTTTGCATATTGCTATAACTAAACAGATAACCCGGTGCAGAGTCTAATATCCAGGTTACCTTCCTTAAAGGCTTTCAGAGGCAACAAAAATTCTGTTTTCGATGTTTCGTACACTTACCGATCGAATTTAAAAACTTAAAATATTGTCACAGTCAGATTGCTAAAAGCTATAATCTTGTCTTAAAGGTTTAACACAGGAAGTACAATTGCAAGAAACTTTGTATAGTCTTACGGCAGTGTAACTGGCGCCACCCAAATTACTCAAACTACATTCATGCAGTATTTGAGAATGACAGCATTTACCCACGTAATTTTAAACCTTCACGAAAAGAGATGAAAGGAAAAAAGTTTACTTCATTTTCACTTTCCACGCAGTAAAACTACCGCGTACAAATTCAACTAAATACTTAGCGATTAGAGTTACGAATAACTTAAATTGGCACTACCACGTAATTAATGTGGGGAAAGCAAACCAAAGACTGCGATTTACTGGTAGAAGGCTCAGAAATATAACAGGTCTACTAAAGAGACTGTTTACACTATACCTGTCCGCCCTCTTCTGAAACACTACTGCGCGGAGTGGAACTCGTATCTGATAGGATTGACGGAGGACGTCGAAAAAGTTCAGTTCTACTGAATGCCAACGGTTCTCGTACACCTTATTAGGAACAGTAATGTGTTGCGCTTTTGGTGCTGCCATATTTTGTACATTTGGTTTACGAGTTTGTGTCTGAATTTTGGTGTAATGGTACATTTTCTAACTGTTTTGCTTGTTGATAACTAATTTAAGGTTATGGATATCAGATGCTTCAAGAAATTCCCCAAAAGCTCGAGATCTTTTCAACTGCATAGTATGAATTCTGGTAGTCATATTGTGTTACAGGAAGCTAAAGTAGTAATATCAGCTAAACGGGGTTACCACATACTATCCACTTGAAAAACAAATCAGGTTTTTTGGTGAATCACAATGAGTTGCTTTTGTTAGAATCATATTTCTCACTTCCTCGTACTTTCTTAAGTATCTGTTTCTTTGAACTGATGTTGTCAGAGTTTTAATAACAAGTTAGATCTTTATAGTTCTAACCGACGACCAACAAATCCTTTACACGTTGTACAGCAGGTCAATTGCTTTCACCAATAAAAGTATACTTCATAAGGAAAATATCCTATCCACAGCCGCATTGAGGTCCGAAATTGCAAAAAGTTATTATTTCAAAAAGTCTTGAATATTCATCTCCAGAACAATTGTTCATCTATCAGACATTCTGCATATACCTATTTTAATCATATTTACTGCCCATCACGTTCTGAAACTATCGAACTGTATCTTTGTCACTAAACGATGCTAACAGCTAGGTGATAAAATACCTGCTAAGGAAAAAAGTCCGACGCTCTATCGTTCAAGGACAGCAGACCAGCAGGTGAGTGTAACTTGCCATCTGACAGGGAAAAGGGGTAGGCGGAAGAGCGCCATACCGCATCAGTCACCCAATTGAAAGTCAGGTTCGGTGGTCTAGAGCTACCAGTACGGTAGCTGAGCGTCTTCGGTCAGAGGGCTGACTGTCCTCTATTTTACATTATATGTGGTTTTATGACTTTTACTATTTTACATTCATCTCGTTTTATGACTGATGAGTCGCGTAACCAGCCAGTTTTACGTAAGTATTCATTGCTTCTGGTTCATGTTGTCTGCGTAGCCGTGCAAGGTAGGACCATGTCCTTTCTACATCTACATCTACATGATTACTCTGCAATTCACATTTAAGTGCTTGGAAGAGGGTTCATCGAACAGCAATCATACTATCTCCCTACCATTCCACTCCCGAACAGCGCGCGGGAAAAACGGACACCTAAACCTTTCTGTTCGAGCTCTGATTTCTCTTATTTTATTTTGATGATCGTTCCTACCTATGTAGGTTGGGCTCAACAAAATATTTTCGCATTCGGAAGAGAAAGTTGGTGACTGAAATTTCGTAAATAGATCTCGCCGCGACGAAAATCGTCTTTGCTGTAATGGCTTCCATCCCAACTCGCGTATCATATCTACCACACTGTCTCCCCTATTACGTGATAATACAAAACGAGCTGCCCTTTTTTGCACCCTTTCGATGTCTTCCGTCAATCCCACCTGGTAAGGATCCCACACCGCGCAGCAATATTCTAACTGAGGACGAACTAGTGTCGTATAAGCTGTCTCTTTAGTGGACTTTTTGCACCCTGCCAATGAAACGCAACCTTTGGCTCGCCTTTCCCACAATATTATCTATGTGGTCTTTCCAACTGAAGTTGTTCGTAATTTTAACACCCAGGTACTTAGTTGAATTGACAGCCTTGAGAATTGTACTATTTATCGAGTAATCGAATTCCAACGGATTTCTTTTGGAACTCATGTGGATCACCTGACACTTTTCGGTATTTAGCGTCAACTGCCACCTGCCACACCATACAGAAATATTTTCTAAATCGCTTTGCAACTGATACTGATCTTCGGATGGCCTTACTATACGGTAAGTTACAGCATCACCTGCGAACAACCTAAGAGAACTGCTCAGATTGTCACCCATGTATATAGATCAGGAACAGCAGAGGTCCCAGGACGCTTCCCTGGGGAACACCTGATATCACTTCAGTTTTACTCGTTGATTTGCCGTATATTACTACGAACTTCGACCTTCCTGACAGGAAATCACGAATCCAGTCGCACAACTGGGACGATACCCCATAGGCCAGCAGCTTGATTAGAAGTCCCTTGTGAGGAACGGTGTCAAAAGCTTTCCGGAAATCTAGAAATACGGAATCAAATTAAGATCCCCTGTCGATAGCGGCCATTACTTCGTGCGAATAAAGAGCTAGCTGCGTTGCACAAGGACGATGTTTTCTGAAACCACTTGTATCTAGTTGGTTGGTTTCTTCTTTTTGTAGACAATTTGATAATGCCGCAAAAGGGCGAAACGTGTTACTGACATCAAACAGTTTCGCAAACGAAACTTTTAAACCGGTTGCTGTAATTGACTGCCACGATAGAATGGGGAAATTTTTACGGACATAAAAATGTAGCGGGCTCGAATTCCGATCGTATCTTGGACTTTTCAGTCTGCATTTTATCCCAGCTTTCACCTCTCAACTATGAGCGAAGTGGCCACAAACGGACTCCTGTACGGAATCCACGTGGATTGCCTGGTTGGATAACTGGAATAGGTTCGGGACACGCAAGGTCCCAATACAAAGACTTATACCGGGCCAGTGAGGCATAGGAAGTTATTATTATTATTATTATTATTGTTATTATTATTATTATCACGCAATTCAAAGAACAGACCAGAAGTAAGAGTGATTTCAGAGGTGCCGCAGGGGAGTGTCATAGTACCGTTGCTATTCACTATATACATAAATGACCTTGTGGATGACATCGGAAGTTCACTGAGGCTTTTTGCGGATGATGCTGTGGTACATCGAGAGGTTGTAACAATGGAAAATTGTACTCCAATGCAGGAGGATCTGCAGCGAATTGACGGACGGTGCAGGGAATGGCAATTGAATCTCAATGTAGACAAGTGTAATGTGCGCCGAATACATAGAAAGAAAGATCCAATATTATTTAGCTACAATATAGCAGTTCAGCAGCTGGAAGCAGTTAATTCCATAAATTATCTGGGAGTACGCATTAGGATTGATTTAAAATGGACTGATCATATAACGTTGATCGTCGGTAAAGCAGATGCCAGACTGAGATTCATTGGAAGAATCCTAAGGAAATGGAATCCGAAAACAAAGGAAGTAGGTTACAGTACGCTTGTTCGCCCACTGCTTGAATACTGCTCAGTAATGTGGGATCCGTACCAGATAGGGTTGATAGAAGAGGTAGAGAAGATCCATCGGAGAGCAGCGCGCTTCGTTACAGGATCATTTAGTAATCGTGGAAGCGTTACGGAGATGATAGATAGACTCCAGTGGAAGACTCTGCAAGAGAGATGCTCAGTAGCTCGGTACTGGCTTTTGTTGAAATTTCGAGAACATACTAGAGATGGGCAAAACTGTTCTTTTCAGAGATCGGATCAGAACTGTTCACTCCCTGAAATGAATTAGCTCTTTTTCATGACTCACCACTCATTTACAATAGAAAATAAATGGAAGGCACATTGCCCTTTAAACTTGGTTTATTCCAGTACTATACCTGTATTTTGATCTTATTTGATCCTATTTTGAAGTAACACAGATAATGAGTAAGAATTTTGTATTGTTTATTGAAATTTCCACGATATGACAAAGTTTTTGATTATTGATTTATTTTGCACTATCATGGTTTTTTGGGTGATCGGAAAATGTTGTAACATGAGGTTTACATTAACAATATATTTGGCTAGAATGTATTAAAATTTCATTAAACTCATACAAATGCATCGCAAGCCATATATTTTTAAAGTGAACGTTTCCTTTCGAAGACGCCTAAAATCGCAAAATCCGTACCAGAATAAGAAAAAAAATATAAATTTGACTGTAAAACAAGGAAAATATTGGTGTATCACATTTTGCGATACGTTTATCAGTTCGCTCGTAATTAAAGCGTAAATTCGAGTGTCCATAATAAAAATCCTATAGTAAAAGGAGTCGTCAGGAACCTAATTTGATCAGTTTAAACAAATAAAAATAAAATAAAAACAAATGATGTATACATAACATAATAATGTAATATACGTAGCAGTATTACTACGAAGAACAATATCCAGTAGAGACGAACTCCGATGCAGAAGCACTGAGTCGAGCAGGTCGAGCCGCGAGCTGTATTACTGCGTGAGCTAAGACTGCAGAGACCAGAGTGACACCTGAGTTGCTATGCTCAACGCTCTGGCTAGAGTCGAGAACGGTGGGATGAGCGTTGAGCGGGCGAGTTCCAAGGGTGGGGGGAGCGGTGAACGGCCACCACTCACCCGCTCCGAGACAAATCGTCCGTTCCTTTGCGAGCAGGTTGTTGCAAGTAGTTCCTATTTTATCCGCTAGGTCGCTCTCTGTCCTGTTGCTCACATCAACTGCCCAGAGGGCAGGACGTGCGACTGAAACGATCGCCGACAGAGTGCGATGCAAAGTTAAGCTGCGCCAGACACTGGCGCAGACGACGCACAGAGACGGCATGGCATATGTGAAACACAAAATACAATGGGGCACTGCACAATGCAGGCAGCCAAAGTAGAAGCAGGGCAGAGGCCGGCGCTGGCTGTGTTGTGTGGCATGCACTGTGCTGTGACCAGCAGAGGCACTGCTGATATGCTTCGTCTCTCTCTCTCTCTCTCTCTCTGTCTCTCTCTCTCTCTGCCGTGGGAAATGTTTGGAGCTACCGTTCTTTTTTTCTGAATCACTGATTGTTCACTGCTTTGAAAGATTCAACTCTATGAATCTGTTCAAGAGCGGATCCCCCATCTGTAGAACATACCTTCACCGAGGAGTCAAGCAGTATATTGCTCCCTCCTACATATATCTCGCGAAGAGACCATGAGGATAAAATCAGAGAGATTAGAGCCCACACAGAGGCATACCGACAATCCTTCTTTCCAAGAACAATACGAGACTGGAATAGAAGGGAGAACCGATAGAAGTATTCAAGGTACCGTCGGCCACAGACTGTCAGGTGCCTTGCGGAGTATGGATGTAGATGTAGATGTAGATGTAGAATTTACAAACGCACCTTTAGAAGCAGCGGCGCACTACTTAAGTCTTCAAATACTGTATAAAGTACGGTGACAATAGACTGAGATCTTCAGTTGTGCACATTGGAATCCGGCAGGTGCGACAGTGGGTGTATGTGCTACGGGGCAGCCACTAATCCACTCCGAAAGGAGGTCCCAAGACTGAATTGCGCGCCGGGTCGTGTTATTGTTTACTGGCCGCTCGTCGCTATAGCACCCAACGCTCGTCTCACCGGCCAGTGTTCAATTAATTCCGGGGGCGCAGCGCCGGCGCTGTGGCGCACACAGAATGAGGTGGGCGCCCTACGGTGGGTGGACAAGCAAACCGAATGAAGGAGCGCAGTAGCCGCCGGTCCGAAGTCGGAGGACCGACCACGCGCGGTCGCGGAGTTTGTGGTGCGCCGGACTCGGCGTCTGCGCGAGGAGCGAGCAGGAATGGGGGGGGGGCGGCAGTGGGAGGGGGGGGGGGTTGCAAGTCGCAGCTGCCGCCGCCGGGTTTGGCGCTGAATACCGGGGCGTGGCGGCTTTTGTAACGGAGCCTGGCCGCGGGGCCCGGCCGCCGCCAATAAACCCAATATAGAGAGCGGGGCGCCGGGCGCGCTCCGCTGGAGGATTTGATTGTGGCCGGCACAAGGGCTATTCAATCAGAGCGGCCGCTGTCGCCCCAGCCGGCGTGCCGCCTGCTGTCTGCCCTCCGCCTGTGTGCGTGTGTGTTACCGTGTGACCGTGTGTGTGGCGGGGTGTCGCTGGCAGAGAGGCTGGGCGAGGTCTGTCAGTGTGGGCCCTACTGCTTTCAGCCGGGCAGCGAAAATATGTCCTCATCGCCCTTAAGGATTACCAAATCACCCTTTGTATCCGGATTCTACACTGTTATTAGAAGAATTTTGGACTTTTGTGTCAGTTATTGTTCAGGCGTGTCAAGTGCCATCTGACGGATTGAAATTGAAACTAGACATAAAGCGACAGAGACGAAAGCAACACCTTAGGCCAGGCTCGTCCAAACTGTGCCCCTGGGGCGTTAGCGCCAGCGATCGTCAGCGGCCAGCGCCAAGGGCGAAATCGTGTTTTGCTGCAGTGGCCGAGCAGTGCCGCTTAGCTGGCCGCGCGGACCGCCCGAACGCCAGCCAATTGATATACACGGTGTTCCAAAAAGGTACGGCCAAACTTTCAGGAAACATTCCTCACACACAAAGAAAGAAAATATGTTATGTGGAACATGTGTCCAGAAACACTTACTTTTCATGTTAGAGCTCATTTTATTACTTCTCTTCAAATTATGGAATGGAAACACACAGCAACAGAACATACCAGCGTGACTTCAAACACTTTGTTACAGGAAATGTTCAAAATGTCCTCCGTTAGCGAGGATACATGCGTCCACCCTCCGTCGCATGGAATACCTGATGCGCTGATGCAGCCCTGGAGAATGGCGTATTGTATCACAGCCATCCACAATACGATCACGAAGAGTCTCTACATTTGGTACCTGGGTTGCGTAGACATGACCTTTCAAATGCCCCCATAAATGAAAGTCCAGAGCCGGCCGCGGTGGTCTAGTGGTTCTAGGCGCTCAGTCCGGAGCCGCGCGAATGCTTCGGTCGCAGGTTCGAATCCTGCCTCGGGCATGGATGTGTGTGACGTCCTTAGGTTAGTTAGGTTTAAGTAGTTCTAAGTTCTAGGCGACTGATGACCATAGATTTTATGTCCCATAGTGCTCAGAGCCATTTGAACCATTTGAAAGTCCTGAGGGTTGAGGTCAGGAGAGCGTGGAGGCCATGGAATTGGTCCGCCTCTACCAATCCATCGGTCACCGAATCTGTTGTTGAAAAGTGTACGAACACTTCGACTGAAATGTGCAGGAGCTCCATCGTGCATGAACCACATGTTGTGTCGTACTTGTAAAGCCACATGATCTAGCAGCACAGGTAGAGTATCCCGTATGAGGCCTGCCGAGGTGGCCGAGCGGTTCTACGCGCTACAGTCTGGAACCGCGCGACCGCTACGGTCGCAGGTTCGAATCCTGCCTCGGGCATGGATGTCTGTGATGTCCTTAGGTTTAAGTAGTTCTAAGTTCTAGGGGACTGATGACCTTAGAAGTTAAGTCCCATAGTGCTCAGAGCCATTTTAACCATTTGAATTATCCCGTATGAAATCATGATAACGTGCTCCACTGAGCGTAGGTGGAAGAACATGGGGCTCAATCAAGACATCACCAACAATGCCAGCCCAAACGTTTACAGAAAATCTGTGTTGATGGCGTGAATGCACAATTGAGTGCGGATTCTCGTCAGCCCACACACGTTGATTGTGAAAATTTACAATTTGATCAAGTTGGAATTAAGCCTCATCCGTAAAGAAAACATTTGCACTGAAATGAGGATTAACACAATGTTGGATGAACCATTCGCAGAAGTGTACCCGTGGAGGCCAATCAACTGCTGATAGGGGCTGCACACGCTGTACACGGTACGGAAACAACTGGTTCTCCCGTAGCACTCTCCATACAGCGACGTGGTCAACGTTACCTTGTACAGCAGCAACTTCTCTGACGCTGACATTAGGGTTATCGTCAACTGCACGAAGAATTGCGTCGTCCATTGCAGGTGTCGTCGTCGTTCTAGATCTTCCCCAGTCGCGAGTCATAGGCTGGAATGTTCCGTGATCCCTAAGACGCCGATCAATTGCTTCGAACGTCTTCCTGCCGGGACACCTTCGTTCTGGAAATCTGTCTCGATACAAACGTACCGCGCCACGGATATTGCCCGTGCTAATTACATCAAATGGGCATCTGCCAACTCCGCATTTGTAAACATTGCACTGACTGCAAAACAACGTTCGTGATGAACACTAACCTGTTAATGCAACGTACTGATGTGCTTGATGCTAGTACTGTAGAGCAATGAGTCGCATGTCAACACAAGCACCCAAGTCAACATTACCTTCCTTCAATTGGGCCAACTGGCGGTGAATCGAGGAAGTACAATACATACTGACGAAACTAAAATGAGCTATAACTTGGGAATTAAGCGTTTCCGGACATAAGTCCACATAACATCTTTTCTTTATTTGTGTGTGAGGAATGTTTCCTTAAAGTTTGGCCGTACCTTTTTGTAACACCCTGTATTTGTTCGCCTGTTTTCCCTTCTGGCAGAGGACGTCTCACAAGTGGTTCAAATAGAGCTGATTGACCTACAGTTCCATATCCGTCTGAAGGACCGCTTCCTTATCTGTAAAACTTTGGATGACTTCACATCTGTCTTCCACGAGAGAAATAACCTCTATTGCACAAGCACGCGGTCGAAGTTCTCTCTATGTTTGGTTCTACGCATATTTGTGAGCGCTTTTTCTCTCTTTTAAAGCTTGCTAAAACTAAGAACCGTTCATTCCTTGGCGATAAAAATTTGACCAATTCTTTGAGATTAGCAGTCTCACGGAATATTGAACCAAGCCTAGACAAAATCGTTTCCTCGAAAAAGAAAAACGTGTAAAATTTTAATTGTCTTCTTTGACAATGTTGACCGGGTGTTGTGTTGTCCTAATCATCATCATTTCATCCCCATCGACGCGCGGGTCGCCGAAGTGGAGTCAAATCGAAAGACCTGCACCAGGCGAACGGTCTACCCGACGGGAGGCCCTAGCCACACGACATTTGCATTTTTTACCATAAGAATTAAAGAGCTTTATAACCTTAATTCTAATTTAATAAGTTTTCAAACTTGGTCAGTTAAAATTATTACGTACAAAACAGCAAACTAAGGATCCAATTTCTAAACTCTGAAAAGGGATACAAAAAATTGTAGCACGAAGTATGACAAAAAATACTTACTTGTAACTACTAACAGTAACAATGAGACTCTATATCCCTTACATAAAATTAATTCTAAAATAGAATATTTTGCTTACGTTAGTTCTGACCGCGGGACAGTCCAACGCAGAGCAGGTCTGTGCGGTCTCACTCGGTTTGCAGCTCTCTCTCTCTCTCTCTCTCTCTCTCTCTCTCTCTCTCCTATGGCGACACTAGCGACACACTGTCGCGGACGGGGCGCTGAACTACACTGCCTCTCGCCCGCCAGGCGCAATTCTTGGATGAGCCTGCTTTAGGCGATCGCCGACTGTTGTCGCACGGCTATTTGATCTCTACTTCCACTCTCGTACAGCAGAGTACCGCACACCAAGTCACCCGAGCTCGTGGCGTCATCATTGATATTATATGTTCTGTTTGTGGAGAACGTTTCGAACATGCCTAAAGATAAATATAAACGCAAATTTTAGAGAAAATTTTATCTGAATGAATTTCCATTCCTACGAGAAGGAACTGTATATGCTGTGTCGTCCGAACAACAGGAAGGGCAAAAGCACCACAGGCGCAAAGATGCGAGCTGGTGACAGTGCCATAGAGACTCATCACTAGACAAATGTAATGTATTGCGAATACATAGAAAGAAGGATCCTTTATTGTATGATTATACACTCCTGGAAATGGAAAAAAGAACACATTGACACCGGTGTGTCAGACCCACCATACTTGCTCCGGACACTGCGAGGGAGCTGTACAAGCAATGATCACACGCACGGCACAGCGGACACACCAGGAACCGCGGTGTTGGCCGTCGAATGGCGCTAGCTGCGCAGCATTTGTGCACCGCCGCCGTCAGTGTCAGCCAGTTTGCCGTGGCATACGGAGCTCCATCGCAGTCTTTAACACTGGTAGCATGCCGCGACAGCGTGGACGTGAACTGTATGTGCAGTTGACGGACTTTGAGCGAGGGCGTATAGTGGGCATGCGGGAGGCCGGGTGGACGTACCGCCGAATTGCTCAACACGTGGGGCGTGAGGTCTCCACTGTACATCGATGTTGTCGCCAGTGGTCGGCGGAAGGTGCACGTGCCCGTCGACCTGGGACCGGACCGCAGCGACGCACGGATGCACGCCAAAACCGTAGGATCCTACGCAGTACCGTAGGGGACCGCACCGCCATTTCCCAGCAAATTAGGGACACTGTTGCTCCTGGAGTATCGGCGAGGACCATTCGCAACCGTCTCCATGAAGCTGGGCTACGGTCCCGCACACCGTTAGGCCGTCTTCCGCTCACGCCCCAACATCGTGAAGCCCGCTTCCAGTGGTGTCGCGACAGGCGTGAATGGAGGGACGAATGGAGACGTGTCGTCTTCAGCGATGAGAGTCGCTTCTGCCATGGTGCCAATGATGGTCGTATGCGTGTTTGGCGCCGTGCAGGTGAGCGCCACAATCAGGACTGCATACGACCGAGGCACATAGGGCCAACACCCGGCATCATGGTGTGGGGAGCGATCTCCTACACTGGCCGTACACCACTGGTGATCGTCGAGGGGACACTGAATAGTGCACGGTAGATCCAAACCGTCATCGAACCCATCGTTCTACCATTCCTAGACCGGCAAGGGAACTTGCTGTTCCAACAGGACAATGCACGTCCGCATGTATCCCGTGCCACCCAACGTGCTCTAGAAGGTGTAAGTCAACTACCCTGGCCAGCAAGATCCCCGGATCTGTCCCCCATTGAGCATGTTTGGGACTGGATGAAGCGTCGTCTCACGCGGTCTGCACGTCCAGCACGAACGCTGGTCCAACTGAGGCGCCAGGTGGAAATGGCATGGCAAGCCGTTCCACAGGACTACATCCAGCATCTCTACGATCGTCTCCATGGGAGAATAGCAGCCTGCATTGCTGCGAAAGGTGGATATACACTGTACTAGTGCCGACATTGTGCATGCTCTGTTGCCTGTGTCTATGTGCCTGTGGTTCTGTCAGTGTGATCATGTGATGTATCTAACCCCAGGAATGTGTCAATAAAGTTTCCCCTTCCTGGGACAATGAATTCACGGTGTTCTTATTTCAATTTCCAGGAGTGTATGATAGCGGAACAAACACTGGTAGCAGTTACTTCTGTAAAATATCTGGGAGTATGCGTGCGGAACGATTTGAAGTGGAATGATCATATAAAATTAATTGTTGGTAAGGCGGGTACCAGGTTGAGATTCATTGGGAGAGTCCTTAGAAAATGTAGTCCATCAACAAAGGAGGTGGCTTACAAAACACTCGTTCGACCTATACTTGAGTATTGCTCATCAGTGTGGGATCCGTATCAGGTCGGGTTGACGGAGAAGATTGAGAAGATCCAAAGAAGAGCGGCGCGTTTCGTCACAGGGCTATTTGGTAACCGTGATAGCGTTACGGAGATGTTTAGCAAACTCAAGTGGCAGACTCTGCAAGAGAGGCGCTCTGCATCGCGGTGTAGCTTGCTCGCCAGGTTTCGAGAGGGTGCGTTTCTGGATGAGGTGTCGAGTGTATTGCTTCCCCCTACTTATACCTCCCGAGGAGATCACGAATGTAAAATTAGAGAGATTCGAGCGCGCACGGAGGCTTTCAGGCAGTCGTTCTTCTCGCGAACCATACGCGACTGGAACACAAAAGGGAGGTAATGATAGTGGCACGTAAAGTGCCCTCCGCCACACGCCGTTGGATGGCTTGCGGAGTATAAGTGTAGATGTAGATGTTGATGTAGCGCTTGTTCCGCCAGCGCCACGAGCGGCGCTGAGAATGAATATACCGACTTCGCCTCGGCCAATTGCCGGCCGAGTACAATCGGCCAATGACCGGGCGACAATTGATAGAAGCCTACTCGGAAGACAGAAGAGCAGCTCTCGCCCACTTGGTTATAGATAATCGTCCAGGGCTGATTTAGACATGGAACGTCGTTTAGTGGACTCATAGACGTGAACAGACAGTTGTTGTAAATTGCATTTATTTGTTCTGTGAAATTTACCTACGATTATTTGCAATGAGCCATTGAGGGCCTCATTTTTTATTTTATATAACAGGGTGGCAGACTTCCTTATTCAACTCGTCACAAAGACAAGCAAACCTTCTTAGCTCACTTGTGTTACTTTGTTACTAATTTGTTGGAGTGTTATAGAACCTTCGTTCTCCTATACTGTTACCTGACCCTGGGTCATACCTGTGTATTACTGGCAGGGAGAAATCGTCTCAGCGATGTACTACACCAGAAGCCGTTCCATTAACTCACAAACCCGCCCTGCCGTAACAACAGCGGCAGCGCGGACTCCACAGGGTTAGCCACGGGGCCTTTACAAAAGTATATGAAGCAGAATGCTTGACAATTTCAAATGTAGACAAGTATAATTATGTGCAAAAAACGAATGCTTGCAGAGCCTGCAGCTATGCGTACTGCGTCCATGCGCGGCAAGTATCAAGTATCTTACATACAGCGCATTACTAGTCTCATTTTAAGTTTTTTTTTTTACTTCAAGAGGTTTCTTCTCTAGGGTATACAGTGGCAGGTCAGGTATTACCAAAAATCCAAAGAAAGTAAAGAAGCACATAGCACACTCTTAGTAAAGAACTTTATTGGGAAAGAGTGCAAAATGCTCTAGCCTCTGTAGAAATTTTCTTGTGTATGGCATGAATTGTTTGATGAAGTAAATCACCAAACAGTATTTCTAAATGAACAGCTCAAATCAGTAACCAGATCAACACTTTTAGCGGAAACTGTGTCTGATAGACAGGGCGTACAAGAGATTTCAGATTGATTCCGTATTATTGGATTTCCGGAAGGCTTTTGACACTGTACCACACAAGCGGCTAGTACTGAAATTGCGTACTTATGGAGTATCGGAATATCGTATCAGTTATGTGACTGGATTTGTGATTTCCTGTCGGAGAGGTCACAGTTCGTAGTAAGTGACGGAATGTCATCGAGTAAAACAGAAGTGATTTCTGGCGTTCCCCAAGGCAGTGTTATAGGCACTTTGCTGTTCCTTATCTACGATGTAAATGATTTGGGAGACAATCTGTGCAGCCATCTTAGGTTGTTTGCAGATGACGCTGCCTTTTATCGACTAATAAAGTGATCTGAAGACCAAAACTAACTGCAAAACGATTTAGATAAGATATCTGAATGGTGCGAAAAGTGGCAGTTGACCCTAAATAACGAAAAGTGTGAGGTCATCCATATGAGTGCTAAAAAGAACTCGTTAAACTTCGGTTACATGATAAATCAGTCTAATCTAATAGCCGTAAATTCAACTAAATACCTAGGTATTACTATTACGAACAACTTAAATTGTAATGAAAACATAGAAAATGTTGTGGGAAAGGCTAACCAAAGACTGCGTTTTCTTGGGATAAGACTTAGAAAATGTAACAGACCTACTAAGGAGACTGCCTACACTACGCTTGTCCGTTCTCTTTTAGAATACTGCTTTGCGTTGTGGGATCCTTACCAGTCAGGACTGACGGACTATATCGAAAAAGTTCTAAGAAAGGCAAAAATGGTTCAAATGGCTCTGAGGACAATGGGACTTAACATCCGAGGTCGTCAGTCCCCTAGAACGTAGAACTACTTAAACCTAACTAACCCAAGAACATCACACACATCCATGCCGGAGGCAGGATTCGAACCTGCGACCGAATCGCCTAGAACCGTTCGGCCACACCGGCCGGCTCTAAGAAAGGTAGCACGTTTTCTATTATTGCGAAATATGGCAGAGACTGTCACAGAAATGATACAGGATTTGGGCTGGACAACATTAAAAGGAAGGCGTTTTTCGTTGCTACAAAATTCCAATCACCCCCTCTTTCCTCCGAATGCGAAAATATTTTGTTGACACCGAACTACATAGGGAGGAACGATCACCACGATAAAATAAGGGAAATCAGAGCTAGAACGGAGAGATATAGGTGTTCATTCTTTCCGCGTGCTATACGAGATTGGAATAATAGAGAAATGTGTAGGTGGTTCGACGAACCTTCCACCGGGCACTTAAATGTGATTTACAGAGTATTCATTTAGATGTAGATGTAGATCGTCCACGTACCGCTATGCTGACGGTGCGACCGTTGACTCGTGTTCGGCCATCGGAGTGGCCGAGCGGCACTAGGCGCTACAGTCTGGAAACGCGCGACCGCTACGGTCGCAGGTTCGAATCCTGCCTCGGGCATGGGTGTGTGTGATGTCCTTAGGTTAGTTAGGTTTAAGTAGTTCTACGTTCTAGGCGACTGATGACCTCAGAAGTTAAGTCCCATAGTGCTCAGAACCATTTCAACCATTTGAACACGTTAAAAGCGGCGGCTCGTTGTTTTTAATTGTACAGGTTACTATTCCTTGCTGTAGGGGCTGTGATTTTTGATATTTTTTGTCTAAACCAGCAAGGTAAAACAGAGGCCACTACTTCCACCACATCAAGTGGATTTATTGCTCACGTACTCACACTGAGCCGTGAACACTTCCCAGTTTATCAGTGGGGAATAATTGAACATGATTACTACTGTTGTCGGTGCCGTGCGTGCAATGTTCGTGCCAGGTGCACGATATTGAATCTTTATCCTATTCTTAATGGTGCGAGAGCTGCACGACCTTATAGCAACCTTTATAGTTCTATATTATTCTGCTACACTAGGGGTGAGTTCACGGAATGAAAGAAAGAGAATGTAATAGTCACGGTCTCATTCATTAAACAGTTGAGAATCGAACAATAATACAACCAAATGGGGATGGGGGGAAGAAAGATTCGAGTTCAGCAGCCTGCCCCAACGTACGTTCATAACAAGCCACGATAGCAGGAGAAAAGGAATTTTTTGGAACGATCGCCATATTATCAAATAGGGTCCAATTTACTAAAGGGAGGGGTTGCAGGCATGCAACGACCACCACCATGAATCAGCCAAAGACCAAGAAAGATGCTACTTGCGTGAATCGCTAGATAGACATGATCCAGCGAAAAGCAGCGCGATTCGTCATGGGGACATTTAGTCAGCGCGAGAGAGTTACGGAGATGCTGAACAAGCTCCAGTGGCGGACACTTCAAGAAAGGCGTTACGCAATACGGAGAGATTTATTATCGAAATTACGAGAGAGCACATTCCGGGAAGAGATGGGCAACATATTACTACCGCCCACATATATCTCGCGTAATGATCACAACGAAAAGATCCGAGAAATTAGAGCAAATACGGAGACTTACAAGCAGTCGTTCTTCCCACGCACAATTCGTGAATGGAACAGGGAAGGGGGGATCAGATAGTGGTACAATAAGTACCCTCCGCCACACACCGTAAGGTGGCTCGCGGAGTATAGATGTAGATGTAGATGTAGATAACCTCCCGTACTAAAGCAATAAAACCCGCAAGACGCGAAACTATTCACAATGACCTATCAGGTTCCCTCTGGGCCGCAGGGCGCGAATCTGCAGTGCACGTCGGCGCCCGTGCTTACCGAACTTCATCTCCTGGAAGCAGCACCTCCAGTCTCCGGCACGGTCACACTAGAACTGACCCACTTCCCCTTTGTCCACCACCCATCCGCGGAGGGCGACTGGTGCCCATTAGCGAAAAACGGGCGCGCACCTCAACTGGCCAATCATAGGGCCGGAAGGCGACCTCGCGGCGTTAAAATTGAGCAGAAATAGCGGTTACAAGGTCTGTAAGGCAGGTTGGGTATTGAGAACAGGAGAAACTTTGGCTACTACTGAATGTTCAAACGACACCACGTGCTACCCTGGCGATCGGAAAAGGGATGGAAAACGGGAAGCCATCATGGCTGCTAGAAAGACTGCTGCCCTTACCCATAAATAAAGAAAATTTCTAGCGCCAAGCTGCTCTCACAGATCAGTGTGAGACAAGGTGTAAAAAGCGTCAAATGAATCAGGCAACCCATAGAAATTATTAATATTACCTGAATTATTACTTTACCGAGTACCAGAATGCTGGGATTAGAAATACGAAATACGAGCACTGAATGGTGAATGAAGTGCTCGTCTTTCAACGTGTTCGCCCTGGAGTCTCATTGACTGCAGTTTAGTTGTCTTCGGTGACGGGTGCCTCATCGTACTGCGCCCCCATGACAAGTGACGACGTGCCTGGAGAAGTCGCAGACAGCGACGGGATACCAACGTGACTGCTGCCCGCCATGCGGCCCGACAACCAGTTGTGATGGTCTGGGCTGCCATTTCATTTCACAACGGGACCAATTCGGTTCTCATCCACAGTACCCTTACGGCACAGCGGTACGTCGACAATATTCTACGCCCATTTGATGGAAAGCCATCTTGGCCTTGCAATGCAGCAAGATAATGCCTGCCAGCACAAGTCAAGAGTTTCTACTGCTTGATTTTGCTCTTACCAAACCCTAATTTGGCCAGCATGGTCGCCGGACCTCTACTCAGTTGATAATGTTGCAACATTGTGGGCAGAACCCTCCAGTCTACTCGTATTTTGACGATCTAGCCCGCCAACTGGACAGAATTTGGCGCGATATCCGTGAGGAGGCCATCCAACACCTCTATCAATCGTCCGCAGCTCGTGGTCGTGCGGTAGCGTTCTCGCTTCCCGCGCCCGGGTTCCCGTGTTCGACTCCCGGCGGGGTCAGGGATTTTCTCTGCCTCGTGATTACTGGGTGTTGTGTGATGTCCTTAGGTTAGTTAGGTTTAAGTAGTTCTAAGTTCTAGGGGACTGATGACCATAGCTGTTGAGTCCCATAGTGCTCAGAGCCATTTGAACCATTTTGGCCACCTCTATCAATCAACGGCAAACCGAATAACTGCTTCTATGTGGGCCAGAGGTTGACTAACGCATTACTGACTTGTTCCGTTTGTGAAGCTCTTTCTCATGAATGAATCATCCAATATTTCTGAAATTTTAATCGTTTGTTTGTCTTTGCAAAAACAGACATAATGTCTTATATGATAGCCGCAATCAGTGATTTTACAACGTTACTTGAATCCGTCTTGATTGCAAAATGTTTATTCATATGACCGGTTTCGGTTCTTCTAGAACCATCTTCAGATCTGATATTTCGGTTACAAGAGTAACCCGCCCAATTACAGCAACATGCTGCGTCACATCATGTGACATGAAAGGTGCTGTATTTGAACGGTTTACTCCTGTAACCGAAATATCAGATCTGAAGATGGTTCTAGAGGAACCGAAACCGGTCATATGAATAAACATTTTGCAATCAAGATGGATTATAAGTAATATTTGTTTGTCTGTACATGTACATCACATGTACATAATTCAGCCCCCTTCGAAAAATTACTTCGTGGTGCACCTTTTATTTTGGTCGCGTACTTGATTAGAATGCGATGGTTCGGCTTAGAATGGTGTACTTCTCCGTTTCATAATTCTGATACTATCATACCTGCCGATCTACTCCTCGAAGCGGTTCAGTTTTTCATTTCTTTCCTCATATGCCGCTGGTTTAATGCTTTGCCCCCTTTTCCTCTAAGCCGTCACTTTCAGCGTGTGGTCAAAGTGTCTGATGAGTAGTGACGATCTTTTTCCCGACTGGAGAAAATAATTCTATTACTTTCCGTTCACAGTTGGCTAACACTGGTCACAGCATTCCAGTGAAGTAATACTCTTATGTCTCTTCGTCCTTTTCATCTTTCCATTCCACTACGCTAATTTGGAAAAAGCATGTTATGAGATACCTGTCTTCTAATGCGCTAAGCTCAGCAGAACGTAATGGTTTTGTTCATAATATGGATCGTAATCCTTTATGTATAAATGGTGCCGAGACATATATTGTTAACTAATATTTGTATCGTAATTCTTTTTATCTTTGAAGAAATTGCTCCCGCTACGTCCCGTATGTTTGACTAGCACTATGGGGTAGTCTTCACCGCCAATAACTATAAATGCGCTTACGTCTGTTTATTCGCTCACTCTGTGTCCTTATCTGTTAAAATTATGTGCATCCAGATGCAGGAGATTGTCGAGAAAACATTATTTTTTTCCAGTGAAAACTTACATACAACGCGTCTGACGTAAACTAGCCGGTTAATATTGTGAAACGCCCCCTTAGAAAAATTATGAAATGACTGTGCTCATAAACCTCTTACGTTATTTGATTTTCAAACAGCTGAGCAAAACTGAACGTACTCAGATATTTCTCTCTTTGCTTATTCTGATCATCACTAAACTGACACACAATATCTTTTTAGCGCAACGCAGTCTGACTTTCAATAATCCCTACAAAAGAATGGCCCTGACTAACAATAACCTACACCTTTCGTGAATCACTCACCTCACAAATATCTTAGGTACTCGAACTACTGCAATACAGCGAGCGCCAATACTGCCAGCTAAATAAAATATTCTAACTGTGGAAGGCATTATCTACTGACAGGCATAGTTAGCAAGTGAAAGATTTTGATAAAGAACGAACAATGTATTTACCTTAATAATGTTCAAAGGTCATCATGTATATATCAGTTCATCATATCCAGTCTTACAAATTTCCTCTTTCTGACCGACACACGTCCAGATCGTCCGCTCTCAAAATTCTGCCATCTCTGTCCCCACATCCACCACTGCTGGCGGCTCACCTCCAACTGCGCGACGCCACTCGCTGTTCACATCCAACTGCCCAACGCTACACAAGCGAATATTCCATCAATGAGTCCAACCGGCCACAGACTGCACACAATACAGTCAGTGATTTTCATACAGAGCGTTACCAACATAAAAACCTAAACAGCGTACTTACAATTGTAGCTATCATATTCCACTTCTAATGTTATCCCGTTTTTCAAAATTCACTCTGCACTCGTTACGACTTTGGATAATGTAGCTCATGTTTTGATTTCAGCTCAAGCTACTTATTCTTCACCACTAGTTAACACGAAATTTCACACTATAAGTAGCAATTATTATACCAACTAATACACAAAACACCACTCATTTCGGATGGTCCTCGCCCTGCACACGTCCCAGCTCCACTGCCGCTGTGCTAGATTCAGACCACTGGCTACAACGATTCTAAAGCGCTGAAGGCGGAGATAGAGATATTCCTTAAACGTATCGACTGGGAAAAGAGGTTTTAGTAAACCACATAGAAACGTAGTGCAATAATATGTTGTGGATTGGCAGGAGAGCCAACACCGTATAATTAGAGGAAGCCGAAAGGCACGCGCTTTAGCTCACGCAGGCTGGCGTGAGGTCTGGAACAGGACAAGGAAATCAGACTCCGTAAAACGGACGTACCTGGTGGAATACGTCACGGAGAGACGTCTACAGACGTTAAAGTAACCTCTGGAGTGCCACAGGGGAGTGTTATGGGACCATTGCTTTTCACAATATATATAAATAACCTAGTAGATATTGTCGGAAGTTCCATGCGGCTTTTCGCGGATGATGCTGTAGTATACAGAGAAGTTGCAGCATTAGAAAATTGTAGCGAAATGCAGGAATATCTGTAGCGGATAGGCACTTGGTGCAGGGAGTGGCAACTGACCCTTAACATAGACAAATGTAATGTATTGCGAATACATAGAAAGAAGGATCCTTTATTGTATGATTATATGATAGCGGAACAAACACTGGGAGCAGTTACTTCTGTAAAATATTTGGGAGTATGCGTACGGAACGATTTGAAGTGGAATGATCATATAAAATTAATTGTTGGTAAGGCGGGTACCAGGTTGAGATTCATTGGGAGAGTCCTTAGAAAATGTAGTCCATCAACAAAGGAGGTGGCTTACAAAACACTCGTTGACCTACACTTGAGTATTGCTCGTCAGTGTGGGATCCGTACCAGATCGGGTTGACGGAGGAGATAGAGAAGATCCAAAGAAGAGCGGCGCGTTTCGTCACAGGGTTATTTGGTAACCGTGATAGCGTTATGGAGATGTTTAACAAACTCAAGTGGCAGACTCTGCAAGAGAGGCGCTCTGCATCGCGGTGTAGCTTGCTCGCCAGGTTTCGTGAGGGTGCGTTTCTGGATGAGGTATCGAATATATTGCTTCCCCCTACTTATACCTCCCGAGGAGATCACGAATGTAAAATTAGAGTGATTCGAGCGCGCACGGAGGCTTTCAGACAGTCGTTCTTCCCGCGAACCATACGCGACTGGAACAGGAAAGGGAGGTAATGACAGTGGCACGTAAAGTGCCCTCCGCCACACACCGTTGGGTGGCTTGCGGAGTATAAATGTAGATGTGGATCTAGATGTAGATGAACTTTAAACCATTAATGATGAGTGTCCCTCTTGACGGCACATGATTTCAGTATCAATAGTAACTGGTACTGGCGCCTTGCTAGGTCGTAGCAAATGACGTAGCTGAAGGCTATGCTAACTTTCGTCTCGGCAAATGAGAGCGTATTTTGTCAGTGAACCATCGCTAGCAAAGTCGGTTGTACAACTGGGGCGAGAGCTAGGAAGTCTCTCTAGACCTGCCGTGTGGCGGCGTTCGGTCTGCAATCACTGATAGTGGCGACACGCGGGTCCGACGTATACTAACGGACCGCGGCCGATTCAAAGGCTACCACCTAGCAAGTGTGGTGTCTGGCGGTGACACCACATAATATTACGTGCAAAGAATCATTCTGTGGTCGGCCATTTGGGATGTTTAACTAGTCCCGCGAGAAATGTACTTTATGAAACTTAAAAAGTGGTTTATACAGAGCAATTGTTGGCGAAAGTGCTTCTGAAACCCTGCTAATGACAAGGAGAAATATAATACTTGCGCAATGAGTGAAGTTATCCAGAAAGGCATTGTGACTCACTTTACCAACTTTGTCGTGTCGGGTATCCACAAATAACTTGCTACCCTGACGCAGGAAGGTGGACAAAAGCAAGCATGTCGTAGAACTACCCATTAAATTAGCGTGGAAAACTGCCGTGTTCATACGCCCCAAAGAAAGATAAATGAGACGTCACGTTTAGTTTGTGTGCGCGCGCCCTCTGCCCTTGGCTAACAGCCACGCGCCCCGGCGACCACACCCTCGCCGTCCCCTCTGCACTTTTAGCGGCTGCATGACTCTTATTAACGCGAGTCACTCAAGGCCCATAATTCCACGTCGACAAGCGTTGTTATTAGGTAATTAAATTTTTTATGCTAACAAGCCTTGATGGGGGAAGCGAGACTGTTGTAGACAACAAAGTTTTAAGACTGTAGTGGCGTCCGCTGTGGCCGAGCGGTTCTAGGCGCTTCAGTCCGGAACCGCGCGACTGCTACGGTCGCAGGATCGAAATCCTGCCTCGGACATGGATGTGTGTGATGTCCTTAGCTTAGTTAGGTTTAAGTAGTCCTAAGTTCTATGGGACTGATGACCTCAGATGTTATCCAGAAGACATTACCTCTCACCACGGACAATGTAGTGGCCGACGGCCATTTCTAACGTCGAGACAGCAGCAGCGTGTGCGCAGATTTGTCAGCGCTAGCCATTTGAACCATTTTTTTTTAAGATTGTACTGCGTACAGATAACAGGAATGAGCATCAACGAAAAAAGTTTTACTTCGTTCATCCATAACACTAGACAGTCTATCCTAAGCATTTTGAAACTGCGCAGTGCAATAAATACAGGTCCCAAAATGAGAAAATAAAAGGAAAAGAATGCCACTCGATGAAAAATATGACGAAGATGAACCTGCTAAAACTTCTATTATTCATTTGATTGAAAGACATACTTTAGATACACAATGAACAGTATTTAATTAGCAAGACAATTAAATACTGTACTATATGGAACCACATTCCACTCACATATGACTTGAATGGAGAACGGAAGTGAGTATCGGCATGCGGTCAGTACCACAACCAAACGGCCTGTACAGATCCAACCAAATCACCTCTAGGAAAGCTTTTGTCTGGGAAGTAATGGACACGCCTGAACAGTATGGGAAAATGCATCCTAGAACGATAGCTACGCTCTTTGAATGGAAAACTGCTGAAAACTCTCGATGCGCCTGTGGCGCTCCAGAGGAAACATACAATGCGCTGACAGGTCATGGAGTAGCGATATGCACATATACAGATGGTGGTAATACGTCATACACAAGGTATAAAAGGACATGTCATTGATGGAACTGTCATTTGCTCTCAGGTGATTCCTCTGAAAAGGTTTCCGACTTGATTATGCCCGCACGACGGAATTTAACTGACTGCGAACTCGGAATGGTAGTTGGCGGTACACGTATTGATCATTCCATTTCTGAAATCGTTAGACAATTAAATATTCAGAAATCTACAATGGTTCAAAATGGCTCTGAGCACTATGGGACTTAACATCTATGGTCATCAGTCCCCTAGAACTTAGAACTACGTAAACCTAACTAACCTAAGGACAACACACAACACCCAGCCATCACGAGGCAGAGAAAATCCCTGACCACGCCGGGAATCGAACCCGGAAACCCGGGCTTGGGAAGCGAGTACGCTACCGCACGACCACGAGATGCGGGCAATCTACAATGGAAATTTGGAAATTTGCGATAAGGTCTTATGGGACCAAACTGCTGAGGTCATGAGTCAAAATGGTTCAAATGGCTCTGAGCACTATGGGACATAATTTCTGAGGTCATCAGTCCCCTAGAACTTAGAATTACATAAACCTAAGTAACCTAAGGACATCACACAGCTCCATGCCCGAGGCAGGATTCGAACCTGCGACCGCAGCGGTCGCGCGGTTCCAGACTGTAGCGCCTAGAACCGCTCGGCCACTCCGGCCGGCCGATCATGAGTCCCTAAACTTAAACAGTACTTAATCTTACTTAAACACGCTAAGGACAACACACACACCGATGCCCGATGGAAGACTCGAACCTCCGACGGGGTGGCCACGCGGACCGTGACAAGGCGCCCCAGACCGCTCGGCTACTCCGCGCGGCAAGGTGTCAAGATAGTGTCGAGAATACCAAATTTCAGACATTACCTCTCACTACGGACAATGTAGTGGCCGACGGCCATTTCTAACGACCGACAGCAGCAGCGTGTGCGTAGACTTGTCAGTGCTTACCGACAAGGAACACAGCGTGAAATAACCGCATAACTCAGTGTGGGACGTATGCAGAATGTATCCGTTAGGACAGTGCAACGAAATTTGGCGTTAATGGGCAATGGCAGCAAACGACCGACGCGAGTACCTCTCCTAAACAGCACAACACAGATTTTTGGACAACATGGTTGTGGAGATCAAGCAGCGATTAGTATGATTAATCAATTATTCAGAAAGAGTCTTAATCGCATTTATTATTGAACTTCCTGGCAGATTAAAACTGTGTGCCCGACCGAGACTCGAACTTGGGACCTTTGACTAGGCAAAGTTTTAATCTGCCAAATAGTTTCATATTAGCGCACACTCCGCTGCAGAGTGAAAATCTCATTCTGGAAACATCCCCCAGGCTGTGGCTAAGCCATGTCTCCGCTATATCCTTTCTTTCAGGAGTGCTAGTTCTGCTAGGTTCGCAGGAGAGCTTCTGTAAAGTTTGGAAGGTAGGAGCGAGATACTGGCAGAAGTAAATCTGTGAGTACCGGGCGTGAGTCGTGCTTCGGTAGCTCAGATGGTAGAGCACTTGCCCGTGAAAGGCAAAGGTCGCGAGTTCGAGTCTCGGTCGGGCACACAGTTTTAATCTGCCAGGAAGTTTCATATCAGCGCACACTCCGCTGCAGAGTGAAAATCTCATTCTGGCATTTATTATTATTATACCGCCAACCGGTTTCAACCCGACGCAGGGGTCATCTTCTGGGCGTTTACATCATTGATCGACTGCTGGTGCTGTCAGTCCTGTCTACATATCGGCACTGTCTACAGTAGACAGGAGTGACACCACCAGCAGTCGATCAATGATGTAAACGCCCAGAAGATGACCGCTGCGTGGGGTTGAAACCGGTTCGCGGTATAATAATAATAAATGCGATTAAGACTGTTTCTGAATATGAGCAAAACATAGCCTATAGCGTCTCTCCTGGGTTCATGACCTTACCGATTAAACTCTAGACGACAGAAAAACGGTGGCCTAGTTGGATGAGTCCCGATTTCAGTTGGTATGAGCTGATGGCAGGAAGCCATGGATGCAGTTGTCAACAAGGCACTGTGTAAGCTGATGATGGCTCCATTAAGTTGCATGCTGCCTGTACATGGAATGAAGTAGGTAACTGACTGGAAAATGCTTCGTTCGGCTACTCTGAGACTGTTTGCAGCCACTCACAGGCTTCATGTTCCCAAACAACTATGGAATTTTATGGACGATAATGCGCCATGTCACGGAATCGCAGTTGCTCGCGATTTGTTTGAAGAACATTCTGGACATTTCGAGCGAATGATCCGGCCTCCCAGGTCACCCGATATGAATCCCATCGAACATTTATGGGACGTAACGGGGAGTTCACTTTACACACGAAATTTTTCATCGGCAACACTTTTACAGTTATGGATGACTATGGAGGCAGCATTTCTCGGTATTTCTGCAGAGGCTTCCCAACGTCTTGTTGAGTTCATGTCACGCCGAGTAGCTGCATTATGCTGGACAAAAGGAGGTCCTACACTACGTTGGTAGATATTCCTTGACTTTCATCTGGCCAGCGGTTCTAGGCGCTTCAGTCTGGAACCGCGCGACCGCTACTGTCGCGGGTTCGAATCCTGCCTCGGGCATGGATGTCTGTGATGTCCTCAGGTTAGTTAGGTTTAAGTAGTTCTAAGTTCTAGGGGACTGATGACCTCAGATGTTAAGTCCCATAATGCTCAGAGCCATTTGAACCATTGGACTTTCATCACTTTTGTCGCCTCCAGTGTACGTCACATTGTGACGGAGTGTCCACGCAGGAAATTCCAAGGGATGCGTAACGACCTTCTAGCAGCAACTGTAGCCATTGAATGTCTGAACTCATTGGACATCGCACTGTAGCAGATTTACTGTAACTTAAAAACTTATTATGAGTCTTTTTGCCTTGCAGTGAAGTTGGCGGTCTTAGAGTGTGTCTGATCATGTAGCCAGGAGAGGGAGCACTTCTTTTGTTCTCACTTAACGCTGTCGCCGCTGGGGGCAGGTGATGGCCTATCGTGTGATCGATTTTACTATACACACTCCCAATGAATCGAAAGAAGTACTACTAAATTTTATTCGATTTTTTTCAGACTCCATATACTGACAACAGTACTGCAAAAAATCTCAGTTCATTATCTTCATCACTTCCAGAGCTATTTGTTTTTGTTATCTTTTTACATAAGGAAAACGGCTTTGTACTAGATGTATTTACATATCTGAAGAACATACAATATTTCGTATATATACCTTGTTACGACATTCTGCGGATTTCCTCTATTTTACGTAATTTAATACAGTCCTTTTATGTCACCGTGTGTCATCTGCATCAATATAGAACTTAATGTACAACATTTGTTTACATCAAAAATTTACGAGTGGGTATTTTAAGGTTAAGCCTACCATAAACTAATATATGAGGAAGACTCTGTGTCTGTCTGTCTGTCTGTCTGTGTGTGTTGTGTGTGTTTGCAGTATGTTTCACTGACTTTTGCTTGTTTTCCCATTGTCTTCACAGAGAAGGTTTGCACTAAGTAACTTTCCTGTCATTGTATACTTAGTACAGAAACAGGTTGATTATATAAATTTGTACCTGACTCTTTCTTGGTACTCCAGAACAGAGCTAGACCTTGTAATGTATTCGGTTTTAATCTTATATGGAACTATAAGTAAAAGTATTCACGAGTTAAGGATGTGCCCGCCTTTGTGTAGGTACACAAATGGTTCAAATGGCTCTGAGCACTATGGGACTTAAAATCTGAGGTCATCAGTCCACTAGACTTAGAACTACTTAAACCTAACTAACCTAAGGACATCACACACATCCATGGCCGAGGCAGGAATCGAACCTGCGACCGTAGAAGCAACGTGGTTCCGGACTGAAGCGCCTGGAACCGCTCGACCACAACGGCCGGAGCAGGTACACAAATTATCGTTTTATCACCTAAATACGTTTCATCACATTTGTGGCAGTTTAAGTGGTTCTTTTTTTTTTAATTATTTTCATCATAGTTTACATTGTGAGTGACTTGTAGCTGTCAACGAAAGTCAGCCACGGGGCTAAATTACTACACCATGTCATCATTGTAGTACTTTCCTGGTCCTTAGTTGTGAGAAGTTTCTTTTTCTATGTACGAAACGTGTTTCGTATGGATGATATGAACGTTTCATACTGCTCCATCTTTAATTCATTATTATTATCCCTCATGCACGGGAACTGAAGTCACAACTCCAACGTGATAGTAAAAAGATTCAGTTTATATAAATTATTATTCTAAAATTATCTTTGCTTTCTTTACAATAGCTTGCTGACGTAATAGGAACCATTTTCATATAATATTATTTAATTTCGTTTTGTTCTATGACTGTTGCGGAAAGGTTGAGAGAGTATATAGTAGACATACGTAAATTGTGGATGTTTTATTTTATTAAAAATGTACGTAAAATATATGCGTGGAAAAATTCTTGTGCAGTCGTGAAACATGTAACGTAAGCGAGGTATCTTCGGTGTGCATGATTTTCTATAAAAGGAGCGAAAAGAAAATTTACGCATTAAGTCAATCATTATTTCATTTTTGGGGATAATTTGTACTTTGTTTTGTTGAAATTAAATTTGGTTTCGTAAATTAATACATTGCCTTGTTGCCAAATCTCGGTTACAATACCAGCAGGAAGAAGACGAACTGATGTGATCTTACAGCGGGCTGGGAAGTGACCATAGCTGGTATCTCCAAGTCGCAGCTACAACGGCTTGGAATACGTAATGCGTCTGATTCGCATTTCTGTAGCTAGGTTCAGGGACTGGAGCGTAGTTACTAATAATAATCGGTATTGACTGCAAACTAATCATCGGAATCAGTAACTCTCATAGTTGTTTCTTTCGTAAGTGTACTCAAAACTAAGAAATTCATTCACAGACGTTTTCGTGCCTCGCCGATAGTCGAGCACAACAAACAAATAAAAATAAAGAAAGAATGCGTGTGTGTGTGACAGAGAGAGAGAGAGAGAGAGAGAGAGAGAGAAAAATCAAACAGAATGATAGAGACAGAGAGGGTAAAAAATTGTAAAGAAATTGGATCATGGCATGTAAAGAAATCATTCTTTAAAATGACACGTTCCACATCATTACGAAATATCGTATACATGATCTATGAAACAAGAATTAATTTAACGTAATCTAATCTAATTATATCATATTGATGACTAGCCGTGAAGAGTAATGAATTACCGAAATTTTTGCTAATACCAGTAACCAAATTTAAACTTGAAAATAAAAGACGACAGTTTTTGTAATAAACCGGGACTTTTATCAAGACCCTTTCGTCGCTGTTAACTAACCACGAAAAATGTCTGATATACCTCTATTCCGAAGTAACAAAGTTTGCATGCATTTAAAGATGAAGTGCATGATGTCAAGTTGTCTGACAGAGACACGAACCCAACACGTAATCGGATTGTTAACTAACTAAAATCAAATGTTTCGTATCGGTTTTTCTTACCAGCTGCTAGGTGTTTGAATCTAAAATAAGGATACAAACTTTTGTGTCCAAGCGAGAATCGAACTGCACACCTACCGTGCATCCACGAATATAGCTTAAGTATCAGTTGATTACTCACCACTAGTAAAATGGGCGCGTGTTTGACCAGAAATAACGACACCTATTGCGATTGTTGGCAACACATGAACAGACATTAAAAATGTACGTTAATTTAAATAAACAGGCCGGTGTGCACGTGATAGGGCTTGAAATTAAATTATGAATATTTTTGTATTGGATCAGGATTCGGACCCACATACTTACCTTTGGAGGAGTCCTAGAGAAGATTGCAGTCTTGAGAAAAGGAACGAAATGATTGAACTGTACTGTTCCGAGAGATTCGTATCCGCGAAAGAGGAGATACGAATTCGAATCACAGTCCAGTACCAAATTTTTCAACGTCTCTAGTTGAATGAAGTACAAGTAAAGTAAGAGCCCTGTTCCTGTAAATGGCTATCGGTTCATCAAATAAACTAAAATTTTCTAATGTAAGTTTACTGGCGACTATATTTTTGTTTACCATGACTTCCGCTATGTCATTTACCAACGTAAACCGGCTCTGCCCAGTTGGTAATGTAGAAACGTGATTGTTAATGCGGATTCCAAATTACAACGTCTTTCTTTTGATGTTACCAGGGGTAAAGTAAATCTGTTTGTGCCTCTTAAAAGTAAATACCTGAACCCACGCATTACACCTGTGATAGTTCGTTCCGCCAGACCATTGTGGCCTCATTTCCCAGCCCCAGGAGTGTGCTGTAACAGATGATGTGCTTAGCTTACAAAATTGATTGAGCCGTTCTGACCCAAGACACGGGCGGTACCACCGGGCTACGGACACACTGCTGTCTATACGTCACTCTCATCATGGTATTTGTCGCTCAGCCTCATAACGTATCGTGAAAAATTATAAACGTTGTCACTTATGTGAAGAATAGTACACTCCTGGAAATTGAAATAAGAACACCGTGAATTCATTGTCCCAGGAAGGGGAAACTTTATTGACACATTCCTGGGGTCAGATACATCACATGATCACACTGACAGAACCACAGGCACATAGACACAGGCAACAGAGCATGCACAATGTCGGCACTAGTACAGTGTATATCCACCTTTCGCAGCAATGCAGGCTGCTATTCTCCCATGGAGACGATCGTAGAGATGCTGGATGTAGTCCTGTGGAACGGCTTGCCATGCCATTTCCACCTGGCGCCTCAGTTGGACCAGCGTTCGTGCTGGACGTGCAGACCGCGTGAGACGACGCTTCATCCAGTCCCAAACATGCTCAATGGGGGACAGATCCGGAGATCTTGCTGGCCAGGGTAGTTGACTTACACCTTCTAGAGCACGTTGGGTGGCACGGGATACATGCGGACGTGCATTGTCCTGTTGGAACAGCAAGTTCCCTTGCCGGTCTAGGAATGGTAGAACGATGGGTTCGATGACGGTTTGGATGTACCGTGCACTATACAGTGTCCCCTCGACGATCACCAGTGGTGTACGGCCAGTGTAGGAGATCGCTCCCCACACCATGATGCCGGGTGTTGGCCCTGTGTGCCTCGGTCGTATGCAGTCCTGATTGTGGCGCTCACCTGCACGGCGCCAAACACGCAAACGACCATCATTGGCACCAAGGCAGAAGCGACTCTCATCACTGAAGACGACACGTCTCCATTCGTCCCTCCATTCACGCCTGTCGCGACACCACTGGAGGCGGGCTGCACGATGTTGGGGCGTGAGCGGAAGACGGCCTAACGGTGTGCGGGACCGTAGCCCAGCTTCATGGAGACGGTTGCGAATGGTCCTCGCCGATACCCCAGGAGCAACAGTGTCTCTAATTTGCTGGGAAGTGGCGGTGCGGTCCCCTACGGCACTGCGTAGGATCCTACGGTCTTGGCGTGCATCCGTGCGTCGCTGCGGTCCGGTCCTAGGTCGACGGGCACGTGCACCTTCCGCCGACCACTGGCGACAACATCGATGTACTGTGGAGACCTCACGCCCCACGTGTTGAGCAATTCGGCGGTACGTCCACCCGGCCTCCCGCATGCCCACTATACGCCCTCGCTCAAAGTCCGTCAACTGCACATACGGTTCACGTCCACGCTGTCGCGGCATGCTACTAGTGTTAAAGACTGCGATGGAGCTCCGTGTGCCACGGCAAACTGGCTGACACTGACGGCGGCGGTGCACAAATGCTGCGCAGCTAGCGCCATTCGACGGCCAACACCGCGGTTCCTGGTGTGTCCGCTGTGCCGTGCGTGTGATCATTGCTTGTACAGCCCTCTCGCAGTGTCCGGAGCAAGTATGGTGGGTCTGACATACCTGTGTCAATGTGTTCTTTTTTCCATTTCCAGGAGTGTATTTCTTTAGGTAAAAAATTGAATTTTCTGTGTCAGTGTGTTAGTTTACATGAGGGTTATATAGCACGAGTCATTCAAATGGAAAGGGAATATCAAGTAAATTTAGCGAGTCAATTCAGTACCATACGCGGAAGTGATTGCACTGTCACAGTATTGCCTAACGTTTGTGACGATGTTGCCAATTCTCAGCTGTGTTAGGAACAGCTCTGTAGCGGTATTCGAGAAGAATCCCGTGCTCGTGTCATAGGAGGATATGGAGAGGAGGCGCGGGGTTTGGTTAAAATGCAGAGTTTTCTCCTAGCACTTGTGTCAAACATTCAGGTGTATAATCTTCCATCACGATTACAGTTTACTAAAAAACATATACGAATAAAACACTTCCCTTGTTACTTTGTGACAAAATATTATTTCAGTACAATAAGAAGTCTTTGGAAATCACTTATGCCCACCTGTCACAAAAGTAAGATAACAACCACTTTGCTCCTCAAAATCGATAGCACCTATGTGCAGTCTTGTGACCTTTAAATAAATCGTTTTAACGGCACTTAATCGTGGTTTGTGAATCGTTTACCGGCCGCATTTCGCTGGCTGGAACGCAAAAAGCTTACTGACAAATTTCACAGAAGGAAAAGAGAGACGAAATGTCTCCCACTGGAAGGTCATGTTGTTTTATTTAAATGATTACGAAATCAGATAAAACGAACAGTCAGGTTGTCAGTATAAGCACATTACTGTTGTCAGTATGAAGTTGCACTGCCCAGGGCCTGTAATGATAAAGAGCCCGTTTAGGTCAGGCATATTGCATACAGAAGTGGAAGAGAGAGCACAACTAAATTCTAATCCGTATGCATTGCATACACACAGAAATTACTGTTACAGTGTACTTATGGAGCCCAATGAGTGAATTGCGTATTTTCCGGTGAGAAAGAGCACTGGCAAACAGTCTTCGCTACATTAAGTTACTTAATCTGGTGTCACTCTGAGCTAGAATTTATGGTCAGCGGCTAAGTGTAATGTCAATGAGTCGGATGTGAGTTTTGCAACTGTGAAATACTTTCCTACATTATAGAAGCGAATATTAAATATGAACTAATGTTGCGAAAATTTTGTACTTGGATACTTAGAACGAAAATCTTTCTGTTTATTGCAAAGGAAAACAATTGATTTTCTAAAACATTGTCTGTCATACACAACTTGAAACAGGTCATGTCGACCAAATCATATCGAAGAACTGACAGCGACGTATATCGGAAGGCAGTAAGATCTCTTGCGTTTGTGTTTGGCAGTACTCGATAGCCATTTCTAGGCGCAAGTAAATGAAGAAAGGCACTGCGTTTTTGTTATCAAGTAACGTCTTCATCAATTACTTTAGTTTTAATGTAATCTACGAATAATTTCTGATGTTTGATATTAACCTGAAAAGGATTCCATAGACAGGGAAAGAACCGTGATGGATTCGTATCTCTGTCACAGAACTTCACATGGTGCACTTCATCTTTAAATGCATGCACACTTTGCTCCTTCAGAATAGAGGTATATCAGACATCTTTCGTGGTTAATTAACAGGGACGAAAGGGTCTTGACAGAAGTCCCGGTTTATTACAAAAATTGTCGTCTTTTATTTTCAAGGTTAGATTTGGTTACTGGTATTGGCAGAAACTTCGGTAATTCATGACTCTTCATGGCTAGTCATCAATATGATATGGTTAGATAGATTACATTACATTAATTCTTGTTTCATAGATCATGAACATGATTATCGTAATGATGTGAAACGTGTCATTTTAATGAAAGGATTCTTTACATACCATGTTTCAATTTTTTTTTACAATTTTTTACTCTCCCCCCCTCTCTCTCTCTCTCTCTCTTTCACATATTTTTGATTTCTCTCTCTCTCTCTCTCTCTCTGTTACACACACACACACACACACATTCTTTTTTTATTTTTATTTGTTTGTTGTGTTCGACTATCGGCGAGGCACGAAAACGACTGTGAATGAATTTCTTAGTTTTGAGTACACTTACGAAAGAAATATAGAAACAACTATGAGAGTTACTGAGTCCGATGCTTCGTTTGCAGTCAGTTCTGAGTATTATTAGTAACTACGCTCCAGTCCCTAAACCTAGCTACAGAAATGCGAATCAGACGCATTACGTATTCCAAGCCGTTGCAGCTGCGAGTTGGAGACACAAGCTACGGTCACTTCCCAGCCCGCTGTAAGATCACATCGGTTCGTCTTCTTCCTGCTGGTATTGTAACTGAGATTTGGCAACAAGGCAATGTGTGTTTGGCAACTCTGTGATCGACGAGTTACTTCCTGGTGTGCACGGAATTAAGCCTCAAAGTTCACTTGATTTTACTTGTTATTTCCATTGAATAATCTGAGTTGTTATAACTTGAGGAGTAAGAAAAGATTGTAAATTTACGGTTTTCAGCCCAGGAAAGTCGTTGCACGTGGAAATCGCAACTAATCTCGTCCTTAAAATAGCGGTTTATTAATTTCAGCCACTATTCGTCTCGTAATAGGAAACTAAGACGCATACTTGTTCGCCAGCTCTGTGGTTACATGCTGACTTGTGAACCAGTGTCTGTTATGGTTCACAGTTCCAGTCTCACTGAGTGTAGCGTTTTTATCCCTTCAATGAAAGAGCTACAAACAGTGAGATGAAACATCGATAAGGAAATTGCAAGAAAATACTTTCGGCTCATAGTGTAATGGTGAAAAACTTACAATGCTGCACAACAGGTAACGCCTCTTTCCGCTGCTGGCAAGCAAATTTTGGGTTTCTAGGAATACATAACTTTATTTATGAAATGCCACATTTGCATACATCTTGAGTATAACACAGCATACCAGTTAAACACAGACCCAATAAAAATCTAAGTGAGTAGTATTTTACCAATTCGTGTTGATAGAGGCACGCTTGTGTACAGATACTCAGTTTTATTGAAACGGACTTTCGTCGTAAGGTTATCGTGGGTAGTTTTATTTCATTTTTTACAATACGTTCTCAATTTTCGTAAGGTTTCCTTCAATGTTGTTAAAACAATAGTAAATATCAGAGAGAAATTAATCATCAACGATATATGCGAATACTCTGATGTTATCTATAACAGTCTGGAAATGCACATGCCGTTTATTGATTACATGCATGCAGAAAACTTGTTCTGAGTTAAAGCATGTGTGCATGATCTTGGAAGGGCAGTAGGAATATCTACGTCACAGCAACCAAGAGTGGAAAAATGACGAAGAGAACTACAGCTATTGTATGAGCACTAATATTGACCAATTGTTGGTCAAAATAACTTACTTTTGCTTGATACCTGGTATGCATAAGAAAAAACATACTCGTTTAGAGAAACTATCGTTCCTGAAATGTGTGTGACATTGTAGTTCATGCCAACTACAACACAGAACAAATTCAGCTTCTGGATGTTTTCTTCCATACCTATGAAGCAGACGATCCAACTATCTGTAACTATGCCTTAAAAGAGAGCCGGTTCACGATAAGCTCCACCACAGACTATTTCGCATTCGGCTGCATGGCCCGACTTTCCATTAGTTCTTATATGTATTCTTTTATATGTATTCTCTATGAGTAGATACGTAGCTGAATGTTCTGCACGGTTTGTAACTACTAAGGTATTCGCCTTCAGTCTTGACGGTGCAGACATTTATTATCACTGTGGGGCGCCCTTTTTTAATTCGGTACTCATTGATGCAAGTTAAAGTTTTTTTCGAATAATAAGTGAAAAGCGCTAGTTTCATATAAATATGCGTGATTACTCTGCTATTTACAATTAAGTGCCTCTCAGAGGGTTGAATGAACCGCCTTCAAGCTGTTTTCCTGGGGATGCTACCGTTAAACTTTTCCTTGGACAGGCAACCCTATCCAGGACAGTAATTAAATTTCAGTAAAGTAGATGATAATTAAAGGGATATGCATGATTTGCACATTGAAAAACTTGAACCAATAATCGTTACAATGTGAAGAGATTCGCTAACTAGGGCCTGGTGTTACAGGTATTCAGTGACGAGCCAAATCAGCCGTGGAGCGACACTTAAGCCATAATTCGAGAGGTGACTTTTCTGTAACGTATACCACGAGGTAGAGTCTCTGGGACCCCTATGTTTAAATCTAGATTTAAAGCAAAACTCATTTGAAATTTTCCATTTATGCTACATGACCTTTATTTTTACAATTCTTTAAGTGTTGTTTAAATGCTTCTAGTCTATTTTATTGTACTAAACAAAGCCTGCACCATTTTACTATTTATCACACAAAATCACATAATTTTGTGTGGTTCTATTAAATAGTACACATAGATAGACTGTTAAAGTACTGAATTTTACATTCTGAAAAAGTTATACAATCTCTGTAGCAAATACATTTCCAAATAAAATTAAATTCCATGGTTTAAATTTGCGCTTAAAAATTCCACCCGATAGGTCAGAAAAAAAGTTTGCCAAATTGATATTCATTGCTGGGAACAACATTTTTCATCACCACTCAGAACACATTCGATTTTAACAGACACTAAGTATTTCATTGAAGAAACAGACAGATTCCCATCGCAACTTTCCTGAAGTTATTCCTCTGAATGATAGTCTGGTTCGATAGAAAAACATTGGCTAATGTAAAATCGTCGTCTTTTTCGTTTACTTCTTGATCTACATCACTGACACCTTCGTCCACAGACCGACTAAAATGTTCGTCAAACTCGCAAAAGTTAAAAATGGTACATTCGTGCCAACACATCTTGAGCTTTACGGTAGCGTACTGAAGAAAACGAGTATGTAGTTCACGAGACGCGGTCTAGTAGACTCCAACACTTATCAATAACACGTGTCAACAGTAAACACAGAAGGCGATAACGCAACCGACAGCAAAATATCGTAGGCTTGGCAGTTGAGAGTAGGGGGAGCAAAGAAGCAATCCACCACAACTGGCCGTGGACAGCAAGTTCGAAAATTTTCGTGCGGTATGAGAGGCAACACATCGTGAGCTAAGGACTAAATATATTTCCGATACAAATTGAAAACTAACATGTGAAACTAGTTTCATTTGTCAAGTTTGTTTCAGGAGATCACAAGTATTGGTTGCACTGAAGTTCGTGGACGTGTACTATAGGATCAGACTGCATGGTGTTGATTAGGTCTGCACATTAAAATCTCGTCATTACATTAATTTTTAACTTGTTAGCCATTAAACCCTCAAAATTAAACCCGTGAGTTCATAACATTCTGTGCCTCAGGTTCTAGTGTCCTGAAAAGATTCGTTTTTATGCGAAACTTTACTCGTAAGTGAACAATACGCGATCTGACTAACTTCACCTTATACGCTGTAGTTGCGAAGAACTTTCTCATAACGTAATCGAATAATAAAATCAGCATTTAACATAAGCCAACGAAAGATAAAATGAAAAAGTAACCTTTAAAACAGACCTCATGTAACGACTCTCTGTTTGATGTTAATGAAATACGTCTTATAGGAGTAATTCACGCATTGTAAATTGACTTATATCCAGTCTCCTGCAAGATCTAATAACTTAAAGTGAGCTCTTATGGTAGCTACATATATACATCTTCGTCACTGCAAAATCGTGCCTTGAAGCTACACTGCCTCGAGTAATTTCGTTCAAAAATCACAAAATGTCAATTTCTTCTGAAACCACATTATTCTCTCTAGCCTTTAAATGTAATGAAACAAAACGTGTAATAAATTCTGAAGTTACCATTTTCGAGGATTTAAATAACGACCACAGGAGTGAAGATAACGTGGTAAAAGTCGCGAATTATATGAGCAGTAAATAAACAGTATACATCGTGCGGGAAACGAATACAAACTCTCCTGTCATACTTACAAGTGCCTTTCAACGGACCACGTGACTTGACATGACTATACATTTTTAGAAAAGGCAAAAAAGTGGTCCTATACTCAAATTAACATCCAGAATATTATTTAATGAGTGGAAAAGTAACGCGATAAGCAACTGGGTGTAGAACCGGATAACTGATTACAGAGTGGATACTGATTCCGATTGTTGCAGCTAAATTATGAAACCGATCAAAGAATTCGGATGCCCCACATGGAATACAACTGCAAAGTCTCTCATATGAATAAACCTGAAGGACCACGTAAAGGACAACAACGACAAGACAGTGCAAACCAGAAACCACAGCGACCACAATCTTGGACAAAGTCGTTTAAATGTGCCGGTTTCGATGCCACAAGACGAAGCGTCTACACTAAAGAATTGGACACGTCCATGCGACATCAAACGCTGTGTGTTCAAAAAATCAAACGGTAACAAAGACCGTCCACTTGCTCACGAGTAGAATTGCACTTTGCTAAAACTACGACTCCGTGTAGTTTTGGTACAGCAGGTAAAAGACGTAGTAAGTGGTAAAATTACTGGTAGTATAGGTAGCTTTGATGGGGAGAGAAATATAGTTCTTTTGAGAGAGAAAATCGGAGCCAGTGGCTCCTCTTTGTTGTTCCTTCGTTTGTTTTGCTTATAATTAGACCCTCACATCGTTCGATGTCAGTCCACTGTGTATTTTATAAGTAACAAAAATTAATTGAGCGTGTAACTTCTACACTTTTATGCCATCAGTATTGTTCTGGTTTTGTCCTCAATACGTCGTTCATCATCATGATCAAAGGCATCAGCTTCCTGTTATTATCGATAAGTATGAAAGCTGTTTACGTTTAACAAAAACACGTTTTATATATAATCACGACAAAGTATTGAGGCAATGTTTGGTGTGTTTTGGTTTTGTGTGTGTGTTTTTTTAACTTTACATTTTGTTTGAGGAAATTGCGTTGCCTAGTTCTGTATGATATATCTGTATTGTTTTACAGTTTTACTATGAAATCTCTCTTTTTCATGTTGAAGATCAGCAATTTTCGATTAAAATCTCAGTAAATTATTGACATTTCCCATTTTACCGAAAGTATAGCTTATTTTTAAATAGAAAGGACTTTACGCGGTGCTTCATACAATGTCACTCGATTTCTAGACGTTTCACCGCTCCGGTTTCGCAGGGAATCCAGTAATCCACTGACTGCATTCTCAAACAAAGCGATCGAAACGAGGCAACGCCCGATAGGTATATAACACACTTTATGCACCGGTGACGCGGTTACGATCTTAACTGACCAATACTACTATAAACAGGGAAACTACAGCACTCTACCCTTACTTACTGTAGCCAACGGTAGCCTACGGTAGTTCTACGACTTTCTCCACAAGCCGTACTGTTCTTGCTGGCTGGTACTCCGAACCAACCAATACGACTGGCTGGCTAATCTCAGAGTTTAAGCAATTTGCGGACCAGAACCCAAGACAAAGCTGCTCTAGCAGACCGCCCAGTGACTGTAGATTCTTCGAGACATGCCCGCATCTCGTGGTCGTGCGGTAGCGTTCTCGCTTCCGACGCCCGGGTTCCCGGGTTCGATTCCCGGCGGGGTCAGGGATTTTCTCTGCCTCGTGATGGCTGGGTGTTGTGTGCTGTCCTTAGGTTTGTTACGTTTAAGTAGTTCTAAGTTCTAGGGGACTGATGACCATAGATGTTAAGTCTCATAGTGCTCAGAGCCATTTGAACCATTTTTCTTCGAGACATAAAAGTGCTTGTCGATATTTGTGTGAATACATATAGTGAAGGTCTGTATAGCAAACCACTTGCAACTTGAGCTATGTGTGGTAATTATTCCAAACACTAATTTAGTCTGATGTGCCTTAGGAAAAACATTTGCGGTCAGTCATGTACAAAAATCACATATAATAAGTATTAAGAAAAGTAGGTGCAAGCTAACAATTTAGTGAACGGGACCGCCTCTAAACAGTAAAACTTCCAAGGTGATTGAACACTGGACACTGATCCACATTTCGTAAGAAGTTGCAGTCTTCGGCACTCTCTTTCCTGCAATCATCAAGCACCTCCAATTGCTGTTGCCCTCAACAAACCCCACTTTACTGAATTTTCCTCGGTTAAGTTTCTCTGGCAATCCGCTTCGCCATCTCCGCCGTATGTCTCCCGGGAGTCCGCAACTCACCTGTAACAATCGTACACTGCTTTGACTGCTGCACTTGTTACCGTACCGCTGCGTTCCCGCCTCCGCCGCCTGGAATACAGAACCTATTTTCTGCGCTAGAGCTCCGGAGACTTGGTTCCGAAGCCCGAGCTGTCTCGGAGCCCTCTCCCCCTCGCCCCTACACTAGACTGCCTGCCACGAAAGCCCTCCCCTGGGGCGTAATGTGGCCGTAAGACAGCCAGACGGGAAACTTGAACCATACGCAAAACTGCATTACGAACAAACTTCCGCAGCAACCCCTCCCCCCCCCCCCCCCCCCCCGCGCACTGAAACGCCCGGCTAATAATAACTGTTCTTTCTGTCGCTGAGAAGAAGAAAAGTACACGCAACTCAATTAAGTTTCTCGGGGTTATTCAGATTTTGCGCCGAGCGAGGCAAACACGTTTCGCGACAAAGCGGACGGGAGAGAGAGGGAACAAATTCCGTTAATTCGCAGTTACGCAAGGCTGTCGGGCGAACGCGTCGCTGCAGCTCTCGACCCCCCTTATTTCTCCCACCAGCTTCTGCTGCTGCCTTTTCCGATGGGCAGTCGCAGAGTGAAACTTGGGGGAGATCCTAGCCACGACTAAAATCACTGCTGTCTACTTGTCCATCCGATTCTCGGGGTAGGCTCGCAGAGCAGACGAGTTTCAATAAGTTCTTAACAGACAGAATAATTTTAATATTATGTACAAAGATGTGGCAATAATAGCACTTAAAATTTTACATTCTGTATTCAAAATCGTGACCAAAGTGTAATAACTTTCCAGTACCATAGTCCATAACATATTTGGCATCAGTACCAATATTATGATGCCATTTTGCTTGACTTCCGGAAGGCGTTCGATACAGTTCCGCACTGTCGCCTTATAAACAAAGTTAGAGCCTACGGAATATCAGACCAGCTGTGTGGCTGGATTGAAGAGATTTTAGCAAACAGAACACAGCATGTTGTTCTCAATGGAGAGACTTCTACAGACGTTAAAGTAACCTCTGGCGTGCCACAGGGGAGTGTTATGGGACCACTGCTTTTCACAATATATATAAATAACCTAGTTGATAGTGTCGGAAATTCCATGCGGCTTTTCACGGATGATGCTGTAGTATACAGAGAAGTTGCAGCATTAGAAAATTGTAGCGAAATGCAGGAAGATCTGCAGCGGACAGGCACTTGGTGGAGAGAGTGGCAACTGACCCTTAACATAGACAAATGTAATGCATACGGAACGATTTGAAGTCGAATGATCATATAACATTAATTGTTGGTAAGGCGGGTGACAGGTTGAGATTCATTGGGAGAGATCTTAGAAAATGTAGTCCATCAACAAAGGAGATGGGTTACAAAACACTCGTTCGACCTATACTTGAGTATTGCTCATCAGTGTGGGATCCGTACCAGATCGGGTTGACAGAGGAGATAGAGAAGATCCAAAGAAGAGCGGAGCGTTTCGTCACAGAATTATTTGGTAACCGTGATAGCGTTACAGAGATGTTTAGCAAAATCAAGTGGCAGGCTCTGCCAGAGAGGCGCTCTGAATCGCGGTGCAGCTTGCGGTCCAGGTTTCGAGAGGGTGCGTTTCTGGATGAGGTATCGAATATTTTGCTTCCCCCTACTTATACCTGTCGAGGAGATCACGAATGTAAAATTAGGGAGTTCCGAGCGCACGGAGGCTTTCCGGCAGTCGTTCTTCCCGTGAACATACGCGACTGGAACAAGAAAGGGAGGTAATGACAGTGGCACATTAAGTGCCCTCCGCCACACGCCGTTGGGTGGCTTGCGGAGTATAAATGTTGATGTAGATGTAGATCTAAACTGGGAATCACTGTCACATTACAACTGCTGAGATACGACGGAAACTATTCCGTCGAGATTCGTGAAACATAGTTACGTATATAGTTTTCAGCTTCCGATTAGGAGCTGAGAAATTATATCTCTGCCACAACATCACTTTCATTTGTTATCAAAAGAAAGAACAAGACATTAGAAGGCCAGGTGAAAGATCGAATCTCTCGATTTCTGTGGTTAGAAGTGAGAATGACAAGATTTAAAACGCCTTTGTAAGAATATATACAGCATTTGAATGAATAACAGCAAAAAAATTTAAAATGTGAGTGAAGTAAAATATTCAGATCCGCCTACATTATTTGGTTGCAATATTTAATATTGCCTCCTATTATTACTATACTCGAATTCGCGCTGCAGAGGTATAGTATTGGAATGTCTGCCTATCTAAGCCAAAGAAGCCACAAGGAAATTTGTTATACAACTTTGGCAAAGTTATTATGTGGTACCCCCGGAACAGCGACTACCACAGATTAGTCATTGTCAATAACGTAAGTATATTCCCAGAAAACAACAATGTAGCAACATTATCTGAAAAAGGGGAAGCTACAGCACTTCAGGTTTAAGCAAACAGCTAGATGGAGTTGCTAGATGCTCATTTTGGCTTCAAAACGAGTTAGTAGCACAGAGAGTAGTAATGAAAGCTCAGAATTCCTTCATGTCACTGATGAACCTAAGATATAATCATCGACAGTGGAGAGGGGAGTAAGATATTTGAATCCTGCGTAGAACAGGTATTACGTTTAGAGACCGACAAAATACAAACATGCAATAATCAAGCACGAAACTGAAAGTCGTGAAGGAATCTCGAGTTAAGATGGCTCTAAGGTCGAGCTTTCGTTATAGCAATTACCGTTTAACTATTCTTGAAGAAATAGCGAAGTAAAAGCCTTTTGAGATTAGTCACTGATTATCTGCAACGATATTACATTCTTTTTTACATCCTCTGTTACATGTTCTCTATGCGCATTACAAATCTTCTTTAACTTCTCTTCACGTGCTGCCAGTTCCATCAAGAAACAATCTTAAGCAGCTATTCGTTTAACAAAATTTTCTTCTTTATTGCAAATTACAATTACTCTTCAAGAAATCCCGGCTTGCGTCCTCTACGAGTTAAAAGTAATGAATTAAGATTTGTATCGCATTCACAAACACACTGCTGTTCTTTGTAATTCACAATATCCGTCTCATCTCTCCATTCTAAAAATCTTTCCCTCCAGGATTCCTTCATCCAGCATGTAATTACGAAACTTCTACTATGATTACTAAAGCCCTGTCTCTTTAACAGTAATCGATTCCCAAACACATCTGTGTCCATGACTCTTGGCGTAGTCTACAAGTTTCATAATAGCTAGCACGATATCATTCTTATCGTTCTGCTCCTTAAATTGCCTTCTCAAATTCATGAGCTGGCTCACTAAGTATTCATTTTTGTAACCTTTGTTATCATTTTGAGTGTCAGGTAGGAAATGATGTGTCAGAGGAAGTGGTTTGCTATATTACGAAACTGAGACTAAGAAACATCATATAACTAATCCCAATTTCACAGCTTTCTATTTCTCATATCAAGTAGATATTCTGTAATATTCACGAGAAGACTACTCCCAAATTTTCCATTCCTCATGTGACGAGTAAACAAGACAGAAATAAGACATAAAAGCTGTGGGACCGAAAAATCGACTGTTCCGAAATATTAACGTAAAATAATGTGCAAATAAACGAGGGAAAATTACTTCACTTCCCCTACTTTCAAGTCTATAGTTTTTTACTAAATTTATTGTGATCCACCAATACTTTTCTACGCACATACTTGTGTAATCACTTCATTGGCGCAGTGGTTCTGGCTCAGGACATGTATGCACAAGGATCGGGATTCAAACCTACATCTTGGGTTTTGGTTTCGTTTTGATTATTGTAAATCACTTATGGCAAATTCTGGGATAGTTAGGTATACTGCTTCCAATGAATGCACCATTTGAAAACGTAACTGACCTACTCTTCTTTCCTCTTTCGTTTTCTTTGGAAAATACATGCCAGTATCCATCCAACTCCTTCTATAACCCGAGTTTGAACTGTGCCAATTATGACTTTATAGTAGAAGAGGCCTTCTAATCTTCCTTCCAACCCCACATCTATAGTAAAATTTTTAATATATATATATATAATAATTGGTACCTTGAATTCGATATTCCCCTTCCACTAACTTTCAGTGCACCTGTTCATACAATAGGAGACTTCACGCCAAACTGTATTTTCTAGTAAGAATGTTCCATCGACTTCTTGCATTGTTTGTTCTCTCAAGTCTCTCTTCATTTTCTATTTTACCTGTTGTTGTTGTTATCTTCAATCCTGAGACTGGTTTGATGCGGCTCTCCATGCTACTCTATCCTGTGCAAGCTTCTTCATCTCCCAGTACCTACTGCAGCCTACATCCTTCAAAATCTGCTAACTGTATTCATCTCTTGGTCTCCCTCTACGATTTTTACCCACCACGCTGCCCTACAATACTAAATTAGTGATCCCTTAATGTCTCAGAACATGTCCTACCAACGGATCACTTATTCTAGTCAAGTTGTGCCACAAGCTCCTCTTCTCCCAAATTCTATTCAATACCTCCTCATTAGTTATGTGATCTACCCATCTAATCTTCACCATTCTTCTGTAGCACCACATTTCGAAAGCTTCTATTCTCTTCCTGTCCAAACTATTTATCGTCCACGTTTCACTTCGATACATGGCTGCACTCCATACAAATACTTTCAGAAACGACTTCCTGACACTTAAATCTATACTCGATGTTAACAAACTTTTCTTCTTCAGAAACGCTTTCCTTGTCATTGCCAGTCTACATTTTATATCCCTTCTACTTCGACCATCATCAGTTATTTTGCTCGCCAAATAGCAAAACTCCTTTACTACTTTAAGTGTCTCATTTCCTAATCTAATTCCCTCACCATCACCCGACTTAATTCGACTACATTCCATTATCCTCGTTTTGCTTTTGTTGATGTTCATCTTATACCCTCCTTTGAAGACACTGTCCATTCGGTTCAACTGCTCTTCCCAGTCCTTTGTTGTCTCTGACAGAATTACAATGTCATCGGCGAAACTTAAAAATTTTTATTTCATCTCCATGGATTTTAATACCTACTCCGAATTTTTCTTTTGTTTCCTTTACTGCTTGCTCAATATACAGACTGAATAACAACGGGGAGAGGCTACACACCTGTCTCACTCCCTTCCCAACCACTGCTTCCTTTTCATACCCCTCGACTCTACTTTCTGTACAAATTGTAAATAGCCTTTCGCTCCCTGTATTTTACCCCTGCCATCTTCAGATTTTGAGAGGGAGTATTCCTGTCAACATTGTCAAAAGCTTTCTCTAAGTCTACAAATGCTAGAAACGTAGGTTTGTCTTTCCTTAATCTTTCTTCTAAGATAAGTCGTAGGGTCAGTATTGCCTCACGTGTTCCAAAATTTCTACGGAATCCAAACCGATCTTCCCCGAGGTCGGCTTCTATCAGTTTTTCCATTCGTCTGTAAAAAATTCGCGTTAGTATTTTGCAACTGTGACTTATTAAACTGATAGTTCGGTAATTTTCACATCTGCCAACACCTGTCTTCTTTGGGATTGTAATTGTTATATTCTTCTTGAAGTCTGATGGTATTTCGCCTGTCTCATACATCTTGCTCACCAGATGGTAGAGTTTTGTCAGGACTGGCTCTCCTAAGGCTGTCAGTAGTTCTAACGGAATAATGTCTACTCCGGGGGCCTTGTTTCGATTCAGGTCTTTCAGTGCTCTGTCAAACTCTTCACGCAGTATCATATCTAACATTTCATCTTCATATACATCCTCTTCCATTTCCATGATATTGTCTTCAAGTAAATCACTCTCTATATACTCCTTCCACCTTTCTGCTTTCCCTTCTTTGCGTAGAACTGGGTTTCCATCAAAGCTCCTGATATTCATGCAAGTGGTTCCCTTTTACCTATTGACTTTTTTTACATTGTCCTTACTTATTGATTTTTTTACGTTGTCCTGTAGCACTTCAATTACGCCTTTTCTAGTTTTATCGCAGTTTTCCTTGTACAATACAAGCGTGTATTCTGGACAATTACTTGCAAGAACATTTACAAATCTTAGAGAATATTTGATACAAGCATAATTTAGTTCTTCTAGAAGGACTCTCTCATTGCGCCAATCTGCTTTTGATAACTGCTTTCCTGCGATCATGTTGAGTAAAGATCTTTCCTGGGCACTGCAATTCCATTCAATTTACATAATCATGCCACCGATTTTCGTACGATTACTCGACATCATTTTCTTATTTATGTTGTTCAACCGAAGCTAAATTCATAACTGAGAATTCCTCTGGATTCAACCTACCTTCCATCTATAAGTGTCACGTGCAAACCTTATGTTTGTACCTCTGTCGCCTACATTTTCGTTTTTCTCCTGGAGTTTATCTTACTTCCTTCATTGTTGCCACATTATATTAGCTACTGTATTAGCTAAATAGGGTAATTGAGATTACTAGCGGCAATTTTAACTAACGGCTTCCAGCCACGAAATTATCCTCCTCCTCCTTTTCAAAAAAGGTAATTGATTTGAAGAGTTAGTCATACTGAATATTGTTTGTTTCGTAGATGGTTTATCCACATTGCTAGCCACTAAAAATGAAACACCAACAAGGATAGAGATAAGGTAAGTTGAGCTATTGTGGGCATAGAAAATAGTAAGAAGATAAAATATACAGCATTTATTAGTGTTCCCCGGTGCATTTTTCTATCTCCATGTGAAGCTAATCTTAGAAACTACCACAAGTACTTGATATGCTTTTCACTATCAGACAGAATGATTCTCGGAGAATGTTAGTTTATTGTGTGTAATACATGAGTTGTTACCTATTACGGTTTAAATTGGCGTTCGGTGTGATATCTCGAGGCAGCTCCAGATGGCAGTGAAGCTTGACCAGAATCTATCACTTTATATCGGAAATATTACAAATTAACTTCCCCAGCCGCAATTTCCCCATGTATGCGAAGATTAGGGATTTTTATACTGTAGGGATTTCGATATTCTTTCCACCGAATATAGACCGATCCACGAAAAAGGTTTTTGTAAATTATTTGCAAATGTTTCGTGCAAATTGGCTGGATTACTTGTTTTGATTAAGCAGTGGCTCCTGAAAACTTTGGTGCCGTCCACTGCTTCAATCTATTACTTTATAGAATTTGGAATCGATATTCGATTACCAAACGTTGTTCTTTGAATATTAATCATACTTATTTGTGGTGGCCCGTAAACAAAAGTACTGCTACACCAGACAAGTCGTCAGTCTAGATAGTACAGTGTGTCCAAAGCCAGGGCGGATCGGTAGCATATGATAAATTTTGTAAGTCAATAATTCAAGAACAGCCTTAATCGCATTTATTATTATTATAATACCGCCAACCGGTTTCAACCCGACGTAGGGGTCATCTTCTGGGCGTTTACGCCATTGGTCGACTGCTGGTGGTGTCACCCCTGTCTATATAACGGCAGTTTCCTACAGTTTCCTGCCGTTATGTAGGCAGGAGTGACACCACCGGCGCCGGCCGCGGTGGTCTAGCGGTTCTAGGCGCTCAGTCCGGAGCCGCGCGACTGCTACGGCCGCAGGTTCAAATCCTGCCTCGGGCATGGATGTGTGTGATGTCTTTAGGTTAGTTTGGTTTAAGCAGTTCTAAGTTCTAGGGGACTGATGACCATAGATGTTAAGTCCCATAGTGCTCAGAGACATTTGACCCATTTTGACACCACCAGCAGTCGACCAATGGCGTCAACGCTCAGAAGATGACCCCTACGTCGGGTTGAAACCGGTTGGCGGTATTATAACAATAATAAATGCGATTAAGGCTGTTCTTGAATTATTGATTAATGATATTAATCGCTGCTTCCCTCCACAATCATGTTGTCCAAAAATTTTGTAAGTGATTTATGTGTATGCATGTGCGAAATTTACTGCACAGCAACCCGTTATAGCAACAATGGCTCTATTTGTATTGCGTATAGAATTTCAGGGAGTCTGGATGACAGGTAAGGGTGTCTGTCCTTACTGCTCTGCCTACATGAAAGAGAGGTTGCGAGGTATCGTGGTGGAGAAGTGTGGGTAACACTTGGATTCAACCGAATTTGCATGAAAGTTACTCATACATGCAACCCCCTTTAACGTCCTCCTTAACTAATGCGCAACGGACAAATGATGCAAAGAGAATAAACAAAATGTCCCTGTGTCTCAATAGTAAAATGGTTGCACACACCACTGTAATTTAATAAAGTTACTAATCAATCTCTGTTTAACAGCTATAACAAATGGGCAGGAAATGAAATGTATGATCTGTCAACTAAATGAGTATCACAAAGAAATTTATTGTATCTAATATAAATATGATTAAAATTTTAAACATTTGTATTGGCTGAGGCCCAACAACCGTGCGTTAACTTGCTTACAGGATGTATGTATAGCCACATCGTTTGCACAGAACTGTTGTCAAATTGGCGATGGTTTCGACAGCACTAGGGCGGTCTTCATCAGAATAAAAATTACATGCTATTACAGGTAATCACACCATGGATGATTTTTGCTCAAATGTTTTTATGCATGGTGTGATTACATGTAATCCTATGTAATTTTTATTCTGATAAGTATCGCCTCAGTGCTGTCGAAACCATGATCAATTTGACAACAATTTTGTGCAGCCGAGGTGGCTGTACATACATCCTGTAATTAAAATTAAATATGCGATTCACTGAACAATGCTTTGAAGAACAAGGGGATAAAATAAGTGTTGGGAGTAAGTAGTTGACACCCTTTTAAAAGGGGCAAATCCTCTGAAGTGGTGAATATGGTAATCTATTGCGAGTGGGTCAATCAAAAGAGTTAATGATAAACCCCGACTGTGTGACAGAATGTCGATCGGAAATGAGAACTCACGAAATCTCCCCAAGCTGGATAGAAACATGTTTTGTGCCAATCATGGTCGCTGCTAATTTGGATTAGGGCTCTCTGACGTCACTTCCCATCTTCTTGAGTTGCCAAATCAACTCAATGCAGTTCGCGGAATGCGTGAAAGTAGCCAGGAAATCCACCGTCAAACATGAACAAAATGTCGCGTGGCCGCTTGGCGCCGGTGTATTGGGCGTCCCATGGCTTCAGACCTTAGATTCTGAGAGCCAATGAAAAACCAACACCTGACGTTGGCCAGGCGAAGCCCAGATGGCAAATATTACTAGAACGTTTCGTGTTGGCTGCCGGAAGTCGCAGTTGTCTTCGTTTCATGCCTAATACAAATGCCAAGAGCCGTAGCAGGTCGACCGCCTTAGCAACTGCCACGAACTTTTGTCTGCTCCCTCTCGAATCCTCAGAAAGGATAAAAATGTTGTATAAACAGTGATGAAATGACTTGTTCACTGGGATAAATTACTACGTTGACTAAATAAGTTTGTGACTGAGTGCTCCCTTTTCTATTAAAGAACGGATGGCGTATAACATGTTGAAATTAAAATACGAAAATGGAATCTTAAGCTTGGGAAGGAATCATGGGGAGGTTTATTGTGGTTCAGCCATCTTATGGTAAACATCTCGTGCTAGCTTTTCACTTCTCACCACACTAAAGACGTGGACTCCTCTGCAGGAGTCTGCTCAGTGGGGAATATGGGCTGGTGTAGGCATGTTCATGTCTGCTGGAAAGCTCTGACCAGTGGCAAATGCCACCACTCGGATGACCCTCAATAACAGGTGGATGAAACGATAGCAATAAGCAGCTCTAGATACCCTTCAGGATGGGTAGGGGCGCCATTTGTTGGACCTAGAGGCTCCTGATTTCGATAGACAGCTCATCGTACAAGTAGAGCTCTGCATTTTTCTTGGCTCTTACTGTCTGTGAGGACCGCCGCATTCACGGCTTTTTAGCAAGTCTAATTATTGACTGTCTGACGACAGTTAGGATGGTCTTACTCATATCGAGGTCATTAGGATTGGTCAATATTGTTAGTGACCCCACAGACCTGTGGAATTCATTCCATTGTCAATTGAAGGAGGTCAGTAAATCGATCCACATATGGACATTTGCTCTTTACTGTTCTAACTTGGAGACGAGGAAAGCTTTGCAGACCCCAACACCATAGCAAGCACACGCACTCTGCCCAACTGTGTGAGTTGCAAGAACTCCAAAGCTACTAGAGCTACTGACAGACATTAGAATGGTACTAGAGCTATTCTCTTCGTCGCCCCGTGCAGCCATTGCTATCGATGAGCTGTCTCCACCAAACGGTCTCCATTATCTCACTGGGGCATCTCCGGGCACCATTACCTCACTGTCCCGGGTGCCAATTTGTGTGTCATGTCGGCCTCGGTGAACACGGCAGTTGCCGCTGCAGGGCGCTTCTCCTTGTGCTGACCGATCTGTGGGCGTGTGGCTCAGGTAAGTTGCCGCGCCAACACTCTATGCCGCTCGGCTGGCACGCGCCGCTAATACCTCCAGGGGCAAAGTGGTGTAGTGAGTTGCCGGTCGCCTGCTGGGCTGATGGCCCAGCTCTGCTCCCTGGGGATGTGCTTCGTAGCCGAAGTCCTCCCGAAGCATCCCTGCAGTCTACACGATTGGGTACCGTTGTACTCCATCTGCACAATACTAAACAGTTCCCCATTGGCTTCACTTGTCAAAGCTTTTACAGTACATTATATTCTTACAAAATAACTGCATCAATCGAATAGTACAATACAGTAGACAATTACTGGGAAAGTAAAGTGTTTACAGTTATAGTATATGGAACAAACAATTACAAAGGTACTAATTGCATGATCCGATGACGCTCATTTTGAGTTGTAAATTGTATAAACTATCTTAACCTACTGGGCCCACTTACCTCTATAAGACAGTATCTTACAGAATGACATATAGAAAGCATGCTCAGGAAGACTATTTAAACATGAACAGACCCGTAAGTTCATTCCATGAGTCGTCGACTCACCTCGGAAGATGTTCTCCGTAGTTGAGAACGAAACGTCAGGAAGAAGAAGTTCTACAGATCGACCACGGCAACTTAGCCCGGAAGATTTTACTGATATAGACCCGTAAGTTACCATTTAATTACTAGATATGACTTCCAATTACGTTCTACCCACCAACAAAAATTGCTGATTTACTGCCATTAACCTAATCAACTACAGACTGTGGTGGTAATTCACCACCGTAACAGTCTTTGGATGTGTCCTGTTGTGTTCACTGTGAACTTGGGCACGCAAATAATATAAAACAAAAATAAATGATCAATGGATGAAACATTTGCGATCGCAGTAATAAAGCAAAGTGAAACAAGAACCTTTATTTAATCTATTATCTATAACCTGGTGTAAGCGTATTGTCATATCGCTGGCTTAGTTGTGGAGTATCTTCGCGGGCAGCTGCGTCTGCAGAGTCGAGCGCGGGCACGGAACTGTTGTGTTGTGTGTAGCTCTGCATGTCAGAGACACTGTTAGTATGGAAGTTGAAGTGTTGCTACAAGCGCTATCACAGTAAAGTGATAAAATAAGTAAATGATTCAGAGGAAAGTGCGTCAAGAAGTAATTTAAAAATGAGCAGTGCTGTTGATAACGTATTTGTGTATCCTCTCGGTTGCGTGTCGTACCGCACTGTACCAATCATCCGCGCCGTGATCGGTCTCCAAGAATGAATTAATGTGAATCAGTAATACTATTTCTGCCCGCATCTCGTGGTCGTGCGGTAGCGTTCTCGCTTCCCACACCCGGGTTCCCGGGTTCGATTCCCGGCGGGGTCAGGGATTTTCCCTGCCTCGTGATGGCTGGGTGTTGTGTGCTGTCCTTAGGTTAGTTAGGTTTAAGTAGTTCTAAGTTCTAGGGGACTTATCACCACAGCAGTTGAGTCCCATAGTGCTCAGAGCCATTTGAACCATTTTTAGTAATACTATTTACCAGAAAAGAAGGCATTTAACCGCCAGTGTCTTGTAGCGAGCGTGAGAACGTGCATTCGATCATCGCGTTACGCATCATCAACCATCACCCGCGTCGTGTCGGTTACGCGTATGCTCGTCCGAAGATACCGTGGCCTGTTAATCATCCATTAATTGGGATAACAGTGCAAGCTGCGACTGTCTTTAATCGTCTCACAATATAGTTGTTCATACCAGACGTGGAACAGTGTTGTGTTTTAACGTTGAGTGGCTCCCCTAACTCGCTTGCGTATTTCGATAGATAATGTCAGGCAAGCCAGCTGTGGAGCTGAATAGTGCGACCGCCACGGGATTATCAGGTACGTGGTGTGGACAGGGCGCACGGTCGAAACGACAAACAGTTTAGAAGTAACCCCCGCCATTTTTACTCCCGGGCGTGTTACACTGGTTACCAGTCCTTTGGTGGTGTGTCGACCTGATTCAGCCCTGCTGTATTTTGCTTCTTGTCCTGGTGTTGATCCCTTTCGCACAGTTCTTTGACAATACGAGGTGCATTCAAGTTCTAAGGCCTCCGATTTTTTTTCTAATTAACTACTCACCCGAAATCGATGAAACTGGCGTTACTTCTCGACGTAATCGCCCTGCAGACGTACACATTTTTCACAGCGCTGACGCCATGATTCCATGGCAGCGGCGGAGGCTTCTTTAGGAGTCTGTTTTGACCACTGGAAAATCGCTGAGGCAATAGCAGCACGGCTAGTGAATGTGCGGCCACGGAGAGTGTCTTTCATTGTTGGAAAAAAGCCAAAAGTCACTAGGAGCCAGGTCAGGTGAGTAGGGAGCATGAGGAATCACTTCAAAGTTGTTATGACGAAGAAACTGTTGCGTAACGTTAGCTCGATGTGTGGGTGCGTTGTCTTGGTGAAACAGCACACGCACAGCCCTTCCCGGACGTTTTTCTTGCAGTGCAGCAAGGAATTTGTTCTTCAAAACATTTTCGTAGGATGCACCTGTTACCGTAGTGCCCTTTGGAACGCAATGGGTAACGATTACGCACTCGCTGTCCCAGAACATGGACACCATCATTTTTTCAGCACTGGCGGTTACCCAAAATTTTTTTGGTGGCGGTGAATCTGTGTGCTTCCATGGGAGATGACTGGCGCTTTGTTTCTGGATTGAAAAATGGCATCCACGTCTCATCCATTGTCACAACCGACGAAAAGAAGGTCCCATTCATGCTGTCGTTGCGCGTCAACATTGCTTGGCAACATGCCACACGGGCAGCCATGTGGTCGTCCGTCAGCATTCGTGGCACCCACCTGGATGACACTTTTCGCATTTTCAGGTCGTCATGCAGGATTGTGTGCACAGAACCCACAGAAATGCCAACTCTGGAGGCGATCTGTTCAACAGTAATTCGGCGATCCCCCAAAACAATTCTCTCCACTTTCTCGATCATGTCGTCAGACCGGCTTGTGCGAGCCCGAGGTTGTTTCGGTTTGTTGTCACACGATGTTCTGCCTTCATTAAACTGTTGCACCCACGAACGCACTTTCGACACATCCATAACTCCATCACCACATGTCTCCTTCAACTGTCGATGAATTTCAATTGGTTTCACACAACGCAAATTCAGAAAACGAATGATTGCACGCTGTTCAAGTAAGGAAAACGTCGCCATTTTAAGTATTTAAAACATTCTCGCCGCTGGCGGTTCGACGTTCTAGGGGACTGATGACCTCCGATGTTAACTCCCATAGTGCTCAGAGCCATTTGAACCACTCCATGACATTTCTCACGCAACAGCCTTGACCGTACCTAGAAAAGTTATTGAAGTTGTGTAGGCGCAGTTCTCAGCCATTCTACCAAGTAAATAACATTCTTAAAGATAAAGGGAGAAAAGAACCTTTCCATACTTTGTAAAATAATAACATTCCTGTCCATGAGAGGCAATCCACTGTTCCGAAAAGAACCCGGAAATATATTAATTTATAAGAAAAAGTTTCACTTGATTTCTCAGAATTTTTTGTAACAAATAACAATTTTCGTTCATTTATGTTTTTCTTACACTAACTAGCAATACTCCTGTACCCAAGTATGCCACTAGTTACATAAGAATATAATAATATTTTTGTGTCTTTTCCTTACAGTGGACGACTCCAGAAGATATTTGTTGCTGAATGTTTTTCAAGCAGTTCTTGTTGGTACATTAGGAGCGTCTGTCTGAGTTCTGTAGCAGTGTGAGGTGGAAATAGATTCTTGCAGGAGCCAAAGTGTAACTGTTGCGCGACTTGACAACATAAAACCCACACACTCACGATGTGTAGTGGTTTTATTGACTGGCAGTCATCTGTGCTCTGTTCCAATATCTATTGGACAAAATGAAACTTGACTGTAAACACCTGAAAGTGATAAACAAGAGAGGGCTATATCGAAGCTCTGCAGTGGATTCGTTTCAGACACGATAGCCAGGCAGTAGACAATACGTACCCTCCACGCACCTCCCCTTACCTCATCCAAAGCCGTAGTGTCAGTGGCTGGGCGGCCTTTGACGACTGCAGACTTTAGTGCCGCGAGATCGCCACCGGCACCAGCGGCAGAGCTGCAGCAGCGGCGGCTGCAGTGGCCATTGAAAAGGCGAACACCGCGGCGCCGCAGCGGACGCCGGCCGCACTGTCTGTGGCGAGGCGAGTGGGCCACAAAGCTACGCGCTGCACGGACTGCGGCCTCGCGTTAACGGCGCGCAGAGTGGCGGCGCGGTGCGGTGTGGGCCAGTGTGGCCCGAACCAGCAGCCGTGAAACTGCTGCGCCGAGCCGCGCCGTTCTGTTTGGCGGGAAGCCGCCGGTATATAGAGACGCACGCCCAACGGCCGAGCGACTGCCAGGCATTATCACTTCGAACGCGACAGAGCCTACATCAGCGGTTCACGACATTTCTGAGACCATTAATCCTCAGTGCAGTCAGATATGACCTAGTAGACCCGTCCCCTCCCCGCCCCCCCCTGCCCCAAAACCGTCATCAATGGTTGGTTGGTTGGTTGGTTCAAAACAGGTGGAAATGGACCAAACTACGAGATCATCGGTGCCTTGTTCCTAATAAACAATGCCACAACGGTGAGAATAAAACAGACGAGACGTATAACACAAAACGGAAAGAAAGGAAGACCACAAGGAAGAAGGAAAAGCAACGAACACTAAAAGGAATAAAAGAGGACAAGAAAACAACAGAGAGGTGCCAGAAACAGTTACGAGATAGTAAAACAAAGAAGCAGATTACAGTGGCCGGCCAACGACGGAAATAAGAAGCAAAATCCAGCCCCTCTGCAACACATTAAAACCTCCACCCTAAAAACACTACGGTGGAGGACACAGAGGGACGAAGGACGTGCGCTAAATCTCAGATCGAATGATAAAACACACCCTCACGGATGAAACGTAAAACCAAATGAGTCGATGAGGCATTGTCTGCTAAAATCAATGATAATGAGTCTGGCAACCGAAGACGAAGTCGCAGGGCAGCCAAAGAAGGACAGAGCAGAAGAATACGGGCCACTGTCAACAGGGCACAGCACCAACACTGAGGTGGGTCTTCAGGGCGCAGGAGGTAGCTGTGGGTCGTTCAGGCATGGTGTAACGCCGGAAATGCATATCTTCCTATTTCCATCTAATGTACTATGAATTTTTTACTTATTTTGTTACCTGAAGATATGACATTTCTGTGTCTTTATATATTGTACTTGTTTTACTATTTGTATATATATATATATATATATATATATATATATATATATATATAATTGGTTTGTTTTGTAAATACTGTTTGTATTTTTACGCTGGGTCTGGCCTAGGGAAAACTATGCTATCGAACGACTACATCGATAGGTCGTGTGGACAACCAAAGTGTTTAGGATCTTTGGTAGCGTTAACTCTGCCGCTTGGAGCGCGGGCAGAGAGAGTCTGGCGGGAGTTGGGCAGTGGAGCAGGTGTGTTGTGTGAAGCTCCCGCGAGTTGCCGCGCTTTCGGGGTTGGGCAGCATGTAATTGCGCTCGTATTGCTATGATAGTTTCTGGTACGGGGTCGCGGACGGGAAGCATTAGCTGGCGCACATCAAGAGCCGGTTTCGCCTGGTGACAGTGTCGAGAAGAAGCCGCGCCAACATCCACCTTCTGCAACAGCGACGGCCGACAATGGGTGACTGTCGCCACCTCCTCGACCGACGACTTCAAACCTTCAATCAACCAACAAGGAAGACTGGAAGCACGTAAAGTTTTAGAACTGTATGGCAGACCCCAGCTTTTCCAACTTTTAAAATTGTTGCATAACAAAATTACAGCTACTTACCATGAACCTTTGTTGCTCATTGTCCCAATTCCATTACCAAGCACGGTCCCTTCCTTTTCCGGAATGTACCCGAGTGTCGTTGAAATTCAAACGCCAGCATTAAAGTAATATCATTCCATTTCACTGCTTTAATTTCAAAGTTCAGATAAGGTATTCATAGCTGGCTACAATATTTAGATTACACAAGGACAAATTAAGAGTGCGACTTTTGCTACCATATTTCAGCTTACCTGTGACTGCAGCTCAGCTTGGTACGTACTAAATTTTAGTATTGTTAATTGTTCGGAATCATTTAATTCAAGTTCAAATCCCATACTTCTAAATTGCGTAGATTCAAGAAGCTTCTGAAATGATCGTTGAGGTTACCCAAGACTAACCTTATTTTACTGAATTTCGTAGTGCTTCAGAAACAAAGCCCACTATTAATTTCAGTCACTAAATTAACTTTCAGTTTTCCAGTTTTATTAATTCTTTTGCTAAATTAAGTCAGAGTGTAGCGAAAATTATTACTTCTGACAAACACTCAGTTTTCATACTAAAATGTAGACTTTCACGGTCGGAAATATCATGTCAATTATAATTATCCGGGCTGTTATGCCGTGGTCGGTTGATGAATTCTGTGTCGATTCCCAACGTTTCGTCTCCCGCAGTCGGAGACGAAACGTTGGGAATCGGCACAGAATTCATCAACCGACCACGGCATAACAGCCCGGATAATTGTAATGGTCACTCAGTTTTCACACAACACATGTCAACCATCAGTTGCCACGCTTTTACTGCTAATTATATGTGCATTAATCTTTCATTTTCAGTTATTATAGTAATTGTCCTTAGGACTGGCGACCGTATTTTTCCCCAAATCTCAAATATCTAATTAACGCCAATTAATTGTTAACGTAACGACCGCATATTTACTTTCTTTATTAATTGTACCCTTTTCTCAAAATTAATTTCCACCTATTTCATTTGCATTTTTCCTTTCATTTAGACGTAACCCATTCCTACCTCTTTACCGACAAATTAACTTCGGTGACGATTGCTTTTCCCAAATTTCCATTAGGTGCACGCGGTTTAAGTTTTCACTGTCGTTAAGGTCGATAAGTGAGGGTGAGGTTACAATGGCCAATGCGGAGCCGAGAGCGAACCACAGAGTCCCTGTGAGAGGCCCTCATTGAGGGCTTCCACACATTCGTGGACTCCTTAATGACTCACAGTTTGTCGTGCATACTCAGATTTTGCCATTCCGTCTCCCATAGCGGAAAAACCTAGCAGCGTAATAACGAACGCAGGTCAGTTGTGGGGTTGCCCATCTCCAGAAGTGGTTTCTGTGTAGCCTGTTTGGCTAGCCTATCAGCAAGTTCATTTCCTGGGATTCCGTCGTGACCAGTCATCCAGACGAACACCACTGAACGACTGAACAGTTCCAGGGCATAGATGGACTCCTGTATGGACGCTACGAAAGGATGACGAGGGTAGTACTGGTAGATAGTTTTCAAGCTACTCAAGGAGTCATGTACATAAAAGAAAAGACTCCCCAGGGCATGAAAGGAGATACTGAAGTGCGCAATAAATGGCCACCAGCTCTGCAGTGAATACTCTGCAGCCATCGGGTAAGGAATGCTGTTCAATATGGCCGCCGTGGACATAGGCAAAGCCAACGCGACCATCAGACATTGATCCTTCGGTGTAAACCACTTCAGAGCACCGGAACACGTGAAGAATGAAAAGGAAGTGACAGCAGAGAGCCGCAGGGTTAACAGAGTCCTTGGGGCCACGCTAAAGGTCCAGGCGAAGCTTCAGCCTACAGCTACACCACGGAGGTGTACGTGAATGGACCTCGAGGAGAGATGGTACAGGCAAGGACTCCAGTTCAGACAGAAGTGATGACATGTGAACCGCAATCGTTAGCCCCGACCTTTGTCGCTGATGCAGGAGATGAACTGCCACAGGCGGGAAAAGGAGATGGTAATTCAGATGCTCAGGAGAACAACGAATGTGTGCTGCATAACTGGCGAGCAGTTGTGCATGTCTGATTTGCAATGGAGGGACTCCAGCCTCCACCAGTACATTGGTCACCGGACTAGTCCTGAAAGCTCACGTCGCTAGTCAAACACCGCAGTGGTGCACAGGATCGAGTAAATGCAACGCTGAGGGCGCTGCCGAATCATAAGCCACACTCCCATATCCAATTCTGGATTGGACAAGGGCTAGTTGAGCTGCAGCAGCATAGAGCGATCTGGTGTTGCTCAGCAAGAGAGGGCATTGAGGTGATGCCAGCCCTTCTGCTTAAACTGACGAAGATGAATAACCCAAGTCAATCGAGAGTCGAAAACCAGTCCTAAGAATCGATATGTCTCCACTACAGCGAGTGGATCTTCATGAAGGTAAATTTCTGGGTCCGGATGAACGGTACGGCGCCTGTAGAACTGCATGACACACGACTTTGCGGCTGAAAACTGAAAGCTGTGGGCTAGAGCCTACGACTGCGCCTTGTTGTTTGGTTGGTTGATTGGGGTTGAAGGGACCAAACAGCAAGGTCATCAGTCCCTTGTTTCAAAGGTGCTCCATTCGGAAGAATTTATATCTCAGGAGAGTCATAATGATAAAAGGTAAAAGGCTAAAAAACGTGAAAGTGCGGTCGTGTTGTCAATGGTAAAAACAAAAGGAGGGAAGTCAGCAAGTGGGCAACCCCAAGGCTATGCTAGACGCAGGAAATATCCCATCTCTGATGCAGTACAGGGAAGACCACCTGCTATTCAAAAGCGTTTAACCACTAGAATGTAAAAGTGCATGTTCTAAAAGGAGACTAACCAAATCTAAAAAGCGATAAAAACAGAGTAAAAGGGAGAGAAAAGAGGATCTTGACCCGGGGAAGGGAGTCAGGAATCTCAAAACACAGCTGACAATGGGAGAAACACCAACGCTCACCGTCCTGCCCCTACTCCAGAGGGAGATATACAGAGCCAGAAGAAGGGGGCATTCCACCATAATATGAGCTACTGACTGGAAGGCCCCACAACCACAAAGTGGGGTTGGCTCATCATGCAAAAGAAAACCATGGTTCAGCCTATTATAGTCGACATGGAGATGACACAGGATAGTCGAGTCCTTTCAGGAGAGGTGGAAGGAAGAACACCATGGGACAGGTGTCACCTTAATTGCACAAGTTTGTTAGACAGGGAGGTAGCCTCCCAAGTGTGGGCCCATGATTGTGCAAAGTGGGATTTGATATGAAGTCATAAATCCGCCATAGGAGGGGTTACAAGGAAGGTGGGGGGGTGGGCGGGGGGGAATGACTGCTCCCCCAGCCAAACGATCAGCATGATCATTACCTGAGATACCCACATGGCCAGGGACTGAAAGGAAGACAACAGAAAAGCACCATGGTGAAGATCAGAGATACAGTCATGAATGGCGGAGACATAGGGATGGCGGGAAAAACACCGGTCAATAGCCTGAAGGGCATTAATTGAGTCTGTACATTACAAAACGCGGTTGATTTGGGACTGGGACTAGGAAAGTGCCATCAATTCTACAGTAAACACGCCACATGCAGTTGGCAGGAGATGATGTTCCACGCCAACAGAGGACATGAAGGCATATCCCACACGATGAGCAGATTTAGAGCCCTCGCTGTAAAATGTCAACAGCATCCCTGAACTCCCATAAAATTCGGTGGATAGAACAACGGAACACCATCGGTGGATTGGAATTTTTCGGACCTCAGCAGAGATCCATCCAAATCCGGAGCCAAGGAACTAGCCAAGGGAGGGTGTTCGGAGGGAACATTGGAGACAGCACACAGAAGGAAGATGAAAATCAAGAGATGCAAGGCAGAGCCCAACCGGTAAATCTGCCTGAGGGCGGGATTCAGGTGGGTGACGTCCTTGGTCTGCGAGCAGGAAATAGTAGGAAGGATGAGTGGGAGAGGAACGGATAGCAATTGCATAAGAAACCAGAAGCTGGGACCAGCAAACAGGAAGGGGTGGATCTCAGCTTCAACCAGGAGACTATCAACAGGGCTAGTAGGGAAGACACGAGTAACCAAATGGTATCACGATGGTGGACCGGATCCAGGAGGCGCAGTGTGGGAGGTGCAGCAGAACCTTGAACTTGACAATCATAGTCCAAATGAGACAACACTAAAGCCTGATAAAGGTGGAGAAGAGTGGAATGCTCCACACCCCAAGAGCTGTGGGCAAGAAAGCAAAGGACACTGAGCTTACGGAAACATCTTATCTTCAGAAATCTGATATGAGGCAGCCCAGTGAGCTAGTTGTCGAAAAGAAGACCCAAGAAACGAAACTGTGATACCACAGGTAATTGTTGGGCAACGAGGTAGAGCTGTGGATGGTAGTATGGCGACAAGTGGAACACGCGCGATTTTAAAGGAGAGAGGGTCCATGCAGAGGCAGGCCATATAGCACCCAGGAGCTGCCGCTCTGCAGAGGACATCGAAGAGGAACTAACCCAAATGCAGAAATCATCCACATACAGAGCAGGGGTGACCAAAGGACCGACGGTGGCCATAAGTCCATATACAGCAATCAGGAAAAGAAATACACTCAGTATGGAACCCTGTGGGATGCCATTCTCCTGGGTCTGTGGAGAACTAAAAACAGTACCAACCGAAACCCTGAACGAGCGATGAAACATGAACTAGCAGATAAAAATCGGGAGTGGGTCCTGAAGACCCAAATCACGAAGTGTAAGTAGGATATGATGACGCCAAGCCGTGTCATAGGCTCTGGGAAGGTCGAAAAGTACTGCAACCAAATGGTGGCGCTGGGAAGAAGACTGCCGAACTGCAAATTCCAAGGGAAGTAAATGATCGATTGGAGACAGTCCCTCTCAGAAGCCCCACTGGTAAGAGGACAATAGATCCCGAGATTCGAGGACCCAATTGAGCCGATGGGCTACTGTCCATTCAAGTAACTTGGAACCAACTTTTGTCAGACTAATTCGCCGATAGCTTTCGACAAACAGGGGGTTCTTACCAGGCTTAAGGAGAGGAACCCGTTGCTATCCCTCTATTGAGAAGGGAAGTCACCCTGGAGCCCAAATACGGTTAAACACCCGGAGAAGTTGTTGTCGTTGTGGAGCACTGAGATGTTGAAACAATTGATTATGAGTGGAGCTTGGGCCAGGGGCTATATCACGAGTAGAAGAAAGTGTGGAAAGAAGTTTCGATTCAGTAAAATGTTCGTTGTAAGATTCTGACTGACAGGGGGTAAAACATAAGATGGAAGCTTTGGCCTGCTGTTTCTGGTGATGGAAAGCAGCCGGATGGGAAGCTGATGCTGATGCAGTTGCGAAATGGATCGCAAGATGTTCCACGAGAATATGGGTCCATGCAAAGGCCATCCGGGATGGCAAGGCCTGGGATGTTAGACTGCCGATGGCAACCTTGGAGAGAGCAAAAAGCAGCCCATACCCGTGACAGGGACAGTATAACTGAGGGAGGAAACGAGACCTTCCCAACACACCAGTTTGCTCCATTTGATTAAGTAACAGGCTTGGCACGAAGGCGTTTATAGACTATAAGATTGATAGAGGATAGGTGCCACTTAAGCTATTGCAAAGCTCGATGGCGATCACGGATGGCAATGGCAATGGCTGTACTTCACGACAGGACTTGCTGGTGGCGAAATGGTCCAGATGAGCGTGGAATAGCAAGGCTAGCAACTCGAGCAATGGCATGAAACAAGTCACGTAGGACGTCATCAATGCAACTCAACAAAGAGGGAGAAAAAACGACCTGTGCAGTATATAGAGGTGAGTTGGAAAGACCAACATGGTAACCTGTCCATTGGAGAGTGGGAAGGTAGCGAGAGAATCAACAGGAAATGGTCACTATAACAAAGATCATCGTGTGGCGAGCAGTGTAATGAAGGAATGATCGAGGGAGAAGAAAGAGAAAGATAAATGGCAGAAAAGGTACAATGACCAGCACTGAAATGGGTAGGGGAGCCATCATTAAGAAGGCACAAGTCGTGGTCTGGAAGAAACTTGTCTATGAGAAGACCCCGATTAGATGGAAATGCACTGCCCCACAAGGGATGATGAGCATTAAAATCCCCAAGAAGGAGGACGGGAGGAGGAAGTTGCTGAAGAAGGGTAGTTAAGGCAGCAGGTGTAAGAGTCCTGTCACGAGGGAGATAAAGATTGAAAACTGTGACCTCAGAGTCCAGGTGAACCCTAACAGCAACCGCTTCCAATGTAGTTTGAAGAGGAATCCTCGTGCTAGCAACATCCATACAGACCAACGTACAGACGCCACTATAGGCCCGCCGGGGCCTGACCCAATTTTGGTAGAAAGTACGGAACCCACGGAGGGTCAGTGAGTGATCAACAGTAAAATTAGATTCCTGTAGAACCACACAAGTTTCAGAGTAAAGCGAAGTAAGAGATTTCAACTCTGTAAGGTGGCAGTAATATCCATTACATTTCCATTAGATAACCACAGTACGATGATTCAGATGGGGGGTGTACAGGCTGAAGTCAGACATGCCCCTGCGTCACCATCTGTCACCAACAAGGAGGGGGCGACATCCATGAACAGCTGGTGAGAGTGAGGTTGCGAAAGTGGGGATGGGACCTCTGGCGACACTAGAGGCTCCTTGTCCTGGGACTTATGTTCTTTCTTCCTTTCTGTTTGAGATCAAGCAGGACTGTGCTGCAAAAGGAGTCAGCCAAGGTAAGACCTGGATCAGAAAGAGAGCAGGTGGCCTGGGGGCCCACAGACCATGGTTCTCGTGGTCGTCGTGTGGCAGCAGACCTTTGGCTTGGAAGATGCCAGGAAGGGGGGTCCCGGCCGACGCCAAAGAAGTGGGACACTTCTCCAGCTGGGGAGGGGGAATGGCGCCTGGAGGAAGCTGTGGGAACTGCAGGGGAGGGGGGGAGGAGAGGGGTTTGGGACTAGGGTAAGGAAGGGGGAGGAAGGGGTGAATATGTAACTAAAGCATAGCTAGACGTCATTAACACAGGATGAAAACATGGATACTTCATATGAGCCTCAGTGTAGGTTAGATGATCAAGGGACTTATACTCCTGTGTCTTCTTTTCCTTCTTATAAGCTGGGCAATCTGGTGAACATGGAGAATGATGGCCATGATAATTAACACAGGAGGGGGAACACAGGAACCCCTTTGGGCTGGCTAGATTGGCCAAGCGGTTCTAGGCACTTCAGTTCGGAACTGCGCTGCTGCTACAGTCGCAGGTTCGAATCTTGCCTCGAGCATGGATGTGTGTGATGTCCTTAGGTTGGTTAGGTTTAATTAGTTTACGTTCTAGGGGACTAATGACCTCAGCAGTTAAGACCCATAGTGCTCAGAGCCATTTGAACCATTTGAACTTTCCTCATGCAGTGGACGTCCAGTCACCACAGAGAGGGGTCAGCAAACAGTGGGAAGATGTGTCCAAAACGCAAACACTTAAAGCATCTCTTAGGTGGTGGGATGTATGGCTTCACAACACATTGATAACCCATAATCTTGACCTTCTCAGGGGGATATCCCCTTCAAAGGCCAGGATAAAGGCACCAGTATCAATGTGATTGTCCTTTGGGCCACGCTGAACAAAGTGAACACCCCGCCATCCCAGATTATTCCTAAGTTCCTCATCAGTTTGAAGGATGAGGTCCCTATGAAAAATTACACCTTGAACCATATTCGAAGACTATTGAGGGGTAATGGACACAAGAATTGCACCAAGATGGTCACAGGCACGAAGCGCCACAGACTAGGCCGATTAAGCAGTTTTGATCAACAACGAGCCCGACTGCATCATGCTCAAAGAATCCACTTCGCCATACTTATCTTCAATGTGTTCCACAAAAAATGAAGGTTGGTGAAAGTACCCCTACCAATCCTGGTGCAAACCAGGTAGTGGGGTAAAAGGTTTCGCCCATAGCTGACGATCCTGACCCTCCTCCCAGGGGGTAGCCAAGGAAGGGAAGGCCAAAGGGCCAGAAGAAGTAGCACTAAAAGAATCAGTTCCATTTAGAGAGATAGCCGTAGAAGAATGGCCAGTGTTCTGGACCTGTACGTGTTTCATTTGCATTTGCATTTGCCTGATACCACCCACTCCGATCAGATGCTCTCCCCATAGGAGCCACCCAACCACAGAAAGGGCCGTCTGGCACGGCTGCCATTGCTGGGAGCTCCGATGCTCCAGGATGACAAGCAACCACTCCTAGACTTACATGAGGAGGTCACGCCGCAGGTATCAGAAGTGTGGTACCTGTGTTTTCACGGGGCTCACCCAAAAGGATACATAGGGACTCCATCATACGGGCTGGCTACTGTGCTGGCTATGTATCCTAGCATCAGACAAAGGCATGAAGGAAAAAATGGAAGGAGCTAGGAGGGCACACACCAGAGACACTAGGTGAAGTGCTTTTCCCCAAATGGCTCACATTACGCAATAGAAATTTAGTAATGGAGGTAAAACCCAAAAGGAAGACCAGAGGATGCCAAAAGGATGCAGTAATTACTCAACAAAATCAAATCACAAAGCCAACATAGCCAGGAAGATGGTGGGGCCAACGAGGACACCAAGAGAAGGAGAGGAGAGGGTCGAGGGGAAGGAGCAAGGACAGGAAAGGATGGGAAGGGAAAGGAAATGCAGCCTGGGAAAGAAGGAAGTCTGCAATAGCTCAGGGCCCGTGCTCGCCACCCACGTACTCACGAAAGGACTGTGAGCCCCCTGGGGGGGGACTGCGCCTTGTCGATGGCTCCCTGTAGGGAACGGTCAGCAACACCAGTACTGGAGCAGGAATACGAAATGCAGAAGTCGTCTGCATACAGAGAAGGTGAGACTTAGGTCCCAGCAGCTGCTACTAAACCGTTAATGGCCACTAAAAATTAGGAGACACTCAATACAACGCCCTGTGGGACTCCATTCTCCTGGATAGTGATGGAACTATGGGAGGCAGCAACTTTGACACAGAAAGTATGGAGCGACAGGAAGTTTTGGATAAAAATCAGGAGCAGGCCCCAGAGACACCACTTGTACATGTGGCAAGGAGATGATGTTGCCAGGTCATGTCATATACTTTTCGTAAATCAAAGAAGACCGCAACCAGGTGCTGGCACCTGGGAAAGGCTGTTCGGATGGCAGACTCGAGGGACACAAGATTACCAGTGGTAGAGCGACCCTGGCGGAAGACGCCCTGACAGGGAGCCAATAGGCTGCGTGACACCAGGACCCAATCCAACCGTCGACATACCATACATTCCAGCAGCTTACAAAGAACGTTGGTGAGACTGATGGGCCGATAGCTCTCCACATCAAGCTCGTTTTTACCGGGTTGGAGCACCATAATGATGGTGCTCTCCTGCAACTGCGATGGAAAGACGCCATCGCACCAGATCCGGTTGAAGATGATGAGGAGATGTCGCTTGTAGTCAGATGAAAGGTGTTTAATCTCTGGCTGTGGATACGATCAGGCCCAGGAGCTGTGTCAGGGCAATGTGAAAGGACACTGAAGAGCTCGCACTCTGTAAATGGCGCGTTATAGGATTCACTGTGGCGTTTAGTGAATGAGAGGACGTTCCCTCCGAGCTGCCGTTTGGGACTGTGAAAGGGTCGGGGGTAATTCTCTGACGCAGTGGCTCGAGCACAGTGCTCAGCAACGAGCTCGGCAATCGCGTTTGCGTCGGCAGATAACGCCCCACTTATGGTAACACCAGGAACACCTGTTTGGGTCTGGTACCCAAAAAGACGGTTGATCTTTGCCCAGACTTGGGAAGGTGATGTATGGCACCGAATGGTCGAGTCGTATCTCTCCCAACACTTCTGCTTCCATCGTCTGATTAGTAGGCGAATGCAGGCACATAGCCGTTTAAAGGCTATGAGGTGCTCCAGGGCAGGGTGCCGCTTCTGCCGCTTTAGAGCTCGTCGACGTTCGTTAATTGCTTTAGCGACTTCCGGTGACCATCAAGGGAGTGCCTTACACCTGAGGCACCCTAAAGAGCGAGGGATCGCGTTTTCTGCTGCAGAAACAATTGTTGTAGTCACCTGCTCAACCATCACATCGAAGTTACCGTGTGGGGGATATTCAACGGTGACAGCAGAGGTGAAAATTTCTAAGTCCGCCTCGTTTAAAGACCATCTGGGCAGGCGGCCGTGGGCCTGCCACTGGGGCAGTGACAGGAAGACGGGAAAGTGGTCACTATTATACAGGTGGTCACGTGCACTCCAGTGGACAGATGAGAGAAGTCCTAGGCTGCGAAGTGATAAATCAATGGCCGAGTAACTACCATGAGCAACATTGAAACGTGTGGCAGCCCGAGTATTTAAGAGGCAGTGGTCGAATTGAGACAGTAAAGTTTCGACATCTCTGCCTCAGCCAGAAAGCACTGTGTCACCCCACAAGGGGTTATGGGTGTTAAAATCTCCCAGAAGTAGGAAAGGTTTAGGGAGTGATCTAGCAGTGCAGATAATACATTCAGGGTACTGCACCATCTGGAAGAAGATATACATTGGAGACAGTTATTTCCTGCGACATCTTTACTCTGACAGCCACAGCTTCAAAAGAGAGGCGAAGGGACACAGGTTCACTACAGACTGAGTTTAGGAGATAAACGCAAACTCCACTTGACACTCAATTGTACTTGGTATGGTTCCTGTAATATCCCTTATAATCGTTGAGGGCAGGGGTCCGCAATGCCAGCAACCAGGTTTCCTGGAATGCAATGCAAATAACATGTGCAACACTTACAGTTGCCATAGCTCAGCCAAGCGGTGGAAAATACCGCCGAATTACACTGGAGGATGACGTCATCTTGAGACTGGGAAGGCACGGAACATTCAGTGAGGTAGTTTACGCCTAAGAGTCATCTGCTGCCACCGACTTATTGCCTGAGCAGTCTATACCCATTGTGTCTGGTCTCTGGCGAGATCTAGGTCCTCAGCGGACACCAAAATCTCCACTCCATCCTCAGACATAGAGCTTGCAGGTAGCAGTGATGTGGGTGCCACCGCAATTTCCTTGGTCTTAGCAGTTCACTTTTTGTATTTCTGTCGTTGCTCCTTGGGTTTCCCAGGCTGGGAGAACTTCACTGGCTGAGCTTCTGGGACTGAGGATGAGTGTGAAGCCCTATGACCAGCTGCTTTTGGGCTCTTCAGCTGCTAGTGGGTGTCATATTTCCCACCAGCAGAAACATGGGAAGAAAGTGACCCAACGGACCTCTTCACAGTGAGAGAAGCCAAAGAAGACTTACACTTCTCCATCTTAGAAGTGTGGACGGGTGTCCCCAATGGTTGGGGGGAAGGGGGAGGTGTTGCTTAAGAAGTAGGTGGTGCAGGAGCTACATGGAGGGAAATGCCCCCCACCATCAAGAGGGCAGGTGTAGTCCTCCGGCTCTGATAGGTGACTGGGGTTGGTGGAGCTGATGGTGCCAGAAGTGTTGCAGCGGCGGCGTAAGACAATGTCATAAACACAGGATACAGGCGTTCAAATTTTGTCTTAGCCTCAGTATACATCAGTCGGTCCAGGGTCTTGTTCTCCATGATTTTCCTTTCTTTCTGGAGAATCCTGTGGTCTGGTGATCAAGGTGAATGGTGCTCTCTGCAGTCGACACAGATGAGGGGTGTGGCACATGAAGTATTGGGATTCTCAACATGTTATGCTGGAAGTACAGTGAAAGAGATATGGCCGAACTTCCAGCACTTAAAGCACTGCTTTGGGGGAGGGATATAGGTCTTTACATCACAGCATAGACCATCACCTAGAACTTCTCGGGTAATGTATCACCCCTGAAGGCCAAGATGAAGGCACCGGTGGACACCTGATTATCCCTCGGACCCTGGTGGGCACTTCAGACGAAATGTACACATCGTTGCTCTAAATTGGCGCGCAGCTCATCAGACTGCAAAAGAAGGTCCCTGTAAAACATAATACACTGGACCATATTTAAGCCTTTATGGAGCGTGATGGTTACAGAAACAGCCCCCAGCTTGTCACAAGTGAGTAGCGCATGTGACTGGGCAGAGGATGATGTTTTGATCAAGACTGACGCAGATTTCATTTTGTACAAGCCCTCCACCTCCCCAAAATTGTCGTCTAAATGCTCAACAAAAAACTGAGGATTCAACGTCATGAAAAATTCCCCATCAGCTCTCGAACATACAACATACCAGGGCGAATAAGATCCACTGCCAATCTTAGCCTTACATTCCTCCCACGGTGTAGCCAAGGAGGGGAACGATTGGGGGTCGTACTTCTCTGCATTGAATTGAGCTCGTGAACACTTAGAGACTTCTGGTGTTTCACCACCAGCAAGAGATGAAGGACTACACTTCATCACATGTCATCCTACCTGATGCCACCCACTCCAACCAGGCGCCCTCCCCATGGGTGTCACCCAGCCGCAGCAAAGGCCACTTGTCAGGATGGCCATTGCCGGGAGTCCCGAATCCATACGTGGGGAGTTAACGGCGCAGGCATCAATAGAGCGGCCCTGTGTGGTCAGGAGGCTACAACCAATGGGGTACATGGTGGCCCCACCACAATGGACTGGCTACCGCACTGGGTATCAGGTGCAAAGAAATCCATGGTCATCGTCGATGCAGAAAGCGACACTGCATAATGCATGACGAAAAACGCACCCGGAAAGGTGTCCTCACCCAGGAGATGGAGAATGGGTGGTGCAACACCGAAAACGCAGAATGAATGGCACCTGCTATCCATATATAACATTTTTTCTTAGTTGTATATAAATATTTTTAATTGAAATGCTTTCTGTTAATAAGTAAGGACATTGCTTCACTGTATGTGTACATTTAGGTAGAAGTCTATTGACGTTTCATTATATTTATTTGCGTTTTACTGTGAAACTTATAAACTCTGGGAAAAAGCCAAAGGAATTGTTATTTGGATCGACTACCAACGATAATAGCAGTGCTTGTGAGTTGTAAAATCTTTGGGTAGCGCAGAGCGTGCGGAGAGAGCGCGAGACAGGTTCAAGCGCTTGTAGTGTGCGGAAGTGTGGTGTTAACACTCTCGCAGTTGAGAGTACCATTTTCGACGGCATCATGTACGGGCGCCAGCCAGATGTCTAGAGCAGGAGTACGGACAGTGGATGGGCGAAAGAGGCTGTATTAATTATGATTGCCCGTTCCTATAATTAGCCGTGGCTCCACAATATGCTACCGTCTTCAACAACAGCAGCAGTTCCAGCAACACAGTTTCGTCGTCGGCTCCGAGTTTCGTCGTCTGCACAGCCCTATAGTAACACTGTTCATTGGTAGAAAGTATTAATTGCTAACCCAGCAGCACAACTGAATGTGATTTGATTGATAAGATTTATTTAAATAATGATCAGTTAAACTCAGGGAGACTGTGTCCTCATTGCCCTGAGACATTGTTACCAAGCAGGATCCTCGTTCCTTTTTATCCTAATATGCTACCTGAGTGTCATTAGAAACAAATTGAATAGTTACAGCCAGTTTGTTAATGAATAATTTCTCTTTTAAGAATTTTAGCCTCAGTCTACTTTGAGTTAACTGTTGTACCACATAGGCTACAGTATATGGCTAAAGAAAACAACTTCATTTTTCAAGTTTGAGAGTCAATCACTGGAAAAAATCCAAATCTAAAGAAATGCACAAATTAAGAATGCGGAAGTTTTATTTATCTTACATATAGCTTTGAGCATACGGCTGTCTGGTTGGGTACGTATTCTAGTATTTAATTTTGTTCACGTCAGTAAAAAAGGCTCAGTTGTTCGGACAAAATATGAAATCCAATTTGCAAAATATGTAATGGCAAAGTAAAAAGTGCTTGGTTTATTTCGAAATTTCTTTGATGGCGTCATTGTCCACGTAACGAAGTTCAGTACTAACATACAGTTTAATTGCATATTTTTAAATCATTACTCGATTGCCTTTTTCAAAATTTAATGCTAAACATAATGTAAGAGCGACTTCTCAGTTTTCTTCATCACTATATACCCACTTAAAATTAGTGTAAAAAAAATGTGGCAACCTTTAGTTGCCAAGTCAGTGTTTAATAATACATGTTTTTCTTTCCCATCATCTTGTACAGGGTTTTGGATTAAATTTACCTAGTGGGTTGGCGACCGTTAATTACTTACTGTTCGTTCATTAGGATAACTATTGAATTCATGATCAGTGGTACACCTTTCTGTCCAGTGTTGTTCGTGAGTGAATGCACAAAATAACTTCCATTTTCCGAATTATAGCCCTGGTCGGTTTAATTACTTCTATTTTTAGTAGACTTTCCATCAGAGGGGTCGGTTGTGGACTTTCCCCCTTCTTACCGGTATCAATTCTTCGGGAAAGATAGCTTTATACAATTAGAAAAAAATCCATCAGGCATACACGCGATCCATGGTCATATTTTATATCGCAAGCAGGATAGGTTGATTCGTAAGAGGGAAGTTACAGCGGGACTGCAATACGACGACGAGAAAGTGGGCTGAAGATCTCGCTGCACGATGGACACGATGTACCATGTAAGGCGCCCTTTCCAAATTGGCTCGCTCTTCGGGAAAATTTTGAAGAATGGAGGTCAAACCCTACAGGGAACCATCACATAAAGGCCGAAACGTGTGAAACTCCTTTTAGTCACCTCTTACGACAGGCAGGAATACCTCAGGCCTATTCTTACCCCCGGACCCGCAGGGGGAAGTCATCAACGTTAACACCAAATTATTTAGAATGAGAAAGAATTTTCTTTGCACATATTTATTTCAAAATGATATTTAGTATTCAGTTTTTGCAGGTTTTTAATTAATTCACGGACTCACAAGTCGGTAAGACATCTGGTACTCCACATTTCTGACAATCTCTTCCTAAAAGCAGATGCAGCAGTTGTCAGTGTAATCCGAGTGCTGTGTACAACTCTTCCTCAGAAAAGAAAGCTAACTATCCACATCGAAGATAGACACTTCTTACAAAGTCCTCTTGCTGTGCGCTACTCCTGACCCTTTTCGACTTCTGTTTCACCGACACCCTGAATTCACATTTAAAATCAACCACGTTAGAATGTGTGCGATACACTCACTTGCTTGTCTACAAATCAGGTCGCCAGCCGGAACATCTCGTCATCTGGGCACAATTTTTCGGTGGTACACCTGGCCACCATCTTCAGGTGAGTAGGCCGTTGCATTATCTCGTCGGAACTTAAATCAATCACGCCGTGGCGGCTCTTCTATACACCGACCGTGGTTACAACGCGCGTGCGCGAACGTAACTGCCCTCTAGCGACAGACACAACAGCGCACCGGCGGTGAAAGTTCGCGGAAACGATAGATCGATATGAAACGCTGCTGACGAGGACCGTTGTTCCTTAATGTCGAAGAGAACAGGGCTCCAACTCTTACTTAAAGTATACCCCTTATCTCTGTTTATACTATTATTATCGCATAATCAGAGTAACAGCTCATGCATCGAAGCTGCTCACAAGAATAATATACAGAAGAATGGAAAAGAAAATTGAGAATGCACTAGGTGACGATCAGTTTGGCTTTAGGAAAAGTAAAGGGACGAGAGAGGCAATTCTGACTTCTGAGATTACGGCTAATAATGGAAGCAAGGCTAAAGAAAAATCATAGGATTTGTCGACTTGGAAAAAGCGTTCGACAATATAAAATGGTGCAAGCTGTTCGAGATTCTGAAAAAAGTAGGGGTAAGCTATAGGGAGAGACAGGTCATATACAGGGCTATTACAAATGATTGAAGCGATTTCATAAATTCACTGTAGCTCCATTCATTGACATATGGTCACGACACACTACAGATACGTAGAAAAACTCATAAAGTTTTGTTCGGCTGAAGCCGCACTTCAGGTTTCTGCCGCCAGAGCGCTCGAGAGCGCAGTGAGACAAAATGGCGACAGGAGCCGAGAAAGCGTATGTCGTGCTTGAAATGCACTCACATCAGTCAGTCATAACAGTGCAACGACACTTCAGGACGAAGTTCAACAAAGATCCACCAACTGCTAACTCCATTCGGCGATGGTATGCGCAGTTTAAAGCTTCTAGATGCCTCTGTAAGGGGAAATCAACGGGTCGGCCTGCAGTGAGCGAAGAAACGGTTGAACGCGTGCGGGCAAGTTTCACGCGTAGCCCGCGGAAGTCGACGAATAAAGCAAGCATGGAGCTAAACGTACCACAGCCGACGGTTTGGAAAATCTTACGGAAAAGGCTAAAGCAGAAGCCTTATCGTTTACAATTGCTACAAGCCCTGACACCCGATGACAAAGTCAAACGCTTTGAATTTTCGGCGCGGTTGCAATTTCACGGTTTAAAGTTTACGGTCCCTTTTTCTTCTCCGAAAAAAACGTTACAGGACACGTGTATCTAGACATGCTGGAAAATTGGCTCATGCCACAACTGGAGACCGACAGCGCCGACTTCATCTTTCAACAGGATGGTGCTCCACCGCACTTCCATCGTGATGTTCGGCATTTATTAAGCAGGAGATTGGAAAACCGATGGATCGGTCGTGGTGGAGATCATGATCAGCAATTCATGTCATGGCCTCCACGCTCTCCCGACTTAGCCCCATGCGATTTCTTTCTGTGGGATTATGTGAAAGATTCAGTGTTTAAACCTCCTCTACCAAGAAACGTGCTAGAACTGCGAGCTCGCATCAACGATGCTTTCGAACTCATTGATGGGGACATGCTGCGCCGCGTGTGGGAGGAACTTGATTATCGGCTTGATGTCCGCCGAATCACTAAAGGGGCACATATCGAACGTTTGTGAATGCCTAAATAACTTTTTGAGTTGTTGTAAGTGTGTGCAAAGCATTGTGAAAATATCTCAAATAATAAAGTTATTGTAGAGCTGTGAAATCGCTTCAATCATTTGTAATAACCCTGTACAACATGTACAACAACCAAGAGGGAATAATAAGAGTGGACGATCAAGAACGAAGTGCTCGTATTAAGAAGGATGTAAGACAAGGCTGTAGCCTTTCGCCCCTACTCTTCAATCTGTACATCGAGGAAGCAATGATGGAAATAAAAGAAAGGTTCAGGAGTGGAATTAAAATACAAGGTGAAAGGATATCAATGATAACGATTCGCTGATGACATTGCTATCCTGAGTGAAAGTGAAGAAGAATTAAATGATGTGCTGAACGGAATGAACAGTCTAATGAGTACACAGTATGGTTTGAGAGTAAGTCGGAGAAAGACGAAGATAATGAGAAGTAGTAGAAATGAGAACAGCGAGAAACTTAACATCAGGATTGATGGTCACGAAGTCAATGAAGTTAAGGAATTCTGCTACCTAGGCAGTAAAATAACCAATGACGGACGGAGCAAGGAGGACATCAAAAGCAGACTCGCTATGGCAAAAAAGGCATTTCTGGCCAAGAGAAGTCTACTAATATCAAATACTGGCCTTAATTTGAGGAAGAAATTTGTGAGGATGTACGTCTGGAGTACAGCATTGTATGGTAGTGAAACATGGACTGTGGGAAAACCTGAACAGAAGAGAATCGAAGCATTTGAGATGTGGTGCTATAGACGAATATTGAAAATTAGGTGGACTGATAAGGTAAGGAATGAGGAGGTTCTACGCAGAATCGGAGAGGAAAGGAATATGTGGAAAACACTGATAAGGAGAAGGGACAGGATGATAGGACATCTGCTAAGACATGAGGGAATGACTTCCAAAGTACTAGAGGGAGCTGTAGAGGGCCAAAACTGTAGAGGAAGACAGAGATTGGAATACGTCAAGCAAATAATTGAGGACGTAGGTTGTAAGTGCTACTCTGAGATGAAGAGGTTAGCACAGGAAAGGAATTCGTGGCGGGCCGCATCAAACCAGTCAGTAGACTGATGACCAAAAAAAAAACTATTACCAGATAGGCGGATTTCAATTGCTCCTTTCACTACACAGTGCCAATACCGCGACGCAAGGGCAACCACTTGTGTCTCATCGTGCTTTAGTAAGACAATGTTCCCTCACCGCAGATTTTTCTGGCTGAAATAAATGCGTGTGGCGATGGTGTTCCACGCAACGATCCTGGGCCGTACGAATAGTGTGTCCAATATAGACTTTCCCGCAATGGCAGGGAATCTTGTACACTCCGCGCTTCCTCAGCCCAAATCATCGTTCACTGAGCCGAACAGGGCTCTGGTCTTAGCTGGCGGACTTTTGATATCAAGTTTCTTTAAAATTCTCTACCTATTTTCGAAGATATGCTCCCCTCAAAGATTAGGAATGCCACCGATTTGCTTATATCTTCTGTTGCTTCCCGCGAAGGTCAAATCTGTAGAGCACGACGGATCTGGTTGTCAGTATAACCATTCTGCCTGAACTCAGGTTTCAGATGGTCCAATTCTTGTGTTAAATTATCTGCATATGAGATGGCGTAAGCTCTTTTTACCAATGTACGTAGGACCCCGTTGCTTTGGTACGATGGATGACAACTTGCAGCATGAAGATATCGATCCGCACGCGTGGGCTTACGATAATCCATGTCCTAATGTTCCATCATTCCCCCTGTAGACTAAGACACCTAAAAACGGAAGTTTTCCATCCTTTCCAACTTGCATCGTGAACTTAATATTGGGATTCAGACATTAAAAATGATCTAGGAAACGATCTAGAGAATCCCTCCCATGTACCATGTACCATAAACATATCGTAGACGTATCTGAAGACGCAACTTGGTTTTAAGAACGCTGTCTTCAGTCCCATGTCCTCAAAATCTTCCACAAATAAATTGGCGACTATGGGGTTTAATGGAGTCCTCACAGTCACTCCGTCAGTTTGTTCAAAGAATTTGTCATTAAACATAAAGTACGTGGACGTCAACACATGGCGACAAAGCTTGGTCGTTTCTTCGTCCAATTATGGAGCCACATTATACTCACTGTTTGTAAATTAGTCCAGTGCTACCCGCCTACGTAGCTAAGGACGCTAATGCACACTTGTGTGATGACCCTCCACTCGGGTAAGCTATTTCGAAACTTGGTGGTGGATGAAATTTTCACCGCCACTATTTGGGTGGAAAGGGGAGGAGCGAACGTGGCGTAAAGCTCTTTATCAGTAGACTTTGAGCCAATGCCCTGATTTAAATACCAAACCTCTCCCCAGTGTCTCATGAAGCGAGATATACACCCTATGACACTATTGACAGTGATCCGTTCATCGGATGAGAATGTTAAGTTTTGCCCCCCCACTGGTGCTCTTCGTCAGTCAGCACCGGATTTCACCCTCTACGTCTCTCATCATCTACAGCACGAATATGACGCTACACACACACACACACACACACACACACACACACACACACACAAACACAAACACACGTTACAGTCATGTACACTTAACAGATACATATTAATCTCTCGTACGCAAAGAAAAGGTGCCGCCAGGCGCGAAGAGTAGGAAATATCTTTGGAATTAGGGGACTGAAGATGCTCTTCGGGGTCTCCCAGCCGTTCATACCGTACAACTTTACTTGGTTGCTGGGGTCTGTAACCTCCCCCTCACTTATCGACCTTAATGACAGCGAAAAATGAAACCGCGTGTACCTAATGGAAATTTGGGAAAAGCAATCGTCACCGAAGTTAATCTGTCGGTAAAGAGGGAGGAAAGGATTACATCTAAATGAAAGGAAAAATGCCAATGAAACTGGTGGAAATTAATTTTGAAAAGGGGTAAAGTTAATAAAGAAAGTAAATGTGCGGCCGTTACGTTAACACTTAACTGGCGGTAATTAGATATTTGAGATTTGGGGAAATTACGGTCGCCAGACCTATGGAAAATTACTATAGTAACTGAAAAGGAAAGGTTATTACACATATAATTAGCACTAGAAGCGGGGCTACTGAAGGTTGACACGTGTAGTGCGAAAACTGAAAGTTTGTCAGAAGTAATAAATTTCGCTACACTCTGACTTAATTTAGCAAAAGAATTAATAAAACCGGAAAATTGAAAGTTAATTTAGTGACTGAAGTTAATAGTGAGCTTTCTTTCTGAAGCACATTGAAATTCAGTAAAATAGGGTTAGTCTTGGACTACCTCAACAATCATTTCAAAAGCTACTTGAATCCACGCAATTTAGAAATAAGAGATTTAACTTTGATCTTGAATTAAATGATTCTGAACAATTAACAATAGTAAAATTTAGTACGTACCAAGCTGAGCTGCAGTCACAGGTAAGCTAAAATACGGTAAAAAAACTCGCACTCTTAATTTGTGACTGTGTAATCTAAGTATTGTAGCCAGCTATGAATACCTTAACTGAACTTTGAAATTAAAGCAGTGAAATCGAATGATGCTGGCGTTTGAATTTCAACGACACTCGGGTTCATTCCGGAAAAGGAAGGGACCCTGCTTGGTAATGCAATTGGGACAATGAGCAACATAGGTTCATGCTACGTTGCTGTCATTTAGTTATGAAAATGGATCAGTTTTAAAAGCTGAGGTCTGCCATACAGTTCTAAAGCTTTACGTGCGTCCAGTCTTCCCTGTTGGTTGATTGAAGGTTTGAAGCCCTTGATCGAGGAGGTGGCGACAGTCACTCATTGTCGGCCGTCGCTGTTGCAGAAGCTGGATGCTGGCGCGCCTTCTTCTCGACACGGTCTCCAGCCGAAACGGGCTCTTGCTGTGTGCCAGCTAATGCTTTCCGTCCGCGACACCGTGTCAGAAACTATCATAGCAAGTCGAGCGCAATTACATGCTGCCCAAACCCCGAAATCGCGGCAACTCGCGGGAGCGTCACACAACACACCTGCTCCACTGCACCACCCCAGCCAGACTCTCCTCTGCCCGTGCTCCACGCGACAGAGTTAACACTACCAAATATCCTAAACACTTTGGTTCTCCCCACGACCTATCGATGTATTCGTTCGATAGCATAGTTTTACCTAGGCTAGACCCAGCGTTTAAATACAAATAATATTCACAAAACAAACCAAAATAAATGCATAAATATATATATATATATATACAAACAGTAAAACAATTACAATATATAAAGACACAGAAATGTCATATCTTCAAGTGACAAAATAAGGAAAAATCTATAGTACAATAGATGGAAATAGAAGGATATGCATTTCCGGCGTTACAGGTCCTTACTTCTGAAATGGCAGAAGTTGGAAGACTTCCAGCCACTAATGCTCTTTGTCTGACAACTGTTGCTAATAATAAGAACATTTATATCTGCAGCCTACAGAAGTGCAGTAAACTTTCTATATTTCCTGCTGAGTTGTGTTGACAATGACTTCGTTTGTTGTTACGAAGTTATTAATGAAGCGAATTTCTGTTCTAATACGTGAAGTACCTAAAACTACGAAATGGTATTTTCTTGAAACATTTAAGCATATATGATACACAATGTACGTTAATGTTACTATCATAGATGTATGGTACAATGTGAAAAGTGGGATTGTAGGGCATCGACTACGAGGGGATTCCTATTCGTTTCACAAGCCTCCACCATCCTGCGTCACGCGTTCGTTAATACTTGTACTTCAAATAAAAAAGTAATCGTTCGTAATTTATGTATTTAGTATCATTGGCTTACGGAACAATGATAATAGTAATGATCTTTTAAAAATGATTTAGTTTCCTGACGGAAATAGAATTGAACCCTTTTGTTTTTACCCGTCAGAATATTTCATTTTACTCCTCAGAGGTAATTACCTCCAGATTGGGCACCATTGGTCTACATCTAATCTGCATCTACTTGTGCATCTCACGGTGTGTGGCAGAGGTTACCTCTGGTGCCTCGAACACTTTTCCCCTTTGACTGAACGATATGTGAGCTGACGAAGTACTGGGTGGTTATTTATTTACTTTTTACTAATTTGTTTGTTTATTCCGGTTTTGGACAGCAAAGACTATACAGACAACAATATTTAAAAAGTGTCATATTACGATAATTTCAGTTCCCACAGTAGAACAATAAAATGAGTTCGGCGTACAAATATAAGATCTTAACACAGTAGTAAACAAGCCTGGAATCCCGACCTCAGTACATACAGCTGTTTTCACAGCCCCTTACACTTTCCATCCCTTTTAATTTCACTGTTATGTATATCATTCTGAGAAGTGTATTAAATCAAGTAATATCACTACCAATCATTTTAATATATTTAAGAGAAAATAATAAATATATTTTGGTCAAAATTATTTATCAAAAATAAAGTTACATAAAGCTGAGCCTTTATCAAAACAACACACGTACTCATGGGATATTATGTCGATACAGTCTTGGCACACAGCAGCAGTGTTCAAAGCAAATGTATTTCTTGCAGTTTTTACGAAAATAAGTGGTATTTCAATAAAAAGTTCTCTGTTTGCAAGGCGCGTTATTCCGAATGAAACACTCGAACTCGAACTGTTTCCGCCATCTTCATGAGGAGCTGAAATCACTGATTGTCGGGGCTGACACGGTGGTGTGATTATACAGATGCAATGACAGCGTCTGCAACCTTCCAGAGTGGGCCAGGATGGCATATGCGCGTAAGGCAAGCTGGGCGGCTCTTTGCACTCCTTCCCACTAGCGCCACGTAGGAAACTGATGCTCCTGTATCCCTCCAAGAGCCAAAATTATGACTTTACTTTCGCTGTGTTTGGACGAACACCGACCAGATAGGGCGCGTGCAGATGAGACATACACTCGGACCAGTGATCTGGCCCACCTCCAAGATTAGAGGTAGGTCACGCCCCTTTGTAGACAACATAGGTCTTCGAATTTCTGGTATGTACTGTGTCCCCTCTGAACGTAGTAGTATGTACAAAGGTCAAACCATTCGCACTATTGCCGAACATTGTGCAGAGCATTCACGACATATCAAACAAAGGGAACTTGAGAAGTCAGCAGTCGCTCACCATCCTCTATAAAATGAGTGCTTTGCCTCAAAACACATCGTATTGGGAGATTGTTATCAAAGAAAATGCCGAAATTACAGTAAACAGAAACAATTATGACACAGGCCAAGAGTACAAACTCAGTAGGGCATGGAGTGTGGGCTATGGAAACTGAGCGAAAACAAAGTCGTTAAGATTGACGCAGGGGAGGCCATTTCAAACGTTGCGTCGGCCGCTCACGCCGTGTGACGTCAGTCGGTTCTGCGCCGAGGCCTACGGGAAAGACAGGCCGTGGTACGTACGTCACAGCGCGTGGCACTGCAGGTTTTACGAGTGCAAGCAGCAGTCTCCGGCGAGGAGCGAGTTACTATGGAAGACGACTTTAAAAATGTTTGACTGCACGTTTAAATGCATGCAAATTCTTGATAGATCACGACAAAATTAGAAGCTCTGTTAGGTAATTTTTCAGTTAGATATTGACTTCCCGTGAGCCCTGCACGGAGCCGAGCATTCCCCAAGTGTGGTGGACAAGACTACAAGTGTGACGTCACAAGTTCGTTGCAGGGCCAGGTACTGCGGCGGCACGGAGCAGCTAGAAGCTGCTCAACTTCTCTCGTCAGCGCATTCGCCACTCCGCAGCTCTAGTCAATGTACTCAGCTCCTGCTGACGATGGTGGAGACACCTATCGAATGTTCAAGTCTTTTATTCGAAATGACGCTGCTTGAGGGCTGAGAGGACTTTACTGAAAAACCAGATATCTTTGTAAAAACACATGGCTGCCCTTGTAGTGCTGGGATACGTGTCACTCACAATAAGCACCTTACTTGGCCGTCGAGTGGAATTCCGTATAAGAGATTGGTGTTGGGCGGAACTGTCCCTCCAAAATTCTTCTCTTAGCGAGCCGGTCAAAATGTCCGCATCTCTATTATGGCTTCCAAGAAATCCCAGACATGTTTGTTGGTCCGTTTATCAAACGCCAAATGTTGTACTTTCGGCAGCTCACTTGGGGAGACCATGAGGATAAACACGGTCCGGAATGTCTGCGTGCCATAATAAATAGCCTCCATTATGGCCAGTGACTCCGCCGTGGAGATAGATGATTCAGGCAATAGTCCAAACATTTGGTATGTGTTGCCAGAGGTGCCGAGGAAGGTGTATCCCACACCCGCCTCACGTTTAGAGGAGGCATACTGCGGCCAATATCGATAAGGTAGTGTTCCATGTCGTGATTAATGTTCATCCCGTTCTGAAGTCGGTTGACAAGTACGACAATGGGTCTGTGGTGAAGAAAGTACCAAAGAGGTAGCGAAAACTTTGAGTCATGTTGAACTAGCGGTGAAAGATGTAGCCATCTGTCATATCTGCAAATTAGTAAGGATGTTCGGTTCGTCCTTCATCTGTGAGGTGCGTGCGTGAGCCCCAAGAAGTAAACCGCCGCCCTGAGGTAGGCACAATCGAATATGGAACACCAACTAAAGAGAAAATTATCAGACGACATCTGATGACGTGTGGTGAGCGACATTGCAGACGTTCCTTCCAACATTATGTTCGTGGGCGCTGATTTCATGACTCAGAGAACCAGGTAAAGCGACCTTTGATGGAGGATATCGAGTTTACGCAAAGTCTACTTCGTCGCGTTGCCATAGACGACGCTTCAACAATGAAGAGAGATAGCGGAACAAGACCTTACACGTAGTTGAGAGGATTGTCAGTTCCGCTCCCCAACAAGCACTAGCAAGCATCCGCAATGTGTTCGCAGTGTGTTCCAACCCAGCTATGATTTATGCAACATGATCTGTTCACGTCAACTTACAGTCACAGTAGACGCCAGCTAAATCATCATGTGCCGGCCGCTGTGGCCGAGCGGTTATGGGCGCTTCAGTCCGGAACCACGCGGCTGCTACGGTCGCAGGTTCGAATCCTGCCTCGGGCATCGATGTGTGTGATGTCCTTAGGTTAGTTAGGTTTAAGTACTTCTAAGTCTAGGGAACTGATGACCTAGGTGTTAAGTCGCATACTGCTCAGAGCCATTTGAACCATTTAACTCAGCATGTGACTCAACAGGAAAGTTGTACAGGTCAAGATGAGGTTCAGATAAAAAGTAATTCTTTCGTTTTGAGGTGAATATCACAGCTGTATACTATGATTCCAACTTCCATGGGGGCAGCTTGACACGTGCGTCGTGAAGCCATAACCTTGGCACCCAAAAGCACGGCGAATGGGCGTGGATACAAACGACGTGCGCGTACTGATGACCGTTGACGTTCGGGTACAGGGTGGTTATAGTGAAACATTCGCTACCTGAGCCAGTGTAGAAGGGAAAAAAAATTAACGTAAGTGTACGCATATGCACAGGAATGATGTTGAGAAATGTTTAGACTGTGTGCTGCAGGATTTCCGTTAGTAAAATGGCTCTGAGCACTATGAGACTTAGGTTAGTTAGGTTTAAGTAGTTCTGAGTTATAGAGGACTGATTACCGCATCCATGCCCGAGGCAGGATTCGAACCTGCGACCGTAGCGGTCGCGCGGTTCCAGACTGTAGGGCCTAGAACCGCTCTGTCACACTGACCGGCTTCCGTTAGTAGTGTTAGTGTCATCACATACCATTAGGCACCGGTAGCAGTACATCGACGTGGAGCTGAAACACAAGCATCATTGTGCGTTGTCGTTGCAGACAGTCAACATGTGTCTGGACGAGGTGAACAGAGATTTACTCGCAAAGCTATCTTATGAGAACGACAGCAACAGTGCTTGTGTTTTTCGCGAGTATCGATGCATTAAAGGAACACGTACAGGTCCTCCTTCCGCACCGGGATTAAGAACGTGACCCGGGGGCTCGAATTAACTAGCGATTTGGGAATTGCTCTTGCATGAGGCCGACGAGCGTTTGCGCCCCAAACTGTTGAAGAAGTTAACGTGGTTGAGAATGCTGGGCGCAGTGCGTGATCGTCAAGCATTGTACGAACAGTTCCACGACAACTGGACATTCCGTGGTCCACCGTTCGAATAATGATGCGAACGGGTGTAATGTTGTATCCGTACAAACCTCACACGACTCACCAACTTTTGCCACGTGATGCAGATGTTTGAGTAGACTCCGTACTTACGTTTCTTCCAAGGCTTGAAGCGGGGGAGATGTGGCCTCTCATGTGGAAATTTAAATACGTTTCTTTCAATGTTTTATTCGCTGTTTCGCTTCCGCATATTAACACATTTAATATTGGACCAATTTGTTCATGAATAGTGTATATCGGATATAAACAAAGACACAGACGAATAAATATATTTTAGTAACGGAAATCCTGCAGCGCACAGTCTAAACATTTCTCAACATCATTCCTATGCATATGCGTACGCTTACGCTAAATTTTTTTCCTTGTACACTGGCTCAGGTAGCGAATGTTTCACTATAACCACCGTGTACCCGAACGTCAACGTTCATCAGCACGCGCACGTCGTTTGTATCCACGCCCATTCGCCGTGCTTTTGGGTGACAAGGTTATGGCTTCATGACGCACGTGTCAAGCTGCCCTCATAGAAATTGGAATGATTTTGTCGCCTGAATAGTATACAGCGGTGATATTCACCTCAAAACGAAAGAATTACTTTTTATCTGAACCTCATCTTGGTCTGTACAACTTTCCTCTTGAGTCACATGCTGAGTTAAATGGTTCATATGGCTCTGAGCAGTATGCGACTTAACATCTAGGTCATCAGTTCCCTAGACTTAGAACTACTTAAACCTAACTAACCTAAGGACATCACACACATCGATGCCCGAGGCAGGATTCGAACCTGCGACCGTAGCAGCCGCGTGGTTCCGGACTGAAGCGCCCATAACCGCTCGGCCACCGCGGCCGGCACATGCTGATTTACCTGGCGTCTACTGTGACTGTAAGTTGACATGAACAGATCATGTTGCATAAATCATAGCCAGGGTGGAACACATTGCGAACACATTGAAGATGCTTGCTAGTGCTTGTTGGGGAGCGAAACTGTCAATCCTCTCAAGTACGTGTAAGGTCTTGATCCGCTATCCCTCTTCATTGTGGGAGCGTCGTCTATGGCAACGCGACGAAGTAGACTTTGCGTAAACTCGATGTCCTGCATCAAAGGTTGCTATACCTAGTTCTCGGAGTCATGAAATCAACGCCCACGAACATAATGTTGAAAGAAACGTCTGCAATGTCGCTCACCACACGTCATCAGATGTCGTCTGATAATTTTCTCTTTAGTTGGTGTTCCATATTCGATTGTGCATACCTCAGGGCGGCGGTTTACTTCTTGGGGCTCACGCACGCACCTCACAGATGAAGGACGAACCGAACTTCCTTACTAATTCGCGGATATGACAGATGGCTACATCTTTTACCGCTAGTCCTACATGACTCAAAGTTTTCGCTACCTCTTTGGTACTGTCTTCACCACAGACCCTGTGTCGTACTTGTGAAGCCCTGAGACATTAGGCTACTGGCCTACTTTTGTTTCTATTCCTTTGATATATGATTATTTAATTCGTTTATGTATTTAATAATGTGTGTTACAGTGTGTTTATGGTCCAGCTGTAGGAATATTTATTTAATTTCAAGTTATTTAAATGTAAATCCAGTATTTTGTATGGTTCTCAATACGTTTGTGAGTTTGCGTTGGCTTGGAGACATGTCGGGAACACTCTAGCCAATCACAGCACTCGTTACTACGGTAGGCGATTACCGATGTCAATGGGGAGACACTATGGAAGTGGGGGAGGGGCATCGGGTGGCGGAGGATACGGGGGAGTGCTGGATGGGAAGGCGCGACGGACGGTCACAGGAAATACTTGGAGAGTGATGAGCAGTTTGCGCGTGGTCGCGGAGGATATAAATATTTGGTAGTGCCGGCTTGTGCACCTGTGGGATTTCCGTTGCTTCAGCGGTGAAGACGTAATATGCATTTAGAAGTGAACATCTCGCGAGCTATGTTGTTGTTCATAACTAATTACGTGAAGTAGGAATCTATTGTTTCCTTGTTATTCAACTTATATTGTATTTAAGTGCTGGACTGTCGACATCAATAAATGCTCTGCAGTAATAAAAGGCATTCTTAAAAGTCCTTCTGCTATCGTACTCATAATTTAAAGTCGTTAAAAACAGTACCGGCAGATTTTATTTAATTGCAATCTTTCATTTATAAATTTCTATGTTACTTTCGAAATTTTCAAGTGCCGAGTGATAGGAACTTTCGACCATTGGATTCATGTGTCTATTCATATTGTATACTGTAGACTCAGCAGTATTTGACTTGCATTGCGGCAACTACGTATCCCAGCCCCTAGACAACGAAACCAGCCGAAACTTTTAATATTTCTGCTCTGAGTCTGAGGGTAAGTAGTTGGGGGCCACCATTAATTTTGTTGATTTCCCACAGAGGTAAGAACAGCTTTAAAATCGTAGGTCAAGAAGGAAAACGATATGTTTTTCCAACCTGGTTTTGATCCCTGTGTTACATGACGGCGCAAATGTACACTCCTGGAAATTGAAATAAGAACACCGTGAATTCATTGTCCCAGGAGGGGGAAACTTTATTGACACATTCCTGGGGTCAGATACATCACATGATCACACTGTCAGAACCACAGGCACATAGACACAGGCAACAGAGCATGCACAATGTCGGCACTAGTACAGTGTATATCCACCTTTCGCAGCAATGCAGGCTGCTATTCTCCCATGGAGACGATCGTAGAGATGCTGGATGTAGTCCTGTGGAACGGCTTGCCATGCCATTTCCACCTGGCGCCTCAGTTGGACCAGCGTTCGTGCTGGACGCGCAGACCGCGTGAGACGACGCTTCATCCAGTCCCAAACATGCTCAATGGGGGACAGATCCGGAGATCTTGCTGGCCAGGGTAGTTGACTTACACCTTCTAGAGCACGTTGGGTGGCACGGGATACATGCGGACGTGCATTGTCCTGTTGGAACAGCAAGTTCCCTTGCCGGTCTAGGAATGGTAGAACGATGGGTTCGATGACGGTTTGGATGTACCGTGCACTATTCAGTGTCCCCTCGACGATCACCAGTGGTGTACGGCCAGTGTAGGAGATCGCTCCCCACACCATGATGCCGGGTGTTGGCCCTGTGTGCCTCGGTCGTATGCAGTCCTGATTGTGGCGCTCACCTGCACGGCGCCAAACACGCATACGACCATCATTGGCACCAAGGCAGAAGCGACTCTCATCGCTGAAGACGACACGTCTCCATTCGTCCCTCCATTCACGCCTGTCGCGACACCACTGGAGGCGGGCTGCACGATGTTGGGGCGTGAGCGGAAGACGGCCTAACGGTGTGCGGGTCCGTAGCTCAGCTTCATGGAGACGGTTGCGAATGGTCCTCGCCGATATCCCAGGAGCAACAGTGTCCCTAATTTGCTGGGAAGTGGCGGTGCGGTCCCCTACGGCACTGCGTAGGATCCTACGGTCTTGGCGTGCATCCGTGCGTCGCTGCGCTCCGGTCCCAGGTCGACGGGCACGTGCACCTTCCGCCGACCACTGGCGACAACATCGATGTACTGTGGAGACCTCACGCCCCACGTGTTGAGCAATTCGGCGGTACGTCCACCCGGCCTCCCGCATGCCCACTATACGCCCTCGCTCAAAGTCCGTCAACTGCACATACGGTTCACGTCCACGCTGTCGCGGCATGCTACCAGTGTTAAAGACTGCGATGGAGCTCCGTATGCCACGGCAAACTGGCTGACACTGACGGCGGCGGTGCACAAATGCTGCGCAGCTAGCGCCATTCGACGGCCAACACCGCGGTTCCTGGTGTGTCCGCTGTGCCGTGCGTGTGATCATTGCTTGTACAGCCCTCTCGCAGTGTCCGGAGCAAGAATGGTGGGTCTGACACACCGGTGTCAATGTGTTCTTTTTTCCATTTCCAGGAGTGTATATGGGTATACTGGCAGCCTGTTAGCTGTAATTCCTCTTGACAAAGGCCAAGGAGTGCTCAGTCGGAAGCTCGTGGTATATTAAACACTCGATGCGCCTGGAAGACCAAGAATATATTATCCATTCCTTTCCTCTGTTCCATTCGCGAATGCAAGTGAAGAACTGCTGTCGATAAGCATACATATAAGCTTTGATTTTCCTAATTATTTTTGTTGTGGTTGTTCCGTGAGATATTTATATGGGAGGAAGTGATATGTTATCAATTCTTCTTCAAAAGTGCACCCCCCCCCCCCCCGTGATTTCAACAGTAACCTTCTCTGTGGTACACAACGCCTCTCTTGTTACGACAGCCACTGGAGTCTGTTTAGCGTCTCCATAATGGTTTCATGCTTACTAAACAACTGTCTGTTCTGTTAATTCTACTTGGCAGCCATCCCAGACCAGTCAACGACAGTCAAGAATTGGATGAATTAGTGTTTTTAAGCCACTTCTCTCGTGGAGGAATTATATTTCCTGAAGATTTTACCAATGAATCTCAGCCTGTTTGTGATTATCCTTCAGTCTCTTTTATATCATTGTTCCACCTTAGGTCGCTCTTAATGATTACTCTGAGGTATTTTACGGTTGTTAGAGTGCCTATTAATTTGTCAACTACAGTGTAATCACCCGTTCATGAACAACATATTACGTTGATTTACGTTCAGGATCTACTGTGAGTCCTTGCAGCAATCATCCTCTCACGATCATTTTGCATTTTGCTACAGCCTTCTGGTGTTCTTATTTTCAACATCACTATCTGCAAAGACTCATGGAACCTCCAACGCTATCCATGAGATCGTATGTCTACATTGTAAACCTGAATGGTTCCATTACACTCCAGTGCAGTACTCCAGAAATTACCTTTCCATTTGTCAATTTAATTTCGTTAAGGCAAAGGGATTGAGTTATGTTTTTTAGACAGTCTTGACTACACTAAGAGGTCTGATCTGATGCTCGGTAAGGTCGTATTTTGTTCTCTAAACAACCCTACGGTAATACACCTAATGCTTTCTGTAAGCCAAGGACATGGTCAAATTCTGTACTCTGACATTCCCAGACAGTGAAACCTGGATTTTCGGGACTCAGAGAACGCACAGGATAAGATTACGGTTGTGGATGGGGCCGTAAACAGTTAGTGTGGTTGCACAATCAAACAGACAAGTCTGTTTTTCTAAGAACCACTTATTTACACATTGCTCTAAACGATCACAATTAGACAATACAGCTGCAGGCCTAGTTGAAGAAAACTTGAGATACTGTCTCGGCTGAAGGCCCAACACCACACCAAAAACAGGAACAGCCGAAGATCTGGCTTAGAAATCAAAAGCAGTTAAAAATAGAAGATAAAATTTAAAAAAAACATGCTATTGAAAACAATTAGCATCTGAAGGTCTACACTACACGTCTGAAGGACAACTATAATTAAAATACATTGATAAACATTTTTTTTAACCAAGAAATTTCAACTTACAAAAGAACAGATGAAAGCCTTGAAACGTCCCCTTAGAACAATTATACGTGACTGTGCTTAAACTGACACACAATATTTTTTAGCGCAACGCTATCTGACTTTCAAAAATCCCTGCGAAAGAATGGCCCCGACTAACATTAATCTATACCTTTCACAAATCACTTACCTCACCAAAAATCTCCGTTACTCGAACTACTGCAATACAGCGAGCACCACTACTGCCAGCTAAATAAAAGATTCAAACTACGGAAGGCACTAACTACTGATAGGCATAGTTAGCAAATGAAAGATTTTAATAGAGAACAAACAATGTATTTACCTTAATAGTGTTGAAAAAGCATAATATACATAGCAGTTCATGACATCCAGTATTGGAAATTTCTCTCCCCACATCCACCACTGCTGGCGGCTCATCTCCAACTTCGCAACGCTACGTGCTGTTCACATCCAGCTGCCGCTGCCCAACACTACAATGGCAGACAACAATGCAAACTAGCCACAGACTGCACACAGCACAGCCAGTGATTTTCATACAGAAAGCTACGTAACGTTGCCAATAAGAAAACATAAACAGCCTACTTACATAAAGAAAACATAAACACAGCCTACTTACAGCCTGATTAAAGAAATATTAACTTACTGTAGGACTGAAGGCAACAAACAAATCTGAAACAACGGCTGAAGGCCTGAACAACAAGTCAGACAAACAATTTAAAATAAACCCCTTCCATCTTATGAAAAATTTTCCTTTAAATACTACACACGGCTGAAGGCCTTATTAAAAGGGGTTCACGTAAATCCTCGGTTGAAGGCCACACATAGCACATCGAAGAACTGACGGCTTAGGGCCTGGATTACAAACAGATAGAACAAATTTTAAGGGAAAAATACATTTTTTTAAATAAAATCAATCTTCAAAATTTTAATTTAACATGGCTGAAGGCCTTTATGTAAAATTTAATAAGAAATGAATTAATTCACCGCCGACGGCCTTGCACAATACTTCAAACTAAAATGAAAATCACAATCTAAAACAAACAGAACAACTGGTGCTCAGAAGTGTTCCAAGGGTCAGTCTGAGAAGGTAGCTCAAACGTAAGGTAAGGCGAGACAGGCAGGCAAGAGTTGAAGTTAAATAATCGGATAGCAACCCAAACTAGGGACGGCCCAAGGACGAGCAACAATTTAACTAATTCCCTTCCGTCCGACCAACGGCACGATGGAAAATATCGGCCAAGGACGAGGATACGAACAACACTACGTCTTCAGAAATTGGCGTCTAGAAACAGCCAAGGGAACAGTTACCACTCTAAGCAAATATGAAACAAACAACTTAAAAGGCTGCACGCCATGGCGGACAGCATCAACACTACGAATAAAGGCACACTGCCGGAAAACTACGCTAACGACCATGGCAGGTAACTGGCGCGTTAACGGCCACAGGGCAGAAAATATCGCTGGTGCACTTAACTGGTAAGTAACAGTCAATTTAGTAATTAATCACAATATAGGAAGACAAGTGCAAGATTTGCCAACTCCAATACACCATACATTGCTGCTAGCCCGAACGCTCCAGGGAGCAACAACCTGCAGAGAGATGTCACAGTAGTTGAAATTTCATAACAGGTTAACTGATCACTCAGCTTCAGCGTCCAAGTTCCGTTGGCATCAAACTTTGTCGCTCTCGTAGCTAGCGCCTCACGATCCGACAGCGTGTTCACGCCGCCAGTTGTCCCAACCTGGCCACGCGCCGCGCAGACTTCCTCGCTCCTCTGTCCCAACCGACTGACGGTCTGGTGCACGCAGACAGTAATAAAATAGCTGCTCAGCTACACACGGTCCCACGAAAACACTTCCACAAACAACTCTAACAATGGTTTTAGTATTGTCACTGTGGAACAACATGGACGAATCACAAGTCGACACACACAGAGAACCCAGAAGCGGTCGGCGACCAAATACACGTCGTCCGATGAGACGACCGACCGACCGACCAACCAAGGTCGTCCCCACTCAAGTCACGGCAACGGTCGGGCGAGTCATGGCTGTCCGGCCGACACCCCCGGGATAACAAGGCCGCCCAGCAGTGCTAGTCACGTCACACTAAGCGGCCCATAGCCGACGCAGCGGTCCACGGACACCTCCGTACAGACGCGCCTGATGCTAACGACCTTCTGTCCGTCATACAGAAAGGAGCGAACTATAATTCGAACCAAAGACCAAATTATATATGTTCTTGTAAACAGCATAAAGGTTCATAACGAAATACCGATGACATATACGGGCAGGAATAAGTTTAATCGATTGAGGAACTTTGCCACTATTTTATAATTGTCAGAACACTATTTAGCTTTAAAACTCGCATACAGGTGGTGACAAATGCCAACTGACAGCAGGAATTAACATTTTCAAGCTATTACACTGAAAGTAAATTATCTTAAACACTGTCATACATAGCAAAACCCTCACAACTTTCGTTTACAATAAGGTAACAAGAGTTCGCTTTATCTCATAAAACACATGACTATTGTGAATTTACCCATATGTTCATGGTGACAGCTCTTTTCAAGAATTTTTACAAGTGTATCCCCAGTAATAAAGAATGGAAACAAAAGTTAGATATCAAATATTCTCCTTTTAACATAGACATCACTGAACACAAGATTCTGTCTTGCACTGTGATACTAAGGGACTTCTCTTTCCTTTAAGAAAAGCCTGACAATTTGAAGTTCACTCTGCTATTGAAGATACACTTCTTGAAACAATATTAAAAATGTTATGAAAGGTAAGGAAATGAAAAACAACCAAGTGCATTACATGTAAGAATGTGAGCAAAAGGCTGAGGCTCTCTTTACTTACCATTTTCAATCTCTCTACAGCTTATTTCCTTTTCCACGTAGAAATCACCAACTGCCAGTCTCATTATTGCTGTCTGTTACTAACAAAGTGCTTTTCTATTTAGAAAACCTGACAATTTGATGTTCATTCTGGTACTGAAGATAAACACTTTTCAGAGAAGTTCTAGAACCTATTCCTGCCCGCATATGTAATCGGTATTTCGTTATGAACCTTTATGCTGTCTACAAGAATATATATAATTTGGTCTTTGGTTCGAATTACAGTTCGCTCCTTTCTGTATGACAGACAGAAGGTCGTTAGCATCAGGCGCGTCTGTACGGAGGTGTCCGTGGACCGCTGCGTCGGCTATGGGCCGCTTAGTGTGACGTCACTAACACTGCTGGGCGGCCTTGTTATCCCGGGGGTGTCGGTCCGGCCCGCACTGCTGGTCCATTCCCATTGAACTCCAGACACACGACGACCCAGGAATACTAGCGGTCGCTCCAAAGACAGTACGACAGTGTTCTTATCGATAAGCGCTGCTGCTGCCACTCACGGACAGGCAAGCCAGCACCTTAGTGACGCCAGTAAATCGAATAAAAAACGTGACGGTAGAACCACGAAGATAAGAAATCGAGCAATAAACGGCGCCGACACGAGCCAGCGCATATCTCGGACAGTTTTAAAGTCTTCTTACGACAGATCGCTAGGCTGTCTCTTTTTGTACAAACAGCCAATGGACCTGTGAGCTAGATCATACCACGAACAAACAGGGAGCTCTGACACCATGATTCTACCGAATTGAAGGGCGTTGTGCCGACCGGAAAATTCTGCACCGCAACACTAAAGGAAATTCTGCACTGTGCTGGGCACTTCCAAGAAGGGCCGAGCAAAGGCGGGACAGGCTGAGCCTCGGCCAGCACGCTTCAGTCCGGAATCGCGGGACTGCCACGGTCGCAGGTTCGAATCCTGCCTCGGGCATCGATGTGTGTGATGTCCTTAGGTTAGTTAGGTTTAAGTTGTCCAAAGTTCTAGGGGACTGATGACCTCAGTAGTTAAGTCCCCTCGGCCAGCACGTAGCCCGCTTGCATGTGGCCGGCTCTAACTCAGCATGTGGCAACTCTTGCCCTGACAAATAACAGATTTTACACTTTACTGGCGTAAACTGTGTTTCCCTGCAGTTTACGCTAAATTATGACAAGGCTGTAGGTTCCTGAGATTTAATAAAAGACACTTTCAGTCTGCTATGATTGTTGCTATGGCACGAAATGGCCACAACCAACACAAAAAGAAAGCCAACAGGAGATGGGGCCCCTCCACCCCCGCACCAACGTGGTGACCAAACCAAAAGTTCTACTGTCACCTCCGTAAACATGTTAGTTATCTAGTAGGTGGATCACAGGATGCTGGGCTGTGATGTTGTCCGTGCGTCTGGGTAAGGCTACGCATTAACACGGTCCATCAGGTGATAGATAGTGGACGAAACGCGAGTGAGGGTAGCGATTTGAAGAGCAGAGGGAAAAAAGTGCCATGGCTCGTGCCGTGGGAAAAAAAACCTCTGCGACAGTGGGATGGGTAGTAAGAGCAGTAGTGGCTTACTAGCTGCGATAGTTCATGCAAGGTTGGATTTGTTACTATGGGTATCATGCATCATTACCGTGGCAAGCGATGGCGATGTATCCCAGCTGCTGCAGCCCCTGCATTCCTGGAACAATCAAAATCGTTATCTAGTATTGAGAGATCGGCCATAGACCATCTCACTGTGTGGGGGGTGTGTCGAGTCTGTCTGCATGCAGTGTACGGTACGGCTTCCCTGCGTGGTGCCAGTTATTCGGCAGTGTGTTCCAGCTGGATATCCAGTAATGGCGTCTGATTAACAGGGGCTCACCTGTACCGTTGTGTTTGCGTGTGCTTGGCCATAGATGTTATGTCCTTGCAAGTATGTCTTTTGGTCTTTTATGTTTCCACCTATGGTTGTGGTCGTAGTTCCCCAGATTCAGAATAAACGGGTTCTGCGAATGTCTGGAGTTTCTGTATAGTCTTGTGGTGAGTTTATGGATTACCTCCGTGAGAGTCTCAAGTCGGTATTCCCGGTGTAGGTCCGCGATGCGTGTGTATCGTGGAGCATTGCTTATGATTTTGAGTACCTTGTTTTGTATGAGCTGCAGACGGCGAAGGCGTGTAGGCGCAGCGTATCCCCAGACGGGAGCTGCGTACTTCATCAGGGGTCGAATAAGTGTCATGTACATGAAAACGTTCACTCATCACACTGCGTTATGTTGCTATGCAAGTCTGCATAGGATGTAGCGCCGGAAATGCATATCCGCCTATTTCCATCTATTGCACTGCAAATTTTTTTCCTTATTTTGTCACCAGAGGATATAACATTTCTGTGTCTTTGTATATTGTACTTGTTTTACTATTTGTATATATATATATACTCCTGGAAATGGAAAAAAGAACACATTGAGACCGGTGTGTCAGACCCACCATACTTGCTCCGGACACCGCGAGAGGGCTGTACAAGCAATGATCACACGCACGGCACAGCGGACACACCAGGAACCGCGGTGTTGGCCGTCGAATGGCGCTAGCTGCGCAGCATTTGTGCACCGCCGCCGTCAGTGTCAGCCAGTTTGCCGTGGCATACGGAGCTCCATCGCAGTCTTTAACACTGGTAGCATGCCGCGACAGCGTGGACGTGAACCGTATGTGCAGTTGACGGACTTTGAGCGAGGGCGTATAGTGGGCATGCGGGAGGCCGGGTGGACGTACCGCCGAATTGCTCAACACGTGGGGCGTGAGGTCTCCACAGTACATCGATGTTGTCGCCAGTGGTCGGCGGAAGGTGCACGTGCCCGTCGACCTGGGACCGGACCGCAGCGACGCACGGATGCACGCCAAGACCGTAGGATCCTACGCAGAGCCGTAGGGGACCGCACCGCCACTTCCCAGCAAATTAGGGACACTGTTGCTCCTGGGGTATCGGCGAGGACCATTCGCAACTGTCTCCATGAAGCTGGGCTACGGTCCCGTACACCGTTAGGCCGTCTTCCGCTCACGCCCCAACATCGTGCAGCCCGCCTCCAGTGGTGTCGCGACAGGCGTGAATGGAGGGACGAATGGAGACGTGTCGTCTTCAGCGATGAGAATCGCTTCTGCCTTGGTGCCAATGATGGTCGTATGCGTGTTTGGCGCCGTGCAGGTGAGCGCCACAATCAGGACTGCATACGACCGAGGCACACAGGGCCAACACCCGGCATCATGGTGTGGGGAGCGATCTCCTACACTGGCCGTACACCACTGGTGATCGTCGAGGGGACACTGAATAGTGCACGGTACATCCAAACCGTCATCGAACCCATCGTTCTACCATTCCTAGAGCGGCAAGGGAACTTGCTGTTCCAACAGGACACTGCACGTCCGCATGTATCCCGTGCCACCCAACGTGCTCTAGAAGGTGTAAGTCAACTACCCTGGCCAGCAAGATCTCCGGATCTGTCCCCCATTGAGCATGTTTGGGACTGGATGAAGCGTCGTCTCACGCGGTCTGCACGTCCAGCACGAACGCTGGTCCAACTGAGGTGCCAGGTGGAAATGGCATGGCAAGCCGTTCCACAGGACTACATCCAGCATCTCTACGATCGTCACCATGGGAGAATAGCAGCCTGCATTGCTGCGAAAGGTGGATATACACTGTACTAGTGCCGACATTGTGCATGCTCTGTTGCCTGTGCCTATGTGCCTGTGGTTCTGTCAGTGTGATCATGTGATGTATCTGACCCCAGGAATGTGTCAATAAAGTTTCCCCTTCCTGGGACAATGAATTCACGGTGTTCTTATTTCAATTTCCAGGAGTGTCTATATATACTGATTGTGGCGCTCACCTGCACGGCGCCAAACACGCATACGACCATCATTGGCACCAAGGCAGAAGCAACTCTCATCGCTGAAGACGACACGTCTCCATTCGTCCCTCCATTCACACCTGTCGCGACACCACTGGAGGCGGGCTGCACGATGTTGGGGCGTGAGCGGAAGACGGCCTAATGGTGTGCGGGACCGTAGCCTAGCTTCATGGAGACGGTTGCGAATGGTCCTCGCCGATACCCCAGGAGCAACAGTGTCCCTAATTTGCTGGGAAGTGGCGGTGCGGTCCCCTACGGCACTGCGTAGGATCCAACGGTCTTGCCGTGCATCCGTGTGTCGCAGCGGTCCGGTCCCAGGTCGACGGGCACGTGCACCTTCCGCCGACCACTGGCGACAACATCGATGTACTGTGGAGACCTCACGCCCCACGTGTTGAGCAATTCGGCGGTACGTCCACACGGCCTCCCGCATGCCCACTATACGCCCTCGCTCAAAGTCCGTCAACTGCACATACGGTTCACGTCCACGCTGTCGCGGCATCCTACCAGTGTTAAAGACTGCGATGGAGCTCCGTATGCAACGGCAAACTGGCTGACACTGACGGCGGCGGTACACAAATGCTGCGCAGCTTAGCGCCATTCGACGGCCAACACCGCGGTTCCTTGTGTGTCCGCTGTGCCGTGCGTGTGATCATTGCGTGTACAGCCCTCTCGCAGTGTCCGGAGCAAGTATGGTGGGTCTGACACACCGGTGTCAATGTGTTCTTTTTTCCATTTCCAGGAGTATATATATATATACAAATAGTAAAACAAGTACAATATACAAAGACACAGAAATTTTATATCCTCTGGTGACAAAATAAGGAAAAAAATTTGCAGTGCCATAGATGGAAATAGGCGGATATGCATTTCCGGCGCTACATCCTATGCAGACTTGCATAGCAACATAACGCAGTGTGATGAGTGAACGTTTTCATGTACATGACACTTATTCGACCCCTGATGAAGTACGCAGCTCCCGTCTGGGGATACGCTGGAAGACTGGAATCACGTAAAGTTTTAGAACTGTATGGAAGACCTGAGCTTTTCAAACTGTTCCATTTTCATAACTAAATTACAGCAACTTAGCATGAACATTTGTTGCTCATTGTCCCAATTGCATTACCAAGCAGGGTCCCTTCCTTTCCGGAATGAACCCGAGTGTCGTTGAAATTCAAACGCCAGCATCATTCGATTTCACTGCTTTAGTTTCAAAGTTCAGTTAAGGTATTGATAGCTGGCTACAATATTTAGATTACACAAGCACAAATTAAGAGTGCGAGTTCTGTTACCGTATTTTAGCTTACCTGTGACTGCAGCTCAGCTTGGTAATTACTAAATTTTACTATTTTTAATTGTCCAGAATCATTTAATTCAAGTTCAAAGTTAAATCTTTTATTTCTAAATTGCGTAGATTCAAGTAGCTTTTGAAATGATTGTTGAGGTAGTCCATGACTAACCGTATTTTACTGAATTTCGATGTGCTTCAGAAAGAAAGCTCACTATTAATTTCAGTCACTAAATTAACTTTCGATTTTCCGGTTTTATTAATTCTTTTGCTAAATTAAGTCCGAGTGTAGCGAAATTTATTACTTCTGACAAACTTTCAGTTTTCACACTACACGTGTCAACCTTCAGTTGCCACGCTTCTAGTGCTAATTATATGTGCAATAGCCTTTCTTTTTCAGTTACTATAGTAATTATCCTTAGGATTGGCGACCGTAGTTTCCCCTAAATCTCAAACATCTAATTACCGCTAGTTAATTGTTAATGTAACGGCTGCACATTTACTTTCTATATTAACTTTGCCCCTTTTCAAAATTAATTTCCACCAGTTTCATTTGCATTTTTCCTTTCATGTAGATGTAACCCTTTCCTCCCTCTTTACAGACAGATTGACTTCGGTGACGATTGCTTTTCCCAAATTTCCATTAGGTACACGCGGTTTAATTTTTCACTGTCATTAAGGTCGATAAGTGAGGGGGAGGCTAGAAGGAGATGGTGGATTGTGCAGCAGACATGGTTTTCCGCAGTTTGACAGCCAACTCAGACACAAATATGTAGGGTTTGGTGGAGTTTGACCCGTAAAGATGCAAATGATGAAGCACTTCCGGGCTGAGAGCCTCTCGGCTGCACAAGGGCGGTAACAAGGCAGCATCAGTTATTTACACGTTTTGGTATGTTTCTACAAGAGAATCATTTTTCCTGTGGAAACGGCAGTGGCGGCAAATTCGGAATTTGGAACTGAAACATGATAATATGTGCACCCCAGCAGACTTGAGGGCGGTTGTGAAGTCTGTTCTACTAGCACTGTGAGACGCCCTGCTAAACCCACAAGACAGGACAGGTAGTTTAAGCCGTGGAAAGGGGCCAAAATAAGCGGCTGTCAGTTATACTCGAACATACAACCTTTTATTTGATCAAACATTACAAGAGCCAAGAAAATTAAAAAAAAGAACACCTTTAGTTTTGGAACTTACTTAGCGGCTGAACGCGCCGTACGATCACAAGGCTTAAGGACAAGACCAGTTTAATTTAAAAACGGCTGAAAGCCAATAACTTAAAGCTCAACCAAAATCACAAACTTAAAAGGCAAAGCCTTATCTTAAAACAGTTCCTTAAATAGGCTGAAGGCCGAAAGAATCTGACACTTTAAGAGAAAACAACTTAAATTCAAAATCGGGTGACGGCCCAACACTTAAAACTCAATAATACTAATTTTAAATATGCCAAAGGCTTTACATAAAACAGTTCTTAAATTAGGCTGAAGCCTCAAGCCATATGACGCCTTAAGGGCAAAACAACCTTAATCTAAAAATGAGCTAGAAGCCATACAAGTACAAACAAGAAGAACAAGCAAGAAAAGGCAGTACACCCAAGGGCGCTCAGAAGTTCCGAGGGTCGGCCTGGAATTCAAACACTAACGCTCGCTTAGGTGAGACAGTCAGTCGGCCCGACCATTGTCGATCCGACGACAACCAAACCGACAGACGGCCAACGGACCCACCGACAAAATAACCTCCACTTCACCCGACCAGCACACAACAGGAAGTTCAATGGAACAGCGTAGAAGGCATTGGCGACCACATCCAATTATACAGTCAGCAGTCAAAGTACACAACGTGTTGGACAGCGACAAGACGATGAGGAAAATATACTGCCTGAATTTACGTTAACGGCCAGGGAAGGTAACCGGAACGTTAACGGCCGCAAGGCAGAAGATTCCGCTGCTGCACTTCAATTCAAATACCCCAGCCACCGGAGGGTGGCTAAAATTTTCCGACTTGGAAACACACGTTGTTGCTCGCCGGAATATCCCAACAGCCGACAACGAACTCCGAACGACACAATGTGAACAACTTTTGAATGCATTACGGGAACAGCAGTGATCAATGTCTTGTAAATAATTACTATTAAAAACAGTCTTGATCACGATTTATTTAACAAGGTGACCGGTTTCGACCACTACTGTGGTCATCTTCAGACCATTGAGTAGGAACCCCTTTCTGTTGGAGAATCTCCAACAGAAAGGGGTTCCTACTCAATGGTCTGAAGATGACCACAGTAGTGGTCGAAACCGGTCACCTTGTTAAATAAATCGTGATCAAGACTGTTTTTAATAGTAATTATTTACAATGTGAACAGTCGTGACCTGCTGGTAGATGAAGTCAAAACTCAACTTCCGTGCCCAGGATCGGTGAGCCACGAACTTCGTAACAATGGGAACCGCACCACACACTGCGACACCGCATAGAGGCCGCCAGCGGGCCCGTTAAACTACGTGCCGTGGAGATTTCCTCGCTGCTCCATGCCAACCGACCAACTGCCCAGGCCCGGAAATGGTGAAAGGATCAAATATGCGTCGGCCCGTGAGACGACCAACCGCACGACCAACCAACAGTCGTCCCGGTCCAATCTCCCTCTGTCGGAGAGTTCATGTGCGTCGCCAGCGGTCGGCGAGAACTGGCTGACCGCGCCATGGAGGTAGAATAAGGGGAGATGGCACTACAGACTACGCTGTACGTTGTTTTGAAGCCAGTGGGCGGGGCCTGCCGCCATCTTGGATCCCCCAAAACATTAGCAGGCGAGTGTTTACAATTGCTCCTTATTCGTCATTTCTGTCTTGTGCACACGATATTTGTGTTATATAGTAAATGTTACAAAGTTCAAAGTGAACAACACAGCATAAGGAACGCAACGTCCATCGTTTTTCTTGTCTTAAATTCGTATTCGATACAGTAATACGACACGAAAATACGACGCATCTGGCCTCAGTACTGTAATTCCTTTTTGTTTATACACTTCAAATAACTGAGAAGAGAAGTATGTGATACGAAAAACGTGCTTTCGTAATCCATTTCTATTCACTTTCATTGTCATCTTCAACTTTCATTGTGTTTGTGTCGATTATTGATAAAGCCAGAACGCCAAAAGCAATGATTGATAGTAACGTGTAATACAATAACAAAGTGAAATTAACATATCTATGAACAGATTCTACACTTTTATTATATACAGTTAATTCCGTTGCAATCTCCACATTTCAGTTACTACACGTGCGTAACCATTGCAATTGAAATCTCCAGACAAGTAGTTCCGGATATTGAGGTTTTAAACCGTAATTTTATGGCAGCTGAATTCCATATTGATATGCTACATTTCACGAACCTTTTGCAAGTGAGCAGGATAAGCGGAAAAAATTGATGGCACAGCATCTTCCCTAATGCGGACTGACGAAACTGATGTTCGATCAATATCTTCCTCCCGGAAATGCTGCGAACATATTTTACTGTACTTGGTTGGTTTCCAATCTTTCCTTCTCAAAGCGTTCACCCAGAGAGCTCTTCGCGTTGGATTGATAGGAAATCTAAAGTCAAATCACAGAAATAAAACCATACATTAAAACTTTACAGTGTATCAGAATTTCAAGTATATATAAGAAAATAGCGCTTAAATAAGTCCACTTACGAATGAAATGTGATTTGTTTAAACTTTAGACTACAATCAGAACGATTAGTACACCCGTAAGAGACGCAAGCCGGCATCTTTTTATCAAAACACTTCACGACCACACGGAATCAAACCACCAAATGCGAATGTTTTGGGGTAGGTAACATGGCGGACCTTCTCTTGGGTTGGCTTCAAGTTTGTGGCGTCATGACAACTCCTCTTATTTTTACCTCCATGGTCCGCGCCTCACCGGCGCTCCGTCCCCGACTTCGCTGCTGCTGCGTCCCGACTGCACTGCTGGCCCGCCTCCAGCTGACTGCCAGACACACGACGACCCGGAAATACTGTCGGTGGCTCCAGAGATGGAAGGACAGTGTGTGGTGTCACCGCCAGACACCACACTTGCTAGGTGGTAGCCTTTAAATCGGCCGCGGTCCGTTAGTATACGTCGGACCCGCGTGTTGCCACAATCAGTGATTGCAGACCGAGCGCCGCCACACGGCAGGTCTAGAGAGACTTCCTAGCACTCGCCCCAGTTGTACAACCGACTTTGCTAGCGATGGTTCACTGACAAAATACGCTCTTATTTGCCGAGACGACAGTTAGCATAGCCTTCAGCTACGTCATTTGCTACGACCTAGCAAGGCGCCAAGTTCAGTTACTGTTGATATTATGAATAATGTACCGTCAAGAGCGACGTTTACCATCTATGGATTAAAGTTAAGTATTCCACCAGCTACGTCGGTTTTTTTTAACTCTAATTTCCTTGTCCTGTTCCAGACCTCACGCCAGCCTGCGTGAGCTAAAACGCGTGCCTTTCGGCTTCCTCTAATAACCGGTGTTGGCTGTCCTGCCAACCCACAACACAGTGCACTTATCGATACCCGCTGCTGCTGCCGCTCACAGGCAAGTAAGGCAGAAGTTTGTGATGCCAGTAAATGCGATAAGTAAACGAGGCGACGGTATCGTAATAGAAGATGACAAACAATAAATGAAATAAACTTGAACCGTACACGGCTCACATAGCAGAAGTGATAATGCGCCAGACAGCTGGTGCAACTGATGTCTGGAGTTGCCCACTGAGAGGTGACACACAACAGCGGGAGAACACTGTTTACCAGGGTGCACTTGTGGGCATCAAAGATAGCACCACTGTAAGCTTCCACCAGCTCTGCACGGGACAGCGGCGGTTGTTCAGAGTTACGCCATGGTTTCTCTGCCAGAGGAATGCCGTTGGCGCTGGCGTCCACTCAAACATGCAAGTCAGCCAGGTAACAGCAGCTGCGGGAACAGCAAAAGTTTGACAGTGCACGAAACATTATCAGTATGAAACTTCCTGGCAGAATAAAACTGTGTGCCCGACCGAGACTCGAACTCGGAACCTTTGCCTTTTGCGGGCAAGTGCTCTACCATCTCAGCTACCGAAGCACGACTCACTCAACTCCTCACAGCTTTACTTCAGCCAGTATCTCGCCTCCTGCGAACCTTGCAGGAGAGCTTCTGTAAAGTTTGGAAGGTAGGAGACGAGGTACTGGCAGAAGTAAAGCTGTGAGTACCGGGCGTGAGTCGTGCTTCGGTAGCTCAGTTGGTAGAGCACTTGACCGCGAAAGGCAAAGGTCCCGAGTTCGAGTCTCGGTCGGGCACACAGTTTTAATCTGCCAGGAAGTCTCATATCAGCGCACACTCCGCTGCAGAGTGAAAATCTCATTCTGGAAACATCCCCCAGGCTGTGGCTAAGCCATGTCTCCGCTATATCCTTTCTTTCAGGAGTGCTAGTTCTGCAAGGTTCGCAGGAGAGCTTCTGTGAAGTTTGGAAGGTAGGAGACGAGATACTGGCAGAAGTAAAGCTGTGAGTACCGGGCGTGAGTCGTGCTTCGGTAGCTCAGTTGGTAGAGCACTTGCCCGCGAAAAGCAAAGGTCCCGAGTTCGAGTCTCGGTCGGGCACACAGTTTTAATCTGCCAGGAAGTTTCATATCAGCGCACACTCGGCTGCAGAGTGAAAATCTCATTCTGGATTATCAGTATACCTCCAGTGAACAGATGGTAGGAGACCCCAAGCCTTCACATCAGGTGAGGAGAAGACGGCAGTTCACAACTACTCAAATCCTGCAGTATTGGTTGGTTGCAACCACGGCAGTAGTAATCATCTGGCGAATGGCAGTCTGCGCATCACAGGTCCAGCCTCATAACTGGCCTGCTGCAACTGTATTTTTTTTAGCTGTGTGTCGGTGGCAATGATGTTACTTCTGAGCGAGGTGGCGCAGTGGTTAGCACATTGCACTCGCATTTGTGAGGACGATGGTTCATACCCGTGTCCTGCCACGAAGATTTAGATTTTCCGTGATTTCCCTGAATCGCTTCAGGCAAATCCTGGGATGATTTTTTTTGAAAGGGCACAGCCGACTTCCCTTCCCATTCTCTCCCAATCCGATGGAACTGATGACCTCGCTGTTTGGTCCCCTCCTCCATATCAACCAACAATGTTACCCCCCTGTGAAGATGACCGAATGTGACCTGGTGTTCTGGGCCTGCGCTGATATGCCCCAGCCTTCTCTTTCAGCTCTTTACTTTCTGCGTGATAATAGTTGTTCTCCTTCACGACGTACATGTTGTTGCTCCACCTTACGTGACCCTGCACTGTAAGGTCATACTGCTGACCTGACGACTCAGACAGCTCACTCTAGTTGTTGGCAGCAGTGGCTTGTGGGGTGATCCATGCTATTTGCTGAATCGTTCCTACTGCCTGTTTAACGTTCTGATGCATACATTGCACATATGCCTGCCTTGGATTGGATTGGCGCTGGCCAGTGGGAGAGTTAAAGAATTTAACACTCGTTGAGGACACATTTCGGCAGCACAACAAAGCGGTCATGAAGGCGAAAGAGAGAGCCTACATCAGTGTCCACTAATAGGTATTAGGATACATTTGATCAGATAGTGTATAGGTAGAGGCTACACATTTAAAATCAATATTCAGATTAAAATGAACTCCGTCTATACAAACACATTTTAGCAAATATAGAGGCTTCTCACACATTGCTTACTTCACAGTTTCTTAACCTGATCACTCTTCTTTAAATGAGCTTGAACAGTCAAAGGATGGACACAGATTACATCTAGAAATGATTTACAACATGTGAGCTGCATGTTGACAGAATAAGTTTTACGAGTACACAGTCTTCAAACTAAGTGGGTTCTAAACAATGGATACATTCATCTTGTGGTTGAAGGTCACTCTTTACCCATGTTTACGCTCATGGTTGAAACACATTTCCACAATTACATATGAATAAATCGGTTTCACACACAAAATTAAGGGATGCTGATATACACTTCAGTTCATATACGAAGGCAGCACCTCGACACTAATTCTAATGATCTACTTATAATCATAGTCCAAGTAGGAACTATTTCCGTGCACAACTTCCAGTACCGCTGCAGTTCTAGTTCAGTTCATCCAATAGCCACAAGGTTGCGTGCATTACGTTTCTAGTCCAGGTATCACACTTTGAATAGAACAAAATTCACAGGTGACAATATTCTGCCTTATCTTAATAGTTAAATCTTCCGTCAAATTCTAATTACACTCTACTAAATTACCAGTTTATTCATCAATAGTCATGAACAAAAAAAAAGGGAAACCTTCAGCAATGTGGAATGAGCGAATATATATATATTAAAAGGCCCCTAAAAGAATCATTTCTTATGTTGACAGTTATAGTATCATTATTACAGCACCCTTTTGCCGTCCTATTCCCAAGAGTACAGTTGTCTGCTGCTGTGTACAGGTCGTGACGTCATTTCACTGGATCTAATCTGATGATTTTATGAATCACTGCCACTGCGATAACAGACACAACTCTCATCTCCATCGACTTACGTTTCGTTGATTTATTGAAATATTCAGATCACTGTGTAGTGAAGCAGCCTACTCACGCCGTATAAAATTCACATCAGTCTTTCCATTGTGTGCCAGCCAGTCCCCTGTAACTAGCTCTCACGTCATAAATGTTGCACAATACTTTAAAAATCAAGTAAATAACCTGAAACGTTTCTAGCATGTCAGGAGTAATACTAAATCAATATGTGTTGAATATGAGTTCAATAGCTTTAACCATTTTCGAAATTTGGACGTTTTTCAGTAAAAATCATTGGCGCAACAGAAAAGAGCTAGAAACTTAAAAATTTATATTTAGATTCCTTTTGCATAATAATTTAGTAGAATCAGTATTCTGGATCTCATAAATTAAAATTTTAGTTGAAATTCATGATTTTCTGGTTTTTGTCTCAAAAATTAAGGAAGCTAGATAGATTAAGTAGGCGAATAAATAAGGCTAGAACGTTTAAATTTAAGTAGAAGGGAGATCCGCTATAATCAAACGATGTGAGAAGTTTCTACTGAATAACTATAAAACTATAGCGATAGTGTATCTCCAAAGAGCAAGTTCAGAGCTCGTCTACTGTGTGTAGTGTAATTAAATTAATTCTCTCGCCCAAAATATTTGTCTTAGCCACGTCAGACTTTTATTATGATTACTTACCTGTGTGCTGATTGCACATTTAAATTGAGAGCTTCATCGGCCATCAGCGAAGGAAGCAATGATTTATTCGATAACTTAAAGTGGTGCATTACTAGCCCAGCGGCTAGTCGGGAGAGCGGATTTGATCAGGCGTTCCCTTAGCCGTCCGCACCACGGCATTATATGTAAGAATGCTGTGCAAGAGAAAAAGGCCCCAGTTCTCTCCAGACGCTGATTAGTGCACCACTTGTGCCGGGAGTCACGTCGCGTCGGTATCATTGCTATAAACAGCCTTGGATGCCATAATAAGTTACTCGGGATATGCGTAACCATGAAATCTTTTTCAAGTGAACTGTTAATTCTGGGATGACTTTAATAATCTATCTTCAGTTTGTGTATGTTGTATTTTAATGTGCCACCACAGGACACACATTCTACCATTATTTAGTAGAAGCCAGTTAAAAATGGTCTTGCCGATAACCGGAGTAATTACAGTACCTTTTATTGATAAACATGTAGCAACTAATGATGAAACTTGGGAGCTGCCTATACGAGTTCTGAAAAATAGGAGGTATTGGGACGAAAGTGTTAATCTTAGTAAAAGTAAGCTAAACACATTAGAAAGAAAGAAGCGCCATGACGCAAAAGCTATACCCACCAGTTTTGAAATAGGTCAGTTAGTCCTTGTCAAAACCAAGGAAAAATCAAAGAAAATAAATGCAGAAACCAAGAAATTCAGGTTCGTATACCAAGGACCTATCAGGATCATAGGAAAACCACATACCAATGCATATAGGCTAGAGTACCCTAAGAGTAAAAAGCTATTAGGTCTCAGTAACGTGATCGAGCTAAAGAATTTCATAGGTAGTGAATGAATTCTGTAGGGAGGAGGTTGTTCTGTAACCTCTACACAGTGTGGAAGCTGTGCAGTCCCAACTGTGTGAGATCTTCTTTCCCATTTCAGATTTCACTCTCTCTTCATCTTTTCTATCCACCTAAAATTTCGACCTCTTCTTTCCAACACATTAAATTTTCCGTCATGGCTATCAAGACATAAGTTCTGTAACCATCCTATCACCGATTAGTGAAAAAAAACCTAATGTGACAAACCTAACAGTGACATAAACAACAGAGAAGTATGATGTAATTAAGATACATAGGTATTTGAGTAACAAGTATGCATAGAACCCTGGTAATATTATAAGTACAAAGTTGTTGTATTATTGGAAATGGTCCACCAACAGTAATTTAAAAAGATATACAAATTCGTGTACAAGCAGAATTTGAAGTGGTAGTGAAACCTATTGTATGCTGTAGAGCTAATTAATTAATAGTAAAAGAGATTGCTAAGTGTTATGAAAAATATGCAGATAAGTGGTAAAAATGAACTCATCTTCTGTAGCAAGGAATGGCAGTGTAATAGAATTGAACAGTGTTTGTGGTTGAGACGTGAAGGACACGTCCTTGAAATATTTATAAGGTTGGAGCTGGCCGTTATTTGGTGTAGTGTGTGACAGGACACACCTACACGTATTGAGGTTATGAGTTGGAGGCGTGAATGCGACCATAGGTACCCTTATGTTAGATGAGACAGAGCAGCTCATGGTATCCTATAGGTTTAAGGAATTTAGCATTACACTCGTCCATAATTACTTAATGCACTTTAGTGGTAGGTCGAGAGAGACTACCTGAGGTTTCAGCGTCCAATCGGGTGGAAACGGATTGCAACGTGAGCAAACTGATCAGCTCCAATACACTATAGATATGAAATAAATGTGCTATCCTATGCTTTAGATTTTAATGGAGTGAGTGTTAAATAAGTACATACACTAGCAACATAATTGAGTAACATAATGGCAGACGTGAAACATTATTTATAGCTCAGCATAAATACACTTCGATGAACTAAGTACATAATTGCAGATGTGGAACTGACACAGAAGCAGAGGACCAATAAGTAGATTTGGTAGTCAACTAAACATAGTGTGTTTTGAACACTCAGAACTATACTATTACCACGAGTTACTCACATGTACAAAGAAGCTGAGAAGACAACTACTAATCAAATATACTCATACTATAAGAATAAGGTAATCGAAGATGAGTCAGCTAAGTAAATAAAATACAGATTTGTCAGGAATTCACCGAGCATTGGTTCAGTGTTCCGGCCCAGACATAATAAATTGAAATTAAATAGGATTTATGATTGTATGCCTGGAGCATAAATTTTCTCTAGTACGTGACTAACGGCGTTTTGAGCCATTTGTTTACCGATTTTATGACAGTTAAGTAATCGTGAGAGTAAAATTGTAAAAGTTCTGTTAACTTTGTTCCAGTAACATATTGAAAGATAAGATGTATATATCCCCATTTCATTGTGACCCAAACTTAGATATCAAGTGAACAGAGTCTGAGGCACTCTTTTTGTTTGTTCTACAGAACAAACCAGATAATGGCAGCCTGGTAGCTGCGTGAAAGCGTAGAGTAAGTTGGACACAACTCACAGTGACCCCTCCCATTTCCACATGTAATTTAGAGTGAACGTGAAGGACGCACACCATAGCAAATGCCCCTCCTCTACCCTTGTGAATGGAAGTGTAGAACGCCAGCCAAAGCGGCTACAACCACGAGTGTAAAAATGAAATTGTCATGATTTGTGAAATTTTCTTTCAGGTTTAGAAAAGACTGCTAAGATATAATTATCTTTTTATGTATCATGAATAACTGTGTTATTTTCTTTGAATTTGTGTATATAAAAATGTATTTAATGGATTTAGAATTTTCATAATTTTACATATTTTATGTGTTTGTCTGTCTCAGGCAATAAGTATGCCAAAGTGTTTCATTGATTTTGCTTAAATTTTGAGTGATTATGTTGCTTAAGAGGCAGTGAACGTCCCAGCAGTTTAAATTATTGAAGTAGACAATAAGTTTTCTTTTAATATTTCTAAATGTTTACATTTAAATTTTAATTTTCATAGGGAGTTAAGCTGTACTCTTGCTTCCCTTTTTGTAATTAATGTTTTTTCCATTTACATTAAAAAAAATTAAGTAGAGGGTGATGTAGGTAAGCAGCCTACTCATGCCGTATAAAATTCACAATAGTCTTTACATTGTGTGCCAGCCAGTCCCCTGTAACTAGCTCTGACGTCATACATGTTGTGCAATACTTTGAAAATCAAGTAAATAACCTGAAACGTTTCTAGCATGTCAGGAGTAATACTAAATCAATATGTGTCGAATATCAGTTCAATAACTTTAACCATTTTCGAAATTTGGACGTTTTTCTGTAAAAATCAATGGCGGAACAGGAAAGAGCTAGAAACTTAAAAATTTATATATAGATTCCTTTTGCATAATAATTTAGTAGAATCAGTATTCTGGATCTCATAAATTAAAATTTTAGTTGAAATTCATGATTTTCTGGTTTTTGTCTTAAAAATTAAGGAAACAAGATAGATTAAGTAGGCGAATAAATAAGGCTAGGATGTTTAAATTTACATAGAAGGGAGATCCGCTATAATCATAAATATGTGAGAAGTTTCAACTGAATAACTATAAAACTATAGCGATAGCGTATCTCCAAAGAACAAGTTCAGAGCTCGTCTACTGTGTGTAGTGTAATTAAATTAATTCTCTCGCCAAAAATATTTGATTTAGCCATGTCAGACTTTTATTGTGATTACTTACCTGTGTGCTGATTGCACATTTACATTGAGAGCTTCATTGGCCATCAGCAAAGGAAGCAATGATTTATTCAATAACTTAAAGTGGTTCATAACTAGCCGAGCGGCTAGTCGGGAGAGCGGATTTGATCAGGCGTTCCCTTAGCCGTCCATACCGTGGCTTTATATGTAAGAATGCTGCGCGAGAGAAACAGGTTCCAGTTCTCTCCAGACGCTGATTAGCGCACCACCTGTGCCGGGAGTCGCGTCGCGTCGGTATCATTGCTACAAGCAGCCTCAGATGCCGTAATAAGTTACTCGGGATATGCGTAACCATGAAATCGTTTTCGAGTGAAGTGTTAATTCTGGGATGACTTTAATGATCTATCTTCAGTTTGCGTATGTCGTATTTTCACGTGCCGCCGCAGGACAGACATTCTACCATTATTTAGTGTGGCGTTTGATGAACATTATCATCAAATTATGGCGAGCATTCACTTAAACATTTAATTTGAAAAGTTATAGTTGCATCAGCGCATTAGACTCTGAAATGCTCTGGTAGTTGGATTGTGTGGATCCTTTTTGGTCTTTGACTTTCAGAATATAGTGAACATTTTAGAGAGAATCATTTTTGATTATGAATCCTAGACAATCTCCTAATTCCTCAGAGCTATAAGCTGTAGCTATAAATGTATTTCTCAGATGAAGTGGACTCTAGAAATTATAATTACAGGCTTCACGTATTGCTAATCACTTTCTGGTTGCCAATAATGTAGTTAGAGAGCCAGTGTTGAGAACGGCAAACAACAGCATAAAATAAATAATAGGAACACATGTAATAACAATAATTCCACCCGCCGCCCCACAACTGTTATTTTGTATTCAAAGTTAGATAATTGTTACAGAGTTTTACTACATTTAATTTAGTTCTGAAATCCGTAAGGACCAGAAATGCTACGAGTATTTAGTGTGGTGCAAATTTATCGGGAACACGTTTCTGTGTTGATCCCAACGCAACTTACAACTAACAGCATATACAGGCAAAATAAAAGAGAAAGTAATGTGGTTTATTAATGCCACTACGACACGTCACAAACACCGAACACGCTGAAACACACGAATGAAAGTCAATCAGGGGTGATTAATGGTACCACGGCTGGTCACAAATATCGGAAAAGTCGAGTGAAATGTGGAGAAATTAAGGCCACTGGTGTTGTATTCGGAAGGAACTAAGTTCAGTTGCTCGTTCTAAACCTTTTCGTACACTACTTCCACGATTTATTCCACCAGGTCACTAGGGACTCCATTCACCATCCTTGTCCAACTACTACTTCAGACGATCAAATGGATGTACAACTGTAGTGAAACTCTAACTTTCGTCATTTTCTTTCACAACGCGACCGAAAGAGCGTATCATCAGGAAAGGCGAAAACTATCTGCCGAAAAATAGCAGGTTTCACATCTATGTATTAAAAAGAGTCTACAGTATGCAGCAAGCTTCAGGATGAGTAGAAAGAAATACAAATTTAGTTCTAGAGTACAAAAGTATCATCAGGAAAAGACAAAAGGCAAAAACAAATCTTTCAGGTTTTCTTGATGTGATTGACTGATAGTGTGCTTCCATGGGCTCTGCACGATTTATGACGACCGAGTCAGACGTCTTCTTCAGGTGGCTGCCTGGACTTCAGTAAGGCTTTGAACTACTGTTGTTTCCCCGTCACCGTTTTTAACAGAGTTTGACAACCAACACCCACTACACCGTTTAGCATTAAAGGGACTGCTTTTTAAATTGCAATATACCAATAAACATTACAGTTAGTCCATAAAAATTGTCTTGCATTAGCAGCGAGTCACAAGGCAGAGAAACTGCTTACCTTGGCTCCCCTCTTTTGATGTATATGACGCTGAACTAAGCGAAAAAATAGAGGAGTAACAAGTATGGGTTATTCGAATTACTTGTAATACTGTATTACTATTAACGCAGAACAGATTAGAAACCAAAAGCGTATGGTAAGGTGTCATCTGAAGAACAAGGTTCCTAGGCAGAACTGGTTCCTCACTATGGAATGACAAGTGAGCACAATGGCTGCCAGACGCAACGACGAATGAGAGACGTCGGCGTAGGCACGCCTTCAAGAGTCCCATACGCCACCGCTGGAGAATTATTACTTGCGTCTGAGCGGAGTGCTTCTAACTCCAGTCTGCAGTCATCGCCGAAGACGACAGCGTCGTTTCGCTGCAGCCAGCAGTTCGAGATTTATACTAGACAACAAATATACAGCCAGAAAAAAATTAATACACCGTTTTAGGGTTTCCAATTCACTCAAGATTTACTGTTGCAACAGTGCATACAGAGCACATGAAATGATTACGTATACTGATCAGTAGCGCAAGCAATTCTGAGGTACCAGGTATCGATCCTTGCTGAAACACCCAAATTAGTACGCGGTGTAGCTTCCTTAGGTGGCAATGGAGACGCTGAGCATGGCATCCAATCGGTCATACAGGTGGCAAATACTGTCCTGGCACACTTTATGCCACGCCTGCCCAACCTATTCGTGTGGTTCTGCAAGAGTTGTTGTTTGAATAGTCGAAACATTGGTTCGAATTGCTCTAAGCACTGTGGGACTTAACATCTGAGGTCATCAGTCCTCTAGACTTGGAATTACTTAAACCTAACTAACCTAAGGACGTCACACACATCCATGACCGAGGGTGGATTCGAGCCTGCGACCGTAGCAGCAGCGCTTTTCCGGACTGAAGCGTCTAGAACAGCTCGGCCACAGCGGCGGGCTGAGTCACTTCTCGTCCCATCATATGTCACAGGTGCTCAATTGGAGACAAGTTCAGAGATCGTGCTGGCTAGGGAAGTTGCTGCACGTCTCGCAGATCACGTTGAGTTTCACGGACAGTGTGTGGGCGAGCATTGTCCTACTGGAACAAAACATCACGTTGCTGTTGCAAGAACGGCATAAGAACGGATTTAACAATATTCAACACGTACAGCGAGCTGTTTAGGGTCCCTTACAGAAACACCAAAGGTGAGTGAGTGTTGCAGCTTATCGCATCTCAGGCCACAAGGCCAGGGGGTGTGTACAGTGTGTCTTGGACGACCACCCACCAAGTCTATGTTGTACGCACATACGACCGTCAGTTGCATGCAGACGTAATCTGCTTTCATCGCTGAAGACAACGGATGCCATAGCATCTTCCAAGCGACCCTCTGACAGCACCAGTCGATGCTTGCAAGTCGATGCTGTGCCTGTAGTCTCACTTCTAATAACCGGTTCACAACAGTTCGTGTTGATAAGTCTGGGCTAAGTCCTATCATCTGTTTGCAGCGTTTCTTATTACCATCTCTGGGCTCACAAACCCACTTATCCGTGCTGTGGTAGCTGTATGATCTGCCACTGCTGCCCTTTCAGTACGACGATCCTGGAGGACGTTTGTGCTGCGCGGACGTCCAGGACCTCGTCTAGGATGTGAGAATGTTCACGTGGCCACTGATACCAGCATCATTGCACAACCGTCGCAGCGCGCCCAAACGCGCTGAGTTGGTTGTAGCAAGGACGGATGCGTCTCCGTGGCATGTTTCCTTACTTCCTTCACACGTTCGCACCGCACTCAACCATCTGGCTGTCAGCGTTCCCTGTTTCAGGGTAGACACAGATGGTGCTCTGGCACCCATTCCACAATGCTATCTTTTGCCGGACGACGCTGAAGCCATTATCAATACATCATCTATCTCTCAGGTGGAATATACCGCCATAGGATAAAGACGAAGGTAATGAGAAGTAGTAGAAATGAGAACAGCGAGACACTTAACATCAGGATTGATGGTCACGAAGTCATTGAAGTTAAGGAATTCTGCTACCTAGGCAGTAAAATGACCAATGACGGACGGAGCAAGGAGGACATCAAAAGCAGATTCGCTATGGCAAAAAAGGCATTTCTGGTCAAGAGAAGTCTACTAATATCAAATACCGGCCTTAATTTGAGGAAGAAATTTCTGAGGATGTACGACTGGAGTACAGCATTGTATGGTAGTGAAACATGGACTGTGGGAAAACCGGAACAGAAGAGAATCGAAGCATTTGAGATGTGGTGCTATAGACGAATGTTGAAAATTAGGTGGACTGATAAGGTAAGGAATGAGGAGGTTCTACGCAGAATCGGAGAGGAAAGGAATATGTGAAAAACACTGATAAGGGGAAGGGACAGGATGATAAGACATCTGCTAAGACATGACGGAATGACTTCCATGGTACTACAGGGAGCTCTAGAGGGCAAAAACTGTAGAGGAAGACAGAGATTGGAATACGTCAAGCAAATAATTGAGGACGTAGGTTGCACGTGGTACTCTGAGATGAAGAGGTTAGCACAGGAAAGGAATTCGTGGCGGGCCGCATCAAACCAGTCAGTAGACTGATGACCAAAAAACAAAAGGACAAAATCGACGTCGTCTTCCAGGTGTACAAATTTAATTAGCCCCTGTGTATGTAGAAAAGGCTTTAGTCAAATGTATATTGGAAGAAAAGACTATTATTTTGTACTGTATCAAGTGGTATGTTAGGGTTCAGCGAGAGTAACAAATATGCGTGTCATTCCCGTGGCCACGGATTGTTACCATATCGTTCTAGTTATAATGGTGTGACGTAATATTTTGTATGCTCATACTACCAACTCAGTACCAACTATCAGTTTAATAAGTCATGGCTGCAAAATACTAACGCGAATTCTTTACAGACGAATGGAAAAACTAGTAGAAGCCGACCTAGGGGAAGATCAGTTTGGATTCCGTAGAAATATTGGAACACGTGAGGCAATACTGACCCTACGACTGATCTTAGTAGCTAGATTAAGGAAAGCCAAACCTACGTTTCTAGCATTTGTAGACTTAGAGAAAGCTTTTGACAATGTTGTCTGGAATACTCTCCTTCAAATTCTGAAGGTGGCAAAGGTAAAATATTGGGAGCGAAAGGCTATTTACAATTTGTATAGAAACCAAATGGCAGTTATAAGAGTTGAGGAGTATGAAAGGGAAGCAGTGGTTGGGAAGGGATTGAGACAGGGTTGTAGCCTCTCCCCGATTTTATTCAATTTGTATATTGAGCAAGCAGTGAAGGAAACGAAAGAAAAATTCGTAGTAGGTATTAGAATCCATGGAGAAGAAATAAAAACTTTGAGGTTCGCCGATGACGTTGTAATTCTGTCAGAGACAGCAAAGGACTTTGAAGAGCAGTTGAATGGAATGGATAGTATCTTGAAAGGAGGATATAAGGTGAACATCAACAAAAGCAAAACGAGGATAATGGAGTGTAGTCGAATTAAGTCGGGTGATGCTGAGGGTGTTAGATTAGGAAATGAGACACTTAAAGTAGTAATGGAGTTTTGCTATTTAGGGAGCAAAATAACTGATGATGGTCGAAGTAAAGAGGATATAAAATGTGGACTGGTAATGGGAAGGAAAGCGTTTCTAAACAAGAGAAATTTTTTAACATCGAGTATTGATTTAAGTGTCAGGAAGTCGTTTTTGAAAGTATTTGTATGGAGTGTAGCCATGTAAGGATGTGAAACATGGACGATAAATAGTTTAGACAAGAAGAGAATTGAAGCTTTCGAAATGTGGCGCTACAGAAGAATGCTGAAGATTAGATGGGTAGATCACATAACTAATGAGGAGGTGTTGAAGAGGATTGGGGAGAAGAGCAGTTTGTGGCACAATTTGACTAGAAGAAGGGATCGGTTGGTAGGACATGTTCTGAGGCATCAAGGGACCACAAAATTAGTATTGGAGGGCAGCGTGGAGGGTAAAAATCGTAGAGGGGGATCAAGAGATGAATACACCAAGCAGATTCAGAAGGATGTAGGTTGCAGTAGGTACTGGGAGATGAAGAAGCTTGCACAGGATAGAGTAGCATGGAGAGCTGCATCAGACCAGTCTCACGACTAAAGACCACAACAACAACAGTACCAACTCGGCTTCTTCTGTAAGTAATCTGAGAACTCATCACTGTGCCGGCAAGTGTTATTTCATGAGGCACAGCACGTCGTGAGTTCTGATAGTACTTGTAGATTATACTATACAATGTGTCCCATTTATCTTGACCACCCTAAATAACTGTTTGTCCAGATGCAAATTACAAAAGGTTTCAAGCAATTGTTTTTTAGCTGTCAAGAGGACATCAATCAGCATGACTACGTTCGTTGTACCTTTGTTTCTTACAAAGATATGAACAGCGGTATGACTTTTTTAAATGGCACCCTCTATTTTGTATTCAGTTGTTCATTTCCTCCCCTACAGAGCTATTCAAAAATGTATCACAGTGTACCATTCATTAAACCACAACGTTATTGATTACATAACACGACATTGACTTTGAGCCCTGGATCACAAACTCGTCCACTTGCTGGGGTCTCCAGTAAACAAATGAAAACCAAGTAAAAACGTAACACAAAATAGACTTTGACTCTCCTGAACCACTGCGCAGGAGTATAACATTCAAATGAGCTGAAAGTGGTGGCCCTGGACACCGATACACTGGTGCACTCTTTGAGTGAAATAATTATTTACTGCTTCCAGTGTTGCCTGCTGAAGAGAATTACAAGCAAACAAGATACGTTACTGCATGTCCTCTGGAGTTGTTGGAATATAGCGATAGACAACGTCTTTAATGCACCCCCCCCAAAAAAAAGTCCAGAGGATATAATTCTGGAGACCTAGCAGGCCAAGTAACTGTGTCTCCTCGACCAAACCATCAGGCCGGATACCTTCGATTCAGAACACGACGTGCACACAAGGCATTGTATGCTGAAGAGCCATCGTGTTGATACCACACAGGCATTCATGTTTCTAGCGGCACTTCATCCAGAAGTGGATGAAGAATTCGCATGAGGAAGTTGGCATACGCTGTGCCGTTTAGACTACCACTGATGAAATAAGGGCCGATATCTGTAGTACTAAGCATCCCACACCAGATGTTAACTCTACATTGACGCTGATGTTCCACCTGTCTAAGTCACCGTGGGTTGTCACTGGACCAATAATGCATGCTCCTTGTATTTACATGTCTTTTGTTTGAGAATGAAGATTCATTGGTAAACAGAACATTGGAGAAGAAGTTCGGGTTGGCTAGAAGTTGCTGCTGCGCCCACTGACAGAACTCTACTAGATTCTGGAATTCATTCCCATGCAATTCTTGATGTAGATGTACATGGTAGGGATGGAACTGGTGACTTGTAAGAATACGATGTACACTGGTTTTAGGAATACCAGTCTCAAGCTGTTGTGTGCCTACATGTGGATTCATAGCAACGGAAACGAGAACAGTAACTTCGGCAGCTTCGTCTGTGCCAATGCTGCGACGAGTGCGTTGTCGTGGGCTGAAGCTTCCCGTTTCCTGAAGCGTCGCAACAAGACGAGGAAACATCCGTCGGGAAGGTGGATTCTTGTTAGGATATCGCTCTCTGTACAGTTCCGCTGCCTGCGTAGCATTTCGTCTACCTTCGACAACAACAATAAAAGAAACGTTATGTCGCTGTAGTTCGTAGGAAGGACAGCCTTTACTGCATGCCTACTCTACACAACAGTATTCAAAAGGAGTAAACTACTGTACTGAATGTACCCGTAAATAAGAAAACAGTATTTCAATTACAGTTCTACTAACTTACATTCCCCATAGATGAGTAGCACTTCTACCTTCTCTTCGTTGATGTACATTATATAAGACAACTCTTCAACTGACTATGGTTGACAGAATGGCGGGTGTGCATTATACTTATGTTTACATTTGTCCTCTGTCAACGTCAGCACGTGCATGTGTTCCATTACCCCGAGTACCTGCACTAAGCGGTGGGAGCGTCAACGTCAAAGTTGTGTTACGTAATTAATAACGTTGTGTTTCAGTGAATGTTACACTGTGATACATTTTAGAATTGGTCTTTGGGAGAGGAAATGAATTACTGAATAAAAAATACAGGGTGCCATAAAAAAGTCATACTGCTGTTCATATCTTTGTAAAAAACAAAGCTACAACGAAGGCAGTCAGATTGATGTCCCCCTGACGCTTAAAGAACATTTGCTTGAAACATTTTGTAACTTGCATCTGGACAAACAGTTATTTAGGGTGGTCAAGATAAATTTGACAACCTGTATAAAGGAACTGAAGCCCAGTATGGCATTAGTAGTAAGGTGTATTAACATTTTTTGTGACATTTGTGTTTCCTTTTCACCGGAACAAGAACTGATAACGTGACGAGTAGGAAAACATCGAAGGTAAAAGTGTTAATGTCTTGGAAGAAGAGCGATACCCAAATTTTGTGAAGAGAAGCATCAGATAAATTCAAGCAAGTTTCCAATTTCTAATGTTTTATAAAATTTTGTTTTACAGAAGAGTAAGTGTTAGTAGTTTAGTTTAAGAGAAGCTCGTGTACGTAGAGTAAGCACCTGGAGTGCCCGACATAAATTTTCGTTGTCTGTAACCATTAGCAATGACGGAAATAAGGCGCCCGGAAAATGGGATTTTTTTTTCTTTAGTTGCAATATCTCGGATTCTACTGATCACAGAGATAAGGGATCAGCTCTTCTGGATAGCACTTGATCTAGCGACCGTTTTTACACCTTTCGGGACTACTGGCGTGCCGTAGCTATAGCTATCCCACAGTACAAGGTAAAGATTTAACATTACACACTTCCTCGATGTAAGGTAAATTGAGCAAATCGGTTGGTTGTTTCGCGTTAGGAGTGTTAAAGGGTGGACTCTAGGTGTTTCTTATGACGCGGCTAATAAAAGTACGATATTTTCATGGTCGGCGACTGAGAAAACACCGAAAAACCACCATTTCTGTGTACGAAAAGTACCAGTTGTGGGGACGGCCACTACCATAACTTCTGTTCGTGACAGATAGACGAAATATTTGCCACATGTTCTTAACCTGGTGTTCTCTGGGATTGCCGAAGTTTTTGTCGATATCTTTATCCGCTACCTAGATTCAGATGTTCAAAAATACCGTATTTATTCTCGAAAAATTTGCATGTAAACGTAGTTTTAATTGGCGTATTGAATACATGCCAAGGGGTCCATAATCAACGCGAGGGTTCTGAGGTCACCAAACTATGATTTAGTTAGTGTTGTTTTCACCAACAAAACTTTATGATGCGCTGTCTCTGGATAATGGGCACTTCAGATATGCCCAAAGCCGTACGACAGTGACAAAAAAATGAGGTAAAATGGGCCGTAACATGTCTGAAAAGAACTTAAAATAATTGCTAAAAATCGTGTAAAACTGGAAAGTAAAATGTTCCTAACAAGATTTTTACTCTTTTAAGGTACAACTGATAAGCCACGAGTTTTCGATGAAGTACGATCGTTGAAGATAATATTACGCATACTTATTTGTTGTTTATATGTGCCAAAGTGTCCAACTATGTCAAAGTGTATAGTTATACGGCACGGCCTGCTGTAGCAGGGAAAAGAAGGGAATCGGTGTAAATATGGTTGTGTCGGAACATAAGAAAGGCGAATGTGTTTCTCTTTAAAAGACTCCGACAGAAAAAAAGGCGAACCAGCAACATCAATCCTCATTCCTCTACCGTACCAAAAATCCTGGCGTGCGAATAGATGTGTGTTTTTTGTACTGGAAGGGAATAGCATTGAGACAGTGGCGGTGGAAGAGATAGAAAATAGCGTCAGTGGGAGAGAAATGAAGCGGACACAGTGATTGTGGTAGAGAGAAAGTGGCAGTGAAAGTGAAAGAGAGGTGGATGAAGACAGTAGCAGTAGAAGCCAAGAAGAAAGGGGATATTGATTGTCAGTGACATATAGTGCCCATAAACGAGAAAGAGATATGGACAGAGACAAAAGCAGTGAGAGCAAAAGAGAGAGGAGACTGTGAAGATGGAAAAGCGACAGACGAGTGGAAACAGTGTATATGCTAGGGGCCTGGACACTCCCAGACCGGCAACTTTAACACGTTGTAGTAAGGGAGAGCGCATTATCGACCGAAATTTTAGACACGTGAGTACAGGAGGAAAATAAGTCCGACCTTTCAGAATTTTTGAGCTGCCGAGTTCTGGTGGAGACAGTGGCATTGGTAAAGAAAGACAAAAGTAGTCAGTGTAAGTTAGATATGAGATAGTGGCAGTGGGATATACTGTAAGTCAATCGGAGAAGAAGGAGACAGTGGGTGAAGCACATAAAGAGACAGTGAAAGCGAAACGGAATTCTGAGTCTGAAGGCTCACCTACAAGAGAGCCTTCTGCGTTAAAGGAGCGCGAATATGTTCCTATGCTAAGATTTTTGGTCAGGAAAGAAGATGAGAATTCAGGCAGGTTTCCGCACCTTTCAGTCAGAGACTTCTAAAGAGGAACGTATTAGCCCTTGTTGTGCTTCAAGAGGAGCACTTTATCGATGGTTTCGTTTTGCAAGTACGATCTCTCAGGAATCATTAAGTACTTAACTCAGCCAAGGCCATAAGCGAAAAAGTCAAGCACCCATGTACCAGAAGTCAGGACCCTGGTGCGAAAATATGGATTATATATGATGTCTTCGCTAAGAGATTCACGCTGCGATAGGTTTTTCGGTTGTGTTTCCCAGCCTCCAGCAAGCGAATGAGAAAGACGTCAATGTACATAACAGATTATATCCAGGCGCAATAACCCTGGATTCGGTGTGGGGCGGCGGTGGGGGTGGACTGTCGTGTCCTGTTGCGGGGTTGTGAATCACTGAGGGCTACGACGAGACGAAGCGTCTCCGTCGTTTCTAGGTCCCCGGTTTAAATACACAATACAATATCCAGGCAAATTTATACTCGCCAAATAAGAGTAAAATAATGTTGTAAATGTGAAAGAATACGTGATCTTAAGAAAACCTTATTCTTGTCCTACCTATTTTACAGAGAATGTCACTCTTTTAAGCTCTGTTGATGTTTATATTTACGTATATATTAGGATGTTTTGTTTGTAAGCCATTTACTATAAAATAATCGAAATGTTATTACACTACTTACTGACGTTCATATTATCACTGTTTACTGCTTGTTGGAAATTTGTAAATTTGTCGTAAGTTCCTATGAGACCAAACTGCTGATGTCATTGGTCCCTAGGCTCACACAATACTTAATGAGACTTAAACGAACTTACGCTACGGACAACATACACACCCATGCCCGAAGGAGGACTCGAACCTCCGACGGGGATAGCCGCTTGAACCGTGGCAAGACGCCTAAGACCACGTGGCTAATCCGAGCAACTTGCTCTTGTTAATCATGATGTTGTCGTATACTTTTTCCAGTCGTTACAGCATGGATAAAGTTTTCTAACAGTGCAAGTATTTAATTAGACTAAATCAGAGAGATATTGATGTAGTTTGGAAACAATGATTAAATATCAAGAACGAAAATAGAATTCTTTATTAGTATTTGATGCATTGTTAGCACATTACAGTTGATGAAGAACTAGACGTATTGTACATATTTTATCAACTGCTTGTAGCTGCGTACCAATAGATGTTATTGTGTAAGTTGTTTATTCGTAGCCTTAGCAACGCATTTTTCTTGACTTGTATTACCAAGGGATGGAGATGGGGGGGGGGGGGGGTGGTACCTGATACCCTCCATGAAAAAATAAAAAAAGCAAAATTCATTCATTGTTTTTGCCTCATATTAACAACGTAAGAGATGTTAAAGAGATATTGACGTCTAAGTAGGGTCCTGAACCTGAAAATGTTGAATGGGACATTCACTATGGAAAGTCACATCTACTACTAATGTCTAAACTTTGGTGTAAGTGTAAATGAAAAATTTAAAACACCTATGGAATACGGTTGAAGACTACATGAACAATGATAAATATTCTTTTTCAAAATTTTAAAATATAAAGTAACATTTTGAAAAGGTGAACATAAAGCGCCCTCCGCTTCTCTGATCACACTTGTTATAAACAAGTGTCAATTTTGTAGTATAATCAAAAGCTATTTTTTTCTCTAAACAAGAAGAGGCTGGATGAGACATGCTTTTAGTGTAAAATGAAGACAAGTGTATGACAGCTTATATTGAACAGTCTATAATAACTACAGTTCGATCTATACCGTTTACCTCATTTTGTTAACCAATTCTCCGACAAAAAGATACTGTTTCTAAAGACTAACATCAAGCGCCAGCATATGAGTTCCTTTTGCGATTACGACATAATTAAAGTACGGAAAACTGACATGTAGGTACACATACCTTCAGTACGTAGAAGTAGACACTAAAATTATATAATATAATCGATTAGCGAGAGTGTTGTTTCTCCAAATGAGGTCTGCAATATCATTTATCACAAGCTGTTACGGATTACTTAGAACTTTAATTTTTTCGGTTTACTCTGTGAGTGCAGCAATTAACGAAGATACCTACGACGTTTCAGAGTCGTTTGTTGTATGCAGCCAGCACTGTACGCCGTCACTAATTGTATACAACCGATATATTTGTATACAACATCAAAATGAAAATAATGTATGAATTTATATTATCGTCCGGGCTGGTGTAACGTACTAACTTTTTGTAATAAGCTGTTTTAACGATTACTCAGTTAATAGCTTATTATAAAAAAAGTCATGTGATTATGAAACGTGCATGCGGTCTACACCAATACATCGTATAAACAGATGTGTGAGTGCCGAAATACAATGTCGAAGCAGCAAACCTCATTTGTTTTCTTTCCTAATAAAAGGTAGCGTTTTGCAGAAGACATACACTCCTGGAAATGGAAAAAAGAACACATTGACACCGGTGTGTCAGACCCACCATACTTGCTCCGGACACTGCGAGAGGGCTGTACAAGCAATGATCACACGCACGGCACAGCAGACACACCAGGAACCGCGGTGTTGGCCGTCGAATGGCGCTAGCTGCGCAGCATTTGTGCACCGCCGCCGTCAGTGTCAGCCAGTTTGCCGTGGCATACGGAGCTCCATCGCAGTCTTTAACACTGGTAGCATGCCGCGACAGCGTGGACGTGAACCGTATGTGCAGTTGACGGACTTTGAGCGAGGGCGTATAGTGGGCATGCGGGAGGCCGGGTGGACGTACCGCCGAATTGCTCAACACGTGGGGCGTGAGGTCTCCACAGTACATCGATGTTGTCGCCAGTGGTCGGCGGAAGGTGCACGTGCCCGTCGACCTGGGACCGGACCGCAGCGACGCACGGATGCACGCCAAGACCGTAGGATCCTACGCAGTGCCGTAGGGGACCGCACCGCCACTTCCCAGCAAATTAGGGACACTGTTGCTCCTGGGGTATCGGCGAGGACCATTCGCAACCGTCTCCATGAAGCTGGGCTACGGTCGCGTACACCGTTAGGCCGTCTTCCGCTCACGTCCCAACATCGTGCAGCCCGCCTCCAGTGGTGTCGCGACAGGCGTGAATGGAGGGACGAATGGAGACGTGTCGTCTTCAGCGATGAGAGTCGCTTCTGCCTTGGTGCCAATAATGGTCGTATGCGTGTTTGGCGCCGTGCAGGTGAGCGCCACAATCAGGACTGCATACGACCGAGGCACACAGGGCCAACACCCGGCATCATGGTGTGGGGAGCGATCTCCTACACTGGCCGTACACCACTGGTGATCGTCGAGGGGACACTGAATAGTGCACGGTACATCCAAACCGTCATAGAACCCATCGTTCTACCATTCCTAGACCGGCAAGGGAACTTGCTGTTCCAACAGGACAATCCACGTCCGCAAGTATCCCGTGCCACCCAACGTGCTCTAGAAGGTGTAAGTCAACTACCCTGGCCAGCAAGATCTCCGGATCTGTCCCCCATTGAGCATGTTTGGGACTGGATGAAGCGTCGTCTCACACGGTCTGCACGTCCAGCACGAACGCTGGTCCAACTGAGGCGCCAGGTGGAAATGGCATGGCAAGCCGTTCCACAGGTCTACACCCAGCATCTCTACGATCGTCTCCATGGGAGAATAGCAGCCTGCATTGCTGCGAAAGGTGGATATACACTGTACTAGTGCCGACATTGTGCATGCTCTGTTGCCTGTGTCTATGTGCCTGTGGTTCTGTCAGTGTGATCATGTGATGTATCTGACCCCAGGAATGTGTCAATAAAGTTTCCCCTTCCTGGGACAATGAATTCACGGTGTTCTTATTTCAATTTCCAGTAGTGTACTTGTTAACGTGATGGTGAACTGCTTACTGAATCTTCAGTCACCCTGTAACCTCACCCTCATTTATCGACCTTAATGACAGTTAAAAATTAAACCGCGTGTACCTAATGGAAATTTGGGAAAAGCAATCGTCACCGAGGTTAATTTGTCGGTAAAGAGGGAGGGAAGGGTTACATCTAAATGAAAGGAAAAATGCTAATGAAACTGGTGGAAATTAATTTTGAAATAGGGGTAAAGTTAATAAAGAGAGTAAATGTGCGGCCGTTACGTTAACAATCAACTAGCGGTAATTAGATATTTGAGATTTGGGGGAAATTGCGGTCGCCAGTCCTAAGGACAATTACTATAGTAACTGAAAAAGAAAGATTATTACACATATAATTAGCACTAGAAGTGTGGCAACTGAAGGTTGACAAGTGTAGTGTGAAAACTGAAAGTTTGTCAGAAGTAATAAATTTCGCTACACTCTGACTTAATTTAGCAAAAGAATTAATAAAACATGAAAATCGAAAGTTAATTTAGTGACTCAAGTTAATAGTGAGCTTTCTTTCTGAAGCACATCGAAATTCAGTAAAATACGGTTAGTCTTAAGCTACCTCAACAATCATTTCAAAAGCTACTTGAATCTACGCAATTTAGAAATAAGAGATTTAACTTTGAACTTGAATTAAATGATTCTGAACAATTAACAACAGTAAAATTTAGTACGTACCAAGCTGAGCTGCAGTCACAGGTAAGCTAAAATATGATAACAAAACTAGCACTCTTAATTTGTGCTTGTGTAATCTAAGTATTGTAGCCAGCTATGAATACTTTAACTGAACTTTGAAATTAAAGTAGTGAAATGGAATGATTGTATTTTAATGCTGGCGTCTGAATTTGATCGACACTCGGGTTCATTCCGGGAAAGGAAGGGACCCTGCTTGGTAATGCAATTGGGACAATGAGCAACAATGGTTCATGCTAAGGAGCTGTAATTTTGTGATGCAACAATTTTAAAAGTTTGAAAAGCTGAGGTGTGCCATACAGTTCTAAAACTTTACGTGCTTAGAGTCTTCCTTGTTGGTTGAATGAAGGTTTGAAGCCGTCGATCGAGGAGGTGTCGACAGTCACTTGTTGTCTGCCGTCGCTGTTGCAGAAGCTGGATGTTGGCGCGCCTTCTTCTCGACACGGCCACCAGACGAAACGGGCTCTTGATGTGCGCCAGCTAATGCTTCCCGTCCGCGACACCATGTCAGAAACTATCATCGCAAGTCGAGCGCAATTACATGCTGCAAAACCCCGAAAGCGCGGCAACTCGCGGGAGCTTCACACAACACACCTGCTCCACCCGCTATCCAGCCAGGCTCTCTCTCTGCTCAGCCCGCGCTCCACGCGACAGAGTTCACTACTAAAGATCCTCAACACTTTGGTTCTCCACACGACCTATCGATGTATCCGTTCGATAGCATAGTTTTCCCCAGGCCAGACCCAGCGTATAAATACAAATAAGATTCACAAAACAAACAAACATAAATGCATAAATATATATATGTATATATATACAAACAGTAAAACAATTACAATATATAGAGACAGAAATGTCATATCTTGAGGTAACAAACAAGGAGAAAAAATTATAGTACAATGGATGGAAATAGGAGGATATACATTTCCGGCGTTACAACCCTTCCGCAGTCTTCGAACGAAAATGTACTATATCTTCCCCATTCTTAAGACGTTATTCTAAATAATGCGATAACGAGAGATTAAGTACTAGCGAAAAATAGGAGTTCAAGTACAACTCGTCGTACTTTGACCACCAAACGGTGAGGTTTCTTGCAAATTGTGTGAAATACATTTAACCAATGATGTCGAAGCTCTGCGGGAAATAGAGGGTGTATTCATTTCTGTACCTTTTACTAAATTTAGAAAAGGTACTGGCAGCACATGAAATCAGTAAAACATGCAAAAGTCGTAGCACTTGATAACTGTGAATTACAGGTATTTCACGTCCGAATTCATTCGCAGATAATCAAACAAAATGAGACTGAAAAGTGCTAAACCAGTAAATTCTTCGTAAAGGAGAAAACAGGAAAATATCGTCTGATTCTTAAGGTAGTACTAAAAAGCGACATTAATACTGAGAAGAGGGATACATGAAAGGGTGAAAGGTCCACATATGTTGGCAAATATACTAGTTCCGAATTATCAAATTGGGTTGGTGTGGTTCTAGACAGTCATGATCAAACAGTTTTCCATGATCAATACTTTCCTTTAGTGGCAGACGAATCTACAAGGATTTCTAACATAAGTGAACTGTCTTTATTTGTTCATTATGTTGCGCCGTCTCTTGATTTTGAAGTGAATGAAAGGTTTTTGCGTCTGGTGGAATTGAGGAGTGTTACAGCTGAGTCCATATTTAGAGCAATCACCATTGAAGCGAAGAAAAGAAAACTTTCTTACGGCAAATTAAAGTAGAGCCTAGCTAATTCGAAAATCCGTCTGTACCGAACAGTCAGAAAAAAATACCGATTTTTTTGACTTAAAAGCAGGAGAAATTAAAAAGACTTTCGTGAAAAAGGTGCATTTATTGTTGTACAAAGAAGCTAAATACAGACATACTTAGAGCCTGTTATACCGGAGCCAAGGTAGCCCCTGAGGGCCGGCAACCTATATTACACCACAGAGGACAAGGTCGTCTATGCTCAAAGGCGTGCCTAAAGCGCCATAGTAAACACCGGCTATTTACATACAAGATAATGGAAACAAACATTCCGAGTACTACTTCCTGCAGGGGTATCTCGAGCAACGGACTGCAGGAAGTATCACTACGCCAAAACCTGATTGGCTGGAGACAGCTATATAGGGGCTGGAACCAGCGCTGATGTTCAGTTCACACCAGATGCCGACCTCGTGTACTGCGACTATTTAAGATTACGTCTTCGTCTCAGAATTGGACTGTTGCTAGTGTGTGAGTGTGTTACCACGAACCTCTGTGGAAAATTAGAAGTGAACTTTTGTTTGCCTCAATTAGGAGACTTTTACTGGCATCGTTATCATTGCCTTTCGTTTGTATGTTCAGTCATCAACCTTGTGAACTTACATCAGTAAAAGATGTGTTTGTGAAAAATTGCGAATTGTAAGTCACAACAAAGCCGAAGCTTGATGGAAACGCCTGAAACTTTATTGGGATAAAAATTGCTTGCTTGCAGTACAGTACATAGAGTACATGTCGGCTCAATTTATACAATTTTGTATAATAATTTTTAACTACTGCTAAACACAAAAAGTAACCAATTTACACACACTTAAGAAGTAAAGTAAGTAATTTCTTGAGTACACAATGTACCGCCATCTCTGCATGAGCGTGCCGTCATTTGCTGCTGATGAAACATGCTGTTCAACGTAGTGTAAGTCGAGGTCAAGAGCATTTTCCGCGTCTGTGTGTGATACTGTGAGTTCTCCTCCTCGCTTCCCTCCGCGTCGACAAGAGCTGATGAGTCCCGCACCACTGCTACGATGTCTTCGTCTTCATACTCATGGTGGGCATCGTCGTCAACAACAGTCCACTGCTCAACATACTTTTCTTCTGTGTCTTCACAGCAGGGTATTTTCATGACTAGTGGCAGAAGGTCAGAGCCTTTGGTGTAAAAGTTGTTTCAACAAATACAATTGTAGGCCAGAAATTTTTCCATGATTCTCGTAATGCGCTTTCAATAGTGTTACTCCATGCTTCAACCAGTATATCACATCTTTTACTGCAATTTTCTCAAGTTTTTTGCAGGTTTGTGGTTTCATTTTTCTCCTCTTCAAGCAAGGTGCGAAGAAGCAGTTTTCTGTACTTTTGTTCAGCGGTATGCAGCACGCACTGGTCCGTAGGCTGAAGAATTGAAGTTACCTTCGGTTGCAGAAAAACTGCTTTGATGTCTCCACAAACAAGTTACGTTTCCTCTGGGTTGGCCGGAGCATTGTCTATAAACAGCAGAGCACGATTTTCTCAACTAAACTGACAATTTAAGCAAGTCGCGCTCCTTGCAAGCATTTTTTTGGTTCTTATAATACACAGGAAGTGAGCTGATGTTAATGTTTTTGAACGTTCTTGGTTCCGCCGATTTGCATTAGCGAAGGTTTGTTTGTTGTCGAGGCGTTGCTGCAAACTAAGACAGTTAGACCACGTTTGTCCATTTTAAACCTTAGGGCAGGGTTCTCTTCTTGCGAATCAAGACGTTTGGTGGGTAAAGCCTTGATAGTTTGTCCGGTTTCATCTGTGGTGTAAACTTCTGCAGGTGAGTAGTTTTGAGAAGAAAGAATCTCTTAAAATTCTTTTAGATAAATGGCAGCTGCTTCGTTATCAGCTGACAGCTTCTCCTCAGCACAACCTACCCCCCTCCCCCCAAAAACAATACCACAGCTAGCTGAAAATGGTGGGTTACCATCCATAAGCTTGTTCAGTGAAAGCTCCTTTTCTTTTACCAAAGGACAAGAAATGGGGATCCTTCCTGTCTTTCTTGAGAGAACCACAAGAATAAGGCCTCGCCAAATTTTTTATGGCTCAAATGGCTCTGAGCACTATGGGACTCAACTGCTGAGGTCATTAGTCCCCTAGAACTTAGAACTAGTTAAACCTAACTAACCTAAGGACATCACAAACATCCATGCCCGAGGCAGGATTCGAACCTGCGACCGTAGCGGTCTTGCGGTTCCAGACTGCAGCGCCTTTAACCGCACGGCCACTTCGGCCGGCCCAAATTTTTTTTTTTTTTTTTTTTTTTTTTTTTTTTTTTTTTTTATATGAAGAGAGAGTTATTTCACTTGAAGTAGAATAAAAGTGCTCAATTTTAATGCGATATTTTTCCAGGTAGTAACAGTAGCTTTTCCGAGTGATGATTTGGTAGCATTTTCTCATTTGTCCGGTCTTTTTAACAGTTCAAGATTTTTTTAATTACACGAAGAACGACTTCGCTTATTTGCCGTGTTTAATGTTTCACAGTTGACGTCAGGACTACGAACATAAAGGAAAAAAGCACACAGATTCGACAAAGTAACTCAGCGCTCATGCAACAAAGCTTAACAATAAATTTGCAATAAGCTGTTTCGAACGCGGGAGGGAGAGGAATCGGTGGGGCGTCTGCACTAGTTTGGGCGTTAACAAGTCAGTAAGTTGATATTATTCAGGAAATCCGACTTTTCCGAATTCCCTCTAAACCGAACAGTGTTCAGTCGCAATTAGTTCGGAATAGCGGGACTCTGCTGTAGTAACTACCTCTTTCGATGGTGCTGCTTAATTTTAGTGACTCAGTCACTGGGTCCGCTCTCTGTTATGAGAGCAGAAGGAGCATGCATTGCTGGGCATTCACTGCAGAATACGTCTTCTGACAATTACTCCCATAAACTGTATGAATAGACACCGCATAGTAAAAAGCACATTACTCATTGTAAAGAACACTTTAAAATTCATTCTTCTCCTAAACGGCAACATGTATTGCATGAAATTCAGTGTACTGCAGAACCAACTGATTTAATGCTACCCCAAGCTGTTGAATACCTATAGCACAGTTCATGCCATACTCTTATGTTACAAGTCCATTACGATGGCATGTCAAAATGAACACAAGGATGGTGCTGATTTAGTATGTTTGGCAAGAGAAATCTTGTTAGAAATAATGAGATACAGTTTCCTTGGAACTTTAGTAAATTTGGACGTTACATCAAATGCTGTCTTAAACCCACGTAAAGTTTTGCAATAACAATCACTTCCAGTGTAGGAAGGTCTTATAGCGGCAATGAACAACATGACGAAAAAATTAAGATCAAGGATGGGCAAGGATTGGTCAGGTCTCAGCACAAAGGGATGAGGAACCCACAGAAACTCTTACTGATAATGTCATCAACAGACATGCTGTGAAAAAAGCCTCAGCACTGTAAATGTGTTATTGCATGCAATAATATTATTTTATTGATTCTCAAAATTTTAATTCTTAAGATAATTAATTGAGTTATACCTACTTAGTATTTACAGGTAATTACAGTAAATATAACCGATTGATGGAAGTTTCTAATTATTAGTAGCATTGTTATGTTTTTGGTAACGTATCATTAATGTCTGAAGCTTATAACGCTCCCTCCCCCCTTACTCGTACCTAAATATCCCTCCCCACCCCTCCAGGAATATACACTCCTGGAAATTGAAATAAGAACACCGTGAATTCATTGTCCCAGGAAGGGGAAACTTTATTGACACATTCCTGGGGTCAGATACATCACATGATCACACTGACAGAACCACAGGCACATAGACACAGGCAACAGAGCATGCACAATGTCGGCACTAGTACAGTGTATATCCACCTTTCGCAGCAATGCAGGCTGCTATTCTCCCATGGAGACGATCGTAGAGATGCTGGATGTAGTCCTGTGGAACGGCTTGCCATGCCATTTCCACCTGGCGCCTCAGTTGGACCAGCGTTCGTGCTGGACGTGCAGACCGCGTGAGACGACGCTTCATCCAGTCCCAAACATGCTCAATGGGGGACAGATCCGGAGATCTTGCTGGCCAGGGTAGTTGACTTACACCTTCTAGAGCACGTTGGGTGGCACGGGATACATGCGGACGTGCATTGTCCTGTTGGAACAGCAAGTTCCCTTGCCGGTCTAGGAATGGTAGAACGATGGGTTCGATGACGGTTTGGATGTACCGTGCACTATTCAGTGTCCCCTCGACGATCACCAGTGGTGTACGGCCAGTGTAGGAGATCGCTCCCCACACCATGATGCCGGGTGTTGGCCCTGTGTGCCTCGGTCGTATGCAGTCCTGATTGTGGCGCTCACCTGCACGGCGCCAAACAAGCATACGACCATCATTGGCACCAAGGCAGAAGCGACTCTCATTGCTGAAGACGACACGTCTCCATTCGTCCCTCCATTCACGCCTGTCGCGACACCACTGGAGGCGGGCTGCACGATGTTGGGACGTGAGCGGAAGATGGCCTAACGGTGTGCGGGACCGTAGCCCAGCTTCATGGAGACGGTTGCGAATGGTCCTCGCTGATACCCCAGGAGCAACAGTGTCCCTAATTTGCTGGGAAGTGGCGGTGCGGTCCCCTACGGCACTGCGTAGGATCCTACGGTCTTGGCATGCATCCGTGCGTCGCTGCGGTCCGGTCCCAGGTCGACGGGCACGTGCACCTTCCGCCGACCACTGGCGACAACATCGATGTACTGTGGAGACCTCACGCCCCACGTGTTGAGCAATTCGGTGGTACGTCCACCCGGCCTCCCACATGCCCACTATACGCCCTCGCTTCAGGTCCGTCAACTGCACATACGGTTCACGTCCACGCTGTCGCGGCATGCTACCAGTGTTAAAGACTGCGATGGAGCTCCGTATGCCACGGCAAACTGGCTGACACTGACGGCGGCGGTGCACAAATGCTGCGCAGCTAGCGCCATTCGACGGCCAACACCGCGGTTCCTGGTGTGTCCGCTGTGCCGTGCGTGTGATCATTGCTTGTACAGCCCTCTCGCAGTGTCCGGAGCAAGTATGGTGGGTCTGACACACCGGTGTCAATGTGTTCTTTTTTCCATTTCCAGGAGTGTAGCTGTATTCGTCACTGATCACAACATCTTTCATTTATCACAGAATTGATGCAAAACTGTAAAATGTTATTCGTTGTGTTGAAATATTCACGAAATTAGTATGTATTTGTCCTCGTTCTTCATATATAATTTTTAATGTTCTGTAAGCATTCAGGATGGTGAGAATAATAGAATCTTTGGTCAATTTAAAAACGTTATTAAATTGAACCAACTTAAACAGTGCCAAAATACGTGTACCCACTATAGCTGTAGTACAACTGTTATTACTCACTTTTATAATATTTTTCGGGACCACCGCAGGTACATTGCTAATTAGAACTAAACAATCTGATCAAATTCTTGCATTAAATAGCCAACGGTCGCAGTTATTGCATGCACTCGCCAGCTGCGCCAAATTGCTCTCAGTTGTGAAGTGACGATCGTGCCTCGAACTTTTTATTAGATCCCTCTTAAGAGCGTAGTATTTTGTTTCGTATTTTTCTTCTGAGTGTGTTTGCTTCCTCATTTACCAGAAAATTTATTGTTTGACAAATTAATGGCTCGCCATATGCGCGAAGCAGACCAAGATAGCAGTATGATCTTTGATCTTTGATAGTCTCAGTTAAATCTACTTACTGTGAAAAATGTTTTCCTGGGCAATGGATCGCACTTTACTAGTATCATAGTTCTACATAGACCGAGGAGCAAAATTATTATTGACTCTGATGTAGTGTAGTGGAATTAATGTAATGCAGTAGCCTTCCAAGGGATTCATCCCATTTCGTAAGACTAATTTCTACGTGAATGAGTATAAATATTTTATAGTGAAATTTAACTTAAGGTAGGACTACAACGTTTTTATTTTCGGAAGACAAGGATGTATCTTTTATAATAGTAGGGTACCTTTTTACACTCACTTTCAGGATCAAGGTTTCCATTTACAATTCACAAATATTCACTTTGTCCTGTAACGGTCACAAATGGCGCTGAGCACTATGGGACTCGACTGCTGAGGTCATCAGTCCCCTTTAACTTAGAACTACTTAAACCTAACTAACCTGAGGCCATCACACAAATCCATGCCCCAGGCAGGATTCGAACCTGCGACAGCAGCGGTCGCACGGTTCCAGACAGTATCGCCTAGAACCGTTCGGCCTCTCCTGCCGGCCTGTAACGATCACACTTCGCACATGTAGAATCTAGACGATAGTCAAACCCGTTGGGTATTGTTGCGATCATCTATGAGGTTAACGCCCGGGCATCTCTTCATAGGCGTCGTCGCAATTCACGTGAACTTGTCAATCGTTGAGGAGTTTCATTGTTACAAAATGCTCCAAAGTGCAGAGCCAGTACAGAAGTGCTCCGTCCCGTTGAGAAACGATATTTCCCGAATTTTCTCGTAACCATGAAAAAGTCTGGTCTCCAACGTATGCAAGCACGTGATTCTTGTAACAGAGCGACCCAGCTAAATGTGGTCATCGAACAAAAAAGTTAGCCACCCGTAGAGTGATTTAATACCGTGGACTTCATAGCCACCTGGATTCGGCTAGGAAGTGAGACCACAAATTTGTGGAGGTACAGTCACGCTCAAAGGTATCCGAACGACTTGAATTGCATTTCGCCTGATTCGCATGCAACCCACATAACGCAGCTGTGTAGCAGGTCCTCTAATCGCTCCTTGGTACTGTCGTTTAACTATTGAAAATGGCTCCAACAAGTCACCACTAGAAAACTCGGCTCTGTATCGCATTAACTCGAGATGTAAAGTAATACCACGGTACTACAAATATCAGGGAACACCGTATCACACATAAGACTGTCCTTAAGGCTTGCAATCTCACATTTATTACAATAAATGACATACCTGAAATGTTACCACTCTCATTATTACGTCAGATAGGTAATGCACGTAGTAAGTTCATCGTATTCATGATTTCCTCTTCAAAGTAACATACCGTGCTTGTTATTTAACACAAAATGATATTAAAATTTTAAGTTATTCACGAGCAGCTAGTTGAGAATATGTATGAACTTCAAATGACACGACGAACCGTCTCGTTCTGCATTTGGATTCAAACTCAGATCATGCAGACTAAGATTTCGTGACTGACGGAAACTAACAGTCATTCCTGACTAGGCATACAGAGAGTGATATACCTCGAGTTTAGACAGTATCAGTTAGCAAATATCAACTTTAAATTACATAACGTAAGCATTTTTAACGGACGCAAATTCCTACCCAGCATCTATTGTCCCTGTTAACGAACTACGAGAGATGTTAAATATTGCTTGTTCAGAAGCAACTCACCTGAAATGCTGTGATGTAAAGCTTTGTGTTGGACAGGGATTCGAACCCAGAACCTAATCGGATTGTTATCGAAATACAATCAACTGTGACTCATCGGATTTTCTCGGCAGTAGCTAGATGTTTTAACTGAAATGACGAGACGAAACATAAATTTTTTCCTTCCCAGGACTACAACCCGGAACCTATCGCTGTTATTTATTAGAGAAAACGAACGTTAATTATGGATTTGTTACATCAGCAGTGACCTGTGAGCATGTTTGAAGTAGAAATAATATGACGAAGAGTTCAATGCTGACTGGGAATCGAACCACACACATACCGTTGTTGACTACACACAAAGAGACGGCAGCTAGAGAATTTTTGTCCACCAGCAGCTCGGAATAACATCCTTGAACAGCAATTCTGCTGTCTGCTGAAGTTACCAATTTAATGGAACTTTGAACATAATTACCTTCACTTCTCAACACAAAATAGCCGCATGTGGAAAAATGGCTAACTACTGCGACATTTTGTTCTTTTCAGGTTTAATAGACGGCCAGGCAGCAGATGCATCTCGAAGCTTTTGTATTATGTATGCGGAGAGCGCATCGTGCCAAAATAGTCAGAAAAGTATTTTCTACATTAGATGTCGTCTGGTAGTGGCATTTTATTCTTCTTCAAATCTTGTTTGACAGCTTTAACTCAGAACAAGTTTTCTACATGCATGTAATCAATAAACTGCATGTGCAATGTCAGACTGTTATAGATCACATCAGAGAATTCGCATATATCGTTGATGATTAATTTCTCTCTCATGTTTAGTATTGTTTTAACAACACTAAAAGAAACCTTACGAAAATTGTGCACTGTATTAAAAGAAATGAAATAAAACTACCCACGATAACCTTACGATGAAAGTCTGTTTTGATAAAACTTAGTATCTGTACACAAGCGGGCCTCTATCGGCACGAATTAGTAAAACACTAAAAAATGGTTCAAATGGCTCTGAGCACTATGGGACTTAACATCTATGGTCATCAGTCCCCTAGAACTTAGAACTACTTAAACCTAACTAACCTAAGGACAGCACACAACACCCAGCCATCACGAGGCAGAGAAAATCCCTGACCCCGCCGGGAATCGAACCCGGGAACCCGGGCGTGGGAAGCGAGAACGCTACCGCACGACCACGAGATGCGGGCAGTAAAATACTGTTCACTTACATTTCGATTGGGTCTGTGTTTAATTGGTATGCTGTGTCATACTCAACAGGTATGCAAATGTGGCATTTCATAAATAAAGTTATGTATTCCTAGAGACCCAAAATTCGCTTGTCAGCAGCGGATCGAGCATTACCTGTTGTGCAGCATTGTAAGTTTTTCACCATTGCACTATGAGCTGAAAGTATTTTCTTGCGATTTCCTTATCGATGTTTGATCTGACTGCTTGTAGCTGTTTCACAGAAGGGATAAGACCGTTACATTCCTCGAGACTGGAACCGCGAACCGTAACAGACCCTTTTTCAGAGTTCAGCACGTCACCTGAGAGCTAGCGAAGAGGTATGTGTTGCCCATTACTTTTACGAGACCAATCGTGTCTAGAACTCCTAAACCGCTACTTAAAGGACGAGTTTAGTTGCGATTTACACATGCGTCGACTTTCTTGGGCTGAAAACCGTACATTTACAATCTTTTGTAAGACCTGAAGCGATAATAACTCAGATTGTTCGATGGAAATGAGAGGAAAAATCAAGTGAACTTTGAGGCTTAATTTCGTGCACACCAGGAAGTAACTCGTCGATCACAGAGTTGCCAAATATACCTTGCCTTGTTGCCAAATCTCAGTTACAGTACCAGCAGGAAGAGGACGAACCGATCTGATCCTACAGCGGCCTGGGAAGTGACGACAAATAGCGTTTCAAAGACGCGGCTGCGACGGCCTGGAATACGTAATGCACCTGATTCGCATTTCTGTAACCAGGTTTAGGGACTGGAGCGTAGTTATTACTAATACTCAGAACTGACTGCAAACTAAGCATCATAAATCAGTAACTCTCATAGTTGTTTTTATATTTCTTTCGTAACTGTACTCAAACCTAAGAAACTCATTCACGGACGTTTTCGTGCCTCGCCGATAGTCGAGCACACCAAACAAATAAAAATAAAAAAGAAGAATGTGCGTGTGTTTGTGTGTGTGTGTGTGAGTGTGTGTGTGTGTGTGAGTGTGTGTGTGTGTGTGTGTGTGTGTGTGTGTGTGTGTGTGTGTGTGAGAGAGAGAGAGAGAGAGAGAGAGAGAGGAGAGTGAGAGAGGGAGTGAGAGAGAGAGAAAGAGAGAGAGAGAAAGAGAGAGAGAGAGAGAGATAAAGATAAATAAGAGGGTAAAAAATTGTTGTAAAGAAATTGAATACCGGTATGTAAATAAATCTTTATTAGAATAACACGTTCCACATGATTACGAAGTGTCGCATTCATGATCTATGGAACAAGTATTAATCCAATCTAATCTAATCAATCATATTGCTGACTAGCCGTGAAGAGTCATGAATTACCGAAATTTTCGCCAATATCAGTAACCAAATCTAAACTTGAAAATAAAAGACGACAGTTTTAGTAATAAACCGGGACTGCGATCAAGACCCTTTCATCCCTGTTAACTAACCACGAAAGATGTCTGATATACCTCCATTCTCTAATAAATAACAGCGATAGTTTCAGGGTTGTAGTGCTGGGAAGGTAAAAATTAATGTTTCGTCTCGTCATTTCAGTGAAAACATCTAGCTACCGCCGAGAAAATCCGATGTGTCACAGTTGATTGCATTTCGATAACAATCCGATTAGGTTCTGGGTTCGAATGCTGTCCAACACAAAGCTGTACATCACGGCATTTCACGTGAGTTGCTTGTGAACGAGCAATATTTAACATCTCTCGTAGTTCGTTAACAGGGACAATAGATGCTGGGTAGGAATTCGCATCCGTTAAAAATGCTTACGTTATGTAATTTAAAGTTTATATTTGCTAACTGATACTGTCTAAACTCGAGGTATATCACTCTCTGTATGCCTAGTCAGGAATGACTGTTAGTTTCCGTCAGTCACGAAATCTTAGTCTGCATGATCTGAGTTTGAATCCAAATGCAGAACGAGACGGTTCGTCGTGTCATTTGAAGTTCATACATATTGTCAACTAGCTGCTCGTGAATAACTTAAAATTTTAATATCATTTTGTGTTAAATAACAAGTACGGTAAGTTACTTTGAAGAGGAATTCATGAATACGACGAACGTACTACGTGCATTACCTATCTGACGTAATAATGAGAGTGGTAACATTTCAGGTATGTCATTTATTGTAATAAATGTGAGCTTACAAGCCTCAAGGACAGTCTTATGTGTGATAAGGTGTTCCCTGATATTTGTAGTACCGTGGTATTACTTTACATCTCGAGTTAATGCGCTACAGAGCCGAGTTTTCTAGTGGTGACTTGTTGGAGCCATTTTCAATAGTCAAACGACTGTACCAAGGAGCGATTACCGAGCGGGGTGGCGCAGTGGTTAGACACTGGACTCGCGTTCTGGAGGACGACGGTTCAATCTCGCGTCCGGCCATCCTGATTTAGGTTTTCCGTAATTTCCCTAAATCACTCCAGGCAAATGCCGGGATGGTTGCTCCGAAAGGGCACGGCCGACTTCCTTCCCAATGCTTCCCTAATCCGATGCGACCGATGACCACGCTGTCTGGTCTCCTTCCCCAAACCAACCAACCAAGGAGCGATTAGAGGACCTGCTAGACAGCTGCGTTATGTGGGTTGCATGCGAATCAGGCGAAATGCAATTCAGGTCGTTCGGATACTTTTGAGTATGACTGTATGTCGCATAAATGGCTACTGGCAGAAGATTTGATCCCGCAATTCCGCCAAATTACAGGGATGCTGATGTAAGCGTGTTAGCCGCTCTTCCAACTTGTCCCACAAATTTTCTATTTGGTTCAATTCAGGTGATTTTACAGTTTAGTCAAGTTGTAACAGGGTGAGGGAGCTTCCAGAAAACCACCCACGTATTCTTCCAGCTCGATGAACTTCGCTGTTGCCGTATTTTTGTGTATGTGAACTATGCCCTCTTGCGACGCGACCGACTCCCAGTCAAACGCAGTTGCCATCGCAGATCTCTCGCCGACTGGTGGGGATGATCCTATATTCACTGCCTGCAGAAATTCCTGTTGTGTGAGGAAGCAAGTTTGATTCATAAGCCATCCCAACAACAATTCTGACGTCGTTGAAATCCTGGTAATTAAGGAAGGCAGGACTGGGTTATGACTGTGGACGCGGACCGGATCAGTTACTGTTGGTTTGCTTTGCAATTTCAGTTGTATATTTTAACAAATAGTTTATGAAAACAAGCCAATAATTTCGCAATCAGATTTTTAATGCATGTAACCACAATCGAGGCTGAATGCCTTTAACGCGAAAAGTGGCAACTATTTAAAATTTAACTACTACGTAAAACACTGACAGCCAATAATTTCGAAGACAAGCCAATGTGGTAGCAATCAGAATTTTAAGGCAAGTATCCGCAATCGTGGCTGAAGGTCTTTAATGCCAGAATGGCAACTATAAAAAATTAAACAAACATACATGAAATACAGACAGCAAATAATTTTGGAAAACAACCCAATATGGTAGCAGCCATAATTTTAAAGCAAATAACTTAACGCCAAAACGGCAATTATAATTTTTTAACAAATATTCTGGCAAACGGCGAATGGCATAGCAAAAGTTAATAAAGTAACCAACAACAGATCACCAAACAGGTGAGCCAATGATGGTAACTTAATAATAGAATAATAAAATAAAACACAAGGGCCAGTGACAGACGGTGCTCCAGGAATCGACCTCTGAGTAGGTTACATCAAGAACACTTTTGCGAGCAAAGAGAAAGGTAGCCAAGAGTTGCATTCAGATCACAAGTTGGTAACTGGGACTAGTGGCAGTCTGACGAGCAAATAATTATACTCTTGGTGATGTTACCTGACATCCAACAAAAAAAATGCAAGATGTAAAATTACGCCAAAGCCGGAATCGGCGGTCTGGGCTCCGCCCGCAGAATATTGTGCTTAGAGCGCCCGGAACCAGAAGGAATGACTACCACTAAGGTAGAAGAACGTCACTCTACCTACAATCAGGAAGCTGACAAATTTACACGCCTCACCGGACAGCGGCGGCAAGGCGAGAAAATGTGCACTGCGGTTGCATACACTAACCCCCAGGGCAGGTAACTGGGGCGTTAACGGCATCAAAAAAATGGTTCAAATGGCTCTGAGCACTATGGGACTTAACATGTCATCAGTCTCCTAGAACTTAGAACTACTTAAACCTAACTAACCTAACGACATCACACACATCCATGCCCGAGGCTGGATTCGAACCTACGACCGCAGCGGTCGCGCGGTTCCAGACTGAAGCGCCTAGAACCGCTCGGCCACACCAGCCGGCTGCGGCACCAAGACAGAAAAATACCGCTGGTTGAACTTAACAATAGAAGAAGCTGAAAGTAGTAAATAGTAGTTGGAAGCTCAGGAAGGCTAATCAGATATGCGCCTTCAAAATGGTTCAAATGGCTCTGAGCACTATGGGACTCAACTGCTGAGGTCATTAGTCCCCTAGAACTTAGAACTACTTAAACCTAACTAACCTAAGGACATCACAAACATCCATGCCCAAGGCAGGATTCGAACCTGCGACCGTAGCGGTCTTGCGGTTCCAGACTGCAGCGCCTTTAACCGCACGGCCACTTCGGCCGGCGATATGCGCCTTCCCCAGGTACTCAACTCGCTGCTTTTCGCCTAGGCGATACTAACAGCAACAATACTAACCCAAGTCACTGGGGAATCGCGAGATATCACAATGGTGGAGGTTTCTCTAGGCGAACTGCAATGCACTGAACTTAAATGTGCAGGATCCGGTTTCGACGACGTCTTGCAGCCTCGTGACAAGTGCCCTTCGATCTGACAGTCCATACACGCCGCCAGCGGCTCCGGCGTGCTGTCGTTCTGCGCGGACCTCGCTGCTCCTGCGTCCCTAACCGAACTGCACACTCACACCACACCGAAGAAGGAGGAGGTCGCCCCAAAGACAGGGCAGCAGAACTATATATCGATAAGCGCCGCTGTTTGGAACCGCGTGACCGCTACGGTCGCAGGTTCGAATCCTGCCTCGGGCATGGATGTGTGTGATGTCGTTAGGTTAGTTAGGTTTAAGTAGTTCTAAGTTCTAGGAGACTGATGACCTCAGATGTTGAGTCCCATAGTGCTCAGACCCATCTGAAGCGCCGCTGCTGCCACTAGCGGACAGGCAATGCTTACGAAACCGAGTGGCGCCGGTGAACATGAGAAGAAGACATACAACGCAACCATGCCACCTAAACGATACGGCCTGGCAGAAAGCTACACACGGCACCAACACGAGCCGCAGCACGGCAGAGTCGTGTTTCGTGACCAAGTGTGCTACTGTCACACTCTCCTAGAGGCAATGCGTATCCAGCGAGCGCGTGTCTCGTTCGCTGCGCCATCTCTAGAGTTATTAACTCATCTGTACATGTGCACTGAAGTCAATAATTTATTGTCCGGTGAACTTGCACCAGGGGAACCCCTACTAGCAGCTTTACTTTCGATGCGTAAGTGAGACTCCAACCCAAATTTCAATCTTAATGCTTATACAAAATATAGTATCCTGAAATCGGAAGAATTTTGAGACACCGAGTGCTACTGTGCATTTACCATCAGCTGCTTCACAAATCGCTGCATATTACACACATAATTCGTGTCAGCTCCTTGTACAGTAGTGTGGCTGCGTGAGACTCCCGTAGTGTACCGGAAAAGCATCGGCTACGCAGCGAAGCGTCACGCCACGCCTCGTGTACCTCTGTCGGAGCGAGCGGCGTTTGTCACGTGACGGCCGCGCCGTCTGCAGCGGCTCGCTACAGTGGCCGCGAACTACCCGAGAGCGGCGAGAAGTGCCGACTGTCCGGAAATTAAAATCCCACCACTCTAGGAGGTGTCCTGTGTTCCGGGAAATGGCCGCTTCGCCCTGGCCGCCACAGATTTGGGTCCCCAGTCCCGGCAGGCACCGTAGCACAATTCCACCTGCAAAATCTGACGAAGACTCGTAAAAATGGTACCACCTGAGCCCACCACCTTAGAGGCTGTAGTCCGTTCACACACTTTTAACTGTACACGTTGTGTACATGAAACCCCCTTGACTTTCAGAACTGATCAATAAATAAACTGAAACGTATGACGGTGTGCTGGTAAGTAATACCTCCGAATTTTACGTGTGAAACCTCTTAATGCCTTATAAATAAAAGAAAGGTTATTAACGTTCTACGTCTTCATTATTCTTCTCCACATACACTACTCGCAATTAAAATTTCTACACCACGAACATGACATGCTACAGACGCGAAATTTAACCGACAGGAAGAAGATGCTGTGATATGCAAATGATTAGCTTTCCAGAGCATTCACACAAGTTTGGCGCCAGTGACGACACCTACAACGTCCTGACATGAGGAAAGTTTCCAACAGATTTCTCATACACAAACAGCAGTTGACCGGCGTTGCCTGGTGAAACGTTGTTGTGATGCCTCGTGTAAGGAGGAGAAATGCGTACCATCACGTTTACGACTTTGGCAAATGTCAGATTGTAGCCTATCGCGATTGCCGTTTATCGTATCGCGAGATTGCTGCTCGCGTTGGTCGAGATCCAATGACTGTTAGCAGAATATGTAATCGGTGTGTTCAGGTGGATAATACGGAAAGCCGTGCTGAATCCCAATGGCCTCGTATCACTATCAGTCGAGATGACAGGCATCCTATCCGCATGGTTGTAACGGATCGTGCAGCCACGTCTCGATCCCTGAGTCAACAGATGGGGACGTTTGCAAGACAACAATCATCCGCACGAACAGTACGACGACGTTTGCAGCAGCATGGACTATCAGCTCGGAGACCGTGGCTGCGGTTACCCTTGACGCTGCATCACAGACAGAAGGGCCTGCGATGGTGTACTCAACGACGAACCTGGGTGCACGATTGGAAAAACGTCATTTTCTCGGATGAATCCAGTTTCTGATTACAGCATCATGCTGGCAGCATCTGTGTTTGGCGACATTGCGGTGAACGGACACTGGAAGCGTGTATTCGTCATCGCCATGCTGGTGTGATGGTATGGGGTGCCATTGGTTACACGTCTCGGTCACCTCCTGTTCGCATTGACGGCACTTTGAACAGTTGACATTACATTTCATTAGTGTTACGACCCGTGGCTCTACCCTTCATTTGATCCCTGCGAAACCCTACATTTCAGCAGGATAATGCACGACCGCATGTGGCAGGTCCTGTACGGGCCTTTCTGGATAAAGAAAATGTTCGACTGCTGCCCTCACCAGCACATTCTCCAGATCTCTCACCAACTGAAAACGACTGGTCAATGGTGGCCGAGCAACTGGCTCGTCGCAATACGCCAGTCACTACTCTTGATGAACTGTGGTATCGTGTTGCAACTGCATGGGCAGCTGTACCTGTACACGCTATCCGAGCTTTGTTTGGCTCAATGCCCAGGCGTATCAAGGCCGTTATTAGGGCCAGAGGTGGTTGTTCTGGGTATTGATTTCTCAGGATCTATGCACCCAAATTGCGTGAAAATGTAATCACATGTCGTTGTAGTATAGTATATTCGTCCAATGAATACCCGTTTATCATCTGCATTTCTTCTTGGTGTAGTAATTTTAATGGCCAGTAGTGTATTTATTTTCTGAACGTAACCACCCTGGCGAAGAACACACTCCTTCGAGCGAGAAACGAGGTGGTTGATACCTTCACTGTAGACAGTTTGACTTTGTTGACGGAGCCACAAGATCCCCTCAAATTGCAGTACTTTATTACTGTCAAAGTTCTTGAAGCTGTTCCTTAAGTTTTGGAAACAGAAGAAAATTGGATGGGGCAAGGCGTGACTTTACGGAGAACGAACGACGACAGTGAAGCCAAGGCCTCGGATTGTTGCTGATTCAACAGTGCTCGTGTGTCGTCTGGGATTCTCATGGTGAAAAAGACTCAGTTCCATGTGTGGACGAACTGTTCAGACTCGAAACTCGATTACAGCTCGCTGCGTATTACGCACCGACGTAATTGCGAAACACTCTGTTGTATTACACGTTACGTTTCGGAGCCCTCCAGCGGCAGAGGACTGCTAATTGGTCCACACAAATAATAAAGATGTAAAATTTTAATACCGTTTGCTTTACGTAAAGATCTTTAAGAGTTTTCACATAAAACGTGTGGAGTCCTGCTCATTCGTTGCTTATAGGGTGCCTAAATGATGCTTTATCGGATAGCTGTACAACAATTCAAGCAAATCACGTTAATTACAATAAAGTAGATTGACAATCAGTGTCCTTCCCTACATACGAGGGCAGTTCAATAAGTAATGCAACATATTTTTTTCTCGGCCAATTTTGGTTGAAAAAACCGGAAATTTCTTGTGGAATATTTTCAATCATTCCCGCTTCGTCTCGTATAGTTTCATTGACTTCCGACAGGTGGCAGCGCTGTACGGAGCTGTTAAAATGGCGTCTGTAACGGATGTGCGTTGCAAACAACGGGCAGTGATCGAGTTTCTTTTGGCGGAAAACCAGGGCATCTCAGATATTCATAGGCGCTTGCAGAATGTCTACGGTGATCTGGCAGTGGACAAAAGCACGGTGAGTCGTTGGGCAAAGCGTGTGTCATCATCGCCGCAAGGTCAAGCAAGACTGTCTAATCTCCCGCGTGCGGGCCGGCCGTGCACAGCTGTGACTCCTGCAATGGCGGAGCGTGCGAACACACTCGTTCGAGATGTGTTCTGAAGTGTATTGTGCTATTCTTCAGAATTTGAAGAAACGACTTCAACGTATTCGTAGGCACAAAAATCTGAACGAACTTCTCCTTCTTCATGACAACGCAAGACCTCACACAAGTCTTCGCACCCGAGAGGAGCTCACAAAACTTCAGTGGACTGTTCTTCCTCATGCACCCTGCAGCCCCGATCTCGCACCGTCGGATTTCCATATGTTTGGCCCAATGAAGGACGCAATCCGTGGGAGGCACTACGCGGATGATGAAGAAGTTATTGATGCAGTACGACGTTGGCTCCGACATCGACCAGTGGAATGGTACCGTGCAGGCATACAGGCCCTCATTTCAAGGTGGCGTAAGGCCGTAGCATTGAATGGAGATTACGTTGAAAAATAGTGTTGTGTAGCTAAAAGATTGGGGAATAACCTGGTGTATTTCAATGCTGAATAAAACAACCCCTGTTTCAGAAACAAAAATGTGTTGCATTACTTATTGAACTGCCCTCGTACAATGCCCATACAAGCAATTAATATTAGGCAAAGTCTCAGTATAACAGGTAGGATGACGGCTCTTCTAGTGCTCTCTTCTAGTGTCCTGGTGTACCAGCGTGCGTCTTCTACTGTCCGGCCGAGGCATGTAGGCGCGGCGTTTATACGAGGGTTGGAACTTTAATAGTGGCAACTATGTATTTAAAGCTCGTACAACATAGATACGTGTTTCAAAGAATTGCAGATCTTCAAAGTAGTCACCAGCATTGTGTATAACTCGTTACCAGCGATGTGGAAGTCGTAGGATACTCTTAGCAGTGCCAGTTGTGTTGACAGTTCGAGCTGTGCGGTCTATTGCCCGACGAATTTGTAGCAGTTCTGAAGCGAATGCCGTGAAGTGTTTCCTCCAGTTTAGAAATCGAATTGAACTCAAAAGGGCTTAAGTCAGGGAAGTGCAGTAGGTGGTATAGCATTTAGCAGCCCCATCAGTCTAACAAATCAGTAACACATTGAACTGTACGTGCTTGAGCATTGTCCTGAAAAATGATGGTCACGTCCTGCAGAAAGTGTTATCACTTCTGTCTCTAAGCTGGTCGTAAGCTGTGTTCCAAAGAAGAACAGCATAGAAGTGATGACTCTTTCTACACGACCTGACCATCATTTTGCAGGACAATGCTCAAGCACGTACAGTGCTAGCTGTTACTGATACACTGCGCCGCTTCAACTGTCAACACAACTGGCACTGCTAAGAGTATCCTGCGACTTCCACATCGATGGCAACGAGTTACACACAATGCTGGTGACTACTTTTAAGGCCGGCCGGAGTGGCCGAGTGGTTCTAGGCGCTACAGTCCGGAACTGAGTGACCGCTACGGTCGCAGGATCGAATCCCGCCTCGGGCATGGATGTGTGTGATGTCGTTAGGTTAGTTAGGTTTAAGTAGTTCTAACTTCTAGGGCACTTATGACCTCAGAAGTTAAGTCCCATAGTCCTCAGAGCCATTTGAACCATTTTTGAACTACTTTGAAGGTCAATAAAGCTTTGAAACACATATCTACACTCCTGGAAACGGAAAAAAGAACACATTGACACCGGTGTGTCAGACCCACCATACTTGCTCCGGACACTGCGAGAGGGCTGTACAAGCAATGATCACACGCACGGCACAGCGGACACACCAGGAACCGCGGTGTTGGCCGTCGAATGGCGCTAGCTGCGCAGCATTTGTGCACCGCCGCCGTCAGTGTCTGCCAGTTTGCCGTGGCATACGGAGCTCCATCGCAGTCTTTAACACTGGTAGCATGCCGCGACAGCGTGGACGTGAACCGTATGTGCAGTTGACGGACTTTGAGCGAGGGCGTATAGTGGGCATGCGGGAGGCCGGGTGGACGTACCGCCGAATTGCTCAACACGTGGGGCGTGAGGTCTCCACAGTACATCGATGTTGTCGCCTGTGGTCGGCGGAAGGTGCACGTGCCCGTCGACCTGGGACCGGACCGCGGCGACGCACGGATGCACGCCAAGACCGTAGGATCCTACGCAGTGCCGTAGGGGACCGCACCGCCACTTCCCAGCAAATTAGGGACACTGTTGCTCCTGGGGTATCGGCGAGGACCATTCGCAACCGTCTCCATGAAGCTGGGCTACGGTCCCGCACACCGTTAGGCCGTCTTCCGCTCACGCCCCAACATCGTGCAACCCGCCTCCAGTGGTGTCGCGACAGGCGTGAATGGAGGGACGAATGGAGACGTGTCGTCTTCAGCGATGAGAGTCGCTTCTGCCTTGGTGCCAATGATGGTCGTATGCGTGTTTGGCGCCGTGCAGGTGAGCGCCACAATCAGGACTGCATACGACCGAGGCACACAGGGCCAACACCCGGCATCATGGCGTGGGGAGCGATCTCCTACACTGGCCGTACACCACTGGTGATCGTCGAGGGGACACTGAATAGTGCACGGTACATCCAAACCGTCATCGAACCCATCGTTCTACCATTCCTAGACCGGCATGGGAACTTGCTGTTCCAACAGGACAATGCACGTCCGCATGTATCCCGTGCCACCCAACGTGCTCTAGAAGGTGTAAGTCAACTACCCTGGCCAGCAAGATCTCCGGATCTGTCCCCCATTGAGCATGTTTGGGACTGGATGAAGCGTCGTCTCAAGCGGTCTGCACGTCCAGCACGAACGCTGGTCCAACTGAGGCGCCAGGTGGAAATGGCATGGCAAGCCGTTCCACAGGACTACATCCAGCATCTCTACGATCGTCTCCATGGGAGAATAGCAGCCTGCATTGCTGCGAAAGGTGGATATACACTGTACTAGTGCCGACATTGTGCATGCTCTGTTGCCTGTGTCTATGTGCCTGTGGTTCTGTCAGTGTGATCATGTGATGTATCTGACCCCAGGAATGTGTCAATAAAGTTTCCCCTTCTTGGGACAATGAATTCACGGTGTTCTTATTTCAGTTTCCAGGAGTGTATTTTGTACGAGCTGTAAATGAGTAGTTGCCACTATGCAAGTTCCAACCCTCGAATTCTCTTCGGCCAGAGGCCACTCCTGTTATGGTGCAGTCGTAGTCAGTGAACTAATGACTGACGTCGTGTCACAGCCTTCTTTGCTCCTGCATTCTTCATTTTCATGCCGGGCTTGTCTTTACGCCGGAACAAAAGGTCCCGAGACAGTAGTTTACAATAAGCATTCGTAGATACTTGCAGTTTCCAGCAACATGTAGCGTTGCTTTTTTATTAAAGGTTCCCAGTCTTTTTGTTACAGGTGCTCAATATTTACCAGAAATGAGTGTAAGAAAAAAAAAGCATTCTACCTGGAAGAGAACGGCTTACAAGTAAGGGTAATGATCGATTAGGTATCAGACGAGTTCAGTTACTACCTGTTCCTATTCAAACGTGACAACTAGACAACGATATGGCTTTGTAAAGCGTACGAGTGTGCATTGTCATGGGGTCAGACAGCCTTTGCTACCGCCCTCGCGAGTACTTACTGCTAAGTCAATAACGCATTCTACTGCAGGTATCTTACGGGCTTGGACGGCTTGCAGTTTCGTGTCAGGTTACATCACTAGGCAGCTAACTGATTGTAGGTGCCTGCGAGTTTCGTCGCAGGACTTCAGTATCGTGCAGTTGTCACACGGGTAAACATAGTGGGAGGTTCACCTAGCAGAAGAACGGAGTGTTGAGTCTAGCTCTATGTGGGAAGCATTACTGAACAAGCAGCCTCCCACCAGCGTATACGTTCATGCCTGTTCCTCTGAATTTGGTTGATTTTGGTTGATAACGAATCGGTTTCGGCCGAAAAGACGGCCATGGAAAGTGGCGTGAAAAACCACTGCATTTTCTGGCATCTAAAAGTACTGTCTAAGATACACCTTCTCACAGAGTAAAGGACGAATAATACTTCACGACATTTTAGTTATTTGCATTACTGTTCTACGTGTAGGGCTGTTATAATTCAACTTTGCCCTCTTAAGGGCCTCATATGACAAACTAATGATGGTTGGACAATGAAAGTTTGTGGAGACATGTGTAAGGACACGCGGAAGAGATATAATGAATAAACGATCGAAAGAAACACATTTTTGTTTCCACATAACAGGGTAACATTTCTTAATTGCGTACAATGCTTAAGTTTCAGACTACAAACGTTGCTCAGTCTGACGACCATATGCATTCACGACTGCCTGGAACCGCTCTAGAGATTGCTCTGCTGCTGCCTGAAACATCTCAGGTGGACCATGGAATGTTCATTTGTTATGATACAGCTCGTCCACTGCTTGAAACTCACCCGTTGCATCCAGCTTTCTCAGCCATGGCAACAGTAACTTCTTCAACAATTTGTTGCGCAATAGGCCGTCGGCCTCTTCCTAGAGCAGTTCCCAAATGGTCAGTTAATTCGAACGTCCGAATCATTTACTTCAATCCCGGTGTGGAAAGAGGGCTTCTCGGTATTCCTTTAATGTGTCAATACTCACGAAGAGCAACAGCACCATTGCTATTGTTTTGACAAAACAGCTTCACGAGTAAATCCCTGTCCACCTTGTCCAGATCGACATTGACTGTCTGCAACAGTAATGCACAGTGATGTCCTAGGCCACCGTACCAGTACCGGAACCTAACGGGAAGTCATAACAATAACACTAATAACAACGCCAATCATTCATTACTTTCTGAACATCATTCCCATAACGTTTGGTACCCATACGGTAAACAGTATTCCGTCCACACTGGCACAATCAGTGAATGTTTAATTACACACATCAAAAAAAAAATTTGCATCACATAGGTTCCGAGAGTTCCAGAACCTGTACAGAAAATTGGAATAGAGATCAGCATAACCATTATTTCCACCCTTTTTATTGCTCGTGAAAACCACACATTTGCATGTTCCACCACCACACAGCGAGACCTTCAGAAGTGGTGGTCCAGATTTCTGCACACAGCGGTACCTCTAATACCCAGTAGCACGTCCTTTTGCATTGATGCATGCCTCGTATTCGTCGTGGCATGCTATCCACAAGTTCATCAGGGCACTGTTGGTCCAGACTGTCTCACTGTCCTCAACGGCGATTCGGCATAGATCCCTCAGAGTGGTTGGTGGGTTACGTCGTCCACCAACAGGCCTTTTCGATCTATCCCATGTCTGGAGAAGATGCTGGCCACACTTGTCGAGCGACGTCGTTATCCTGAAGGAAGTTATTCACAAGATGTGCACGATGGCGGCACGAATTGTTCTCCATGAAGACGAATGCCTCGCTAATATGCTGCCGATATGGTGGCGCTATCGGTCAGAGGAAGGCACTCACATATCGTACAGCCGTTACGGCGTCTTCCATGACCACCAGCGACGTCGGCCCCACATAATGTCACCGTAAACAGCAGGGAACCTCCACCTTGCTGCAGCCACTGGTCAGTGTGTATCAGCCGTTCAGCCTGACCGGATTGCCCCCTAACACGTATCTGGCGATCGTCTGCTTGAAGGCATATGCGACACTCATCGGCGAAGAGAACGTGATGCCAATCCTGAGCGGTCCATTCGGCTCGTTGATGGGCCCATCTGTACCGTGCTGAACGGTGTCGTGCTTGCAAAGATGGACCTCGTCCTAAACGTCGGGAATGAAGTTGCGCATCATGCAGCCTATTGCGCACAGTTTGAGTCGTAACACGACGTCCTCTGGCTGCACAAAAAGCATTATTCAACATGGTGGCGTTGCGGTCAGGGTTCCTCCGAGCCATAATCCGTAGGTAGCGGTGATCCACTGCCGTAGTAGCCCTTGGGCGGCCTGAGCGAGGTACGTCATCGACAGTTGCTGTCTCTCTGTATCTGCTTCATGTCCGAACAACATTGCTTTGGTTCACTCTGAAACGCCTGGACACTTCCCTTGTTGAGAGCCTTTACTGGCACAAAGTAATAACGCGGACGAGATGGAACCGCGGTATTGGCCGCCTAGGCATGGTTGAACTACAGACAAGACGAGCCGTGTACCTCCTCCCTGGAGGAATGACTGGAACTGATCGGCTGTCGGACACTCTCCGTCCAATAGGCGCTGCTGATGCATGGTTGTTTACATCTTTGGGAGGATTTAGTGACATCTCTGAACAATCAAAGGGACTGTGTATATGATGCAATATCCACAATGAAGTTCTGGGAACCGGGGTGATGCAAACCTTTTTTTGATGTGTGTATAATCGCCGTGTAACAAAGAGGTTTCGCGATGTACCTTTTCAGCTAATGGTTCTTACATTATCGGCAAACTATAAGTTTGACCTGTGTTTTGCTTGTTATGATGTCTATCGAATATACCGATATTTGCGGATGAAGCGAACGTGAACAACCAGCTGAAATCAGTACAGTACTCGTAAATGACGGTTGAATAATAACAAATGTGTATTATGAGCACATGTTTATCATTATAATGGATGCTATTGCAGTAGGCAGCCATCTACGGACTGTCTGTTTCTGTCTGATGTAGAGGAAAGTCGAAGGTTCGAATCCTGCCTCGGGCATATATGTGTGTGATGTCCTTAGGTTAGTTAGGTTTAAGTAGTTCTAAGTTCTAGGGGACTGATGGCCTCAGAAGTTAAGTCCCATAGTGCTCAGAGCCATTTCAACCACTTTTTTTGTCTTCACTTATAGTTTACTTCTATTTTCCTCAGAATTTTGAACACATTGCACCATTTTACATTGTCAAACGGTTTTTCTAGATTGACAAATCGTGTGATCGTGTTTACCCTTCTGTGTTGCTTCCAGTATCACGCGCAACATCAGAACTGCCTCTTTGGTACTTTTACCTTTCCTGGAGCCGAACTGATAATCATTTAATAGATTCTCTGTTTTCATTTCCATTCTTCCGTATGTTATACTTGTCATCAGATTACTCTATCAGATCTCGAACGGAAAGATTTAGGTTTTCGCGCCATTCGAGAGTGGAATGGTAGAGAAGCAGTATGAAAATGGTTCGATGAACCCTCTGCCAGCCACTTAAGTGTGAATTGCAGAGTTACCATGTAGATGTAGATGTAGATATAAATGCATGAGGCCTTTAGCTGATTGTGCGACAGTTCTCGCTCTTATTGGCTCTTGCTATCTTCGGAATCGTGTGGATGATATTGTTGTGGTGGTACGTCACCAGTATCATAAACTCTACCCACCAAATTTTTTAGTCGCTTGGTACGGTTTTAAAAATTTTGATGGAGTGATGTGTAACCCATCTGCCTTATTTAATCTCATCTCTTACAGAGCTCTGTAAAATTCTGACTAGAATACCGGACCACCTATATCTTCCATATAGAGTTCAATTTCTTCTTCTGTCACGTCATGAGGCAATTTCTCACCCTTGCAATGGCCTTCAGTGTACTGTTTCCACCTACCTCCCTCCTCGTGCGTTATCATTAGCATTTCCATTGCACCGTTAAACTTACAGCCTATCCTTTTAATTTAATCAGAGGTTGTTTTGACCTTTCTATGAGTTCTCAATCATGCAGAAGACCATCTCTGTTTAAATTTCTTTACTTTCTTACTGCAGCCACTACGCCTTGGCTGCCATGCGCTTCCCATTTATTTCATTCCTAATAGCCATATATTGCTGTATTTCTGATTTTTCCTAGACATTTTTGTACTTCTGTCTTTCGACGAACAATTGAAGTATTTTTTATTGTTACCCAAGGTTAATTCGCAGTTGCCTGCCTTGTACCATATCTACTATAACCAGAAAAATAACGGATTAACTGTGTCTCAGAACAACGTTTGTTTCGCATGACCGAATGCACTGAATATTATAGCCATCACATTTACGTACTACCATGCTTGTGCCCTATAAAGTAACTCCATTCAGCTTTCTTTCTAATGATATTAAAATAGCAAACTTTCTGTTTCCAGAGAAATTTTTGTAGCTGGTATTACGATGCTAAATTACCCGAGGCGCAAAACAAATAGATATTGTCTACTCTTACTACCACGTGTCAAAACATTTTACAACGTGATTCAGACCATTTGCAACGAACTCAGCTGAATGATGGACACAGTAAGGGAAGATTTCCTTAGTACTAGGATAATATACATGCAGTCTTTACTTCCTCTGGGTATTAACCCCCTTCTGCATTTGTCTCGCAACATGTTTCAATTGAAGAAGACTAACATGAAGTTGAATGTGACATCAGCCAGCTCATGAAAGAAACGAGGGCTGTTCTGAAAGTAAGATCCAATCGCTCGCGTAATGGAAACCACAGTGAAAATCAACATTGTTTTATTTGCTACAGTTTGCTACACCTTCCAGCTACTTCTGAAGGTAGTTACGTTTGTCGTATCGCTGTACCAATTTTCCAATACCATCATCGTAGAAGGCAGCCACCTGTGTATTCCGCTGCTCCTTTTCGCTGGTCTGCAGCACGTTTTGTGTGTCAACTTGTTGTCTTCATAGCCACCGGTTCATGTGAGCGGAGGTGCACATCAGAGGGGGCAAATTCCGGGCTGTATGGTGGATGATCAAACAGTTCCCATCGAGAACACCGCAGCGGCGTACTCATGGACCCTGCAGTGTGCGGCTGAAAACTGTCATGAAGAAGGAAATGCGTAACAGGTTCGTTATGTGGGGTAGCGTGAAATCTGGCGAAATCTCGCAACGGGCACCCATACTTAGCGGGAAGCACTATTGTAGTAGGTATCTTTATGTCCCCACTGTGTGTTCAGAACTGAAAAGAGCGACGCGACGCGATCGACAAGCAACCTTGAAACACCACACAACACACTTGTGCAAAACCTCATCGGATTTTCCAAATAGCCTTACAATTTATTCATTTAACTTCATCAGATTACGACCGTTAGGCTCTGTCTTACATCGGACCAGGCTTTTACACACACGGTATAATTTTTTGTGTCCTAATTACCTAATAAATGTTAAATTTAATACGATAAATAGTAATAAATAATTTGAGTGTTTGTAGCGACAAGGTGAATAAATATTTCCGACTAAAAGCTATAAAATAAATACTTGCAGTACGTCTACTACTGCAGCTCCTGTCATTAATAGTGCTAATAATAGTAATAAAAATAATGACGACATTAATAATGGAAATGATAGTAACAGACACTATTAAAGGATTTATAGGTGCACAAAAGATTTTCTAATATAGCGAGATCTGGGGAAGGGAAATTTAAGGAGACAGCACTAGATCAAAAATAGGTAAATGAGGAAAATGTGGTTGGTAAGAAGGAGGTACAGGAGTAATGCGTGTGTACAATGACAATGGTAATCATTATTGTTTCTTCAGTAGATATGTCATTAACTGTCTTCTGAAGCTGGAGATGTTATTTAGTTTCTAATACAGGGTGTCGCACATAAACAAGCACGTATATCGCCTGATTTTCGAGTAACAATGGATTAATTTAAGAAGAATGATTAATAGTAATGTTAAAAAACTTGTAAATACCTGTTTATAAGAAATCCTGGAATGGCAGACTTAGCCATCCATGCTACTTCACAAGGAATTCAACTACAGATGATTAACCCTCAAGTGAGGCGTACTGCTTTTATGTGGAACTCCGTTTATAATGTGGGAGGTTACTGCTAAGTTCGGTTTGTGCCACTGAAGAGGACTTCGAGAAAGCGGGTGAACGATGGCGTGGGACGGAAGCTATTTTCTTTGCATGGGAGTGGATGTTTCTGCCATGTTGCTCACACAAGAGGGTGAAAGACGAAGAGAGATGTGAGGGGAAGAGTTCATTGATAAGGCAGTAGAGAAGACAGAGGATACGGAAATCTCTGCGCAGCCAGGACAGTTATGGATATGGTGATGAAATATGATCAAAGAGTTGAACAAAACAGATATAACGAACACGGGCATTTATAGCCAGTTCCAGGCGCGGTGAGCTTCCCCGAGATTGGCCTCTGGTGTAATACTCCTGTGATCAATAACTGGAAGTGTATGTCTTTGCGGCCGGCCTGCCTCGGACATGGGTGTGTGTGATGTCCTTAGGTTATATATGACGGTAGTACCTGTTCCCGAAAGAACAGTTACCGTGGATGACCATGCAGCTTTGCTAGAAATGAAATGATAATTAAATGGACACCCTAGCTGCAAACAGGCGTTGATGTACTTCATTCGGGACGTGTTGAAAATGTGTGCCCCGACCGGGACTCGAACCCGGGATCTCCTGCTTACATGGCAAACGCTCTATCCATCTGAGCCACCGAGGGCACGGAGGATAGTGCGACTGCAGGGACTTATCCCTTGCACGCTCCCCGTGAGCTCCATATTCCCAGCATGTCCACACCACTGCATTCGCAGTGCGCCTTCTAGCAAAGCTGCATGGTCATCCACGGAAACTGTTCTTTCGGGAACAGATACTACCGTCATATATAGTTAAAATACAGCTTCCCGGCCATTGACATTCTTGTGCGAACGCGCACGCTATGCCCGAACTCGTACGGGACTTGGTAGATTAATCTGCCACGAGTAATGAGTATGATGGGCAAACCTCTATTAGGAGCACTACGAATGTAGTGGTGTGGACATGTTGAGAATGTGGATCTCACGGGGAGCATGCAAGGGATAAGTCCCTGCAGTCGCACTATCCTCTGTGCCCGCGGTGGCTCAGATGGATAGAGCGTCTGCCATATAAGCAGGAGAACGCGGGTTCGAGTCCCGGTCGGGGCACACATTTTCAACATGTCCCCAATGAAGTACATCAACGACTGTTTGCAGCTAGGGTGTCCATTTAATTATCATTTCAGTCCTTAGGATAGTTAGTTTTAAGTAGTTCTAAGACTATAGGACTGATGACCTCAGATGTTAAGTCACATAGGGCTTGGAGCCATTTGAACCATTTTATAGGTGTTTGCAACAGTTTTTTTCAGCTCGCGATGGAATAGGGTTTCACACTTTTATAGATCATGGAGAGAAACTGATGATTCCTGGAAGATTACAATTACGTGCTCAGTACAATTTAGATTTTTATCTGTTACTCCTCCTACACTAATTATTGAAAGAGAGAAGTTGATACTTGTCGCATTTAGTTTTAAAGATGGTGGGGATACTTGATATTGCGGCCAACTAGCACTGCTTAGATTTTGGATGGGTTGAGCTTTAACGCTATATCCTGCGCCCATTTTAATAGCGCACGCAGGTCGGTATTGAGAGTCTCCATAGCTGTCTTCAGGTTTATTGGTTTTACGCTTAGATACAATCGGAGGTCGTCAGCGTAGATGTGGTATCTACAATGGGACAAAACTGATGACAAATTACTTACGTACAATGCAAAGAGTATAATGCTGAGCCACGAGGAAGCCCGATACTGCCTGCCTCGATTGTGAATTTGTGGTTCAAAATGGTTCAAATGGCTCTGAGCACTATGGGACTTAACTTCTGAGGTCATCAGTCCCCTAGAACTTAGAACTACTTAAACCTAACTAACCTAAGGACATCACGTACATCCATGCCCGAGGCAGGATTCGAACCTGCGACCGTAGCGGTCGCGCGGTTCCAGACTGTAGGGCCTAGAACCGCACGGCCACCCCGGCCAGCGAATTTGTGGTGCCGGACAAGACGCACTGCTGTAAGGTCGTCAGGTATGAGCTAAACCAATGCACTGAACTTGGCGAGAAATTTAGGCTGCTAAGTTTTGCAAGTAATATGTCGAAGTCGACGGTGTCAAAGGCTTTGCTCAAGTCTAAGAGGCACATGTACTCGCCTTTTGTCCATCCACAAGTTTCAGCTGAGCTGTTACCTTTCTTGAGGTACATGATTTACGGTAACCTCATCGGTATTCGTCCAGTAGATTGTTCGTAGTTAAGTAGTTCGTTAGCTTGGGCAGTGCATGAAGAATGCAGATAAATCGGTAATCAGAAGGTGCTGTAGCAACGTCCTTTTTAGTCCTTGTCTCCAGGCTACAGGGAGAACGTGGTTAACGAGTGGGTCAAGATTTCTGTTATAGTGGGCAGTAGTGGGTAAACACTAAGTCTCATCATTTGGACTATGACACCATTGTGTCCGGTAGATACTGAGCAGATACGCATCGTGGCTTTTTTGACGGTATTGTAAGTAACGTTCTCTAGAATTCGTGGTGGCTGCCGTCATTTATCCCCATGAAGTAATCAATGAGTCTCTGTTTAGTTTGCGGTTCAGTTGTGGGCCGGCCGAAGTGGCCGCGCGGTTCTGGCGCTGCAGTCTGGTACCGCGAGACCGCTACGGTCGCAGGTTCGAATCCTGCCTCGGGCATGGATGTGTGTGATGTCCTTAGGTTAGTTAGGTTTAACTACTTCTAAGTTCTAGGGGACTAATGACCTCAGCAGTTGAGTCCCATAGTGCTCAGAGCCATTTGGACCATTTTTCAGTTGTGGTTTTAGCTAATGTGATGTACCGATCGGCTGGGACACTGGAATAAGCGGCATGTTTTACTTTGCCTATACCGAGACCACGCATGTTATTCCGTAGGACAGCTGCCATTTAATGAATGGGAATGCTTGAGTGTAGCATTTCTCAGAGCTTGACTGACTCTGTTCCGCTTCTGTTCGCGAGCAGTATGATTTTCAGGTGCAGCGTGTAGCCCACATGCCTCTGAGATTTTTACTTCATCAGCTAGCCAAGGTGCAGGTTTCCTTCTTACCTTCCCGGTCTATATTTATCATATTATTGGTATATAGTTGACTAAATTTGTACTAAAACCATGGAGTTATTCGTTTATGACCGAGAAGGGAACAGGAGTCGCCCTCCCTAAACTGTTTATTGCGCCTTAGTTGCAAGATCAGATAAATTAATGCCTTGAAGTGTCGGTGCGTAGTCATTTGTGATTTCTTTCTGGGAAATTCTGGTGAGTATGTCATGAAGATTGAGTCATGGGCAGACATTCCGGACGCAGATATTTTAGTGTGACTACTGGACATGTGGTGCGTAGACGTGAGTTGAAGCAGCGAGTAGAAAGCATCGGCTCAGAATGTCACACTAGGACATAAGGAATGCATTGCAACGTGCTGTTCGAAAGAGATCTCTACCCCCCGTACTCTTACGGATTTATGGACAGCCCTGGATGATTCATGGTGTCAGTTCCCTCCAGAACTACTTCAGACATTAGTCGAGTACAGAAAATTTGTGTTAGTGTCAGCAGCTGTCATTATATAATCGTATGTTGATTCGAGGCCTGTGAGAGCAGCTTCGAAACAGGCAAGCCCACATACTTGAGGAAGTTGGCAGAAGACACATATTAGTCAGTTTCTGCTAAAGAATTATATCTCAAGGTGCGTATATTAAAGTTATTTTTCATTATTCTTTGATGTTTGTAACAGAGTGTTAGAGCGCACCTACGGCCCTACTCAACCCCGTCATCCGTTACCTCCATCGTGTCTTAGAACGATGTAGCCATCTACACTGAAACACCAAAGAAACTGGTATAGGCATTCGTATTCAAATACAGTGATATGTAATCAGGCAGAATACGGCGCTGCAGTCGGCAACGCCTATATAAGACAACAAGTGTCTGGCGCAATTGTTAGATCGGTTACTCCTGCTACAATGGCAGGTTATCAGGATTTAAGTGACATTGAACGTGGTGTTATACCCGGCGCACGAGCGATGAGACACTACATTTCCGAGATAGCGATAATGTGGGGATTTTCCCATACTACCATTTCACGAGTGCACCGTGAATATCGGGAATCCGACATCACTGCGGCCAGAAAAGGATCCTGCAAGAACGTGGCCAATGACAACTGAAGAGAATTGTTCAGCGTGACAGAAGCTTAACCTTTCGCATACTGCTGCAGATTTCAATGCTGGGCCGTCAACTAGTGCCAGCGTGTAAACCATTCAAGGAAATATCATCGATAAGGGCTTTCGGAGCCGAACGCCCACTCGTTTACGCTTGATGACTGCACGACACAAGGCTTTACTCCTCGCCTGGGCCCATCAAACACCGACATTCAGCTGTTGATGACAGGGAACATGTTGCTTGGTCGTCCAAGTCTCGTTTCAAATTGTAACGAGCAGATGGACGTTAAAGGGTAAGAAGAAAAACTTATGAATACATGAACCCTGCATGTCAGGAGGGGACTGTTCAAGCTAGTCGTGTGGGGCGTGTGCAGTTGCATTGATGTGACACGTATATAAGCATCCTGTCTGATCCACTGCATTCATTCATGTCCATTGTGCATTCCGACGGACAATTCCAAGAGGACAATGCGACACGCCAAACGTCTAGAATTGCTACAGAGTGGCTCCAGAACACTTTCCTCAGACATGAACATTATTGAGCATATATAGAATGCATTGCAACGTGCTGTTCGGAAGAGATCTCTACCCCCCGTACTCTTACGGATTTATGGACAGCCCTGGATGATTCATGGTGTCAGTTCCCTCCAGAACTACTTCCGACATTAGTCGAGTCCATGCCACGTCGTGTTGCGACACTTCTGCGTGCTCACAGGGGCCCTACACGTTATTAGGCAGGTTTCTTTGGCTCTTCAGTGTAGATTTATCGAACTTGTGAAACACTTGGTTTCATCCAGGTCTCCGACAGAAGTGCTATATTTTTGTCTATTTCAAGAAATATGTGGCAGAATTTGTCGATATGACCTGTCAGAGATTGGGCATTCACTTGTACGATATGGAGATTGATGCGTCCAGGTGCAGAAAGTGCATGGATGCTACTGATGGAAAATTCCGACTCTGGGGCGACGCTGGTGAGAGAAGAAAGCATAAGGCATGCACTAGCGCGGGGTAGCGCAGTTTCCAGGAATTGAAAGCGGCAGCCTGCTTCAGGGAAAAGGGGCCTCTCGTGGTCAAGGCCAGAAGGAATTGCATCACTGATCGAACACCCGATTGGTGACAGGACAAAAAGAAATCTCGCTAAGGCGAGCTGGAATTATCAGGCGCAACAGCGTTGAAAACAAGATAAATGGAATAAAATCAATGTCTACAATAAATGGCACTAATTATCAAGAAGAGCATTAAGATTATAATAAACAGCGAACTAAAAATGGAAGTAAGACAGCTGGCGAACTAATTGAAAAAGTAAATGAGAAACAATAAAAAAACATGATTTAATAATGAAGTGAAATGGAACAGTTAACACATTGCTTAAGCTGTGGCTAACTAAAGTCTATAATAACAACATGAACAGACAAACTAGTGGCAACAAGGGTTGACATGATCTTAGCTTGTAAAGCACAGGCTTGCGAGTTTACGCTGCTACGCTGCTGATCTTTTCCGATTTTCAGTCTTCGCCGTTATCCCACCATTATTTTCGCAGATGTTCTGTAGCAAAAATCTCTAAATTACATTGTTCAATATGTATAATCTTTCAGAGGTGACAGCCTCTCTTGTTGTCAGACTTTGCGGGTTTTTTCTTCGCTCTGAGGATTCGACATCTTATCCTGCACGAAACGAACTTCACTATTACTGGTAAAGATTTTGTAGATCCCGCTGTCCAACGTCGCACTCTCCGACTTCTGTTGACGTTACCTCCAGGCCAGACTTCTAGTGGGCAAGGTTCATCACTAAGTCGTGTTCTCTCAGCAGTTCTCCGGAATGTCGAACAGTGAAACATCATTGCGTCCCTGATATTATTCAAGCTCGTCAGACTTCGCGACCAGTTTCTGTTCGAGCAATCGTCACAGGTCGCAAATGGCGGAATCGGTTATCATAAGCGACTTTGACGCAGGCCGGAATGCTGTAGTCCGGCGATTAGGAGCTATCATCTCGATACGGCACACATGGTTGAACGTACTACTCCACTGCATCCGATTAGCACTTGTTCCCTTGTTGACCAAACGAGGCATTCAGTTGCGACTACATCGGGCACAGTATCATAGAGAATGATCTGTGGATCAACGGGAAACTGGTTGGATGAAGGGTACACTCAACCGGGCTTCCACGAGCCTATGATTGGAATGAAAGTTACCATGATAGCTTGGGTTAAATTAAAATTACTGCGGATCCTGTGCATCGCTTCATGCATATTGTCTTCACAGAAGCCGAAATATGTTCCACAAGGGTATCTATAAATTTAACAAGGCCATAATCGTGAACGTGATAGTGAAAAGACTTGGCCAAAAAGTTCGCCTGATCTGATCCATATGGAACACATCTGGGACGCAATCAGGCATTTGAGCTAACAGGCGACTTGTGGCGACCTGGAAATACGAGGTGCATTCAAGTTCTAAGGCCTCCGATTTTTTTTCTAATTTACTACTCACCAGAAATCGATGAAACTGGCGTTACTTCTCGACGTAATCGCCATGCAGACGTACACATTTTTAACAACGCTGACGCCATTATTCCATGGCAGTGGCGAAGGCTTCTTTAGGAGTCTGTTTTGACCACTGGAAAATCGCTGAGGCAATAGCAGCACGGCTGGTGAATGTGCGGCCACAGAGAGTGTAGTTCAGTGTAGGAAAAAGCCAAAAGTCACTAGGAGCCAGGTCAGGTGAGTAGGGAGCATGAGGAATCACTTCAAAGTTGTTGTCACGAAGAAACTGCTGCGTAACATTAGCTCGATGTGCGGGTGCGTTGTCTTGGTGAAACAGCACACGCGCAGCCCTTCCCGGACGTTTTTGTTGCAGTGCAGGAAGGAATTTGTTCTTCAAAACATTTTCGTAGGATGCACCTGTTACCGTAGTGCCCTTTGGAACGCAATGGGTAAGGATTACGCCCTCGCTGTCCCAGAACATGGACACCATCATTATTTCAGCACTGGCGGTTACCCGAAATTTATTTGGTGGCGGTGAATCTGTGTGCTTCCATTGAGCTTTGTTTCTGGATTGAAAAATGGCATCCACCTCTCATCCATTGTCACAACCGACGAAAAGAAAGTCCCATTCGTGCTGTCGTTGCACGTCAACATAGCTTGGCAACATGCCACACGGGCAGCCATGTGGTCATCCGTCAGCATTCGTGGCACCCACTTGGATGACACTTTTCGCATTTTCAGCTCATCATGCAGGATTGTGTGCACAGAACCCACAGAAATGCCAACTCTGGAGGCGATCTGTTCAACAGTCATTCGGCGATCCCGCAAAACAATTCTCTCCACTTTCTCGATCATGTCGTCAGACCGGCTTGTGCGAGCCCGAGGTTGTTTCGGTTTGTTGTCACATGATGTTCTGCCTTCATTAAATTGTCCCACCCACGAACGCACTTTCGACACATCCATAACTCCATCACCACATGTCTCCTTCAACTATCGATGAATTTCAATTGGTTTCACACCATGCAAATTCAGAAAACGAATGATTGCACGCTGGTCAAGTAAGGAAAACATCGCCATTTTAAGTATTTAAAACAGTTCTCATTCTCGCCACTGGCGGTAAAATTCCATCTGCCGTATGGTGCTCCCATATCTGGGACGTATTGACAATGAATGCGGCCTCATTTTGAAACAATGCACACGTTTCTATCTGTTTCCAGTCCAGAGAAAAAAAATCGGAGGCCTTAGAACTTGAATGCACCTCGTATTATATGTTCGGAGTTGGGGCGGCCGCACAGGCCGCTCGGCAGGCCGGCCACGTGGTGCCAGATGTTGGCCAAAGCAAGAGGGGTGCAGCAGCCGTGTGGCTGGGAATTCCCTGTTGACACTGTCATGAGGACGGTGCTTTGTGTCGATGAAGGAGATTTGTATGCTCGGAGTGCTTTAGATGGCGGACTTTGTGACTCCATAATGGCAGACATTTCAGTTCATGTAGAAACTAATAATAGCCAGAGAAATCATGAGACCTCAAAAAGAAACATGTACATTGCCATTATTTGTATGACAATCCTGAGGGAGTAATCAGATTTTCAATATCTTTGTCAGTTTAAAGTTTAGTATCCGACTGTAAATTATACAAGTAACACCCAGCAACAAATTTCCAAAACTTAAACGCTTCATCCACTTTCGCTGATCGACGTGGCTTTAGAAAGCTATTAGTGTAAACCTAAATTGGTATAAATTACAGGCATGTAACTTGAATAGTACCTGAGTTATTGGAGGTCAAAGTGGCCAATTACTATCGATCGCGTCAGGCCGTAAGTAATCCACAGTTACACGAAAAAACGGAATCAGCATGTTTATAAATATATTTATTCATCTATGTCTTAGTTTATATCCGTTACTGCAGGGCTTCACAACATACGTGCTTGTGGAGCAAGCTGTGAGCGAGCAGCAAGGCGCGAACACGGAGCAGCGCGAGCACGCTACCCCCACTACCGGACCAGAGCGGAGAGTGGGGAGAGTCACGTGGGGCACACAACAGCTGCCGCCAGTCAATGTAAATCCGCGGCCACCTGCAGGGATATCACTCACGAATTATTACTGTGACAAATGAAACAAATAAAGGAGAATGTACACGTGCCACATAATTTTATTAGCTTAGTGTATGCCTCTACATTCGTATTAATTTGTGAACTGTTACACAATAAAAGGTGTCACTGAAGTGTGGGATTCTCTGTTTTCTTGTACTTTTTGCCCTTTACAATTGCGTCTATGTTCGGAGTAATTGTTCTTGTGCATCGTAGGCGCAGCGTGCAGTTTAAATTTCGATCAGACAATGCGTTTCTCAGGCGCGTCTTGCAGAGAACAGTTATTCACAAACATACATGGAACCGAACATTGATATTATTGTAGCCACCAGTTTGTGCAAATGGGGAAATCTATCTTGAGGGAAGTGTCTGTAAAATTCCAAAATGTTTTTCTTGTTCTGAAATTTGTCTCTGTATTCTCTGTCACACTGCAGGTCAATAATTTCTAGTTGCAGCTCAGGACGAATCTCTTCAATATTCGCTGAATATGGAGAGGAGAACAGATCAGAATCACTGTCTAGTGCTGTCAGATCTTGAAAGCGTTGATCAAATTCTTCCTTAAGGGCAACTAAACTATGTGAATAACGTTCAAAGTCTTTGTGAACATCTTGCATGGATGATAATTTAGGAAAATGAGCTAGATTTCCTGTTTCCAGCTGACTCACCCAAAGTATCAATTTCATTTTAAAATCTCGTATTCGATCTATGAAATGAGTAATTAGCAGATCTTTACCTTGTAGTGAAATGTTCAAAGCATTCAGATGGCTAGTTAAATCTGCTAAGAACGCGAGATCACATTTCCCTGAAGGCTCTTTCAATTCAGGAACACACATGTTATTTATTTCCATGAACTTATTTATCTCATGTAATAGGCAAAAATTCGATTTAATAATTCGCCACGACTAAGCCAGCGGACCTCGCTGTAATAAGGCAGGCTACCATACTGGCTTTCTACATCCTCAAGAAAGTTTTAAATTACCTGTGTTGTAGCCCATGCTTCCTTATATAATTGGTTGTACGAACAACAACACTCATCACATTTTTTAGAGTGATACTCTTTGCGCATAAGTTTTCCTGGTGGATCACACAGTGAACGTCCCTTATTTCATTCGGAACGGTCAGTTTTTGCATTTTCTCCTTCAACAGCACAACGAAACCTAATTTTTTCCCTGTCATAGCTGGTGCACCATCTGTAGACACTGAAACTAAAGAATTCCACGACAATCCTATATTTTCAACACTTTCTTGAACACTACTTAAAATATCACTTACGGTTCTAGTGTTGTTCATGGCTACTACATCGAGGAGCTCCTTCCTCACCTGAAGATCTCTATTAACACCTCTAATAAATATGGCAAGCTGCGCTGTTCCAATGATATCAACACTTTCGTCCAGAGATAGCGAATACGCCATAAAATCTTTACAGATATTTGCAAGCTGGCTCTGGAGGTCGTCTGCCATGTCCTGTATGCGACGCATAATGGTCATGTCAGATAATGCCACAATCCGAAACTGTTCAACTTGAGATGAACACAAATGTTCCGCTGCAACTACCAAACATCTTTTATTAAATCGCCATCAGTTAAGGGGCGCAGGGATTTTGCTAAAAACAAAGCAATTTTGTAGCTCACTGTGAGAGCTGCCTCAGTTGATTTTTCTTCGTCATCCAGATCTTCTTCGGATAGCTTCCTTTTAAGTTTAGTAACTTCCTGTGCACGATCTGGTCCATCACATTTTCCACTTCCGTAGTCTTTCGCGTGGTACGACATATAATGTCGCTGCAAATTAAATTTCCTAAAAGAATTCAGCGTTTTGTGACATACTAAACATTTTGCAACACCATCTTTTTCTGTAAACACATACAATTCCTCCCAATGGGGGTTGAACTGCGAAAGCATGGTTGGGGTTACACAACGGCGACTTGACGTGATTCTTAACCAGCAAAGGGACTGTTAGAGCTGATCGTAGTACATGTAACGTTACACAGTCGGCGCGAATTCAATAGGCACCCTGCGGTCCTATTGATAAGTGCGCGCGCATTTCCCCTCCGTCCCCTCCCTCCCTACTCCGCGACCTTGCACCTGCTCGCGAGCACGTGCCTGAGCAGACGCGAGTACTCGCGCTCAAAACCGGCCAGTTGTTAAGCCCTGCGTTACTGCGTTATAGAAAGCGCAGAAACATTAAGCTACTGGCCTACCTTTTGTTCTCTTTCTTTGATGAATGTTTATTTTATTTTTTTATGTATCTACAGGGTGTTTCAAAAATGACCGGTATATTTGAAACGGCAATAAAAACTAAACGAGCAGCGATAGAAATACACCGTTTGTTGCAATATGCTTGGGATAACAGTACATTTTCAGGCGGACAAACTTTAGAAATTACAGTAGTTACAATTTTCAACAACAGATGGCGCTGCAAGTGATGTGAAAGATATAGAAGACAACGCAGACTGTGGGTGCGCCATTCTGTACGTCGTCTTTCTGCTGTAAGCATGTGCTGTTCACAACGTGCAAGTGTGCTGTAGACAACATGGTTTATTCCTTAGAACAGAGGATTTTTCTGGTGTTGGAATTCCACCGCCTAGAACACAGTGTTGTTGCAACAAGACGAAGTTTTCAACGGAGGTTTAATGTAACCAAAGGACCGAAAAGCGATACAATAAAGGATCTGTTTGAAAAATTTCAACCGACTGGGAACTTGACGGATGAACGTGCTGGAAAGGTAGGGCGACCGCGTACGGCAACCACAGAGGGCAACGCGCAGCTAGTGCAGCAGATGATCCAACAGCGGCCTCGGGTTTCCGTTCACCGTGTTGCAGCTGCGGTCCAAATGACGCCAACGTCCACGTATCGTCTCATGCGCCAGAGTTTACACCTCTATCCATACAAAATTCAAACGCGGCAACCCCTCAGCGCCGCTACGATTGCTGCATGAGAGACATTCGCTAACGATATAGTGCACAGGATTGATGACGGCGATATGCATGTGGGCAGCATTTGGTTTACTGCCGAAGCTTATTTTTACCTGGACGGCTTCGTCAATCAACAGACTGGCGCATATGGGGAACCGAAAAGCGCCATGTTGCAGTCCCATCGTCCCTGCATCCTCAAAAAGTACCGGTCTGGGCCGCCATTTCTTCCAAAGGAATCATTGGCCCATTTTTCAGATCCGAAACGATTACTGCATCACGCTATCTGGACATTCTTCGTGAATTTGTGGCGGTACAAACTGCCTTAGACGACACTGTGAACACCTCGTGGTGCCCGGCCACATCGCACGGCCGACGTCTTTAATTTCCTGAATGAATATTTCGATGATCGTGTGATTGCTTTGGGCTATCCGAAACATACAGGAGGCGGCGTGGATTGGCGTCCCTATTCGCCAGACATGAACCCCTGTGACTTCTTTCTGTGGGGACACTTGAAAGACCAGGTGTACCGCCAGAATCCAGAAACAGCTGAAGCAGTACATCTCAATTGCATGTGAAGCCATTCCGCCAGACACGTTGTCAAAGGTTTCGGATAATTTCATTCAGAGACTACGCCATATTATTGCTACGCACGGTGGATATGTGGAAAATATCGTACTATAGAGTTTCCCAGACCGCAGCGCCATCTGTTGTTGAAAATTGTAACTACTGTAATTTCGAAAGTTTGTCTGCCTGAAAATGTACTGTTGTCCCAAGCATATTGCAACAAACGGTGTATTTCTATAGCTGCTCGTTTAGTTTTTATTGCCGTTTCAAATATACCGGTCATTTTTGAAACACCCTGTAACAATGTGTGTTAGAGCGTGTTTATGGTACAGCCGTAGGAATATTTTTATAATTTCAAGTTATTTAAATGTAAATCCAGTACTTCGAATGTGTTTCATTATGTTTGTGTGGGTGCGTTGGCATTAAGACATGGCGCCAGCGCTCTAGCCATTCACAGCGCTCGTGAATAGGGAGACTGAATGGAAGGGAGTTCGGCTGAGGAGTTCTGGTGAGGACGGCACTGGATAGGAAAGTGCCGGGACGGTACGCCGCGAGGGACGCACGGTCGCAAGAGAGACTTGGAGTGTGTAGCGGTTTGCGCGTGGTCGCGAGAGATACAAATACTTCGGAGTGCCGACTTGTGCACTTGTGAGATTTCCGAGTTTTCTACAGTGAAGACGTAGTGTGCGTTGAGAAGTGAATATCTTGCGAGCTATGCTGTTGTTCATAACTAATTACGTGCAGTAGGAATCTATTGTTTCCCTGTTATTCAACTCGTATTTTATTTAATTGCTTGACCATCGACATCAATAATTGTTTTGCAGAAATATACCGCATTCTCAAAAGTACTAATATCGTACTCATCATTTAAAGTTGTTAAGAAAGTACTGGCAGATTTTATTTAATTGCAGTCTTTCATTTGTAAACGTCTTTGTTACGTTCTAAATTCGCAATTGCTGCCATTGCTGCAATCGACCATTCGATTCATTTGTATATTCATATTGTATACTGTAGACTCAGCAGTATTTGGCCTGTAATGCGGGGACTACGTATCCCAGCCCCTAGACAACGAAACCAGCCAAAACTTTTAGTATTCCAACTGAGTCGGAGGGAACGTGGTTGAGGGCCATTTCATCACATCATTCTATTAGGAAGCCCGCAGGCACCAGCTCCGCCCTCACAAACCACTGGGTTGCGATTTACGATAATTACGTGGCTGTCCGTAGGTACGTGTTGCCAAGTATCTCCGGAAACCTAACAGACACTTACCGAATTCATGCCACGAAGAACTCCTTCAGTATAGTGTTCCAAAAGTAGACTAAAACGTTTTTAAGGAGATGATCATTATCTTTTGGCTCACCAGTGTGCATGTCTAACTCAGCGGTAACTTTGGTAAGATACGGGACCATGTTAGGGCAAAAAGTGTTCACATCTCATTCGGAAATTCTCAGTAACATTCCACTGGTCTTTCGAAATATTGCAGATACAAAACTATATGTTTTATCTAAATGGCAGTAGTACATTTACTTACCAGTTCTTGTCCGACGCTGGCCGCGGTGGCCGTGCGGTTCTGGCGCTGCAGTCCGGAACAGCGAGGCTGCTACGATCGCAGGTTCGAATCCTGCCTCGGGCATGGGTGTGTGTGATGTCCTTAGGTTAGTTAGTTTTAAGTAGTTCTAAGTTCTAGGGGACTTATGACCTAAGATGTTGAGTCCCATAGGGCTCAGAGCCATTTGAACCATTTTTTTCTTGTCCGGCTGACATAACGGCGATAGACTGTCGAGCCTGTGTTGCTTCTTTCATATCAGGCAGTCGGCATAAGAAATTCAAATTTCAAATGACACAGTATTGTTGAAAATTCAGCTATAAGGCCCATTACGCACGCACACATTCTTTGCGTGAGCCGTGATATAGCGGTATAGAGCCGAAAATTTACCCATTTTTTTAGGTTATCAAATATAAATTTCATTCATTTCGAATTGTTCATAACATAATATATTCTGCAGACATACACTATTTTAAGTACTCACTGCAGTAAATGTTGCTGTAGAGCTATTAACTGATCCACTCCTAGCTGCGGCAACCGTCTCTACAAGTGACTCCAGAGGGAAATTTAACTGTTTTGTAGCATTCGATATCAAGAACTAAGATAAAAAAGAGAGTACAGAACAATAGAGCCGGCCGTATTAGCCGAGCGGTTCTAGGCGCTACAGTCTGGACCCGCGCGACCGCTACGGTCGCAGGTTCGAATCCTGCCTCGGGCATGGATGTGTGTAATGTCCGTAGGTTAGTTAGGTTTAAGTAGGTCTAAGTTCTAGGGGACTGATGACCTCAGAAGTTGAGTCCCATAGTGTTCAGAGCCATTTGAACCATTTGAACAATAGAACTCAATATGTAAACTTTGCGTTATTGGTTGTGTAAAATCTTGTTTTATGCTAATTTTGATTCATTATTTAATTATAGATTATGAGGCAATTTAATTTTTGTGCTTGTAATATGAATTTCTGATACCTTAGTCCTCAAAGAGAAATATCTTTCCTGCTTGCGTGCTATTCGCGCATGTTCCCTCGTCCAGACTGGAGAAACTGTTTACAATACCAGCCACACGACAGTCGTCCTTATCAGGAAACCACGTGTTGTGTAACACAGATTCTTCCATGACTGATCAACCAATTTGCAAAATGCAGCCCCCGCTGCGTACCTCTAGCCGTAAACTTACGCAACGCTGCAGCTCGGAATGCGTCGGACCAACTGAAGTGAAATTTCCAATTTGGCGCTGCGTACGCGGAGTTCGATTCAGAGCATTGCTTAGTGTTGGCTTACGCTTCAAATAGCCGCAAGTCGAATTCACAGACTGTCATAGAAGACCTCCTATTTCTTTCTTTACTTTTGATGATTTCACTGAACATGCATAACTAAGGAAAAAGGCACTAACTGCTCAAATTATTAAAATTTTAACTTTATAGGTTATCTGTATTCCAGAAGACGCTCTGAAACATTATCTTGTCTTAACAAAAGTTTTATATAGACGTGGTCAACGAATTTCGTTAACTAGTGGGTAAATAGAATTTGCAACCGCAGTCATGGTCTCTGAGCTGATAGTCGATGCTGCTGCGAACGTCGTCGAACTGGTCGTGCAGATGGTTGTTGTCTTGCAAACGTCCCCATCTGTTGACTCAGGGATCGAGACGTGGCTGCACGATCCGTTACAGTCATGTGATATAGATGTGTGTCATTTCGACTGCTAGTGATTCGAGGCCTTTGGGATCCAGCAAGGCGTTCCATATTACCCTCCAGAACCAGCCGATTCCATATTCTGCTAACAGTCATTGGATCTCGACCAACGCGATAGGCCACAATCCGACCTTTATCAAAGTCGGAAACATGATGGTACGCATTTCTCCTCCTTACACGAGGCATCACAACAACGTTTCACCAGAAAACGCCGGTCAACTGCTGTTTGTGTATGAGAAATTGGTTGGAAACTTTCCTCATGTCAGCACGTTTAGGTGTCGCCACCGGCGCCAACCTAGTGTGAATGCTCTGAAAAGCTAATCATTTGCATATCACAGCATCTTCTTCCTGTCGGTTAAATTTTCGCGTCTGTTGCACGTCATCTTCGTGGTGTAACAATTTTAATGGCCAGTAGTGTACTTTCCACAATGCGTATTTAGGTAGACTTCATGAGCCAAATACAGAAGTATTTCTCTGAGAACACTGTTGAGTCTATAAGCAGAAAATAAATTGCTGTTAATCATGCCGACAAGGGATGGCTCGGCTGCGCAGAGTTCCACACTGGAATCGGAAACGAAAGGGCGGTCATTTCTTACATCGCGCAGCCACGCACTATGCGTAAGTCACTTGTCGACTCACGGACAATCAGTTATCAGGCACTCCTGTCGAGGCGTGAGGGGTGGAGGGTATGGCGTGGGGGGGGGGGGGGGGGGCGGGGAAGTCGGAGCGGTATATCTTCGCAAACAGGAAAGGCAGGTTATTAGATAGCGTAAAAAATTGATTATAAACACGTTTGTCTTTCACAAATCGTGTCTTCAGTGATTGTTTTTTAATACATTTTGGGGCAGTGTAGTATCAGGTTTGCAATCAGTATTGGAGTTCAGAACTAAATTCTGTTGTCTCGGAAGAGCCCGATGCAGAACCCCCCCCCCCCTTACCAACGATTTTTTATTACGCTTTGCGTAACTTTTGCCCTATCCGAAATTAGGCTTTGATTTCAGTTTGAAGTTTTAATGAGTGACATTCAGTGGCTATGGATATATTTCAGGGCAGAAACTGGGCTTACACTCTTGAATGAACACTCAGCAGGAACAGGAGTGACCAACACACAAAGTAATGTGTGTTACGAACGGATTTTTTTTCGCAGTCGTGATACATTTGTATTACGGTTTATAATTTCGTAAAGTAAGTTTTAATGAAAAAACCGTAATCAAGTGGTAGATCAGGAACATAAGTCTAAAATTCGATCCTCAAGTGCCATTATGCTTTGTACAGTTACGTATCTCTTCTTTGACTCCTGGCGGGGACTGATAGCAGTTTTAAGTGTTTTGTCTGAACGAAGATTGCGTGAGTTTTTTTGAAAAAGCGGAAAAAAATTCTGTTAGTGTTGAAATGTCGATTATTTAAGAATCATTCCAAATTCGGAGCTAATAAAACATTTCCTCTTAATTCAATTATCGATGGTCAACTATTTCCTTGTTATGTAGGAAAACATTTTATTGTTTCTCATTTATTTCCCTTCTTTACATGACAGACCTAGCAGTCGCGATCTTCGAAAGAGAGTCCCGTTCACGAGGAGCTAGTCAGAGATGGACAGAAACTCGAATTTGGAAGAATGTGCGAGGAGACGGTTGTGGCCCCTCAAAGTAACCATCGCCTTAATTTATTTAAGAAAATAATGGTAAAACTAGATGTGGATGTCCAGAAGATGATTTGATGCCGCGCTTCGAAGTTCGTGTCCAGTGTCTCACCTCTGGGCCACGTTTCTCGGTGGGGTCTTCAAAGGCTTCCGCATTTTTTAAACAGGGTCTGCTTATTTTAACTGCTACAGCAGTCATCACACACAGTTGTTGGCATCCAGTGAAAACAGGATTCAAATGGTTCAAATGGCTCTGAGCACTATGGGACTTAACATCTATGGTAATCAGTCCCATAGAAGTTAGAACTACTTAAACCTAACTAACCTAAGGACAGCACGCAACACCCCAGTCATCACGAGGCAGAGTGTGGAAACAGGACGTAGATTTTCAGTATTCCATATAATAATTATTGATCGACTTTTAAAAATTGTAAATTCTGTCGTAATCTACCCGTTAAGTGGTATAATATTACTCTAAAGCTCTAATACAGTAATGAGCCATGCTGCGACTCGCGTTGGTGCCGTTTGTAGGTTTCCGCCCTCTGTTGGAGGCCACACGGTGTCGTTTAGTTGGCAGGGTTGCGTTTGTTTGTCTTCTTCTCGTGTTGAATGGCGCCACTCTGTTTCGCAAGCGTTGTCTGTCCGCTTGTGGCAGCAGCGGTGGTTATCGATATGTAATAGCTGTTGCCCTATCTTATAAGGGTGACGTCGTTGTTTTTCCGGATCGTGTGAGTGGGCAAGTTCGGTTGGGGACTCAGGAGGAGCCAGGTCCGCGCAGTGCCAGAACACGCCGGGACCGTTGGCGGCATTCATGGACAGCCTTGTGGAAGGGCTGTGGTCACGAGAGTGCACGACCAAGTTTTAAGATGAGTGCATTTCAATCCAAGTAGAGAGACCTCCACCATTGTGATATCTCGCGATTCTCCAGTGACTTGGGTTTTTGTTGCTGCTCGTTGTGTCGCTGAGGCGAAGAGCAGCGAGTGGATTGCTTGTGGAAGGCGGATCTGATTAGCTTTCCTCGACTTCTTATTACTATTTACTGCGTTCAACTTGTTACAGTTTGTTAAATTCAACCAGCGATAATTTTTCTTACCTGGTGGCCGCTAACGCCCCAGTTATCTGCCCTGGGGGCCGGCTGGTGATTCTTCTACTCTGGAGGTAGTGATTCCTTTCTCGTTCCAGGCGCTCCAAGCAAAGTATTCTGCGGAAGTAGTGCAGACCACCGGTTCTGGCTTTGGTGTATTGTTCCATCGTTGCGTTTGGTTTATCGGACGTCAGGTAGCTTCCGCAAGATTATCATTAGTCACTCGTTAGACTGCCACTATTATAAGTTACCATCTTGTGAAGTGAATGCAGCTCTTGGCTGCCTATCTCATCGCTCGCGAAACTGTTTGTTGCCGGACCTTCTCAGAGGTCGATTCCTGGTGCACCGTCTGTGTCCCCTTGGTTCTTGATTGGCGACTCCATGTTGTCTTGTGCACCACGCCCAGATAACAGGTATACTTGAAAAAAGAGACAGCATTGGTCGTATATTTTTTACTATCGCAAAATCGATTTTCTGTCACTGAGTGACCATCTTCAGTGCTATATTGTATAACTTAAATTACGATGCACTGTTCACTAAGCTTACGGCAATCACATAGATTGAGCGACCTCAGTCTATGTGATTGCCGTAAGCTTAGTGAACAGTGCATCGTAATTTAAGTTATACAATATAGCACTGAAGATGGTCACTCAGTGACAGAAAATCGATTTTGCGATAGTAAAAAATATACGACCAATGCTGTCTCTTTTTTCAAGTATACCCTTGGTTCTTGTAAGACACGTGTGTTCTAAAAGGAGGCCGGATGGACAGTAGTTCAGTGCAATGCTCCTTCAGTCCACGCATACTGCTCTTATAATTTGCCTCAGTACCCTTTAAGGAACTTATGTACTGGTCCTAGTGTTTCAATAATGTATTATTTATTACAATACCTTGCAATCCTTACATTAGATGTTATATGTGTGTAGTTAATAGTTATGGTCGCCTTCTGGAATAAATCTAGTAGTGTAGTGTTCACTGCATGTTAAGGGTTGTGTTACAAAGTTTACCATTATCTTATTTCACCCGTTTGGTGATCAGTTGCCTTTTTTAAATTAATCTTTGCTATTGTATTTGCAGTTTTACAGCAGGTTTCTAATTTTTTAATATTGTTGCCGTTCCTGGTGTGTAAGGCCTTCAGCCGTGATTGTGGTCATTTGCCTTAAAATTGGTTCAAATGGCTCTGAGCACTATGGGACTTAACATCTGAGGTCATCAGTCACCTAGAACTTAGAACTGCTTAAACCTAACTAACCGAAGGACATCACACACATCCATGCCCGAGGCAGGATTCGAACCTGCGACCGTAGCAGTCGCGCGGTTCCGGACTGCGCGCCTAGAACCGCTAGTCCAGCGCGGCCGGCTGCCTTAAAATTCTAATTTGGTATTTGTATTTTAGCAGTAAGCCTTAAAACCTTATTTACTGACCTTCCTGGTGTCTGATGCCTTCTGCTGTGTTTGTGGTGACTTTCAATACCTGATATTTGTTAGTTGCAGCGAGTTTTAAACAATTCTTAATTTATTGCCATTCCTGGCGTGTAAGGCCTTCTTCCCAGATCACAGTGGTTTGCATTTAAAACATTATCTGCTGTATCTCTATTTGACGGTGATTTGCTAAATTGTAACTCACTGAAAACACTAATATTTACACAGTCGTTTATTCCTTCATTAATAACGTGTGGTATTTTTATTTACTGTGGAGTCTGGAGTTACTGTATTAAAATAAATTGTGTACAGCTGTAAAATGCAAGAAATAGTAACTGATAATGGCCTCGTCCCCAATCATAACCGAATCCTGCCTTCCCTTGACTACCAGGTTTCAAGTACGTCAGTCATATTAAAGTTTCGAGGCAGTGCATCCCTCCGAGTGCAGAACACCCAGACAGCATTCATCCAGTATTTGGGAATGAGAGCCCTTGGCGTCTTCCAACGTAGATTACACATAACTTCAAATTTTTTGGAAACTTTTTCTCTCTGACATACCCACAAGACAATGAATGGGAAAATATTTATTGTTTGATACACTTGCGCTGTTCGTGTTGTAAATCTTCAGTACCGTATAAAACGTTTTAATTTATTACTTCTTCAGTACTAACTCTATTCGCAACACGTTTTACAAATGGTTCAAATGGCTCTGAGCACTATGCGACTTAACTTTTGAGGTGATCAGTCGCCTATAACTTAGAACTAATTAAACCTAACTAACCTAAGGACATCACACACATCCGTGCCCGAGGCAGGATTCGAACCTGTGACCGTAGCGGACGCTCGGCTTCAGACTGTAGCGCGTAGAACCGCTCGGCCACCCAAGCCGGAAGGAACACATAGAAAATGTTGTGGGGAAGGCTAACCAAAGACTGCGTGTGTGTGTGTGTTGTCCACAGTATAAGTTAAAGTTAGATTAAATAGTGTGTAGGCTTAGTGGCCGATGACCTCTGCTGTTTCGTCCCATAAGACCTTACCACATATTTCCAAAAATTTTTTTGCGTCACATATTCCAGAAAACTAACTTCCTGAATAATAAGAAGCGTGAAGAATTATCTGATTTTCCCGCGGTTGTTCAATTCTTTAAAAGTCGGGTGTCTGAGAGGGATGTTACAAGTAACCTGCTAAATCGTTTTATACATAATTCAGTATTCTGAGTTTCGACGTCATTCCCATAAATTCAGAAGACAGCAGTACATTGTAGTTACTTATCTCCTTCTTTCCATTTCTAATCTCTTTGACACACACAAAAACATTATAAGTTATGAAAATTTTTATATTAAATTGCTTCAAGAAAGGATCGGAGCCCGAAAATCCACCACCAGAAAATTTTCGCTGCGCTCCAGCTTTGTACCATTTTAAGCACTGGAGGCAAATTATTCTTGTAAGTCTTAGCAACCCCTCACGAATCTGACGTCTGCACCATTGTAAATTTCTGTACGTAGTGCTCCAGTGCCTTATTTTTATTTTTCTTTCTAAGTAAGAGCCACTGTCTATTTTCCCATGATGAAATTTCCAATATCTTGGACTATTTCCATCTCGTACATCAGCACCACACTCCTAAACGTTAACTGCTAAAGAAACCACCAGAAACGATGAATTGTCTTCACGATATGCATGTAGGGACTGAGGCAGCAGTTTCCAAAATGCACACTTTGAAGTGAATGTCAAGATTCTATATACACTGACGGAAAATGAATATGTGGCAGCACGAACACCTGAGTGAAGGCCGCCAAACCGATACTTCACTATTTTCTTCGTTGTGAGGTATGAGGATAAAAATTTAACCATAATGCGAGTCTACAATCAGTATTTTTAGTACAGAAAATAGCCACTCCTTTAGATAAACAATTACGTGAATACATTGTGGCTAACGTTACTAAAACCTATCACCTTGTGGTGAATGCAACACAACATAGCCAGACAAAGTGTAGGTCTACTTCCAGCTCATATTCATCTTTTGGGCTTTGTGAGAAAGGTCGAATACTTGGCATGGACGAGTTTGGAGCGTCATACCAATACATCGTAGAGACAATTAGCTGATTGTAATGCAATGGTTGCACAATGACTGGTGTAGACGGACTCAGGACAAAAGTATGGCGAGGAGAGAAGTCATAGGGGCTTCCAGAAGGACAACATCGCGAGAATATTGTAGGATTGTTCGACTGGCTGTGAGGGATGGAGGAACGACAACAGGTGAGATACGGGCAGTGGTTACCGCTGGCCTGTACCACAGAGTGTCTGGTTGAGATACTGACTTTCCAAGCGTCGTTTACCACTGACATCATACCAAAAACAACAGAGACTTATATGGCATAGAGACGGAGTCAATTGGGGCACTGAGGTAAATTCTGTGGTATTCAGAAATCAGTCTTTACTTCTGTTTATGGCGGTCTGATGGACGCCAGCATGTAAGTAAATGATCTGGTGGAAGTTCACAAGGAGCAGTGATCCTAGAGACCCATAGCGCTACAAACTTCTGCACTCATAACATGGAGAGCAATGGGATGTGGCATCGGAATTGATATGGTAGTGGTTGAAAGGGGTCTGACTGCTCACCATTATTTGGCCAAAAATGTAAAATCGAACACTTCATGACCAGGATAACAAATAGCATATTTCAACAAGATAATGCCAGGCCCTATCTTGCATTTCACATCAGAGATGCCTCAAGCAATGGATGGATCCTTGACTGACCTCCCCATCCCCCTCATTTTCCACTCATAGAGGGTATCTGGGACATCAGCTTGTAGCCAACAACATTCATGATCTGACAACATGTGCCTCAGGCATGGGAAGAAGTTCCTCAAGAAGTGACTGTCAGGCAGTTCCCTTCCATGCCACAACGAATACGAGACTGTATTCTGACTCTTAACCTGATCGTGACGACACACATCGGCTGCGAGCGGAACGAAAACTTTATCACCTTGCGTGACGCAAGTAGTGAGGTACACAGACGACATGCTGGGATGTAAATACAGCTTCTGATATGTACACACAATTGGCAGGTATATAAATGGTAGAGTTTCAATTCTCCGAGATAGTGCGTTAGTGTTGTTTGTCAACTGGAAATTCGTTGTAAGTTCTATGGGAGCAATCTTCGGAGGTCATCAATCCCTAGACTTACACACTACTTAACCTTACTTAGGCTAAGGACGTCACACACACACACACCGATGCCCGAGGGAGTATGTAACGCCGGAAATGCATATCCTCCTATTTACATCTATTGCACTGCAAATTTTTTTCCTTATTTTGTTATCTGAAGATATAACATTTCTGTGTCTTTGTATATTGTAACTGTTTTACTATTTGTATATATTTAAGCATTTATGTCGATGTATAATTGGTTTGTTTTGTAAATATTATTTGTATTTTTACGCTGCGTCTGGCCTAGGGAAAACTATGCTATCGAACGAATACATCGATAGGTCGTGTGGAGAACCAAAGTGTTTAGGATCTTTGGTAGTTTTAACGCTGTCGCGTGGAGCACGGGGAGAGGGGAGTCTGGCTGGAGTAGCGAGTGGAGCAGTTCTGTTGTGTGACGCTCCCGCGAGTTGCCGCGCTTTCGGGGTTTGGCAGCATGTAATTGCGCTCGACTTGCGATGATAGTTTCTGACATGGTGTCGCGGACGGGAATCATTAGCTGGCGCACATCAAGAGCCCGTTTCGTCTGGTGACCGTGTCGAGAAGAAGGCGCGCCAACATCCAGCTTCTGCAACAGCGACAGCCGACAATGAGTGACTGTCGCCACCTCCTCGATCGACGGCTTCAAACCTTCAATCGGTCAACAAGGAAGACAGGAAGCACGTAAAGTTTTAGAACTGTATGGCAGACTTCAGCTTTGAAACTGTTCAAATCACAAAATTACAGCAACGTAGCATGAACCCTTGTTGCTCATTGTTCCAATTGCATTACCAAGCAGGGTCCCTTCCTTTTCCGGAACGAAACCGAGTGTCGTTGAAATTCAAACGCCAGCGTCATTCAATATCACTGCTTTAATTTCACAGTTCGGTTAAGGTATTCATAGCTGGCTACAATATTTAGATTACACAAGCACAAATTAAGAGTGCGAGTTTTGTTACCATATTTTAGCTTACCTGTGACTGCAGATCAGCTTGGTACGTACTAAATTATACTATTGTAATTGTTCAGAATCATTTAATTCAAGTTCAAAGTTAAATCTCTTATTTCCAAATTGCGTAGATTTAAGTAGCTTTTGAAAAGATTTGTTGAGGTAGTCCAAGACTAACCGTATTTTACTGAATTTCGATGTTCTTCAGAAAGAAAGCTGACTATTAACTTCAGTCACTAAATTAACTTTCAATTTTCCGGTTTTATTAATTCTTTTGCTAAATTAAGTCAGAGTGTAGCGAAATTTAGTACTTCTGACATTCAGTTTTCACACTACACGTGCCAACCTTCAGTTGCCACGCTTCTAGTGCTGATTATATGTGTAATAACCTTTCCTTTTCAGTTACTATAGTAATTGTCCATAGGACTGGCGACCGTAATTTCCCCCAAATCTCAAATATCTAATTACCGCTAGTTAATTGTTAACGTTGGCATTTTTCCTTTCATTTAGATTTAACCCTTTCCTCCCTCTTTACCGACAGATTAACTTCGGTGACGATTGCTTCTCCCAAATTTCCATTAGGTACACGCGGTTTAATTTTTCACTGTCATTAAGGTCGATAAGTGAGGGGGAGGTTACAAGTACTCGAACCTCTGACAGGGGGAGCGCGCGAACCGCGGGAATGCGCCTCAGACCACACGGCGACAGCGCGCGGCTCGTGTTGTTCGTGTTTGCTGTTGTTACCAGAGCTAGTTGGGTACATACGAAGCGTTAACAGCGTCGGATGCGGACTAATCATTGTGAAGGAGAGAGAGGTGCCGTGTACGATTGCGAGACAGCGTTATGAGCTATTGACGGAATTTGAAAGGGGCTCTATACAGACTCCACTTAGTCAGGCGGTCGAATCATCCCATATCTAGATCTGTGGAACACTGGTATGTGACGGTGGTTCGATGTTGGACTGCAGGGGAGAGTGAAGGGAGGCACGGATCGCCATATGGTGCACCAAACGCATTGTAAACCGCAACACTTCTGCACCTGCCGGCCGAGAGCAAGTAATGGAGCCCCTAAAATATTTTGTGTCATCTCGCACTATTGGTCGTAAACTGCAGGGAGCCACGCTAAGGGATTACTGTTGCATGTGCAGGCTTCCATTAATGCCCCAACCTAAAGGACTATTTCTGACGTGGTACCGTGATCGGAAAGCGTGAATTGCTGATAAATGGCACAGCTTTGTGTTCAGTGATGAATGACAGCTCAGGAATTACCTGTATGACCATCATCGGCGAACATTGCGATGGCATGAGGAGAAGTGTCATTCTTCAAACGTTCTGGAGCGTCACAGATGTATTACTCCTGCAGTAATGGTATGGGGTGCCATGACATCGTAGCCGGTAATGATTGATGAAACGGTATTAGCGTAACTTTACATTGCGTATATTATGCATCCCCTTGTGGTACCCCTGATGTGACAGTTTCCCGCTGCCATTTTTCAACAGGACAATGCTCATCTGTGCATGACACGAGAGCCTATGAACTGTGTGCACAGTGCTAAAGTACGCCCGTGGCCGCGAAAGCTCTCAGAACTCTACCTTATAAAACATGTCTGGGACCAGCTCGGACGCCAGTTCCATCCAAGTACCTGTACCCAGGAGATCAGGGACAACAGTTGTGGGCCAAATTGTCTCAGGAGAGGGTACAATGGCTTTACGACGACCTTCAAATGGTTCAAATGGCTCTGAGCACTATGGGACTCAACTGCTGTGGTCATAAGTCCCCTAGAACTTAAAACTACTTAAACCTAACTAACCTAAGGACATCACACACATCCATGCCCGAGGCAGGATTCGAACCTGCGACCATAGAGGTCATGCGGTTCCAGACTGTAGCGCCTTTAACCGCTCGGCCACTCCGGCCGGCGACGACCTTCAAAACTGAATCAGAGCACGCGTACATTTGAGAGGTGGTGCGACGTCATAAGTAGGCTCATAATGTCAATTTTTTTTTTGTAAATTTTCAGTCAGTGCAGTAGTATTAAATATCCTTGTCTCTTCCTCCTGTTCCAGATGCTTCACATTTTTTGTCACGTAGTGTATGTAATACACCAAAGGCCTTGCCACAGCTGTAAGACCGGCTCCTGTCAAATCACCAAAGTTAAACGCTGTCGGGCTATGCTAGCACTTGGATCGGTCACTGTCTGGTCTTCCGAGCGCTGTTGGCTATCGTTTGTGAGGCCCATTGAGGAACTACTTGACTGAGAAGTGGCGGCTCCAATGACGAAAACTGACACCGGCCAGGAGAGCGGTGAGAGCAGTTTCTGGCCTAACGCCCCTCCTTATCCGTATCCAGTGACGCCAATAATCTGAGGATTACACGGCGGTCGGTCAGTACAATTGGGTCTTCTGATGACGTTTGGTTTGGTTTTTGGGGCGCTCAAATGCGCGGTCATCAGCACCTGTACAAAGTTCCAATTTTTACACAGTCCAGCCGGCCTCTGGTGGCCGAGCGGTTCTAGGTGCTTCAGTTTGGAACCGCGCGACCGCTACGGTCGCAGGTTCGAATCCTGCCTCGGGCATGGATGTGTGTGATGTCCTTAGGCTAGTTAGGTTTAAGTGGTTCTAAGTTCTAGGGGACTGATGACCTTAGCAGTTAAGTCCCATAGTGCTCAGAGCCATTTTACACAGTCCATTTGTTTTACACAGTCCAATCAAGCCACTCTCACGAATGATGATGATGATGATGATGATGATGATATCACGAGGACAACACAAACACCCAGTCCCCGGGCAGAGAAAATCATCAATCCGGCCGGGAATCGAACCAGGGTTTTCTGAGACCCGTTCGGGCAGAGTGTGGGATATCTTGCTTGTGGGGAGCATGTCTACAAACCTTGGATAATACCAGAGTGGTTGCTCGTGTGTAGTTTTCCGTCTTAGGTCGTTACAAGTCGAAAGGTACATGATTTCCCTTATCACAATTCGTGAGAGTGTCGTCCACCCCCGGTAGCTGAGTGGACGCCGGCACGGTAGCTCAGCGTGTTCGGTCAGAGGGTTAGCTGCCCTATGTAATAAAAAAAAACTGAGTTAACCGATGAATAACGAACTTAAACTGATGTCTTACGATATCCGCCCCGAGCAGATGCAACGAACAAAAGCGCACAAAATGAGATTAAAAAAAAAACATAATGAATTTCCGAAAAAAGTGGTCAGCGCGACAGACTGTCAATCCTAAGGGCCCGGTTTCGATTCCCGGCTAGGTCGGAGATTTTCTCTGCTGAGGGACTGGGTGTTGTGTTGTCCTAATCATCATCATTTCATCCCCATCGACGCGCAAAACGCCGAAGTGGCATCAAATCGAAATACTTGCACCAGGCGAGCGGTCTACCCGACGGGAGGCCCTCGTCACACTACATATTTTTTTTTTATCAAAGTGTCAATCGCGACATTACGTAATTCTCTGGAATATTTTCTACCAATAATTACTATTAAAAACAGTCTTGATCACGATTTATTTAACAAGGTGACCGGTTTCGACCACAACTGTGGTCATCTTCAGACCATTGAGTAGGAACCTCTTTCTGTTGGAGAATCACAGAAAGAGGTTCCTGCTCAATGGTCTGAAGATGACCACATTTGTGGTCGAAACCGGTCACCTTGTTAAATAAATCATGATCAAGACTGTTTTCAATAGTAATTATTTACAAGACATTGATCACTGCTGTTCCCGTAATGCATTCAAAAGTAATTTTTCTACCACTCGGAGGGAACACCCGAGACAGGGGAAGCAGGCGCACGTAAACCTGACGAGATTACGCCCGAGATACAAGGATTAAGATACTTGGGTTTAATCAGCTTTTAAAAGCGGGAAACATTCTTTCATCCGCATTCCAAGCGCGAGAGATTAAACTGGAAAGGAAATAAGTCTGCGAATATTTCATTGCTGGCGTGGCGCAGATGCCAGGGCGGGCGCCCGGGGGCCAGGGATCCGCGGCCGCTGCTCAAACAAAGTTTCTGGCGGAGCGTTAATAACGCGGGACGGACGGGACGGGACGCTGCAGCGGCGGCGGCGGCGGCGGCGGCGGCGGGAGCTTCAGAGAGTGGGCGCGGAGAGAGGGGCTGCGCGGAGAGCGAGAGAGAGAGAGAGAGAGAGAGCGGCGAGAGGCGACACAGAGGCTGCCGCTGCCGGACCAACTATTTCATTCATACTGAGAGGATTACGGTGTTCCTCCAGCCTTATCTGCCGCCCGGGGCCCGACCGGCGCCCAGAAGAGGGCCAAAACCGGCTGTTCCAGTTTCATTATTGCTGCGAAGAATGCTGGAAAAAACTTCCGCCAGGGCGCGACTCTGATTTCAATGAGCGGTGCATTTTTTGATCCGTGCTATTGGGACCCCGTCGCGAGAGCATCCAGTGCCGGGTTGTTCACTGTGCATGTCGTGTGCAAATATTTTGTGGCGTTTGCAGTCTACTGTTTACTGCTTCCCGCTAGCGGTGACCACCACTAGAGACTAAGACGTCGCACTTCTAGTTCAAGAATGGCGCCTGTCAAAAGAGAGTACACAGGGTGTTTATGTAAGCTCCACTGAACAATTTGAGGTGTGGAACCTGGGTTCGGATAAGGCAGCTTAAGGGGATAATAGGAATAAGATCATATTACTGTGTACTCCTTTATATTAACAGAATATTCCGTCGGTTCTTGGTAGAACAACATTATAATAATAAATGAAAAGCACCAGTTTGCTTTTGTTCTACAATATTATTTTTATTGGTAACCGGTTTTCGGCTTACAAGGCCATCTTCAGCCATTTACTGAGTATTATCACCAAAGAAGTTAAATGTTAGCAGACAACATTGGAAGAGAAGTAACACATCTAGAGTGAAGTAGAAACATACAGTGAGTAACATCTTTGCAATGAAATAGTAAAAACTGAACAGTACATAAATAACAATGGAGTTGACAGGAAAACCTTTAGCACAAAATAAGAATAGTATGCCTACATAACAGTTTCTATTGATAAACAAAACTATTGAAATAAGATAAAATTAGTACTAGGCAAGGCTGCATCAAGAGGTATGAAACATGGAGAGTAATACACAACCAATTAAAAAAGAAGAGACAGTTGTCAATGTAAATGTTGTCAATGTAAATGAAAACTTTCAGTTTTCACACTGCACGTGTCAACCTTCAGTTTCCACGCTTCTAGTGCTAATTATATGTGTAATAACCTTTCTTTTTCAGTTACTATAGTATTTGTCCTTAGGACTGGCGACCGTAATTTCCCCCAAATCTCAAATATCTAATTACCGCTAGTTAATTGTTAACGTAACGGCCGCACATTTACTATATTTATTAACTTTACCCCTTTTCAAAATTAATTTCCACCAGTTTCATTTGCATTTTTCCTTTCATTTAGATGTAACCCTTTCCTCCCTCTTTACCGACTTCGGTGACGACTGCTTTTCCCAAATTTCCATTAGGTACACGCGGTTTAATTTTTCACTGTCATTAAGGTCGATAAGTGAGGGGGAGGTTACAGACTTCCCCTTCCATTCCAGCGACTAAGAAATACAGCACTGAGACGATTGTGGACATACACACTCAAGTGCTGCGGTGCACGTCATGTTGTACTCACACCCTCTCACGAACAGCCAAGGGTACGTTCTTCATCAACTCAGGTAGTACTTTTAGCACGAATCTGAAGTACATGTGGCCATTCAGACGGCCAGCTAGAAGGTATGGTTCAACGAGATTGTCGCCTACAATGCCGGTCCAGGTATTCACAGCAAAGTGCACTTGATGGTGTCACTATTCTACAGCGTGCGAGCCACCTTATGGACAAAGTAAAGTAAATAAAACCTGCAGCGTGACTTCCTAGTAATCAGGCTTGTCTTCCATGTTGCCGTGCGGGTAATACAGAATGTACGCATGATAGTTGTAAATAAGCTGGACAAAGCGATAGACAAGTTTACTTTCGTGTCTCCTTAAACTGGCTTCTCGGACCCCAGGTTCCTTATCTCATATAGTTCAGTGGAGCATTCTCTGTCCACTTACACTTTTAAACGCACTTACGGAAACACCACTTACGTTCCGGATTTAGTGCAGACGCTGTTCTTCTGCTGAACGGATAACAGGTGCGTCACAGTGTGTCAGTGAAGTAGCGTGACAACTGGAAACATGCTCCAAAGTAGAGGTAGACGGGACTGTACGACTCAAGTTGGCAAAACGTCCATATAGCAGACAGATCCACTGCGGAATTCTGGTGGTATATGGATTCAATGCAGTGTTGGATCCACCTGTACTGAAATGGAGCCAACGATTTGGCCAAGGCCACACAGCCGTGGCTGATGTCCACATCCTGCACCACGCGATTTCCATCTATTCGCCTAGAGGAAATATGCGACGCAAAGAGATTTCCCAACAATTAGGACATTAACACAGCTGTTCTCCACTGCCCCTGTTACCTAGGAGCGGATGTCTATCGTTGAGGACTTGAATGATTTCCACATCGTTTCGACTTTTATTTGCAGAGACTTGGTTACGACGTCGAAAAATCGTGTCATGTATTTATGTCACTTTGAAGAATAGTCTAATAGTAATAAAAGTTAGTTGGCTTGTCATTGTAAAAATGGAATGTCGTGTGACGAGAGCCTCCCGCCGGGTAGACCGTTCGCCTGGTGCAAGTCTCTCGATTTGACGCCACTTCCGTGACTTGCGCGTCGATGGGGGTGAAATGATGATGATTAGGACAACAGAACACCAAGTCCGTGAGCTGAGAAAATCTCCGACCCAACCGGGAATCGAACCCGGGCCCTTTAGATTGACAGTCTGTCGCGCTGACCACATTTTTTCTTTTTTTTTTTTTTTTTTTTTTTTTTGTAATCTCATTTTGTTCGCTTTTGTTCGTTGAATCTGCTCGGGGCGGACGTCGTAAGACATCCGTTTAAGTTCGTTGTTGACCCTCTGACCCTCTGACCGAACACGCTGAGCTACCGTGCCGGCGTCCACTCAGCTACCGAGGGCGGACGGCTTGTCATAGTAATGAGTACCCCCGTACATATGCGATGAGCTTGAAGGGCAGGACGTTCTATTGTTATCAGGAACAGGGAGTGGTAACTCCGCAAAGCGATGTGAAACGGAAGGAACGCTCAAGGACGTTAACAGGGAAGGTGAATGGTCCACTTTGTAGGAGAAATTTTAGCAAAATATGGTTCATCAAAGGTCCTGCGAGAATATCGAAGGGAGAATTAGTAATTATTAGAAGACAGCGTAACTTTCCACGCGCCTATCCCATTCTGCCGGGGCCGGGCTGGACGATCGCCGTAACAGTCGGGAACCGCCACGTCCTGGAATAGGGGGAAGGTGCAACACCAAACCGGACTTGACGACCCACACCGATTACGACTTGTAGTAGATTAGTTTTCTTAAGTAGAATGTAGTTTTTTCTGCAATATCAGTTGTAGTATGTGCAGTAGTATGAGCGGGCCCAGAGGCACGCTCACTGGGATTGGCTCGGTGGGCATGCCCAGGCAAAATTAATTTTATGTGTATTCTGGCACACCTGCAATGTAGTTTGTTGTTGCCCATAGTGCACCTAAAATTTCCTGTAGCAGTAGAGAAGCTAATACTTGTTAGAATATCATATACGCTGCTAAGACCCACTAATGTATAGTGTGGTAGGTTAATGTAGTATTGATAATGTTGTTGTTGAAATAAAGACTTTTTATAAAAACAACTCTCGTTCATCTGTAAAGGACGTCACGTACAGTACACTAAAGCGATCGTTTGTTGAGTACTGCTCACGTGTCTGGGATCCTTTTCCCGTCGAATTAAAGGAAGACATGAAGCAATACAGACGCAGACTGCTAGACTTGTCAAACACGCTGGTATTTCGGAGATGCTTTGTTAACTCATGCCGGTCGTTGTGGCCGAGTGGTTCTAGTCGCGTCAGTCCGGAACCGCGCTGCTGCTACTGTCGCAGGTTCGAATCCTGCCTCGGGCATGGATGTGTGTGATGTCCTTAGGTTAGTTAGGTTCAAGTAGTTGTAAGTTCTAGGGGACTGATGACCTCAGAAGTTAAGTCCCATAGTGCTGAAAGCCATTTTTTGTGTGATGTCGTTGGGTTAGTTAGGTGTAAGTAGTTCTGAGTCTAGGGGACTGATGACCTCAGATGTTAAGTCCCATAGTGCTCAGAGCCATTTGAACCATTTGTGAACTCAAGTGGGAATCCCTGGAGGGAAGATGATATTCTTACCGCGGACACTTCTCAGAGAACTGACATTTGAAGCTCACTGCGAAACGATTCTACTCCTGCCGAAGTATGTTTCTCATAAGGACCGAGAAGATAAAATAAGAGAAATTAGGGCTGATAGGGAAGCATATAGACACTAGCTTTTCCCTCACATTTTTACGAGTGGAACATGAAAGGAAGTGACAAGTTGTAGTATAAGGTACCCTGTGCCGTGCACCGTACGGTGGCTTGTGGGAGATGGAGACGTAGATGAAACCGAGTTCGTGACCACTCGCACACACCGAGGAATAAACAGTAAATTCCGTTTGTTCCATAGCAGAAGACTTCACATAGTGTAAGTCTGACCAGAAGTGACGTCCGGAATACAGCAATGGTCTTCATAAACCGTCATGTAATACCTTCAAAGATGACTTTAAATGAAGAAAATATCTTATTACTTATAGCGAAGGAAATGAGCAATACATCTAAAAATTAATCGAAGGACTTTATTTATTAATGGGTAAATTTGCGTATCAATTTGATGTGTGATGCGAGGGTGGTAGATGGTAAGATGGTGAGATACACAGCTTTAGAGGTATTTCTCCCTCATTTATGTGACTCGGTATCTAGTTGTAAGAAAAAGTTGCTAATTATCGTAAAGATGCGATTTTCAAGTATTTGTGTAAGTTCGCCTGCTTTCAAGCGTTAAGGTACACCTGGAAACTGGAGTTGGCAATTGGGAGACACCGGGAAACTTAATGGGCTCCGGAACGCCCTATACTTGCAATGTTAAAATAACGCTTATAAATTACATCTTTCCTCACAAAGTATTTGAGGTAGGAAGTTGAACTTTTTACAGATTATTTATTGGAATATGGGCTACAACTTAACACAGGGATTTTACAAAATTTTAGTTCAGTTACTAACGATGATTTTTTTTTCAATTGTAATGAAAATTCACAACGTTTTTTTGCAATTTTTTATTTATATATTCAAAAATATACAGTTTTTTGGAAAAAGGCTGTGTTAAATTATGCGGAAGGTACTGTGTAACATTTACTGAAAGTTTGAAATAAATATGATTGGAAGATCCTTAGAAAACATGTAATTAGTATGAGAAAATAAAAGTTTTGGGAATCGAGCGACAAAGATTGGATTAACTTTTTAGTGCATTCCAGGTCCATAGGATGGATTATCTTCATCCTCTGCAAACTCCTCCTCCAGCTTCCTCTTGTTCCTCCTCCTGTTTACTCTTGCTTGTATTTCTATACTCTTTACAGCCCTGTCTGCAGCCCGAAGGCGTTCCTTGTCTAAAGCAAGCATCGCTCGTACCATGTTAGAACCTATCTTCATTCCCATATTTCTAAATACCTTGCACCATACAATGTTGTTATCATTGAAAGTCGCAACAGCATCATACACACCAAAGTGAAGTGTTTCTATTCCAAAAAATACAGTCTTGGGGATTCTCGACCATATAACACTATTTACACTGTCATTGGGGTTTTGAGTTTTTCCGTGGATACACTTTTTCAACAGTTCAGGTGCTGCTAAGTCTCTGAAAATAGGTTAGCCACAACACATACTTTATCTCACATCACTAAAATGTACCTGATGAACACGGACGTTAATAATAACACCATTTGACAGCAGTTTAACAGCGCCACAGTGGGTCACGCCCATGTAGAACACATTTCAAAAAAAATTTAAAAATAGTTGTAGTCTTCGGAATTGAATAAATTATATATCTATTAAAAGGTAATAGCCTGCAGATGCAGAAAACGCAAACAAGTAAAAATTGAACTTTTCATGATTTTGAGCCTTTCCGGAGCCCCTTAAGGCCCAACACAGTCTGATTGTTGAAAGGCAACAACTTTAATTGAAAAACGGCTGAAGGCCGATTACTTAAAACAACTAAAATAATTTTCAGTTGGCAGAAGGCCCAAAGCTTTATCTTTAAACAATATTTTACACAGGCTGAAGGCCCAAATAATCTAAGACTTAACAAGTAAGGAATTTAAATTTTAAAGCGGCTGAAGGCCCATTATTGAAAAACACAACTACAACAAATTTTAAATATGCAGAAGGCCTAAAGCTTGATCCAAAAAAATATTTGAAATGAAGCTGAAGAACCAAACAATGCAAGACTTGGCGAGTAAGGAACTTTCAATTTTAAAGCGGCTGAAGACCCATTATTTAAAACCCAACTAAACGCATACAAATTCAAATCATCGGCTATAATCCATTAAAATACACCATCAAACACCAATAAACAAAGGCAGTACAGCCAGCTGCGCTCAGAAGTTTCCGGGGATCAGTCTCCACTTGAAATATTAATGTTCGCTTAGGGGAGACAGATAGTCGGCCCAACTACACTCCTGGAAATGGAAAAAAGAACACATTGACACCGGTGTGTCAGACCCACCATACTTGCTCCGGACACTGCGAGAGGGCTGTACAAGAAATGATCACACGCACGGCACAGCGGACACACCAGGAACCGCGGTGTTGGCCGTCGAATGGCGCTAGCTGCGCAGCATTTGTGCACCGCCGCAGTCAGTGTCAGCCAGTTTGCCGTGGCATACGGAGCTCCATCGCAGTCTTTAACACTGGTAGCATACCGCGACAGCGTGGACGTGAACCGTATGTGCAGTTGACGGACTTTGAGCGAGGGCGTATAGTGGGCATGCGGGAGGCCGGGTGGACGTACCGCCGAATTGCTCAACACGTGGGGCGTGAGGTCTCCACAGTACATCGATGTTGTCGCCAGTGGTCGGCGGAAGGTGCACGTGCCCGTCGACCTGGGACCGGACCGCAGCGACGCACGGATGCACGCCAAGACCGTAGGATCCTACGCAGTGCCGTAGGGGACCGCACCGCCACTTCCCAGCAAATTAGGGACACTGTTGCTCCTGGGGTATCGGCGAGGACCATTCGCAACCGTCTCCATGAAGCTGGGCTACGGTCCCGCACACCGTTAGGCCGTCTTCCGCTCACGCCCCAACATCGTGCAGCCCGCCTCCAGTGGTGTCGCGACAGGCGTGAATGGAGGGACGAATGGAGACGTGTCGTCTTCAGCGATGAGAGTCGCTTCTGCCTTGGTGCCAATGATGGTCGTATGCGTGTTTGGCGCCGTGCAGGTGAGCGCCACAATCAGGACTGCATACGACCGAGGCACACAGGGCCAACACCCGGCATCATGGTGTGGGGAGCGATCTCCTACACTGGCCGTACACCACTGGTGATCGTCGAGGGGCCACTGAATAGTGCACGGTACATCCAAACCGCCATCGAACCCATCGTTCTACCATTCCTAGACCGGCAAGGGAACTTGCTGTTCCAACAGGACAATGCACGTCCGCATGTATCCTGTGCCACCCAACGTGCTCTAGAAGGTGTAAGTCAACTACCCTGGCCAGCAAGATCTCCGGATCTGTCCCCCATTGAGCATGTTTGGGACTGGATGAAGCGTCGTCTCACGCGGTCTGCACGTCCAGCACGAACGCTGGTCCAACTGAGGCGCCAGGTGGAAATGGCATGGCAAGCCGTTCCACAGGACTACATCCAGCATCTCTACGATCGTCTCCATGGGAGAATAGCAGCCTGCATTGCTGCGAAAGGTGGATATACTCTGTACTAGTGCCGACATTGTGCATGCTCTGTTGCCTGTGTCTATGTGCCTGTGGTTCTGTCAGTGTGATCATGTGATGTATCTGACCCCAGGAATGTGTCAATAAAGTTTCCCCTTCCTGGGACAATGAATTCACGGTGTTCTTATTTCAATTTCCAGGAGTGTATATCCGATCCGCCGGCAACCAAACCAAGAAACAACGGCGCCACCGACAAGACGACTTTCTTTCCATCGGACCAGTGCACAAGGAACTCCAAAGCCAAAACGTAAAAGGCGTAGCCGCCCACAACCGAGTATGCATAAGCTGTCAAAATTACACACACGTGGTGGACAGCGACAACACAGTGAGGAAAGGACACTGCCTGAATTTTACGCCAGCGGCCAGGGCAGGTAACCGGAAGGCTAACGGCCACAAGACAGAAAATTCCGCTGGTGCACTTGGACTTCAAATAACCAAAATACAGTTCAACTCCACCGGGTGGTGTGGCCAAACATTCACTAACTCGAACACTCGCTGTTGCTCACGGGAATACCCCAAACAGCCAAACATGAAAACCAACGGCACAATGTGAACAGTAGTGAACAGTCTGGCTTCGGTAATTAAATCATCACTCAACTTTGATGTCCTGGGTCGGTGAGCCACGAACCCCGTAGCAATCGGAACAGCTGCCTCACACACTCCGACACCGCGTAGAGACCGCCAGCGGGCCCGGCCCACTGCGCCGCGCTATGATTTCCTGGCTGATCCACACCAATCGACCGACTGCCACACATCGGCGCGGCGACAGCACTAAAATAACTGAGCAGTCGGCAACACAAGCTACACACAGTTTCACGAACACTTGCACGAACGACTAGACAATACTAACGGCAGCGACTGTGCAATATAGTCCTGCATGACAGAGTAAGCGAGCACAATATACGAGTTGGGGCGAGCACACCCTAACTGGATAGGCTACCCGCACTAACACTTGTGACCGAGCATAGAAGCCGTGACCGAATACGTAGCACATAACTTCAAACACATTACACGTGGCACTATCCGTGTGACACTGCAGCCAATACGGGCTTCTTATTTGTGGTGTGTCTCTCTCTGTTATCATGCAGCGCGAGGAAGCCAGTGTAGTAAGACGTAAGATTGAAATCAATGTTTACACACTAAGAAACGGGAAGGTCTAAAAAGCCAAGTATGTAGTACATTTCTGTTGGTTGTAGACGAAAACATTGCGTCTACTGGGTACGTATCGTGCATAAACTGCTCCACTGTATTGTCTTTCCAGTCGGGAACGACTCATTTAAAGAAACACAGTAGCAAGAAATCTCACAAAGATCGTTTCTTTGGCCGTCCTTCCGTTATCTTAATATGCTTGAAATAAGTGAAAAGCAGGAAATTCTTAACAATGTGCGACAAATGTGTGCTACGTACGCGAGTACAACATTCAATCATTAACATAACCGTTTTTGCATAGTTAGTGGAAAGTGTATTATAGAGAAACGGGAATGTTGTGACTCGTCTAATATTTCATTAACGTAAAACATCTCGTTTTTATGGGAACGGGGGTCGGGTTGTTTGGGGGGTGAGACCAAACAGCGAGGTCATCGGTCTCTTACGGGAATGTTTCGATGATTTGCATATCAGTTCTGTATTACTTGTCTCTTTTGTCTATTATCATAGATCCTTCAAGTACTGTGTCATCGCCACCCAGAAAGAGAGCTCGTTTCAAGGAATGGAGGAACAACAGATCATCCGCAGCAGATGAAGTAGATCTGTACATTTTAATGCACCCCGGATATGATGATGATGATGACATCTTAAAGTGGTGGAGCAGACATGAAACACATCTGCCAGGTTTGGCTGCAGTTGCAAGACGTATTTTATGTATCCCAGCAACAATCGCACCTAGTGAAAGGTGCTTTAGTAAAGCCGGCATGTTACTGACAAATTGCCGCAGCCAATTAAATCCGGAACGCGTTAGTGATTTACTGCTGATCAACAATAAATATAATTTTGTTTATGTTGCAAACAATTGAAACGTATGACAAGATATGTCTGTAGATGTTTAATGTACTTTGTATGCTTTCTTTATGAAGATGGTTGTCTTCTAGATTACAGGGAAAGCACTTATTTAATGTTTCCTATAAATGAAAGGAAAAATATATCTTTTGTTTGGAAATGAGACTCGTCTTCTATCTGCGATTGTATTGAAATATCATTTTACTTTCCAGGTGCTTTATGAATTTAGCTGTGTCACGTACCGGTTCTTGGAAATGTTACTTTATTAAAAGAGAGCGAGAGAGAGTGAGAGAGAGAGACATTGGATTTGTACAGTACAGTACAGTACAGTGCAGCGAGCCGTGGCGAGGCGAGGTGAGACGTCAGCGGTGACCGGTCATGCTCGGTTATCCGTGTGTCTGGAATCCGGACAACAGACATGGGGCGAGTACGTGACCGAGCCTTGTCGAGTGGGGCCGGACACGAGCGGATCGGTCCCCCCATCAACTAGAGATGGGGGATCCGCTCCTGAACTAATTCATAGAGTTGAATCTTTCAAAGGAGTGAACAATCAGTGATTCAGAAAAAAAGAACGGTAGCTCCAAACGTTTCCCATGGCAGAAAGAGAGAAAGAAAGAGAGAGAGAGAGAGAGAGAGAGAGTCGGAGCATATCAGCGGCGCCTCTGCTGGTCAGAGCACAGTGCACACCACACAACACAGCTGGCGCCGGCCTCTGCCCTGCTTCTACCTTGGCTGCCTGCATTGTGCAGTGCCCCATTGGATTTTGTGTTTCACATATGCCGTGCCGTCTCTGTGTGTCCTCTGCCACGTGCAGTGTCTGGCGCAGCTTAACTTAGCATCGCACTCTGTCGGCGATCGTTTCAGTCGCACGTCCTGCCCTCTGGGCAGTTGATGTGAGCAACAGGACAGAGAGCCTCCTAGCGGAAAACATAAGAACTACTTGCAACAACCTGCTCGCAAGAGAACGGAAGATTTGTCTCGGAGCGGGTGACAGGTGGCTGTTCACCGCTCCCCCCACCCTCGGAACTCGCCTGCTCAATGCTCACCCCACCGTTCTCGACTCTAGCCAGAGCATTGAGCAAAGCAACTCGGGTGTCACTCTGGTCTCTGCGGTCTTAGCTCACGCAGTAATACAGCTCGCGGCTCGACCTGCTTGACTCAGCGCTTCTGCATCGGAGTTTGTCTCTACTGGATATTGTTCTTCGTAGTAATACCGCTATGTATATTACATTATTGTTATGTACACATCATTTGTTTTTATTTTATTTTTATTTGTTTAAACTGATCAGATTAGGTTCCTGACGACTCCTCTTACTATAGGGTTTTTATTATGGACACTCGAATTTAGCGCTTTAATTACGAGCGAACCGATAAACATATCGCAAAATGTGATACACCAATATTTTCCTTGTTTTATTCTGCGTAAGGCTATATGCAGCACTTTAGTCTTACAGTCAAATTTATATATATATATTTTTTTCTTATTCTGGTACGGATTTTGCGATTTTAGGCGTCTTCGGAAGGAAACGTTCACTTTAAAAATATATGGCTTGCGATGTATTTGTACAAGGTTAATGAAATTTTAATACATTATAGCCAAATATATTGTTAATGTAAATCTCAAGTTACAACATTTTCCGATCACCCAAAAAACCACGATAGTGCAAAATAAATCAATAATCAAAAACTTTGTCATATCGTGGAAATTTCAATAAACAATACCAAATTCTTACTCATTATCTGTGTTACTTCAAAATAGGATCAAATAAGATCAAAATACAGGTATAGTACTGGAATAAACCAAGTTCAAAGGGCAATGTGCCTTCCATTTATTTTCTATTGTGAATGAGTGGTGAGTCATGAAAAAGAGCTAGTTCATTTCAGGGAATGAACAGTTTTGATCTGATCTCTGAAAAGGTTTTGCCCATCTCTACCGTCAACAGGCGAGCTCTGGCGGGTTTTTGAATATATAAATAAAAAATTGCAAAAAAATGTTGTGAATTTTCAATACAATTGAAAAAAAATCATATTTAATAACTGAACTAAAATTTTGTAAAATCCCTCTATTAAGTTGTAGCCCATATTCCAATAAATAATCTGTAAAAAGTTCAACTTCCTACCTCAAATACTTTGTGAGGAAAGATGTAATTTATAAGCGTTATTTTAACATTGCAAGTATAGGGCGTTCCGGAGCACCTTAAGCCTAATTGAAGACAAGGCGGTCTCCCTTGTATGTTTTTCTTCTTTTTTTTAATTAATTGTACCAGCAGTCTTAAATCATGGGCCTTCAGCAGTCTTTAAATTAAACTTTTTTGGTTTTCAAATGTTAGACTTGTTGGGCCCTCAGCCAAGTTACAGAACTTACTTACGTGAGGCCTTCTGTCTTCCGAGTATTCTGTTTTGCGGCTGAATTTTAAGTTAATGGCTTTCAGCCGTTTTTAAATATAAGTGGCAGTGCCCTTAAGGCATAGGATAGTGTGGCATATTCAGCCTATAACTAAGTTCAAAAATTTTTGCTGTACTGTTTGGATAACAAAATAAAGTTATATGTGTTTGAGTGTAGCTGACAGCCTCCTTTTGGCCCCTTTTCACAATCGCAACTACCTGTTCCGTCCTGCGGACTTAAACAGGGCATTTCATTAACGATTCAGAATCGTCTTCCCACATCTGTGGCAAGATACAGTTAAATTTTCAACAAACAGTAGTATCACCTCTATCTGTGGACTGCTTAAGAGCTGAGGTTTTAAACAGAACCAAAGACTTAAACGCTTCTCACTTTTTGGGATGTTGTGGAGAAGTCAATTTGTTTGAGAGTTAGAGTTTGCGTCCATAGCACATGGATCAACAGCTTCGACGCCTTGTTGTAGCAGTGTTCCAGAGCGCTGAAGCCTCAGACATTTAGGGAAAGTTATGAATTTCGACGATAAATCTGCAACTTATGCTTCTAGTTGCTTCCTAGCAGCGACAACTTCATTAATAAATATTACGAACATTGCTCGAATGTGTTGCTTGAACCCAACCATGTTACACCTCAGGAATGGACGGACTGGAATGCTGTTTCATAGCATGGTGTAGCAGACCCATGCATCGGACATCCATCATCAAACTGAGGCCGAACAAAGTCGCCAACAAATGAAGATCGCTTGACATGACTCGTTCCTTGAACGAAATACTATCTATAGCGACTAAAAATAAGGTCACACTTAAAACATTAACTTGTCGGATAGCTTTCTGCTTGAAAATATTATGATGAAGCATTGCTAAATCTATGTCTAAAAGAGCTGGTGACAGGAAGCACCGTATATAACCTGGAGAAAATCTGATTAGAAGCACGTTGTGTGGAGTCGTCCATAGGTATTAATGCCTCCAAGTGGTAACACAGCCCTTCTTAAAGTTGAAAGAAAGGATGGTTAAGTGACTGGTGCTTTGGAAAATCTGGTGGGTAACCAAAGCAGGAACAGGTAACCAATGGCTGAGTGACACCTCCTGAAAACACACGGCAACAGACTGAAAAGCTGTCTGGATACTAGGACCCAGACCAGGCGGTACTTCACCATCCGTTCCTAGCGGAAGGTTTTCCAGCGCAGCTGGTGTAGACAGCGCTACGATAAACATATGGTTAATCGTTTGAGAACTGTCAATATTATTTTTAGCTTACTAAGAATCTGATCAAAAGTATCGAGATACCTCTGTAATGCAGAACTGACCATTAGATGTCTAGAGAGACGATCCGCCAATATAAAAGGAGGTTCGGATTGTTGTGATCACAGCAAAGAAGCAGAGCAGTGACTGCGGAACGGGTCCTTTAGGAGGGCGTAGTGGTTTCGACGGTGGACGAGTCACTGCATTTCACCATAATACCAAGTACATCAGGGACATTTCAACCTTTCTACAGCTGCCTTAGTCGGCTGTTGGTGATGTGAGTGCGAAGTGGAGCCATGAAGGCACACCCTCAGCTAAACCGAGACGAGACAGACCCCATGTATTGGCGGACAGAGATCGTCCAGTCCTGCGTAGGGTGGTTGTAAAGAATGACACGATATGAACGGAAGAAAGCACTCGTGAGTTTCCAAGTGCTAGAAAGTATAATGACTTTATTTAGGGACCAAATGTGATTGGAGCAGCTCCTCACAAGCCATATATTTCTGTACTCGTTGCTAAGCTACGCTCGAGATAGTGTAAAGAGTGATGCCTCTGGACACTGGATGATTCGAAAGGAATGATTCGGTGTGAATGCTTGGAGGATGTTAGCTGCCGTCATGTGCAGAGGCAAGAATGAAGTGCGCAGGAGGTGATCTTATGGTAGAGGGGTGTTTTCGTGGTTATGGTGTGGTCCACATATTGCGTTCAAGGAAACAGTACATGAGGAACGATGTGAACACATCAAAATTTTAGTTTGGATTGTGGAGAAATGTAGGAAGATGCATTACTGACCTTACGACTTATCATAGACATAGGTTAGGGAAAGGCAAACCTACGTTTATAGCATTTGTAGACTTAGAGAAAGCTTTAGACAAATTTTATGAAGACTGTTCTGAAATTCTGAACGTAGTAGGGGTAAACTACCGGGAGCTAAAGGCTATTTACAATTTGTACAAAAACCAGAAGGCGGTTATAAGAGTCGAGGGGTATGATAGGGTGACAGAGATTGAGAAGGAAATAAGAGTTGTAGCATATCCCCAATGTTCTTCAATCTGTACATGGAGCAAGCAGTAAAGAAAATCAAAGAACATTTGGAGTAGGAGTTAAAGTCCAGGGAGAAGAAAACAACTCTGAGGATTGGGGATGGCATTGTAATTCTTCAGAGACGAGAACAGAGTTGCAAGAGCAGTTAAACGGAATGGACAGTGTCTTGAAAGGAGGATATGAGATGAACATCAACGAAAGAAAACAAGGATAATGCAATGTAGTCGAATTAAATCAGGTAATTCTGAGGGAGTTAGATTAGGAAACGACACATTGAAATTAGTAGATGAGTTTTGTTATTTGGGTAGCAAAGTAACTCATTCTAGTAGAAGTAGAGAGAGTATAAAACGTAGACTGGCAACAGCAAGAAAACCATTTCTAAAGAAGATAAATTAGTCAACATAGAATCTAGACCTAATTGTTAGTCTCTACTGAAGTTATATGTACGGATTGTAGCCATGTACGGAAGTGAGACGTAGACGATAAACAGACTGGAAGGGAATAGAAGCTTTTTAAATGTGGTGCTACAGAAAACTGCTAAAGATTAGATGGTTAGATCACGTAACTAGTGAGGAAGTACTCAACAGATGTGGTGAAATCACAAACTTGTGACACAAACTGACTAGAAGGGGTGATCGGCTGCTAGGACATATTCTGAGACATGAAGGGATCACCAGTTCAGTACTTTAGGGAAGCTTTGGGGAGGAGGGGGGGAATGGTAGAGGGAGACCAAGAGATGTATACAGTAAGGAGATTCAGAAGGATGTAGGTTGCAGTAGTTACTTGGAGACGGAGAGGTTTGCACACGATAGAGTAGCATGAAGATGAGCATCAAAGCAGTTTCTGGACCGAAGACCACAACAACGCGAACGCATTTTATGCCATTTTTATTTGTTCAGTAGTGGATCAGTTCGGAGACAACGACTGTTGACATACACTTCAAATATCACACTGTCATAAATTACCACGTGTCAGGCACTTGTTTGTGGACAATAAAATATCTGACACGGACTATCATTCCCAGAGTCTCCAACTTCGCGCAGTGAGTTAAACTGTCGACTCTGATCTAGATCTATGGTTTTCGGCTCTTTTGGAAGAATGGGCTGCCGTTCCTCCATGAACATTCATCCACCCCAATGAAAGAGTCTCGAACCTGACCCAGTGAATTAGACTGTCGAATCTGATCTAGACAGCAGGCTGTATGGTTTCAGCTCTTTTGGAAGAATGGGCTGCCAGTCCTCCATGAACATTCAGTCACCTCACTCAAAGTGTCTGCAGTAGAGATCAAGCCATCATTTCAGGCGATGGATGGACGCACCCGATGTTAATGTCCACTGATCCGTGTGGAGCCCTGTATCGAACACGCCTTACACATTCGCCCCATTGCCTGTACTTTGGTGCTGGCGGTAGTGGTTTCCTTCTGTGGATAGCGAGTGTTTTTTCAGCACGCGCGCTGTGAGCTTAGAGGATAGGTACGGTCAATATAGCCAGGAAGAAGGGAGGTGCTCTCGGCGGCTTGTAGTACTTGAGTACTTGACAGTAGCCATGCACGGAGTGATTGGGGGCAGTGTCAGTCACAATTAGCAATGCGAAGAGAGATGAAGCTGTCCTCGGGTGCCTGGCCGGGAGTGCAGAGCGGGCTACCTATGTGGCCGCTCGCATGCGTGGAGTTACCGTGAGTCTGCAGAGACGAAGCGTTCAGTGATGATGATGATGATGTTTGGTTTGCGGGGCGCTCAACTGCGTGGTTATCAGCGCCCGTACAATTACCCAATCTTTGCTCAGTCCAATTTCGCCACTTTCCTGGATGATGATGAAATGATGAGGAAAACACAAACACCCAGTCATCTCGAGGCAGGTTAAAATCCCTGACCCCGCCGGGAATCGAACCTGGGACCCCGTGCTCGGGAAGCGAGAACGCTACCGCGAGACCACGAGCGGCGGACTGAAGCGTTCAGTGATGGGGTAACTTGTGACTGACAGATTTTTTGATGGTCTACGTCCCATTCACACAAGTCTATTATGACCACAACGAGTATATATTTGTGGCAAGGAATCTGGGAACTGAAGGTACTTTAATCTTTTAGATGCCACACTGCAAGTAGTTTAGTGTAAAATTATGAATTGTATTTATTGTGACTATCCCCCCCCCCCCCCCCGGCCGCCCAAACACACACACAAGGTCTCTTGAGTGTTGTACACTCAACAAAAAAGTTTTGCATCATTTCGGTTTCTAGTGTTCCGGAACGTGTACAGAAAATTCGAATAGAGATCAACATAAACATCAATCCCTCCCTTTTTACTTCTCATGAAAACCACACATTACATGTTGTACAACCAAACAGCGAGAGCTTCAGAGGTGGTGGTCCAGATTCCTCTACACACCGGTATCTGTAATACACAGTAGCACGTCCTCTTGCATTGATGCGTGCCCGTATTCCTCGTGGCATACTATTCACAAGTTCATCAAAGCACTGTTGACCCACTCCTCAACGGCGATTCGGCGTACATTCCTCAGAGTGGTTGGTAGCGCACGTCGTCCATAAGCAGTCCTTTTCAATCAATCCCAGGCATGTTCGACAGATGTCACGTCTGGAGAACATGCTTATCACTCTACTCGAGCGACGTCGTTATCCTGAAGATAAGATGTGCACGATGGGGGCGCGAATTGTCGTCCATGAAGACGAATGCCTCGCCAATATGCTGACGATACGGTTGTCGGAGGATGGAATTCACGTATCGCGCAGCCGTTACCGCGTCTTCCATGACCACCAGCGACGCACGTCTGCCCCACATAATGCCACCCCAAAACAGCAGGAAACCTGCACCTTGCTGCACTCGCTGGACAGTGTGTCTAAGCCGTTCAGCCTGATCGTGTTGCCGCCAAACACGTCTCCGACGATTGTCTGGTTGAAGGCATATTCGACATTCATCGGTGAAGAGAACGTAACGCCAATCCTGAGCGGTCCATTCGGCATGTTGTTGGGCCCATCTGTACCGCGCTGCGTGGTGTCGTGATTACACAGATGGACCTCGTCATGGACGTCGGAAGTGAAGTTGCGCGTCATACAACCTGTTGCACACAGCCTGAGACCGAACACGAAGTCCTGCGGATCCACGAAAAGCATTATTCAACATTGTGGCGTTACTGTCAGGGTTCCTTCGAGCCATAATTCGTAGGTAGCTGCCATCCACTGTCGTAGTAGCCCTTGGGTGGCCTGAGCAAAGCATGTCATCGACAGTTCCTGTCTCTCTGTACCGCCTTTATGTCCGAAATACATCGCTTTGATTCACTCTGAGACACGTGGACACTTCCCTTGTTGAGGGCCCTTCCTGGCACAAAGTAACAATGCGGACGCGATCGAACCGCAGTATTGGCCGACTAGGCAGGAGTGAACTTCAGACAACACAAGCTGTGTATCTCCTTCCTCGTGGAAAGACTGTAACTGATCGGCTGTCGGACCCCCTCCGTCTAATAGGCACTGCTCATGCATGGGTGTTTACAACTTTCAGCGGATTTAGTGACATCTCAGAACAGCCAAAGGGACTGTGTCTGTGATACAATATCCAGTCAAAGTCTATCTTCAGGAGTTCTGGGAACTGGGGTGATACAAAACATTTTTTGATGTGTCTGTTATCTTATGCATCTGGTGTGAAAGTTGTAAGCGGAGAGGTTTCTTGCTAGATATTTTACGTCAAGCGTATGCCGATAAACTGTTAGTAATTCGCTTGTGCTGAAGCGGATCCGTAATATATTGTGTTTGTTCTGTGATCTTACGGAACTTGCAATGCGATCAGCGGCAGTCCGCTCTTTAAATTTTCCCTGTTACGACTATTATGTCTGCGTATAGTGCGGCTGTAGCAGTGGTGACTTCTGTTACTGATAAAAAGGAGCTGAAGGAGCTTTTGTTTCCATTTTTAATATTAAGAGGTAGGCTGTTTCAGGTAAGCTGTTGTTGCGTATCTGGTACCTTGTATTTTCCAGCGGGCTGAGCCTCAAGTACCGAGATCTGTGTGACGGAACTGTTGCTCGGGCTCCTGGCAAGGAAGGCTTCGGTCCAAATTATAGTCTTTACTGTAACGATTACCTTACTCTTCTTACTTACATACGAAATGAATATTGATGCTTTTGTACCTTGTACGGTCCGTGCTTGTAGCAATTTGTGTCCTATGATATCAAATGGAACACGGTACTGAAGTTTAATTTCTTCCGTTTTTTTTCTTTTTGTTATCTTTTGACCATTAGAAATGTTATTCACTAATTTAGTTGCTTGTTCCATTGGACACTGTTCTAAAATTCAAATTAAGTATTCTATTTGGCTTGGGATTATCACATTGGAGCTAATGTATTCACGAAGTTAGTTGTGCAGATCTAATTAATATTGTAGCGTTATTAATAAATGAGTAGTTGTTGTACAGACAACTCAGTCAATAGATTCCAATCTTTCACTTTTTCTATGGGGAAATCTACATACCACACTACAAATAGGAGCCTGTATAGTTTTGATTAGACGGTGTGTTTCAGTTACGACTTAATCCCTTAGTAAAAATCCGAGAAGAAAGGCGACCGAGATAAACAGATTGCTGAAGTACAGAGGAATTGAAATCTGTAATCGGATGTTGGTTGTGGTCATTCAGTCAAATGTTATGACTTACTGAAAATGGTGGCGATCGTTAAAAATTGGGTAAAATTTCAAACTATTTCGTCTTGACTTCGTGGCTAGGCCCAGAGATACTGTAACGACGGTATTTTAGTGACTGAAAGTGAGACATAAAGGGTATCTTCTGTCAGGGAAGACGTGGTGTGTTCCCTATGCTACAGATTGTAGACCTTGGACGCAGCTCCTTCCCGTACTTGACAACAGCCATTTCTTACGGTTGTAAGCTCACTGAAGAGCAACTAGGTAGATGCCACAAATACAGCGCAGCTACTAAGAGCCTCTTTTGCTCATTCCTTATTCTATTAGCTTGCATTCAGAATGACGATTGCCACACGATGCCGCCAGTGCAAACACACTTTGCACTTGGCACGTCGTGCCTTGCACCTTGTCGCATCCTGTCAGTTCATTAACTTTCAGCAAAACGTCGTAATGGTTGTACTCAGTGTGTGCGAGTACATGGCGCCTCGGTCGAGGATCGACAGCGTCGGGCCTGTGGTGAGAAATAACCGCGACCAACCATTAGTCACCTCGATCGCGATCTCGTAAGTTCAGTACCATCTCTCTAGTATCACAGAATCTTCTCATGCATTCCCTCCCAAGCCCAACACCACTGATGTATACTTCCAACAGAATTATACACTCTGGAAATGGAAAAAAGAACACATTGACACCGGTGTGTCAGACCCACCATACTTGCTCCGGACACTGCGAGAGGGCTGTACAAGCAATGATCACACGCACGGCACAGCGGACACACCAGGAACCGCGGTGTTGGCCGTCGAATGGCGCTAGCTGCGCAGCATTTGTGCACCGCCGCCGTCAGTGTCAGCCAGTTAGCCGTGGCATACGGAGCTCCATCGCAGTCTTTAACACTGGTAGTATGCCGCGACAGCGTGGACGTGAACCGTATGTGCAGTTGACGGACTTTGAGCGAGGGCGTATAGTGGGCATGCGGGAGGCCGGGTGGACGTACCGCCGAATTGCTCAACACGTGGGGCGTGAGGTCTCCACAGTACATCGATGTTGTCGCCAGTGGTCGGCGGAAGGTGCACGTGCCCGTCGACCTGGGACCGGACCGCAGCGACGCACGGATGCACGCCAAGACCGTAGGATCCTACGCAGTGCCGTAGGGGACCGCACCGCCACTTCCCAGCAAATTAGGGACACTGTTGCTCCTGGGGTATCGGCGAGGACCATTCGCAACCGTCTCCATGAAGCTGGGCTACGGTCCCGCACACCGTTAGGCCGTCTTCCGCTCACGCCCCAACATCGTGCAGCCCGCCTCCAGTGGTGTCGCGACAGGCGTGAATGGAGGGACGAATGGAGACGTGTCGTCTTCAGCGATGAGAGTCGCTTCTGCCTTGGTGCCAATGATGGTCGTATGCGTGTTTGGCGCCGTGCAGGTGAGCGCCACAATCAGGACTGCATACGACCGAGGCACACAGGGCCAACACCCGGCATCATGGTGTGGGGAGCGATCTCCTACACTGGCCGTACACCACTGGTGATCGTCGAGGGGACACTGAATAGTGCACGGTACATCCAAACCGTCATCGAACCCATCGTTCTACCATTCCTAGACCGGCAAGGGAACTTGCTGTTCCAACAGGACAATGCACGTCCGCATGTATCCCGTGCCACCCAACGTGCTCTAGAAGGTGTAAGTCAACTACCCTGGCCAGCAAGATCTCCGGATCTGTCCCCCATTGAGCATGTTTGGGACTGGATGAAGCGTCGTCTCACGCTGTCTGCACGTCCAGCACGAACGCTGGTCCAACTGAGGCGCCAGGTGGAAATGGCATGGCAAGCCGTTCCACAGGACTACATCCAACATCTCTACGATCGTCTCCATGGGAGAATAGCAGCCTGCATTGCTGCGAAAGGTGGATATACACTGTACTAGTGCCGACATTGTGCATGCTCTGTTGCCTGTGTGTATGTGCCTGTGGTTCTGTCAGTGTGATCATGTGATGTATCTGACCCCAGGAATGTGTCAATAAAGTTTCCCCTTCCTGGGACAATGAATTCACGGTGTTTATTTCAAATTCCAGGAGTGTATATTTTGATATAGATAGTATGAATCACTGTTTCACGTATCTATCAATGTAACCTGTGTTTCACAAAGTCATTGAACGTCCTTGGCTCATTTTTGTAGTTCTCTGTTACCAGAATGTATATCATTGTGTATCTTTAACCTTTTTTTATTAACTCAGGGTGAAATCGCTATCAATCATCTCCACCATTTTCCTAAATAATCAGATACTGCAGTAAATACGTGTGAAGGCGATGCTTTGAGCGGTCGAGTCTAAGCAGGAATTTAATTCAAATCCCAGCGGCGTGTTAATTTGACCTGTCCTGTAGACAAGAGCAAGTTCATTATAATTTTGCAATCGGTGGTTATCGCTAACAACTGGATGGGAGGGCGGTACAACATACGACGACGCATATTGAGACACATCAAAATTCTCCCTCGATATGCGAATGTAAACCGACATAAATTTTTTACACATTTTGCGAGGTATTCTCTGCCATTCGGTTTACAGTGATGTGTCTGTCTTATAAGACGTGCAGTCAAAAATACTGTCAGTAAATTTATTAGAAACAAAGTAATGAGCTTATGTGGAACTTGTCTTGATCTCCTTAAGTGCACTGTCATGCACTAGCAATGCACTTATATCAACGTTGAATCCATGACTGTAGGCATTTATGGACAGCTTCTTTTGGAAAGACGCTCAGCTTGTATATCGTGACCTTCCCAATGTCAGGAATGGTATCAAAACATTTCCATTTGCGAGGTGGCGCAGTTGTTAGCACACTGGCTCGTATTCGGTTCGATGATGATTCAAACCCACATCCGGCTATCCAGATTTAGGTTTCCCATGAGTCCCCTAAATCGCTTCAGGCTAATTTCGCGATGGTTTCTTCGAAAGAATATGTCCGACTTCCTCCCCTATACTTCACTAATCCGATGGGACCAATGATCTCGCTGTTTGGTCGTAATCCCACCCCTCCCGCCGCCACCTGTCCAAGTAAACCAACCAACAAACCAACATTTCCTTTTAAGCATAGTTTCAACTTTTGGTAAGAGCCAGAACGCGCATAATGAAAAACCTGGTGAATAAGACGGTTGTGAGTAGACGGTTACATTTTTTTCCAGCGAAAAGCTCGCGAATCAAAATCGGGGCGTGGCACGGCATGTTGTCCTGATGAAGAAGGAAGCTTACGGGCCCATTTTCCTGGTCTCTCTCTTCATACATCATTTTTCAAAAGATGCAGTACGCCCTGCGAAATATCGGCATTTAAGTTGTTCCCCTTTGATCTAACTCTGATCGCAATGTGCTCTCATTGTCGAAAAAAAAACCACGAGCATGACTTTTGATGTTTCATTTTGACTGATACGCCTCCTTTAAGGCGAGGAGATTCACTGATTTTTCATTGGGAACTCTAAACATTTGTCCCAGCGTCATTTCCGTAGACCCAAGTTTCATCTCCAGTTACATGAAGTCCGAATGCGAACAAACACGATCCTGGAGGTCCGTGAAAACTGACCCACCATTTTCCTTCTGTTTTTCACACTAAAGTATGGGAACAAATTTTGCACTCAATCAAATGCTTTGCAAGGACCCGTAAGAGATTCTAGGTTCTTCGATAAGGTCTGGAATAGTTAGCTACTTGTTTAAACGAATACTGTTCACCATTTTTGACCCTTTTCCTTCTGTTTTTGAAGTTAAACGTTGCTCGCCTCCTGTCTGCTCTATTCCGCTTTTAAATCGCTCATACTACTATTTACATCTTCAGAGTTACAGCATCATCGCCATACAACAATTCCAACATTTCATGAAGTTCTTTAGCAATTTTTTGCAACTTGAAACAGAAATTGTTCGAAAGCCATGATATGCGACAGACATGGTAAGCACAATCTCACTCTAGCGTATGTGGAGAATGACTGAGAAGTCAGAATGTGTTCCATATTGACGCTGCCTATCTTAACAGATCGTGCTACCAGAAAAAAATCACATCAAATCGTTGTAACGTGAACATTTGCTGCTAATAAAAGTCATTCACCTGATTTCTGACCATACCTCGCATATAGAAGCAGGAGAATAAAACAAGGCAGTTTAAGTTAAGAAATGTAAGTTGACGGATTTTGACGTAGGCCTTTCCCGTATAGCGGTGATGACTTATAGTTAGCCTGAACTAGTATCAGGGTCCATTAGGACGTCGTGTTTAAAGCAGTAAAGACTCGCAGTGACTTTAGAGAAAACTTTTGGATACCAGTATTCCGGGGATAGGGTATAGCGGATGACGGAGAATATCCAGATTAAAGGACTATAAATTTGTAGGTAGCAGATAAAGTAAATAAAAGGTATGAAGCATGAAGAGAGCAAATGTTTAGAATCATTGGTGATAGCGTCTTTATTTTCGAACAGTCACTTTAGAAGTTTTGCTATACGAAGCGTGCTGACACTTTTAAAATATACGGGTTGTTACTTTCCATGTTAGAGCTCATTTTAATACTTCTCTTCAAATCACATTAATCATGGAATGGAAACACACAGCAACAGAACGTACCAGCGTGACTTCAAACATTTTGTTACACGAAATGTTCAAAATGTCCTCCGTTAGCGAGGATACATGCATCCACCCTCCGTCACATGGAATCCCTGATGCGCTGATGCAGCCCTGGAGAATGGCGTATTGTATCAGAGCTGTCCACAATACGAGCACGAAGAGTCTCTACATTTGGTAGACAAGAGCTTTCAAATGCCCCCATAAATGAAAGTCAAGAGGGTTGAGGTCAGGAGAGCGTGGAGGCCATGGAATTGGTCCGCCTCTACCAATCCATCGGTCACCGAATCTGTTGTTGAGAAGCGTATGAACACTTCGACTGAAATGTGCAGGAGCCCCATCGTGCATGAACCACATGTTGTGTAGTACTTGTAAAGGCACATGTCCTAGCTGCACAGGTAGAGTATCCCGTATGAATTCATGGCGGTGAATCGAGGAAGTACAGTACATACTGATGAAACTAAAATGAGCTCTAACATGAAAATTAAGAGTTTCCGGTCACATGTCCACATACCATCTTTACTTTATTTGTGTGGAAGGAATGTTTCCTGAAAGTTTGGCTGTACCTTTTTGTAACACCCTGTATGTCGTCGTTAATATTAATCTGATTGTGAAAAAGAAGATGTTTTTAATTAGCTCTTGTCCAAGGAAATTAATTGCGCGGGGTAGGAGAATAATATAATCAATTTGTTTCTTGGTAGTTTGATGCACTGTACGGATGGAAAAGCAGTGGCGGGCCATTCTGATATTACAATGTGGCGGCTTGCATGTCAGGAGGTGAATATTGTAGGCGCTGTTATTAAGTCAGTTTACTTTCCCAACTTCCTGAATCTGGACACGCAAAGATACTAAAACCGGTTTCAGGTGCAGTGCCAACTAAAGGGGCCCAAAACAAACACCCTGATAACCTGCAAGGACTAATAGTTATTATCAACCTCACAGAGAAGTTTTCATCTAATTGAGTTGAGTTCAAGTGGAAAGATCGTAACTACTAGCAGTTGATAACACACTCGGAGATTCTAGTAATTCCAGAAAAATCACGTAATTAGTTTCGCTTCAAACTAGCAATCTACAGGGTGTCTCAAACCTTTCGGGTCCAATCGAAACATGTGATTGGTAGCTCTACAACCGAGAATATTTGGATAGGGAATCAATGGTCATAAATGCACATTTATTGTGTTATAGACATAGCTGAGTGGTCATCACGACGGAATGCCGCGCAAAAAGGCCCGGGACCGATTCCCGACTAGGTCGGGGATTTTTCTCCGCTCAGGGACTGGGTATTGCGTTGTCCTCGTCATCGTGTTGTGTTGTCTTCATCCTCATTTCATCCACCGGGGTGGCGACAGAAAGGGTAACCGGCCACCCCTTAAAGCAGCCTTGCCAAATCCACACATAACCTTGCCGACCCGGCTAAAGTGCGGGACACAGTCACCAGGAAACAGAGAGAGAGAGACATACACAGCGTACACTGCATAACAACGACGCAGCTCATAGTAATTGTTCGAAATGACGAACTCCAGGGTCAATACATTTATTGCAAAGGGGTGGTGCAGTTCTGCCACACATTCGCGAAGATCCGAGATGGCCGCGCGGGATTAGCCGAGCGGTCTCAGGCGCTGCAGTCATGGACTGTGCGGCTTCTCGGCGGAGGATCGAGTTCTCCCTCGGTCATGGGTATGTATGTTTGTCCTTAGGATAATTTAGGTTAAGTAGTGTGTAAGCTTAGGGACTGATGACCTTAGCAGTTAAGTCCCATAAGATTTCACACACATTTGAACATTTTTGAAGATCCTAGATGTCTGCTGTACACTGGAAAAGACAGTGGATGATAAACAGCGTATACCCATGACCACCAAAGAGACATGCTGTGTACAGTTTCGCTCACAGTACGTGTTTCATGTGACAACCGCATGCATCGCACCGGCGCAATAACCTTTACACATTCCTCGTTTCAGTTGTCCATTGGATCAGACAAACTGTGATGTGTCCGTGGTTAGGTGTGTTATGTGTACAGTGCACGACACCTAATCAAAGATGGAATGTTACTCGACACAAATTTAATGCACATTGATGCAAGATGTAATGCCCGTAAGACGTCATCCTAATTGGTAGAAGTTCATCTCCGTGGGTAACAACTTACGGGGGACGGTGTCGTGCACGCCAAAGAAGTCTTCGAAAACCACACTTTAAGAACATGGTGTTGGATCGTGTGGCCGACCACCCACTAACAAGCGCCCATCAACGTGCCCGTGAACTGTTCATTTCTAAGGATACGATGTGGAGAGGACTGGTTCAAAATGGTTCAAATGGCTCTGAGCACTATGGGACTCAACTGCTGTGGTCATAAGTCCCCTAGAACTTAGAACTACTTAAACCTAACTAACCTAAGGACAGCACACAACACCCAGCCATCACGAGGCAGAGAAAATCCCTGACCCCGCCGGGAATCGAACCCGGGAACCCGGGCGTGGGAAGCGAGAACGCTACCGCACGACCACGAGATGCGGGCGGAGAGGACTGGTGTCCAGGTATTACACGACCGTCATAAACAAATTGTGCGAGCACTTAGATCAACGAATTCTGAGCTCTGCGTTCACTCCTGTGGATTGATTGTCCATCGCACCGCTATAACGCCGAACATCGTACGGTTTTCATTGTTGACGGATGAGGCCTCGTTCACCCGTGATGGTGTTTTCAAAAGATGCAACAGCGATGTCTGGAGTGAGGACAATTCCCATGCTATCCAGTCGGTCGGCACCAGCAACTCTTCTCTGTCAACGTATGGGCAAGCAGTCTCCAATATCACCTGATAGTACCTTACTTGCTGCCTCCCCGTTTGTCTGATCCAGTCTACCTGGTGTTCCTGCAAGATGTGTTGCCACAGTTCTTAGCGATCACACCACTTGTTGTGCACAAAAGAATGTGGTTTCATAACGGCGGTGCACTTCGATGTCAGTATTTGCGAGCACCTCCGGATCGCAGACTTCTGGTCGTTTTCCCCTTTGTGTTACGTCAAGACGTTGGTGCATGAACCCCGTAAAATGGGTAAAGTACTGCTCGCTAGGCTCCAAGCTGCCTGCCTCAGTGCACATCAGGAACCACGGATCTTCGAGAGATTGCGGCAGAACTTCACCCGCCGGTTGCCACGTATGCGTTGAGACTGGCGGTTATCCTTTTGAACAGTTGTTATGAGGTACATTGTTATTACGCGGCGTATGTTGTGTATGACCATAACACACTAAATATGCATTTCCCATCATTGGTTCCCTATCTCAATGTAGTCGGTTGTGGACCCTTTATCAGTCTCTGAATTTTCCTCTAAAATGTTAGAGAGAGCCTGTACAACGTTTCACTCAATGACCATTTGTAGAACGATACCAAAGCAATAACCACAAGACTACAAATCACAGCGACGCAACTGGTGTAACTCAAGGAACATTTTCAGCAAATAATTACACATATTGAGCCTCTTGAGTCACTGGCCTTAAGTATTTTCAGTTAAACTCAAGTAAATGACTGCCAGAAAAATATATCACGGTGGTAGAAGATATGTATGAAAGGGCAATGACACAAGTCAGGAGGAGTGGAAGTGCAACAAAGGCATTTCCAGTGAGAGCAGGACTGCATCAGGGATCAGCCCTCAGCCCATATCTCTTTGACCTTGTCATGGATGTACTAGTCAAAGATGTGAAAAAAGAGGTACCTTGGAACATGATGTTTGACGATGATGTTGCAATTTGTGAACCCACCCAGGAGGCGCTTCAAGACAAGCTTGAACATTGGAGAAAAGTTGTAGAGGAAAGGGGAATGATATTAGCAGGGTGAAAACAGAGTATATGTGTACAAAGCATGCCAAAGATCTATATATTAACCTGCAAGGAGAACAACTGACGCTGGTCAAGAAATTTAAATACCTAGGCTCCTGCATGCAAAGTGATGGAGGACTAGAGGCCGAAATACAGCACAGGATAAATAGTGGATGGATGAACTGGAGGAAAGTGAGCGGTGTGATAAGAAGATTAGGTGCAGAATGAAAGGAAAGCTTCACAAGTCTGTGGTGAGGCCTGCGATGCTGTATAGTGCAGAAACTTGGCCAATTACAAATTCCCAAGAGAAAAAAAAAAAGATGGAAGTGGCAGAAGTGAGAATGTTAAGGTGGATGAGTGGGGTGACACGAAAGGATAGATTAGGGAAAGATTACATCAGGGGAACAGTGAGAGTGGAGCCCATAGGGAAGAAGATCCAAGAAAGTAGGCTAAGATGGTACGGCCATCTGCAGATAAGAGCGGAGTACTACGTCGGTAGAAGAGTTGAAGACCTAGAAATCGAAGGATCAAAGAGAAGAGGAAGACCGAAAGTGAGGTGGAAAGACAGGGTAGCAGGAGACCTACGGGAGAAATGATGGCTTCAGAGAAGAAGCAGTGGGTAGGCATTTATGGAAGAGGATCCAGCAAAAGCCGGCCGGAGTGGCCAAGCGGTCCTAGTCGCGACAGTCTGGAACCGCACGACCGCTACGGTCGCAGGTTCGAATCCTGCCTCGGGCATGGATGTGTGTGATGTCCTTAGGTTAGTTAGGTTTAAGTAGTTCTAAGTTCTAGGGGACTGATGACCTCAGCAGTTAAGTCCCATAGTGCTCAGAGCCATTTGAACCATTTTTTTGATCCAGCCAAGCAACGCCAATCCCACAAGACGTGGGAAAAGGCTGAGATGACGATAATGATGATGATGATGAGTCTTGACCCAGTTAAAATCATGACCTGGTGTATCAGTCTCCCCAGTACACAAACAAGAACTGAACGTTAAGCCAAAACATTACGACCACTGCCCGTTGCGACGTTAGATGCCACCTGTTGGCGTTGCGAACATGTGACACGGTAACAGAAGTATGTAAGCGGAGCAGACACGGAAGGGGGATCACCATAGCGAAGATATCGGATAAAGGGCAGATTATTATTATGTAGAGCCTGCGAACGAGTATCTCGAAAATGGCGAAGATGTTCGGATGTTAACCTGCTACTGTTGTGAGCATCTGTGGAAGGAGGTAGAAGGACAGTGAAATTACTACCAGGAGCTGAGTGGTTGGACGGCCACGACTCTTGACAGAACGTGGAGTTCGGAGGCTTGTCTCTTCTATAAAGTAGGATAGGTGGCGATGTGTGGCATCTCTGTAGAAAGGCCACACTGCTGGTGCAAGGACAAGGGTTTCGCACCACACCATTCATCGAACATTGTAGAACTAGAGTTCCGCAACAGACCACACTTAAGTGTTCGCATTCTGACCGAATGACATCTTCAATTACGACTGCAGTGGGACTGGGACCATAGAGAGCTGACCGTCAATCGCCGGCTGCTATGGCCGAGCGGTTCTAGGCGCTTCAGTCCGGAACCGCGCTGCTGCTACGGTCGCAAGTTCGAATCCTGCCTCGGGCATGGTCGTGTGTGATGTCCTTACGTTAGTTAGGTTTAAGTAGTTCTAAGTTCTAGGGGACTGGTGACCTCAGATGTTAAGTCCCATAGTGCTCAGAGCTATTTGAAGCTGACCGTCAGTCAATGGAAACATATCGTCTCTTAGGCGAATTACACGTTTGCTACGCTAGGTCAATCGTTGTCTCCACAAGCGCCGTTATTGTGCAGAGCTCCACTGGTGGGAGCAGTTTATGCTGCGAGAGACATTCTCCTCCGCTTGCATTGGATCTCTGGTAGTAATCGAAGACACGTTGACGGCTGCTGACCACCTCCATCCCCTCAAGCTTGATGTCTTCCCCAACGGCGATGTCATGTTTCAGCAGTGTAACTGTCCGTGTCTCGGAGGCGGAACCGTGCTACAATGGTTTGAGGAGCATTTTAGTGATCTGATGTTGATGCCACTGCTACCAAACTGGACTGATGTAAATCCTGTGGAACCCATCAGGGTAGCTACTGAGTGCCATGACTACCTACGCAGATCAGCAGACCGTTATTTAAGCGAATTACTTGACCTGTGCGTGCACATCGAAATTACACTTACCTCCAAAAACGTGTCAACTATCTGTAGGATACCTGATAGGCATGGCCAGTGGCGGCTTTAATTTTGGTGGCATGGCACTCCGCCGGCACCACTAACAACTTGGGCTGCCGGTATCGACCTGATCATATATCTGGAGCTAGGGTCTTCAGTCAAGGCACGTGTTGTTGGTTTGGCGGGCCCTGGTACAGTCAGCTGGAGTGCATGTGGCTGAAAGTTGTTGCTTTTGGGGGACCCTTCCTGTCCGGTATGGGCCTCAAGAAGCAGCGAGTGGCTAAATCGGTCGGAGGCAGGTCTTGCCGGCTCGCTTAATGATTGATAGCAGAGAATTGCGGAAGAGTAGTGGATGTCGTGTGAAACCTGGTCTGGTCGGCAAGTTCCCGGCCTAGACTGCAAGCTTAAATCTAACGGCACCTCGAAGACAACCCGTTCGGACTGGAGTTACTAACACCCCGGCTTGGAAACCTCGAAATTACGGCTCCTTCACACCTGATTGGAGTTAAGTGTTGTTTTCTTTATTTTTTGGGTACTTGTTTTCACTTATCTGTGTCAATGTGGAATGGGAAATGTTACATCAACGAGCCTCCGGGTGATTGTGCGTATGATTGTCGGTCAGTATAACTGAGCGTAATTTGTTGTTCCATGCCATATCCCGTGCAGTTGTACCAGTATTTTCTGTTATAAATTCACTTGACGAAACTAAATCTGTAACAGTCTATGACCGGCCGTGGTGGCCGAGCGGTTCTAGGCGCTTTAGTCTGGAACCGCGCGACTGCTACGGTAGCAGGTTCGAATCCTGCCTCGGGCATGGATGTTTGTGGTGTCGTTAGGTTAGATAGGTTTAAGTAGTTCTAAGTTCTTGGGGACTGATGACCTCAGATGTTAAGTCGCATAGTGCTCAGAGCCATATGAACCATCTGAAGTCTGTCAGAGGCAAGGCACCCTTTGCAGACGTGTATGCCTTAATCATTGCATCAGCAGGCGATGTTATTTCGTCATGTAATTTACAGGTAGTTTAAGGAGTGTTAAGCTCGTATGTGTAGTTGCTTGTGCAAAGTGTTCAAATTTCGTACATCTTGGCCATTCTCATCTGTAGCCTTATTTGCGCAGATTATTACTCCTTTCTGATGTGTGTTGGCAGGATAGCTTTGGCAGCGGACGACGCATTCCTATAGCCTGAGCCCAGAAAGGTGATGTGTTTGGCTTCCTCTCAGGCTGCACTTCCGACGTCTGGGTTGGCCGACAGTCTCTTGCCTCTACCAGCCGCATCGTGGTGGTTCAAGATAAGTACAGTTGATCGTTTGATGCGTAGCGTGGTGGAGTGTCGCCGATTAATCGGGAATTATTTAGTGAATTCAGTAAGCTAAAGTGGTTTAAAGCGTGCTCTGCAAGACTGAAGTTCCTCCTCGCCATACCTGCTCTGTAACTACTCCTTTAAATCTTGCACCCTTACTGCTACTTCTGGAGTGCATTAAGTATTAAGACATTTAACCTATTAATGTAAACTATCGAGCGTTTTCTTTATCCAGTCATTAGCTATCTGCACTCATAGTGAAACTTCCCTACTTCGTCCCTGCTGGCTGTGATAGCTGCCTGCTACATTTCTCAGCTTACCTTGTATTTTGGGCAATTGCATATTTATTTAAGGGGAGCCGGACGTGCCTATACTGCCCATGTTAAAATCACTAAGTTTGAGGAACATTTATGAATAAACTACCAAACAGAAAAATTTGAATTTTGTTTTACATATAGAGTGATTTAGTATTGCAGTTATGACAGAGGGATTTTGGAGTATCTTTTCTAGTTTGCTTCCAATTTTTTTATTAATGACCCAAATTTTTTTTACAAATAATTGCTTTATAATTACACTGAAATGAAACTACTGAACATATTGCCAAATGGCTGTGTTACAATGTTAGTTTGACCACTAGGAGTGCTGTATAAAAATTTCATCTCTCTACCTTGAGTGGATTTTGAGAAAATGTTCCTTATATTCGAAAAATTCTAATTTACGGGAAATGGTCATCAAAGTTTCTCAATACATTCCTGCACTATAGGATGGATTATCGGGGTCTTCTTTTTCATCCTCCAAAAGCTTCCTCTTCTGTCTTCTTTTCTGGCCTGTTGTTCCATCATACTTCATATGCCTTTCTCTTCTTTCTGCTCCTCTTATCCTTTCTCTGTCAATATTTCTTAGTGCTCGTACAGTGCCCAGCTGTAAATCCCAATGCCTTCAGAACTTCACACTTCACACTGTTCCCTTGGTTGTAGGTTGCTATTGCATCATAAATGCCAAAGTGCAGTGTTTTTATGCTTACAAACACCGTTTTAGGAATAACTTTCCAAATCAAATTGTTTACGCTCTCATTAGGATTCTGCGTCTTTCCATGTAGACATTTGTGTAACAATTCTGGCTGTGCTAAGTCATGAAAAATTGGTTTTATTGCATTTATTCCAGCTGCTGGCAAACCATGTTTGTGATCATAGTCCTTTTTTGCATTATATTTGCACCAGGAATCTTTTGGGCACAGGCTGTGTTGAGGGTATTCCTTGGAAGAGGCAGTATGAAGGAACAATGCCCACACTGCTTTTCGCATGTCACTAACATTACTTGTATTTTGCGTTATAGCATACCCATAGTATATCTGTAGACGTTCAATCACCTCATCAGTAAGCCTGATTCTCCCTCCTATTGTCTTTCCATCACTGAGCTTACTTGAACCCAAAGTTTGTTTGAGCCTTCGAAGCCGTGCACCCATACGCTTTTGCACATGCCCAATGCATTCCAACTTTTCGACTACAAATTCATTTCCATATGGTTTCAGTTCCTCTATAGTCTTGAAACCTTTGGAGTCACCATCCCCAAGGTAGTATTTGCTAGAAGATGTCACAGGGCTATGGCTGGCCATGTGTTGCTTAGCAGAAGAACGCACTCTTTCAGTAATTGTAGTATCGCAACTTGGTATTAGTGTTAATTTTCTTTTCCCTACGTTCTTCCTCTTCTTATATACACGGTTACTAAAACGTGGCATCGTAACCAGAACAACGCTATACACAAGAAATATAATACTACCAACAACAGGCGCAACACTGAACTAATTCGAAACGGTAAACAGCAAAGAGACGATGTTCCGCGCTCTTAGCGCTTCATTTGTCACAGAAAACAATGTAGCCAACCCTTGCACACTCGCTGTATGCGTAACATAAGGCGCCGTACGCGTAACAGGCCGAGAAAATCCCAAGCAGTTCACCAGGAAGTCACGAGAGGGTGTTAGATGCATTCAGCAGCCGCCCATTTCCTCTGCAGGCGTGGGGGAAAATGGTAATAACTCCACTTCTAGGGCGAGTAGAACAATAATTAAAACTTACATTAAAGAGGAATGTTCCAATTAATTTTCGGTAGCAAATAAAAAATCGTAATTTTTTGGATTTGACCACCCCCGGCTCCCCTTAAGGGTCATTGCCAATGTTTCTGCTGGTGTGTACCTGTCGGTGGGCATATTTAAATTGCATGCCCTCCCTGTTTATGTTGTTTTTTGGGCAACCTAGATTTATTATGTTATAGAAATCAAACCATAACTTCGATCTACTTGTGGATTACATCAGCTAAATGCTAATTTTGTACCGCAGGCCAGTATTTTCTAACCAATAATTCATTCTTCTCTTTAACTTACGGTATTACATTCTATTATGTTTGCTGACGAGTGTGTTCATGCATATAAAATGTCACTGCTGTTTCTCGGTCTTCGTAGAACAATTCTGGGAAAGCGCCAGCTGTGGAAAATTACTGTGTACGAGCATTTGTGAAGCTGTCGCTTGCAAACGCCAAAAATTTAACAAAAATATTTGTGCTATAGGACTGAAAATATTCCCAACGTATTCAAGGACATATAACACAATCACAACGCCTGATGAGTGGATTACTTGTAAGATCGGAGTAACTGTATACATGAATAAACCTTTTTCAATAACAGTTAACATTTTTTTGAGTCATCAGTCTTCTGACTGGTTTGATGCGGCCCGCCACGAATTCCTCTACTGTACCAAAATTTTCACCCCAGAGTAGCACTTTAAAACTACATCCTTAATTACTTGATGGATGTATTCCAGTCTCTGCCTTCCTCTACAGCTTTTGCCCTCTATAGCTCGCTGTAGTACCATGGAAGTAATTCCCTGATGTCTTAGCAGATGTCCTATCACTCTGTCCCTTCTCCTTTTCAGTGCTTTCCACATTCCTTTCCTCTCACATTCTACACAGAACCTCCTCATTTCTTACCTTATCAGTCCACCGAATTTGCAACATTCGTCTGTAGTATCACATCTCAAATGGTTCGATCCTCTTCGGTTTCGGTTTTCCCACAGTCCATGTTTCACTACCATACACTGCTGTGCTCCAAATGTACATTCCCAGATATTGCTTTCTAAAATTAAAGCCTATATTTGATGGTAGTAGACTTTTCTTGGCCAGGAATGCCCTTTTTGCCAGCGCTAGTCTGCTTTTGACGTCATCCTTGCTCCGTCCGTCATTGGTTATTTTGCTACCCAGGTAGCAGAATTCCTTAACTTCATGTACTTTGTGACCATCAATTCTGATGTTATGTTTCTCGCTGTTCTCGTTTCTGCTACTTCCCGTTAGTTTCGTACTACTATCGATATTATGAGTGATGGATGAACTGAATGTCAGTAGAAAACCTTCGTCACTCTAACTCATCAATACCACTTATATACACTGAAGGAAAAAACCGCAGCACAAAAAAAAAAAAAAAGAAATTAATGTAGAGAAATGAAATTGTGGGAAGACATTTGTCTACGTGACATATTTAAGTGTTAAACGTTGCAATTTCACAGGTTACTGTAAGAATGACATAAGCCGTTGCAGATATGAAATGCTGGTACATTAGCTAAGAAATGGTTCAAATGGCTCTGAACGCAATGGGACTTGACATCTGCGGTCATCAGTCCCCTAGAACTTAGAACTACTTTAACCTAACTAACCTAAGGACATCACACACATCCATGCCCGAGGCAGGATTCGAATCTACGACCGTAGCGCCCGCGCTATTCCAGACTGAAGCGCCTAGAACCGCTCGGCCACAGCGGCCGGTGGTATGTTAGCAACCGGTATAAGGACCAGGAAGGTGAATCTGTGTTACAGCTGCCGGATTTCAATTTGTGAATGTAGTTCCATGCCTGGTGCACTTAATCTGTCAATACAAGGATGGTAAACGTCGATTGTAGCTGTCGTCCGGTGATGTCCCATATGTGCTCGAATGGAAACACGTGGTGATCGAGCAGGCCAAGAGAACATGTGGACACACTGTACAGCATGTTGGGTTACAACAGCGGTATGTGGTCGAGTGTTGTCCTCCTGGAACACACACCCTGGAGTGCTGTTAATGGATGACAGCACAGCAGGTTGAATCACCAGACTGACTTACAAATGTGCCGTAAGGGTGCATGGGATAACCACGATAGTCCTCCTGACATCACACAATGTCGCACCCCATACCATAACTCCAGGTGCGGGTCAGTGTGCAAGCACGCAGTGCAGGTTGGTTCCAGGCCCTTAGCTGGCCTTTTTCTAACCAACACGTGGCCATCACTGACACAGAGACAGAACCAGCTTTCATAAGAAAAGACAACAGATCTCCACCCAACCATCCAACGAGTTCTGGCTTGATATCGCTGAATTCGAAAAAGGCGGTGGCTGGGGTCAGTGGAATGCACTGGCTCGGAGCTATTCTTGAAGTAATCGATTTGCAACAATTCGTTCTGGTGCCAATTGTTGCTCAGATTAATGCTGCAGACATAGTACAATACCCTTGTGCCGTATATAGAACGCGATGATCTTCCATTTCGGTACTGCCACGTGACGTTCCGGAGCTTGGTCATCTTGCGACCACAGATTCTCGTGACCACCGCTGCGTGCAAATACTTACAGTGTCCGCATTCCCGTCAAGTCTTTCCGCAACATCTCAGAAGTACATCCAGCTTCTCAACCATATTATACGTTTTTGTTCAAACTCAGTGAGGTTTTGGTAGTGGCGTCTTTGTCGCCTTAACACTTTCCACACTAAGCCCGTACGCAGTACGTTCTCTCAAACCCACCACTTTCGACGGAGCCCTCATACCGTTCGTTGCTTTGTTTCCCACGCATTTGTAATAAGAAAACTTAAGCTGCACGTTTCGTCAATTTAACTGAGGGCAAGAGTAGTCCATTTATGTTCCGACGGAGGTTAGTATGAGTCTCCAGTTTGAGCGAAGGCAACGGTGTTCACGGGCTCAGTCGCATAACTTCCGATTTGGGCACAGTGTACTTTGCGTGTTTGCGTTTTGTGCGCAGCTTGGATGCTTTTGATGGTTCTTTCGGAACAGAGGAGGAAAAGTCTGATGTGAATATTAATCACTAACCTTCATATGTATTTTCTGACGCTTCCAACAGCTCTGGTACTGGTTAATAGCAATGGAAAACATCGTTACGAAATAAAATGCTTTTACCATAAAAGCAAATATTTGCTCAGATTATTTTGATATTTTGATAGCGGTTTATAAGTATATTTATTAATTTATGAACAGATGAAGATGAGGGTTTTAGTACTGCTACTTGTCCTGATACATGGCAAAACGTGATCACTGATGTGAGCAACTAGTCAGGAGTTGACAACCAGCCGGATTCACCAGTGTTCAGTAGTGTTAGTGGTGTAACTTTGCAAATGGGTGAAAACTTGTAGTGAATTTGAATGCTTGACAGCGTTTTTCGACTAAATATGAAACAATCAGGTATGCAGGACTAAAATTCATGGAATGAATAAGAAGTAATATACGAGTATGAAAAGGAAATATGTTTGGCAACGGTGGTCAGTAGTAAAGATATATGAAGTGTACTTGTTTTTCTCTGTCATTTTGCATATGAGTGTAGTAAATTTGTCGAAAACAGGTGATTATTGGTCAAAGGACGCTTTTATAAACACTTCATGGGCAAGCAAGATAATGAGTAGAGACAGACTTACTTTATTTACTAATTTTCTTTAAGTTGCACTGGCTCGACAATACGAAATTCATAAAACGAGTTCAGCCAGGATTTGATCTAGTGCACAACATTAGGCCTTTCCACCGTTCTTCTATCACAAAGTGTAATAACTCCAAACCACATGTGAACTTCACAAAAGATGGAGGAATATGGCCCTTCAGAGACAGAATAGGATTCAGAGTGTATGCGAAAAACAAACCAAATAAATATGGACTCAAACTTTGCTAACTGTGTGACTCAATAACAAGCTTTGAATTGTGATAATTACAGAAATAAAGCAAACAATATAGATAACTCTGTCTTGTCAGTAATTAGGAGATTGTGTGGAGATTATTTTGGCACAGCACACTGCATTTATATGGATAGGTTCTATGCAAACGATGCCGTGTTGGACTATCTGTTGGGTGTAGGCAGTGTAATGAAAAACAGGACGGGTCTACCTAATGAAATGAAGACTATGAAGCTTAGGAATGTGGAAATGATGTTTTGGAGGAAGGAATATTTACGTGCTGTATAATGCGGAAATCAGCTAGGAATTTGTACTGTCTTTCCACCAAACATCAAACAATTTCGAACGTTACTAGTGCCAGAAACAGAGAATGAGAAGTAGAGAGACGTAAAACAGATGTTGTAAAGGACTATAACAAGTGTAAAACAGGAGGAGACAGGGTTTAGCAGCATACCAGCTGCTATCCTTTCTGTCGGAAGAGACTGAAACTGTAGAAAAAGGTTTCCTTTTACTTATTTCTTTTAGCAGCAGTGAATTCTTAGGTTGCGTACAAATAAACAATCAAAAAGTCAACATCTCTGGTGTGCTTCATGAAGGCCTTAGTTGAGCAGTCAGCAACTCATAGTGGTATGGAAGGACTTCAAGATTCACAACGTGGACCAGCACCCAGTGTTGACAGAAAGCTTGAGCGACATTTCCAGAAAAGCTCCCAGCTACAGCACGTAAACAAAATGCAGCAAGGTGCTTTAAAGTGTGTGCTGACAAAGGGTAAAAGAAACTGGGAAGAAAAGAAACACGAAGGTGGTGTAAGCAGTGTAATGTGGGTCTCTGCGTACCAGCATGTTTCAAAGAGTACCACACCCGAATAAATTATTCTATATAAAATATAAGCTGCAGTTCTGTATTGAATTTTTCTTGCATGCTCATGTTTTTTCAAAAATGTGTGCTTTTGTACATGCTTATTTCCTTAAAACATTAGAAGTAATGAGCCTTAGAAGTTAGATTTTTTTCTTTTTCTGGAAATACATTCGATTTTCTAAATTCTAGAAAAAATATCATTTACGTTCGCAAAAAAATATATAGTAGCATTAGAAAGAAGAAGTTTCGAACTTTAATGTAAATAGTTTACTATCTTTACATTTTATTCATTACTTCTATTAAAAGTGTATGAAACTGCTTGAAGTGCGTCAGTCCTTAGCGGCAAAATATATCTGTATGGCTTAGTGTGGAAGGTATTAAAGGCATTCTTCACTAACACCAACTCACCGCATCGAATCTCAGAACTAACGACCACGACCGTTACAGCGTGTACTTCAAGCAAACCAGATTTGCATCGTCATAGTGGCCCAACAAGCACCACTCTTATGCGAGAAGCGTGAAATCTGAATAGACGTCGTCCTTCAGGTGTGGAAACGCCTACAAACTTTCGTATACGTTGCACAACTCTTTCTTCCCGTTGTGACTTTTTTCCGTGATTCTAATACTTCTCAAGTCAACATTCCTATTTTCAACACATAATAATTGCACAGGGATGAATGAGGTATCGTTGTAAAGGTTCTTTAACCGTCTTATGATGTTGCATACGGATTTTGCGCTAAAGCGTAATAATTGTGGCAAATTTTAACATACAAGAGACTATTAATTGTCATAAGCAACAGGCCTTCATAAAAGCCCAGTTTCATATCTACACTTCTGGAAATGGAAAAAAGAACACATTGACACCGGTGTGTCGGACCCACCATACTTGCTACGGACACTGCGAGAGGGCTGTACAAGCAATGATCACACGCACGGCACAGCGGACACACCAGGAACCGCGGTGTTGGCCGTCGAATGGCGCTAGCTGCGCAGCATTTGTGCACCGCCGCCGTCAGTGTCAGCCAGTTTGCCGTGACATACGGAGCTCCATCGCAGTCTTTAACACTGGTAGCATGCCGCGACAGCGTGGACGTGAACCGTATGTGCAGTTGACGGACTTTGAGCGAGGGCGTATAGTGGGCATGCGGGAGGCCGGGTGGACGTACCGCCGAATTGCTCAACACGTGGGGCGTGAGGTCTCCACAGTACATCGATGTTGTCGCCAGTGGTCGGCGGAAGGTGCACGTGCCCGTCGACCTGGGACTGGACCGCAGCGACGCACGGATGCACGCCAAGACCGTAGGATCCTACGCAGTGCCGTAGGGGACCGCACCGCCACTTCCCAGCAAATTAGGGACACTGTTGCTCCTGGGGTATCGGCGAGGACCATTCGCAACCGTCTCCGTGAAGCTGGGATACGGTCCCGCACACCGTTAGGCCGTCTTCCGCTCACGCCCCAACATCGTGCAGCCCGCCTCCAGTGGTGTCGCGACAGGCGTGAATGGAGGGACGAATGGAGACGTGTCGTCTTCAGCGATGAGAGTCGCTTCTGCCTTGGTACCAATGATGGTCGTATGCGTGTTTGGCGCCGTGCAGGTGAGCGCCACAATCAGGACTGCATACGACCGAGGCACACAGGGCCAACACCCGGCATCATGGTGTGGGGAGCGATCTCCTACACTGGCCGTACACCACCGGTGATCGTCGAGGGGACACTGAATAGTGCATGGTACATCCAAACCGTCATCGAACCCATCGTTCTACCATTCCTAGACCGGCAAGGGAACTTGCTGTTCCAACAGGACAATGCACGTCCGCATGTATCCCGTGCGACCCAACGTGCTCTAGAAGGTGTAAGTCAACTACCCTGGCCAGCAAGATCTCCGGATCTGTCCCCCATTGAGCATGTTTGGGACTGGATGAAGCGTCGTCTCACGCGGTCTGCACGTCCAGCACGAACGCTGGTCCAACTGAGGCGCCAGGTGGAAATGGCATGGCAAGCCGTTCCACAGGACTACATCCAGCATCTCTACGATCGTCTCCATGGGAGAATAGCAGCCTGCATTGCTGCGAAAGGTGGATATACACTGTATTAGTACCGACATTGTGCATGCTCTGTTGCCTGTGTCTATGTGCCTGTGGTTCTGTCAGTGTGATCATGTGATGTATCTGACCCCAGGAGTGTGTCAATAAAGTTTCCCCTTCCTGGGACAATGAATTCACGGTGTTCATATTTCAATTTCCAGGAGTGTATATTTTACGAAGCTAATTTATTGCTCCAGAATAAGAGATTTCCTTTTCATATTATCTTATAACAAACACCACTTTGTTCTGAAGTACTTACAATTTTTATACAGCATATCACAGACGAAAACCGTGATTACTACGTAAGTTGCCTTCCTAAATGAATATACTTTTTGAAACGACAAACATATTTGTCATTGTCGCCTTGAGCTGCGATTTACCTATAGGTATAACGGCGTAGTAGCTGTGGTCTAGGGGTAGTCGGCTCTCAGCCGTGGCAGCGTGCGGACGGCCCCGCGCGCCGGCCAGTGCTCCGCTGCAGGCGTTGTTTACTTCCGCGTCGTAGCTTTAAGGCTTGTGTCCGTCCACCGTGAACAACATGTAGAGCGCTTACCGCCGTGCGAACCTTAAAGTTTCCTTCCCAGCTGAACATGCGCGACCTCGTGCCCATGAAGTTGAAACGTTCATACGTGAAGAAGTTCGTTTAGATCCTAACCACGCTATCGGAATCAATTTTTCGATCATGAGTAGTATCGTTTATATTAAAATGACCAACACCGAGGTGTGTGAAGATGTTATTCGCCGCCATGCCAATGGACTTAAGTTCAAATACTATGATGGTCACGTCGGAGCTGTAACACTTGAACTCGCAGAGTACGGTCAACGCACGATTAGGGTGTTTGATGTACCTTTTGAAGTGCCGAAGGACGAAGTTGTCTCTGCGTTACAACCATACGGTAACGTCGTCGGTTACGTAGAGGAAAATGGCAAACCTTCACGACCTACCACGTCCTTAATGGTGTGCGTCAGGTCAAAATTGAACTGAAAAAACATATACCGTCATATCTGACAATTGGCGGGGTGCGAGTCATTGTCATGTACGAAGGCCAACTCCGAACATGTTCGGGTTGTGGACAAGAAGGCCACGTCAGATCGGCCTGCATGCGACGCCGCCTGATTCAGACGCCGGTCGAAGAGGATGCGTCCCCAGCGGTGATCACTCAGATCCCTGTCACATATGCCAAGGTTGCCAAGGAAGGTAGCACCTCTCCACAGGGTCTTCCTGCTTCGTTGACGTCGTCTGATCAGGTAGATTCAATCGCTACTGAGAATCCTTCTGAGGTGCCACAGACACCAGATCCTGACCTGCCGAATCTTCGCAGCAATGTGACTGAAAATACTACTGAGATGGACGTTGATCCGGGAGTGGTACCTACTTCTGCTTTCCTTCAGACTGGTCCGGAGTCAGACGAAAGCCACCCGCAATCAGACTCTGAACGACATGTTCGGAAACAAGGGACGACACGAAAGAGAAAGAAACGTAGCCGTACACCCCCTGATGAATCCATTCTACGGATGGATACCAGGGATGCAGACCCGAAGATGGACGGCAAACCGCTCTTTGATGACCAAAAGTCTGATGCGAACGACCCGCCACAGACGACCATTGGCAACGACCACCCCTCCTTACTGACGCCGTCGGCCCCACAGGTCGACGTTGACGAGAGCCTATCCAATGAGACGAAAACTACGTCTCCTCTCCACGTGGATGATGTGCACAGCCGGTGCCCTACCGCAGAATCAGTCTCCTGGGCAGACGACGTGGAGATCGACGGGACTGGGGTGGACGGTGCTGATGATGGGGCGCCCCCATCGGTTGCGACCGCGCCCGCAAACTCTCCACAATAGCAGCCTCTTCAGTGGACCGGCAAGATCGACGACCTCTTGCTCCTGAAGAAGAAGCCCCACCTGTGCCTGTGGGACTCCAACACCAGCATTATAGTGTCGCAACGATTAACCTCGCGACCATTCGTGCACTCCACAAACTAGCACTGCTCCGCGACATGATTTATGATGCGGACATAGATATTGCCCTTTTTCAGGAAGTGCATGTCGCCGATTTTTCACCACCACATGGCTTTACGGCGCATCTTTCTCCCACTTCGGACTCCGGTAGTGGTGTTGCCATCATCTTACGCGAAGGTCTTCCTGCCGAAGATGTCCTATACCTCCCCAACGGCAGAGGTATGGCCCTTACTCTCTTTGGTGTACGCATCGTCAACATTTATGCGCCGTCGGGCTCCAGCTACCGTCGTGAACGCAATGCCTTCTTCGCGAATGAAGTTACACCCCTTTTTCTGGGACCACACGATGACTGGGTCATGGGAGGAGACTTCAACTGCACCCAGCGACCTCAGGATCAATTGCCGCGTCACTCGCCGTGCGCAGCTCTGGAAACAGTCGTCACGCGGCTCCAATTTGTTGACACGTGGAGACATGTTAACGGTGTTCTTTTGGGCTTTACGTACCACACTACGCAATCCTCTAGCCGCCTGGATCGCATCTACATCTTGCGATCCCTAATTCAACACACTCGACAGGCTGAAATCTGGCCTGTTGCTTTCTTAGATCACGAGGCTTACTTCTGTGATGTTGTTCTCACAAGACAGGCAGTATGGAACGGTCGTGGTTTATGGAAACTGAACACGGCACTTCTTAATTCACCTGACTGTCGACTTCTAATAGAAGACACTTGGATCACATGTAATAGACGCCGACCCACGTATCCGTCTACCATATCCCGGTGGATCCAGTGTGCAAAACCTGCTCTTCGAAAAACTTTGATCCGGTATGGCAAAGATGTTGTCGCCTGGAGGAAGAGTACTATGGACTTTTATTACAGGATCCTACGAGAATGCTCCACGATGCCAGCCTCCCCTGAGCGCCATACAAGGATGAACCATGCTAAGGCCCAAATCTCCAATCTCATGCGAAGGCATTTGGAAGGAGCGATAGTACGATCTCGTACTGCTGATCGCATGCCTCATGAACATCCGTCGATGTACCATATCATCCAAGAACGCCAAAATCGACGCCGAAAACTGATTCACGTCCTAACAGATCAAGAAGGGCGTCGCTAAGTAACCCAATCTGCAATAGGGAATGTGCTTCACGCCCACTACCAGCAGCTATACGCCGCGATTCCACTTCCCCAGAGTTGATCGAGGAAGTCACACGGCTCAACTTCGGTGGTATCCCAGGAAATGCGGCAATTGACTTGATGTCAGAGGTGACTGATGAAGTCTGCGATGCGATCCGGGCAGGAACCATCAATCGCTCCCCAGGACCTGACGGTCTTCCCCTCGAATTTTATCGCCCCTTCCGTGATTTGTTAGAGTCCACCTTCACCTCCATCTGTCGGGAACTGATGTCTCCGGGAGTACCTGTGCCGGACGCTTTCATGGAAGGAATTATTATTCCTGTACATAAACCGTATGGTGGCAACCATATCAGTGATTATCGGCCCCTCACCCTCCTTAACAGTCATATGAAAATCTTCACTCGCCTTTTGGCGGCACGACTTAAAAACTTTGCCCGACAGTTGTGTCGCCAGACCAAGCATCTTTGGGAGGGATAATAATATCCGTACGGCTTTATGCCGCTACAGGGATATGATCGCCGTTACCCAGGCACAACGCCTCTCTGGGGCACTTGCGTCTTTGGACTTTAGTCAAGCTTTTGATAGGGTTGACCATTCGTTCCTTACGGCCGTTCTCCACCATATGGGTTTCCCAGTCGCCGTTATCACGGTAGTATTGCGCCTTCTGCGGGGTGCCTCGTCCAGGATTATGTACAATGGCAGACTCACTCCACCGATAAAAATAGGTCTATCCGTACGTCAAGGTTGCCCTCTATCAGCAATTTTGTACGCCTTTTCCTTGGAATCCTTGCTATGTGGACTAAGACAACGTTTGGTAGGGTTGTCCATAGATCGCTACCGATTCTGTTGCACGGCCTATGCTGACGATGTAGTCATCTGCTTACGTAATGCCGACGAGGTTCGAGCTGTTTTGACGTGGGTAGCGACTTATGGAAAGGCGTCATGTAGCTCTCTAAACGTACGTAAGTCACAAGTTATGTTCATTGGCACGGGACTTCCCGTGGAGTGCGTTACACCTCTCACCACCGTTGATACCATTCGCTGTTTGGGAATAGATTTTTCATCTGATCTCCGGCGTTCAGCCACCATCAACCGCCGACGCCTCCTTTTAATGACGAGAGCAGGTCTTATAGACCATCGCCTTCGATCCCTATATATTCTCCAACGAGCTCGATATGTCAATATATATATCGCATCCCGGGTTCCCCATGTAGCACAAGTTCTACCTTTCCCGCTTACTGTGGCACGTCGCATGTTGGCAGCGATTGCATCTTTCGTCAGCTCTGGGCTGTTGTTCAAGGTTGACTATGCAACCCTTACTCTTCCCCGTGAACGAGGTGGGATAGGTCTGTTTCACGTGCCGGATAGAGCTCGCGCCCTATTTGTCAGCTCCCAGATGACGGTATGGACACGTTGCCGAACGAGCCTCACTGGTCTCCTCCTGTCGGCATATTCGCCGCTCTCACTGTCAGCCCCAGTGATGATCTCGGATGTTCCGGCCCAGTTCCATTATATATGGTACTTCTTTCTTGAACTCAATTATCTACGCCTCCCCTTACACACACCGCTTTTACTCAAGACAAAGGAAGTATACAATGTCCTCCAATTAGGTCGTCCACCTAACCCGATTGAACAAAAGTTCCCCCAGGTTGACTGGCGTCATGTATGGCGCGCGGTGTTCGCCTGTTACCTTGACACGAATGTTCAATCTGTCTGGTACCTAACTGTCAATGGTAAGCAAATCAATCAATTTCGCCCTTATCGTATCCACCTCGCCCAATCACCTCTATGTTCCACGTGTGGAGTGCCAGACAATGATGAACATCGGTTTGTTTGCGGACCGGCGGCGGAGGTTTGGCACTTGGTTCGACGTATTATGGCTTTTCTAACGCGGGACATTCCGGATCGGATTACTCCCCTTTCATTATTATTTCCGGAACGTGACTATTTTCCTCGGACAAAGACCAATGCTGTGAATTGGATTCGCGGACATGACATTCACTACCTATTTGGACAAACTGTAGACACTTTACTCGAATTTTGGACATACCTCAATGACCGTCATTATGTCGTTGTCCGTCACACAAAATACAGACAATTTTTCTCGAACTTCCTTGGGAGTGCTTTCCACGAGCCGCCTCGCAGCTGGAATGTGTTAAGCCAAGAGAGACGAAGATTTCCTGTTTGAACCAATGAACATTTCTGAACAATTCAACGGAACACATCAATTTCAAGAAGACGTGACTCAACATATTACCAGCGGGGCGCAGATGGCCTCTGATCAAATACGCAACAAAACTACACAAAACAATATAAAAAATATAATAAAAATGAAATTTAAAAAAAGGAAGGTTTTGTTGTTTGTAAGGATAGCCCTAACCTTGATTTCCCATATTTCCCCTGGTATATAGGCAGCTCTCTGGAGTAAGTTTAGCCAGGAGCCAACGCCTGAAGTGGACCAGATTTTTTTTGTTATAAGATGAAAAGTGGCGGTGGCATTTAGGTTTTTTTATTTTTAAGGGGCTTTCAAAAAAGTAAAAAAGAAATAAAAAACCATAAAAAACAAAAAACAAAAAATAAAAACAAAAAAAGAACAAAAAAAGGGGTAGCGTCTTTGATTCATAATCAAAACGTCTTCGGTCCCGGGCTCGATCCCCACCACTGCCTAAATTTTGATAAATAATCAGCATTGGCGGCCGAAGACTTCCGGCATAAGAAGTCAGCCTCATTCTGCCAACGGCCTTGTCAAAGAGGGCGGAGGAGCGGATAGAGGTTCACGGCACTCTCTTGTACTAGGGGTGGGAAATTGCCCCTAAAGGCGGAAGAATCAGCAATGATCAACGACTTGAGGACGCAGAAGGCAATGGAAACAACTGCATTAAACACACGTAACGTGTATCCACAGGACATGTGGCCTGTAATTGAAGAAGTGTCATGATGATCTCTCCATTGGCAAAATATTCCGGAATAGTCCCCCATTCGGATCTCCGGTAGGGGACTACCAAGGGGAGGTTACCATGAGAAAAATACTTTATAATCTACGAAAGGATAACGTTCTACGAGTCGGGGCGTGGAATGTCAGAAGCTTGAACGTGGTAGGGAGACTAGAAAATCTGAAAAGGGAAATGCAAAGGCTCAATCTAGATATAGTAGGGGTCAGTGAAGTGAAGTGGAAGGAAGACAAGGATTTCTGGTCAGATGAGTATCGGGTAATATCAACAGCAGCAGAAAATGGTATAACAGGTGTAGGATTCGTTATGAATAGGAAGGTAGGGCAGAGGGTGTGTTACTGTGAACAGTTCAGTGACTGGGTTGTTCTAATCAGAATCGACAGCAGACTAACACCGACAACGATAGTTCAGGTATAGATGCAGACGTCGCAAGCTGAAGATGAACAAATAGAGAAAGTGTATGAGGATATTGAAAGGGTACTGCAGTATGTAAAGGGGGACGAAAATCTAATACTCATGGGCGACTGGAATGCAGTTGTAGGGGAAGGAGTAGAAGAAAAGGTTACAGGAGAATATGGGCTTGGGACAAGGAATGAAAGAGGAGAAAGACTAATTGAGTTCTGTAACAAGTTTCAGCTAGTAATAGCGAATATCCTGTTCAAGAATCACAAGAGGAGGAGGTATACTTGGAAAAGGCTGGGAGATACGGGAAGATTTCAATTAGATTACATTACGGTCAGACAGAGTTTCCGAAATCAGATACTGGATTGTAAGGCGTACCCAGGAGCAGATATAGACTCAGATCACAATATAATAGCGATGAAGAGTAGGCTGAAGTTCAAGACATTAGTCAGGAAGAATCAACACGCAAAGAAGTGGGATACGGAAGTACTAAGGAATGACGAGATACGTTTGAAGTTCTCTAACGCTATAGATATAGCAATAAGGAATAGCGCAGTAGGCAGTACAGTTGAAGAGGAATGGACATCTTTGCAGGGAAGCTAAGACGAAATGGCTGCAGGAAAAATGTGAAGACATCGAAAAAGATATGATTGTCGGAAGGAGAGACTCAGCATACAGGAAAGTCAAAACAACTTTTGGTGATATTAAAAGCAACGGTGGTAACATTAAGAGTGCAACGGGAATTCCGCTTTTAAATGCAGAGGAGAGAGCAGATAGGTGGAAAGAATACATTGAAAGCCTCTATGAGGGTGAAGATTTGTCTGATGCGATAGAAGAAGAAACAGGAGTCGATTTAGAAGAGATAGGGGATCCAGTACTAGAATCGGAATTTAAAAGAGCTTTGGAGGACTTACGGTCAAATCAGGCAGAAGGGATCGATAACATTCCATCAGAATTTCTAAAATCATTGGGGGAAGTGGTAACAAAACGACTATACACGTTGGTGTGTAGATTATATGAGTCTGGCGACATACCATCTGACTTTCGGAAAAGCATCATCCATACAATTCCGAAGACGGCAAGAGCTGACAAGTGCGAGAATTATCGCATAATCAGCTTAACAGCTCATGCATCGAAGCTGCTTACAAGAATAATATACAGAAGAATGGAAAAGAAAATTAAGAATGCGGTAGGTGACGATCAGTTTGGCTTTAGGAAAAATAAAGGGACGAGAGAGGGAATCCTGACGTTACGGCTAATAATGGAAGAAACGCTACAGAAAATTCAAGACATTTTCATAGAATTTGTCGACCTGGAAAAAGCGTTCGACAATGTAAAATGGTGCAAGCTGTTCGAGATTCTGAAAAAAGTAGGGGTAAGCTATAGGGAGAGACGGGTCATATACAATATATACAACAACCAAGAGGGAATAATAAGAGTGGACGATCAAGAACGAAGTGCTCGTATTAAGAAGGGTGTAATAGAAGGTTGTAGCCTTTCGCCCCTACTCTCTATCCGTATATCGAGGAAGCAATGATGGAAATAAAAGAAAGGCTCAGGAGTGGAATTAAAATACAAGGTGAAAGGATATCAATGATACGATTCGCTGATGACATTGCTATCCTGAGTGAAAGTGAAGAAGAATTAAATGATCTGCTGAACGGAATGAACAGTCTAATGAGTACAAAGTATGGTTGGAGAGTAAATCGGAGTAAGACGAAGGTAATAAGAAGTAGTAGAAATGAGAACAGCGAGAAACTTAACATCAGGATTGATGGTCACGAAGTCAATGAAGTTAAGGAATTCTGCTACCTAGGCAGTAAAATAACCAATGACGGACGGAGCAAGGAGGACATCAAAAGCAGACTCGCTATGGCAGAAAAGGCATTTCTGGCCAAGAGAAGACTACTAATATCAAATACCGGCCTTAATTTGAGGAAGAAATTTCTGAGGATGTACGTCTGGAGTACAACATTGTATGGTAGTGAAACATGGACTGTGGGAAAACCAGAACAGAAGAGAATCGAAGCATTTGAGATGTGGTGCTATAGCCGAATGTTGAAAATTAGGTGGACTGATAAGGTAAGGAATGAAGAGGTTCTACGCAGAATTGGAGAGGAAAGGAATATGTGGAAAACACTGGTCAGGAGAAGGGACAGGATGATAGGACATCTGCTAAGACATGAGGGAATGACTTCCATGGTACTAGAGGGAGCTGTAGAGGGCAAAAACTGTAGAGGAAGACAGAGATTGGAATACGTCAAGCAAATAATTGAGGACGTACGTTGCAAGTGCTACTCTGAGATTGAGAGGTTATTAGCACAGGAAAGGACTGATGACCAAAAAAAGAAAAAGAAGCCTAACGTGCTCACTGTAGCAGGGCTCAATGCAATTACGATAAATTCTCAGCTGATTGACACTGCGAAAACCGTTGTAATAGCACGGGCAAACTTAACACCATCTGCTCCAAACATTCATTTTCAGTTGGCATGGAGACATGCCTATTAAAACTGCGTTTACTATCATTATAAAAACTCGCAGGGACAAACGCTTCGAAGGGCAGGATTGTATTTATCAAATCTCGTCTCTACTCACGGTCATTTATATGTAGGCTTTTCAACCGGAACTAAATCAAATAATGTTTTTGTCTCTCTTAAGGAAAATAAAAAACAAAAAGTACACGAGGATTACTCTCTTACGTCAAATATCATTTACATCGAGGTACTGTAATGCTCTGTAAAGTATTTTGTTGAAAGTTATGCGCATAGAAATGTATATGTAAGGATGTACCATAAACTCATGATCATTACTTCACATCGTACGGTTCGTTTTTCATGTTTCCCTTCATTCCCACAACTGCTCTTATTACAACAACTACCCTTATTCCAAATACTGTCATTATTTAAAACTTTAAAAATGCGAAAATTTTGCACGTGTCCCCTGGTGATAATTAGTTAACAACAAACTACAAACTTGTTATAATCAATTCTGCAGGGCCTGCTACAGGAAGGCACTGTATAAGAAGTCACTCGTGACTTTAACTAAAGATTTGGTTTCGATACAAATCTAAATGTTTTTGAAAAACTAATGGAACAAAGAAAACATGCAATTACACCTCCATTTACTAGATTTTGATCGGTATAGTTGCTGTTCACAGATATGAAATAAGTTGATAATGGACCATAGAATTCAGAAACAAGTAGCTTGTTCCTAAGTTGGGACATTCCGCTAACTGAAGCCTTTCTAGGGTAGAGCGAACACTGGAATAACTCACATTCCAACGTCTTCTCGTCTTTGCTTCGACAGCACAGCCACCTAGAGTTCGTTGAGAGTCTCGCAGACGTTCTTCTCATTAATTAGTGCTGGAAATACCTCTGGCTCGCTGAGTCTAGCGCCACTTGCTGCAGTTACAACACTGACCAGCCCTCCCACCCCCCACACCCTCAGCTCCCAACAGCGCTTCCGAGTTCTACACTTAGCAAAACTATAAAAAGTGGCACCTGCGACCGAATGAACTGACGTTCGCATTCCATTCACACTCTGGTCTGGTGCTGCCACGCTCGTTGCGAGCGGCCGTAAGCAACGCAGGTTAGATTAGATTAGATTAGTACTTGTTCGATAGATCATGAATACGACACTTCGTATTGATGTGGAACATGTCAGGTTAATAAAAGGTGTCTATACACGATATTACATTACACAAAATATTACATGACACTTAATGTTTTTTTTGTGGGGTTTGGGAAATTACCCACTTACTATATCCAAACATTCATCTAATGAGTAGAAGGAGTTGCCATTAAGAAGTTCTTTTAATTTCCTTTTAAATGTTGTATGGCGATCTGTCAGACTGATGCTATTAGGTAAGTGACCAAAGACTTTTGTGGCAGCATAATTTACCCCCTGTAACCTCCCCCTCACTTATCGACCTTAATGACAGTAGAAAATGAAACCGCGTGTACCTAATGGGAATTTTGGAAAAGCAATCGTCACCGAAGTTAATCTGTCGGTAAAGAGGGAGGAAAGGGTTACATCTAGCTGAAAGGAAAAATGCTAATGAAACAGGTGGAAATTAATTTTGCAAAGGGGTAAAGTTAATAAAGAAAGTAAATGTGCGGCCGTTACGTTAACAATTAACTAGCGGTAATTAGATATTTGAGATTTGGGGGAAATTACGGTCGCCAGTCCTAAGGACAATTACTATAGTAACTGAAAAAGAAAGGTTATTACACATATAATTAGCACTAGAAGTGTTGCAACTGAAGGTTGACCCATGTAGTGTGAAAACTGAAAGTTTGTCAGAAGTAATAAATTTCGCAACACTCTGACTTAATTTAGCAAAAGAATTAATAAAACAGGAAAATCGAAAGTTAATTTAGTGACTGAAGTTAATGGTGAGCTTTCTTTCTGAAGCACATCGAAATTCAGTAAAATACGGTAAGTCTTGGACCACCTCAACAATCATTTCAAAAGATACTTGAATCTACGCAATTTAGAAATAATATATTTAACTTTGAACTTGAATTAAATGATTCTGAACAATTAACAATAGTAAAATTTAGTACGTACCAAGCTGAGCTGCAGTCACAGGTAAGCAAAAATACGGTAACAAAACTCGCACTCTTAATTTGTGCTTGCGTAATCTAATATTTTAACTGAACTTTGAAATAAAGCAGTAAAATCGAATTTGAATTTCATTCCGGAAATGAAAGGGACCCTGCTTCGTAATGCAATGGGGACAATGAGCAACAAACGTTCATGCTAAGTTGCTGTAATTTAGTGATTTGAACAATTTTAAAAGTTTGAAAAGCTGAGGTCTGCCATACAGTTCTAAAACTTTACGTGCTTCCTGTCTTCCTTGTTGGTTGATTGAAGGTTCGAAGCCGTCGATCGAGGAGGTGGCGACAGTCACTCATTGTCGGCCGTCGCTGTTGCAGAAGCTGGATGTTGGCGCGCCTTCTTCTCGACACGGTCACCAGGCGAAACGGGCTCTTGATGTGCGCCAGCTAATGCTTTCCGTCCGCGACACCATGTCAGAAACTATCATCGCGAGTCGAGCGCAATTACATTCTGCCAAACCCCGAAAGCGCGGCAACTCGCGGGAGCTTCACACAACGCACCTGCTCCACTCGCTACTCCAGCCAGACTCCCTCTCTCTCTCCACGCGGCAGAGTTAACACTACCAAAGATCCTACACACTTTGAATCTTCACACGACCTATCGATGTAATCGTTCGATAGCAGTTTTCCCTATGCAAGACCCAGCGTAAAATACAAATAATATTTACAAAACAACCAATTATACATCGACATAAATGCATAAATATACAAACAGTAAAACAATTACAATATACAAAGAGACAGAAATGTCATTCTTGAGGTAACAAAGCAAAGAAAAAAAATAATAGTGCAATAGATGGAAATAGGAGGATATGCATTTCCGGCGTTACACTCCTTCTGAGCCAAAGTTAGATTTAACCTTGAGTAGTGAAGATCATCCTTTCTCCTGGTGTTGTAGCCATGTACACTGCTGTTAGTTTTGAATTCGTTCGGATTGTTAACAACAAATTTCATAACTTTATATATATATATATATATATATATATATATATATATATATATATATATATATATATATTGAGGCTGCAGTGAAGATTTCTAGCTCTTTAAATAAGTGTCTTCAGGATGATCTTGAATGAGTTCCAGCAATTATTCTGATTACACGCTTTTGTGCAATGAACACTCTTTTACTCAATGATGATTTACCCCAGAATATAATGCCATACGAAAGCAGAGAATGCAAATATGCGTGGTAATCTAATTTACTGAGATGTATATCGCCAAAATTTGCAATGACCCTAGTAGCATAAGTAGCTGAACTCAAACGTTTCAGCAGATCCTCAGTGTGTTTTTTCCAGTTCAACCCCTCATCAATGCATACACCTAGAAATTTTGAATATTCTACCGATTTCTGATCGAAGTCTATATTTATTAATGGCGTTATTCCATTTACTGTGTGGAACCGTAAATACTGTGTTTTGTCAAAGTTTAGTTAGCCGTCGGTTTCTCATGTCCTACGTGCGGCACTAAAGTAGTGCCAACAAACAGCAAGAACCAAGGAGCTAGAGAATACATACACGTCGATTCATGTGAGAGAATTGGTATTTGGTTTTGTAAGCTACACACTTGCTGAATTTGTTTAGGAATTGTGTTTGGAGCCTTCTCAGTGTATAAATGTATGCACATACCCGGTAAAACGATAAAAGATTACTACATATACATTTACAAATGTTATGTAACCGACCTGCCTTTATGAACATTGATGTATTTGTTTAGTTGTGTAACACACTGCGGTGACAAAAGTCATGCGAACCACCTAATATCGTGTCGGACATCCCGGCACAGTGCAGCAGTTCGACGTGGCACGGAGTCGACAAGTCGTCTGCCCCTTCCAGAAATATTGAGCCACTCATAGCCGTCCATAATTGCGAAAGTGTTGCTGGTCTAGGATTTCAGCGAGGTTGACGTCGGGCGATCTGGGTGGCAAGATAATTCGCTCGAATTGTCCAGAATGTTCTTCAAACCAATCGCAGACAATTGTTGCCCGGTGACTTCGCGCTTTGTCATCCATAAAAATCCCCTCGATGTTTGGCAACATGAAGTCCACGAATTGCTGCAAAATAACAATTTACAATCAATGATCGCTTCATTTTGAACAGAATATCAAGTCGAGACCACATCATTATCGAGCCAAAACCAGCTTGCACGGTGCCTTCCGGACAAATCGTGTCCATTTATCGTGAGGTCTGCACCACACTCGAACCCTCCCAACTATTACCAACTCCAGTCGAGGCTCATCTGACCAGGTAACATTTTTCCTTTCATCTAGAATCCAATCATTTGGTCGCGAGCCTAGGAGAGGCTCTACTGGTGGTATGCTGTATAGCAAAAACATTTGCGTGTCCATAGTCCACTACCCTTGGGTAACAGAAGAAATATTGAATTTATTTGATGAAAGAAGAAAATACAAAAATGCAGTAAATGAAGCAGGCAAAAAGGAATACAAACGTATCAAAAATTATCATTGCTAGAGGACAAATGTAAGGATGTAGAGGCTTATCTCACTAGGGGTAAGATAGACACTGCCTACAGGAAAACTAGAGAGACCTTTGGAGAAAAGAGAACCGCTTGTATGAATATCAAGAGCTCAGATGGAAACCCAGTTCTAAGCAAAGAAGGGAAAGCAGAAAGGTGGAAGAAGTATATAGAGGGACTATACAAGGGCGATGTACTTGAGGGCAATGTTATAGAAAGGGAAGACAATGTAGATGAAGATGAGATGGGAGATACGATACTGCGTGAAGAGTTTGACAGAGAACTGAAAGACCTGTGTCGAAACAAGGCCCCAGGAGTAGACAACATTCCATTAGAACTCCTGACGGCCTCGGGAGAGCCAGTCCTGACAAAACTCTACCATCTGGTGAGCAAAATGTATGAGACAGGCGAAATACCCTCAGACTTCAAGAAGAGTATAATAATTCCAATCCCAAAGAAAGCAGGCGTTGACAGACTTGAAATTTACCGAACTATCAGTTTAATAAGTCACAGCTGCAAAATACTAACGCGAATTCTTTACAGACGAATGGAAAAACTGGTAGAAGCCGACCTCGGGGAAGATCAGTTTGGATTCCGTAGAAATATTGGAACACGTGAGGCAATACTGACCCTACGATTTCTCATAGAAGCTATACTAAGAAAAGGCAAACCTACGTTTCTAGCATTTGTAGACTTGGAGAAAGTTTTTGATAATGTTGTCTGGAATACTCTCTTTCATTTTCTGAAGGTGGCAGGGGCAAAATACAGAGAGCGAATGGCTATTTACAATTTGTTTAGAAACCAGATGCCAGTCCTAAGAGTCGAGGGATATAAACGGGGAACAGTGGTTGGGAAGGGAGTGAGATAGAGTTGTAGCATCTCCCCGATGTTACTCAATCTGTATATTGAGCAAACAGTAAAGGAAACAAATGAAAAATGCGGAGTAGGTATTAAAATCCATGGAGAAGAAATAAAAGCTTTAAGGTTCGCCGATGACATTGTAATTATGTCAGAGACAGCAAAGGACTTGGAAGAGTAGTTGAACTGAATGGACAGTGTCTTGAAGGGAGAATATAAGATGAACACCAACAAAAGCAAAACAAGGATAATGGAATGTAGTCAAATTAAGTCGGGTGATGCTGAGGGAATTAGGTTAGGAAATGAGACACTTAAAGTAGTAAAGGAGTTTTGCTATTTGGGGAGCAAAAAAACCTGATGACGGTAGAGAGGATATAAAATGTAGACTTTCAATGGCAAGGAAAGCGTTTCTGAAGAAGAGAAATTTGTTAACATCAAGTACAGATTTAAGTGTCAGGAAGTCGTTTCTGAAAGTATTTGTGTGGAATGTAGCCATGTATGGAAGTGAAACATGGACGATAAGCAGTTTGGACAAGAAGAGAATAGAAGCTTTCGAAATGTGGTGCTACAGAAGAATGCTGAAGATTAGATGGGTAGATCACAGAACTAATGAGGAGGTATTGAATAGGTTGGGGAGAAGAGGAGTTTGTGGCACAACTTGACTAGTAGAAGGGATCGGTTGGTAGGACACTTTCTGAGGCATCAAGGGATCACCAATTCAGTATTGGAGAGCAGCGCGCCGGGTAAAAATCGTAGATGGAGACCAAGAGATGAATACACTAAGCAGATTCAGAAGGATGTGGGCTGCAGTACGTACTGGGAGATGAAGAAGCTTGCACAGGATAGAGCAGCATGGAGAGCTGCATCAAACCAGTCTCAGGACCGAAGACCACAACAATAACAGTCCACTAACGCCAGACTTCGCCTCACTGTCGTGCGTCCCACATTGATTCCTGCGATTATTTCACTCATTGTTGCTTGTCTCTTAGCACTGACTACGCAAACGCCGCTGCTCTCGGTCGTTAAGCGAAAACCATCGGCCATTGCGTTGTCCATAGTGAGATGTAAAGCCAAAAATTTAGTATTCTCGCCACACTCTTGACATTGTGGATCTCGGAATATTGAATTCCCTAACGGTTTCCGAAATGGAATGTCCCATGCTCCTAGCTTCAACTACCAATCAGTCTGTTAATTCCCGTCGTGCGGCCATGATGACCTTGGAAATCCTTCTCACGTGAATCACCTGATTTCATATGACAGCTACGATAACACACTGCCCTTTTATACCTTCTGTGCGTTACACTGCCACCGTCTGCATATGTGCATATCGCTATCCCATGACTTTTAACAGCTCGACGTAAAACTTGTTTTATCTACGTTCTCCTTGCTGTATACCTTAACACATATTACATCTCCATAATTTTGTGACCATGGAGAATCATGATAAATGATTTTTGCATACACTGCAACATTTCTGCGACGTCCGGTCAATAAGATCTCTAGATTTCGTTGTGACTGAAAACTTAGTTGTTGGATAGAAAGTATGGGCAATGACGATATTTTTATATACACTTTACAAAGTAAATAACAACTGCTACAGTCATTACTCCAACAATTACTTTTTCTATCACCTATTAAACTTTAAATGAAGTAAATTTCCAGATTAGAAATTGTAGATTACTTACAAAGTGCTGGAATACCCTGTAAGCAGAAAGTTACCAGTTTTACGTTACAACATCGTATCATAGTAAGACTCCTTCGTACGCGAAGTAAAAAGTTCGAAGTGTAAATTACTCTGTGAAATAAACTTGCTATCCTTTTGAACAATCATGCGTAGTCATTCTCATTTTGCAACATTTGGATGTAAAGGGTATCCCAAAACGAACAAAACTTTTGAAATGGCCACCATTTCTGTTCCGAACGTTGCACGATTTTCATATGTTTTCTTTGTTGTTAGTAACGGAGCGCTTCACGACGGTAAGGCGTGCTGCCATAGTGAACACTTTTTACAAACGTTGAGAATCTTACGCAGAGACTGTTCGCAAACTCCGTAGAACGTTTAATCAACGTAATGCACCGTGTATGTAGACTGTGGTCAGACTGATTGCTAAATCTGAGAAAAGCGGTTCAGTTGTGGACATTAAACCCTCGAGACTTACTCGTGTTAGTCGGTCTGTGGAAAACGTAATCAACGAGGCAGATAATGTTCTTGTACGTCGGATGAAATATATTCGCCGATTTCCCAACTGCATAGGTAGACCCGGTACGCAACGAGTTCTAAACGAAGATCGATATCTTCCTGTACATAAAATCCTGTTCTCGGCACTGCATTTCTGTAACGTATGACGGCGCAAGTTGTCGCATGCTTCACGCATTGATCTTCTTACGGACGCACGAATTTATACTAAGTTTTACCTGTCAAGATTGTAGCGTTCTTTTCTGAACAGAAAGTGCAACAACATCAGTTTCGATAGCATTTTGAGAATATGATTATTTATATAGAGAGTATCTTTTTCCATCCTTAATGCACTTACATGACACATACGTCTAGAGAATGTCTGTTTAAACATTGGCCACAATTCCTCTACGTCCGTCACATTGGAACTAAATGATATCCATTCATTAGTGGGAAGCTAAGAACTGCTTATAAATTATCAACTTTTTTGCATAGATACTCTCGTAGCCTTCTTGTTGGAATCATTAATTTCAGTAACTATTCCCGCTGTGATATTGATCACCAGTCCCTGTCTCTGTACTGACGTTCGCAGCTCGTGGTCGTGCGGTAGCGTTCTCGCTTCCAGCGCCCGAGTTCCCGGGTTCGATTCCCGGCAAGGGCAGGGATTTTTCTCTGCCTCGTGAGGACTGGGTGTTGTGTGTTGTCCTTAGGTTAGTTAGGTTTAAGTAGTTCTAAGTTCTAGGGGACTGATGACCATAGATGTTAAGTCCCATAGTGCTCAGAGCCATTTGAACCATCTGTACTGACGTGGTCAAGTATGTTTATATCCACACGGTATAAGATATTTCCATTGCATGTTGATTGTGTAATTAGTTGTTCAAAGCAGTTTTAGAGAAACGTTTTCAAAAGTACTTCACCAATCTATACACGGAAAATTAGAGTCAACTTACTGCATGATAGGGGTATTAACACGCTACTGACTGTAGACTTTCTTTGAATGATCCTAAAAGTATCACAGTGGAACCGTGTGGCAGGCGAAACATCCTACGTTTAACTTGATTTCTCCCTGATCTGTTATACACGACCAGGTAACTTCACTTTCAAGCTCAATTTTGTCCCCAATATTTTAGTCAACTGCAATGAACACTCCCCTTCATGCGGCGTCCAACCTGACTCGCTGAAAACGTCACAGCTTTCTACATCGGGTTTCAACAGGCTCTCGATAGCGAGAATAATTTGAGTTTAAGAACTTTTCTGGAGGGCAATAAATTTGGGAACTACGTTACGAATCCTTCGACCATTTACTGATAAAATTATGACAGTGGAAGCACCCTATAACGCACTGACTGCTCTGCTAAATCTCCCGATCTTAATCACTCATAAAATTTCTGGGGATGTTTGGAATAACAGGAGAAACGTACCAGTTGATATCCTTCAACAGTTTTATCACTCACTTTCCGACTCCTATTAGCGTCTGGTGTTGCATCTCGCAACTGAACACACTTACTTGTTCTGTTCCCTGTCGGCAGGCTTGTAATTGCCCGAGTGTGGGCCTACCACCAGCATCCGGCCCTTTATTCATGGCCACCGGTAAGGATGAGCTAAAGTATGACCTTCCGATAGCAGTGATATCTCTTCACGTTAGTTTTCGGCACCTGCGACTTTTAGTTGCGATTTGTCACACTTCAGAATCGCAGTTTATGAACTTAAAACTTGTATCCCTGTGCAACATTAACATGTGATTTCTACTGCAATTGTAACGCCGGAAATGCATATCCTCCTATTTCCATCTATTGTACTATAATTTTTTCCTTATTTTGTTACCTGAAGATATAACATTTCTGTGTCTTTACATATTGTAATTATTTTACTATTTGTATATATATATATTTATGCATTTATGTCGATGTATAATTGGTTTGTTTCGTAAATATTATTTGTATTTTTACGCTGGGTCTTGCCTAGGGAAAACTGCTATCGAACGATTACATCGATAGGTCGTGTGAAGAATCAAAGTGTGTAGGATCTTTGGTAGTGAACCCTGTCACGTGGAGCGCGGGCAGGGAGAGTCTGGCTGGAGTAGCGAGTGGAGCAGGGGTGTTGTCAAGCTCCCGCGAGTTGCCGCGCTTTCGGGGTTTGGCAGCATGTAATTGCGCTCGACTTGCGATGATAGATTCTGACATGGTGTCGCGGACGGGAAGCATTAGCTGGCGCACATCAAGAGCCCGTTTCGTCTGGTGACCGTGTCGAGAAGAAGGCGCGCCAACATCCAGCTTCTGCAACAGCGACGGCCGACAATGAGTGACTGTCGCCACCTCCTCGATCGACGGCTTCAAACCTTCAATCAGCCAACAAGGAAGACTTGAAGCACGTAAAGTTTTAGAACTGTATGGCAGACCTCAGCTTTTCAAACTCTTAAAATTGTGGCATTACAAAATTACAGCAACTTAGCATGAACGTTTGTTGCTCATTGTCCCAATTGCATTGCCAAGCAGCGTCCCTTCCTTTTCCGAAATGAACCCGAGTGTCGTTGAAATTCAAACGCCAGCATTAAAGTGATATTATAGCATTTCACTGCTTAAATTTCAAAGTTCAGTTAGGTATTCATAGCTGGCTACAATATTTAGATTACACAAGCACAAATTAAGAGTGCGAGTTTTGTTACCATATTTTAGCTTACCTGTGACTGCAGCTCAGCTTGGTACGTACTAAATTTTACTATTGTTAATTGTTCAGAATCATTTAATTCAAGTTCAAAGTTAAATCCCTTATTTCTAAATTGCGTAGATTCAAGTAGCTTTTGAAATGATTGTTGAGGTAGTCCAAGGCTAACCGTATTTTGCTGAATTTCGATGTGCTTCAGAAAGAAAGCTCACTATTAACTTCAGTCACTAAATTAACTTTCGATTTTCCTGTTTTATTAATAATTTTGCTAAATTAAATCAGAGTGTAGCGAAATTTATTACTTCTGAAAAACTTCCAGTTTTCACACTACACTTGTCAACCTTCAGTTGCCACGCTCCTAGTGCTAATTATATGTGTAATAACCTTTCTTTTTCAGTTAATATAGTAATTGTCCTTAGGACTGGCGACCGTAATTTCCCCCAAATCTCAAGTATCTGATTACTGCTAGTTAATTGTTAACGTAACGGCCGCACATTTACTTTCTTTATTAACTTTAGCCCTTTTCAAAATTAATTTCCACCTGTTTGATTAGCATTTTTCCTTTCATTTAGATGTAACCCTTTCCTCCCTCTTTACCGACAGATTAACTTCAGGGACGACTGCTTTTCCCAAATTTCCATTAGGTACACGCGGTGTAATTTTTCACTGTCATTAAGGTCGATAAGTGAGGGGGAGGCTACACAATGACGGGAAAGACATCGCAACATCAAGAAACAATAAATGAATAGTAACAAAATTTCGGGAATACAGTTGTCTAGGTAACAAATTTGAGTCATTAACGTTGCAATATCGCAGTTTAATGTAAACACGAGATAAGCCTTTGAGAATTAATAACCGGCGCAACTGCAAGAACGTTGCATGTAAACATCGAAACGTGGGTGCATTGTGTTGGGCAGGTGTCGGATGTTAGTTTGTGTGATAGAGTGCCATGACTGCTACACTTGGTCCGTCAGTACATGGACGGTTGATGCTGCCTGTGGATGATGCTGAAATTGGCGTCCCGCGACGTTTGTATGTTCTCGATCGGAGACAGATCTAGTGATCGAGCAGGCCAGGTCAACGTGTCGACACTTTGTAGAGGATGTTGGGTTACAACAGCGGTATGTGGGCGAGCTGTATCCTGTTCGAAAACTCCTGGAGTGCTGTTTATAAATAATAGTACAAGAGGTCGAATCACCAGATTAACGTACAACATTGCACTCAGGGGGGGGGGGGGGGGGGATGGTATAGCCACGAGAATGTTGTTGCCATCACACTAAATCGCAACGCAGCCCGTACCTTCAGATGTAGGTCCTGTGTGACTAGGCTACACACAGGTTGGTTGCAGGCATTCACCTGGTCTCCTCCTCAACACAGGGGAATTACTGTCACAAAATCAGGATCAGCTTTCATCAGAAAACACAACTTATACTCCGCTCTTTAATGAGCCCTCCCTTGACACCACTGAAGTCCGAACGGTGGTGGTTTGAGGTCAGAAGAATGCACTCTACAGGGCGTCTGGCTAGTACAGGGTGTTTCAAAAATGGCCGGTATATTTGAAACGGCAATAAAAACTAAACGAGCAGCGATAGAAATACATCGTTTGTTGCAATATGCTTGGGACAACAGTACATTATCAGGCGGACAAACTTTCGAAATGACAGTAGTTACAATTTTCAACAACAGATGGCACTGCAAGTGATGTGAAAGATATAGAAGACAACGCAGTCTGTCGGTGCGCCATTCTGGACGTCGTCTTTCTGCTGTAAGCGTGTGCTGTTCACAACGTGCAAGTGTGCTGTGGACAACATGGTTTATTCCTTAGAACAGAGGATTTTTCTGGTGTTGGAATTCCACCGCCTAGAACACAGTGTTGTTGCAACAAGACGAAGTTTTCAACGGAGGTTTAATGTAACCAAAGGACCGAAAAGCGATACAATAAAGGATCTGTTTGAAAAATTTCAACGGACTGGGAACGTGACGGATGAACGTGCTGGAAAGGTAGGGCGACCGCGTACGGCAACCACAGAGGGCAACGCACAGCTAGTGCAGCAGGTGATCCGACAGCGGCCTCGGGTTTCCGTTCGCCGTGTTGCAGCTGCGGTCCAAATGATGCCAACGTCCACGTATCGTCTCATGCGCCAGAGTTTACACCTCTATCTGTACAAAATTCAAACGCGGCAACCCCTCAGCGCCGCTACCATTGCTGCACGAGAGACATTCGCTAACGATATAGTGCACAGGATTGATGACGGCAATATGCATGTGGGCATGATTTGGTTTACTGACGAAGCTTATTTTTACCTGGACGGCTTCGTCAATAAACAGAACTGGCGCATATGGGGAACCGAAAAGCCCCATGTTGCAGTCCCATCGTCCCTGCATCCTCAAAAAGTACTGGTCTGGGTCGCCATTTCTTCCAAAGGAATCATTGGCCCATTTTTCAGATCCGAAACGATTACTGCATCACGCTATCTGGACATTCTTCGTGAATTTGTGGCGGTACAAACTGCCTTAGACGACACTGCGAACACCTCGTGGTTTATGCAAGATGGTGCCCGGCCACATCGCACGGCCGACGTCTTTAATTTCCTGAATGAATATTTCGATGATCGTGTGATTGCTTTGGGCTATCCGAAACATACAGGAGGCGGCGTGGATTGGCCTCCCTATTCGCCAGACATGAACCCCTGTGACTTCTTTCTGTGGGGACACTTGAAAGACCAGGTGTACCGCCAGAATCCAGAAACAATTGAACAGCTGAAGCAGTACATCTCATCTGCATGCGAAGCCATTCCGCCAGACACGTTGTCAAAGGTATCGGGTAATTTCATTCAGAGACTACGCCATATTATTGCTACGCATGTGGAAAATATCGTACTATAGAGTTTCCCAGACCGCAGCGCCATCTGTTGTTGACAATTGTAACTACTGTAATTTCGAAAGTTTGTCTGCCTGAAAATGTACTGTTGTCCCAAGCATATTGCAACAAACGGTGTATTTCTATCGCTGCTCGTTTAGTTTTTATTTTCGTTTCTAATATACCGGTCATGTTTGAAACACCCTGTAGCTGTCCTTGAAGTATCAGTTTGTTGCGTCACTGTGTTGCTGACTACTACTCAAATTGCTGCTGTAGATGCCGTTACGATGCCCCAGAGCCGTACGTCAAACACGATGACCTTCCCTCTCGGTAGTGGCCCGTTGCCGTCCAGAGCCCGGTCTTCTTGAGATCGAACATTCTCCTGAACACCGATGCCAGCAATCATGCACAGTGGATACACTCCTGCCAAATCTTTCTGTAATATTGAAGAAGGGACATCCAGCCTCTCGTAGGCCTCTTACACTTCCTCGTTCAAGCTCAATGATGTGTTGATAGTGGTGTCTTCATCTTGACTGACATTAACTCATGACGTCCAATCTTAAAGGTAAGTGACGCTCACGACTGTTACGAAGTGTATTTAAGGCAAACCCTGTTCTCATCCTCATAGTGGCGCCACCAGCGCCATTCATATACGTATGGCATGAAACTGAATAGACATCATCTCCCAGACGTAGGATCCTGAATACCATCTTTCATTTATGTCTTACAAGTCCTTCTTGATGTTGCGATTTTTTCCGTCAGTGTATTTATCACTGTAGATGTTACACTGTCGTTAGCTGCAAGTAGCAACTAACAAGTACTGCGAAGTATATCTGCCAACTGGTATTTCTGGTCAGGTAAACTGTGTCACTACAACATAAGTGATATATTCTTCCTTGTAAAGTGTGCTGACTGAGTATTTCAACAGTGTGTCAGTGTGTCATTATCCGATTTTAAAGGTATAGTAAAATGATATACACTCTGAGTGAATAATTAAAATTCCACTCTCCGCTTTTCAAAGCCGTCCCGTACTCCTATATTTTCTGTCAAGTACTTATTCATCAAGACATGCTTATGTGTTTAAAGGTTGATGACATGGAACTGAAAAGAGTGGGAAGCACGGGTCGTCCAGTAAAAAGTTGGCATCGGGAATAGTTGCAGTACTTGTAGGTTCTGTGCAGAATTGTGGGGGAAAGGAATATATGGAAAACACTGACAAGGAGAAGGGACAGGATGGTAGGACATCTGCTAAGACACCAGGGAATACTTTCATGTCACTAGAAAGAGCTTTAGAGGTTAAAAAATGTAGAGGAAGACAGAGATTGGAATTCATCCAGCAAATAATTGATTACGTATGTTGCAACTGCTACTGAGATGAAGAGGTTGGCACAGAAGAGGAACTCGTGGCGGGCCGCATCAAATCAGTCAGAAGTCTGATAACCCAAAAAAGGACGCCTACAGAAGTTTAGCTGTGTGTTGTGGTGTTGAAAAAAGAACTATCAAACATTAGACAAAAGTTACGTAGTGGACCACCACCACCCTTCTGCTGCAACTTTTTTCGTATTTTATGTACAATGTATTTGTGTAATATGCACAAAAGTACTCGTCGGAGCAGTTTCCATTATCTAATATTCGTTTTCTGTAATTGCCTGGCAGTTTTAGTTTTCATCATAATAAGTGCGTTAAGTGTGTTTAAATGTAGTGCAAACGTAACCATTAGGCTACACTGTACATCAGTTTGCATTAATCTAAATCTGTTTACATACTCCGCAAGTCACCGTACGGTGCATGGAGGAGGGTATCTTGTATCTCTACTAGTCATTTCCTTTTCAATTCCACTCGCAAACACACCGAGGGGCAAGCGGCTGTGTATAAGACTCAGAAAGGGCCTTGTCGCCTCTTCGCAGTCCTTGTGCAAGACATACTTGGTAGCAGTAAAAATGATTGCAGTGGGCCTCAAATGCCTGTTCTCTAAATTTACACACCGAGCGAGGTGGCGCAGTGGTTAGCACACTGGACTCGCATTCGGGAGAACGACGGTTCAATCCCGCGTTCGGCCATCCTGATTTAGGTTTTCCGTGATTTCCCTAGATCACACCAGGCAAATGCCGGGATGGTTCCTTTGAAAGAGCACGGCCGACTTCCTTTCCCATCCTTCCCTAATCCGAGCTTGTGCTCCGTCTCTAATGACCTCGTTGTCGACGGGACGTTAAACACCAATATCCTCCTCCTCCTCCTTCTCTAAATTTACACATTAGTGTCTCGAGAAAAGAGCGTCGGCTTCAGTCCAGGGGTTTCCATTTGAGATCACGAAGCATCTCCGAAATACCTGCGTGCTGATCGTACCTCCTGGTAATGCGATGGTCGTTCAATAAGTAATTCCCCACAATTAAAAAAGTATTAATATACATACACAAACGTCCTTGTTAGTGCTTCACATTTAACGTTTGTTCTGTGCGTCGCTGAAGTTTCGAACCGTTCTGGCAACTCGCAGAGCCGTAGTACAGCGTCAAAATGGCGTCTACACACGTCTCACGTTACAAGCACCGCGCTGTTATTGAATTCTTGTATGCAAAAAAAGAAACAGTGGTGAACATCCATAAACGTTTGTGTGCTATGTATGGCGAAGCTGTAGTTGACAGGAATACAGTTGGGCGATGGGTAAAGAAAGTTATAGCTTCAGGAAATCCAGAAACAGAGCTCCATGATCAGCTATGCTCGGGACTTCCTGTCACAGCCACTGCTCCAGACATGCGGAATCGTGCGTATGCGCATAACAACTCGACAATTGGCTCTACAGTTGTCGGTCAGCTTTGGAAGTGCGTCTGCAGTGATCGAGACTCTTGGATATTCAAAGAAGTGCTCGCGATGGGTTAGATGAATGCCCACAGCGGACCACAACATTCAAAGAAAAGATAATTCATCTGAATTATTTGAGTGTTTTGAGACCGACGGACACGCCTTTCTCTCGCTGATCCTTACGGGGAACGAAATCTGGGTGCACCCCTTTGCGCCGGAAAGAAAAAGGCAGTCCATGGAGTGGTATCATCCTTATTCACCACAAAAGAAGAAATTCAAGACAACCCCTTTGCTGGAAAAGTCATGGTGATAGTCTTCTGGGATTGCGATGCCGTCATTCTCGTCGATTTGATGCCAAAAGGGTCAGCCACCAATTAAGAGACATACGAAAAAACTAAACCCAAGAGCCGTTTCCGACGATCGGAAAAGAATCCAGCAGAGATCTTGTTCCAACGAGATAATGCACGCCCACACACATCGCCAAATTTGGTTGGACATCACTGCCTCATCCACCCTAGAGTCCAGACCTGGCGCCGTCGGACTTCCATCTCTTTGGGCCGCTTAAAGATTCCCTAGCACACACTTTGAACATGACGAGATTGTCAGTCATGCAGTGAAAAAAAAAAACTACGCCTACAGGGCAAGATCTTTTACCAGCTCTTCCACAACGTTGGCGTACCGCCATAAACAGTGATTACGTAAAAAAAAATGACATGGATAAGACATGTTGATGTACGTTGTCACCAAATTATGACTCTTAACTCTAAATATGTTCTGGGGAAAAAATTGGGGCATTACTTATTGAACGACCCTCATATATCTAGCAGCACGCCTCTGAAATGATTTGATGGCTTTCTTTAATTCAACCTGGTGAAGAACCCAAACTATCGAGCAGTACTCAAGAATGGATCGCACTAGCGTTCTATATCGTCCCTTTAGAGACGAGATACTCGTAACCAAACCTCTATCTGTAGAACGAAGTCGAGTATCCGCCTTCCATGCTGGCAACATGACGTACTCAATCCATTTCACATCGCTTTGCAGCTTTGCGCGTAAGTATTCAATCGATGTGACTGTCAAGCAGAAAACTACTAATGCTTTATTCGATCGTTTGGAGGATTCTTTTTTCTACTCATTCGCGTTAACTTACACTTTCCTTCATATAGAGCCAGATGCGTTACATCACACCAGTTGGAAATTCCGTCTATGTCACCTTGAATACTGCTACAGTCAATCAATGACGACACCTCCCGGTACACAACAGCTTCATCAGCAAACAGCAGATGTCTGTCAGAACATTTATGTTTATAGAACTTTTGGCGTTCCTTCATCTCTGACGAACACTCGCCGTGGAGGACAGTGTATTGGATTCTGTTACGTAACAGTCTTCGAGCCACTCACATATTTCGTACCTATAATCCGTAGGGTAGGATCTTCGTTAAGAGTCTGCAGTAGCGCACCGTGTCAATCGCTTTCCGGGAATCTAGGGATATGGAATCTGCCTGTTGCACTGCATCCATAGTTCGCAGCATACAATGTGAGGGAAAAAGCAGCTGTTTAGCACAACCGATGCTTGCTAAATCCGTAGCGATTATTGGACAGAAGGTTTCCCGTCTCAGAGAAGGTTATTCGAAATAAGAATATATTCAAAAATTCTGCAGCAACACGTGTAAAAGATACTGATCTGCCTTCATGTTTATCTGTTGATTTACTAGTTGATATGCATGAAACGCCTGCGCTATATCCAGTAGCTTAGTTCTTAGCGCTGCGCGAGAGATTCGCGGTGAAGGCAAGCTACGTTAGACGCCAATGCCACGGAGTACTGACTGTAAGCCAAACTGGGATCCCATCTAAACCTGGCGACTTACTTGTTTTCAACTCTTTTAGGTGCTACTCTACGACACACATGTCTCTTGTTGTGCCTTACATGCGGGAATACGTGCGACAGTCAAACGACGGTAAAGCATAAAACATAAAATTATTCTCCCAACAGCCGGCAGGGGTGGCCGAGCGGTTTAGGCGCTAAAGTCTGGATCCACGCGATCGCTGCGGTCGCAGGTTCGAATCCTGCCTCGGGCATGGTTGTGTGTAATGTCCTTAGGTTAGTTAGGTTTAAGTAGTTCTAAGTTCTAGGGGACTGATGACCTCAGAAGTTAAGTCCCATAGTGCTCAGAGCCATTTATTCTCCCAACAAATTAGATTTTTGGTGCATTTGTCTGACCATAGTCGTGTTGCATATCCGTAGCGTGAGACACAAGGTTCTTAGAACGAAGTACGAACGTCTGTCAACAGATGGCCCATGGCGCTGAATATTAAATGCTACTTTTAATTGCCACTTATGACTTCCAGTTGTAACTGAAATCGCAGCCAGATACTGTAACGCTGTTACTGTGAAAACTGCGACTTCTCGATCACTGTGATTCGCAACGGACATGTGATTTCTTGCCCAACCCTACGGACCAGTGAAGTGGCTTGGAGATAATGTTGTAAATGGACATATTTTCAGCCAGCCAAGCGATGTAGCGTAAGGCCGTCTTTTGCAAGTTGTAAGGCATTTATGAGAAATAACGTATTTTTGTTTGAAATAATTTGCATTGTTATACGTGATTTGGGCTGAAATAAGGGTACGTCTATGGGTAGTGTCTTGAATTAATAACCAAAACGTCGTTGGTCCCGAATTCGAAACCCGTCACCGCTTACTTTTTATTAATGATCAGCACTGGCGTCCGAAGACTTCCGATATAAGAAGTCACCTTCACTCTGCCAACGAGCGGTTCAAGGCGCTTCAGTCTGGCACCGCGCGACCGCTACGGTCTCAGGTTCGAATCCTGCCTCGGGCATGGTTGTGTGTGATGTCCTTAGGTTAGTTAGGCTTAAGTATTTCTTAGTTCTATGAGCCTGATGACCTCGGATGTTAATTCACATAGTGCTTAGAGCCACTCTGCCAACGGCCTTGTCAAAGAGGACGGAGGAGTAGATAGAGGTTCAAGGTACTTTCTTCTCTTTGGGGTGGTAAACAGCCCCTAAAGGCAGAAGAATCAGTAATGATGAACGTCTTGAGGATGCAGAACATAACGGAAACATACATAACGTGTATCCACAGAACATGTGGTCTATAACTGAAAAGTGTCATGATGATCTCTCCATTGGCGACCGATTCCGGAATACTAATAAAGGTTTCTTGGCCTTCCAGCCGCCTTAAGTGACTTAAACTCCACGAGCTTTCGGCCGAGTACACCTTGTCCATTGTCAAGTGGTCACTGTCTTCTGGTTGCGCGACTGCTACGGTCGCAGGTTCGAATCCTGTCTCGGGCATGGATGTGTGTGATGTCCTTCGGTTAGTTAGGTTTAAGTAGTTCTAAGTACTAGGGGTCTGATGACCACAGATGTTAAGTCCCATAGTGCTCAGAGCCATTTGAACCATTCTTCTGGTTGCTGCTGCCGTCCTTATACAGCCTCGCTGCTTTCCGTGACGTCACTGGTACCCGCTCCAGCACCGTATATGGTATTGTTTGCATTGTGCGGCAGCCGCGTCCGCTTCAACCCTCCGATGGCCAGGTCTCACGCTGTGCTTAGCCGTAGGCCGCCGTCTTTATTGAGCGTGTTGTCACAAATTTTTATTTCGATCGCTTCTTTGATTATGCTATCGCAAAAACGGTTAGTCCGTGTGATAACGGATGTCTCGTCGAATGCAATACGATGACCGTTTTATAATGCAGGCTCTGCTACCGCTGATTTCTCTGGGTACCGTAGACGAAAATATCTCACGTGTTCTACATGGCGCTGTTCAATGGTACGCACAGTCTGTCCTATATAGAATCGTCCGCACCCACGTGGTGTTTCCTATACTCCTGGCGTTCTGAGTCCTACGTCATCTTTCACAGGCCTCAATAGATGTCGGATTTTTGCTGGAGCCCTGAAGACCGAATCGATTTTATGCCTCTTTAGGAGACGGCTTATCTTTACTGTTATTGAGCCACAGAACGGCAAGATCGCAAACTTCTTCTAGTACTTCTTGGAGTCTTTCTGCTTACTTATTTTCGGAAAGATAGCTTGCCAAATCTGGTGGTTGTTGTAGTTGTTTTCCTTGAACACTTTCTGTAAGTGGCTCAGTTCCTTCGGCAAGTTTTCAGAATCTCAGACGTTTTCAGCTCGATGCACTAAGGTACTCTGAACAGAACTTTTCTGCGACGGATGGTGATAGTTGTTAGCGTGCAGATATCGGTCTGTGTGGGCGGGTTTCCGGTAAACACTGTGGCTGAGACACCTATTTGCTTTGCGGCGGGAGAGGACATCAAGGAACGGCAAGGCACCATCTGTCTCTATCTCCATTATGAACTGTATGTTATGATGGATTTTGTTGATGTGGTCCAAGAAATCTCCCAGCTTTTCACGTCCATGAGCTCTAATAACGAACGAGTGGTCGACGTAACGATAAAAGCAACTAGGCTTTCCAGGAGCCGTGTCCAAGGTGATGTTTTTAAAGTAATCCATGAACAGATTTGTTACAACTGACAAGGGGAGGCCGTCAATTGTGAAATTCCGATTCGATTCATACTGCGCATAATAAAAGTTAATGGCCAGAGGTGTAATGTGGCAAAGCACCAAGATGCACTTCTCAGCCGTTGTCGAGAAAATCGACAGTTGCAATAATTATTCATATAATAAGTTGTTGAAAGTCGTTTTTCGTGGAAAAATAAAACTTGAAATAAAACACAATATCACAAATAATATTCAAGTGGATACAATTTACTGAAAAGTTTCGTATACACTCACACATAATTAACAATTAGTGACGAGAAGTAGCTGGAGTATCGCACGAACCAGAGTGATAGTTATCATAGAGACATGGAAAGCAGAAAACAGCACGACATCGAGCACATCTGATAAACGATGCGTTTTTACAAGAACAATTGTATTTTAAAATATCTCTTGGGAAACACACCTGATCGACATTCTGAAAAATTGTTCTATCGTTCGTCAGGTTTGATGTATACCACGCGTATCGTATCATATCGGCAAAAATCGGAGAAGACAATTGGTGGTGGACGATGGATTGTGTGTGTGTGTGTGTGTGTATATACATTTGAATTACAAAAAAACAAATAATAAGAAAAAGTCGCATGGCGCGAGATTCGATCCGGCGACCTTCGGATTACGAACCCGAGCGCTTACCGCTGCGCCACGACGCTGTAGAAAATTATTAATCGTAGTGAGTATTTCACCGCAACGGTTTCTTTTAACTGTCGATTTTCTCGACGACGGCTGAGAAGTGCATCTGGGTGCTTTGCCACATTACACCTCCGGCCATGAGCTTATATGATGCACAGTATGAATCGAATCTGAATTTCACAATTGGCGGCCTCCCCTCGTGAGGCTAATGGGCTTTCCCATCGCAACGCCCTCCGTCTGATCATACAAGAAATTCGAAAACGTCAGAGTATGCTTGAATAAATCCACAACATTGTCGTCAAAAAACTGGGAGAGCAGATCTATAGACTCTTTAATGAGAATGCGCGTGTACAATGACACTACATCAAAACTGACCGTAATATCCCCTTCTCCAAGACGCAGGCATTTAATTGGACTGATGAAGTCGGCTGTATTCTTGATGTGGTGTACACAGTTACCAACGTGTGCGGTAAGGACGCTGGCCAAATGCTTCACGAGTCTGTAAGTCGGCGATGCAATGGTGCTCACGATGGGGCTTGAGGAAATAAAAAAAGAAATGATTGTCGGAACGACTGACTCATTCACATATAGGGAAGTCAAAACATCCTTCGGTGAAATTAAAAGGAAGTTTAGCAACACTGAGTGTGCAATAGGAAATTCACTGTTAAATGCATAAGAGAGAGCGGATAGGTAGAAAGAGTACATTCAATGCCTCTATGATGGGGAAGATTTGTCTGATGTGATAGAAGAAGAAACAGGAGTCGATTTAGAAAAGATAGGGGACCCAGTACTAGAATCAGAATTTAAGAGAGCTTTGGAGCACTTAAGATCAAATAAGGCAGAAGGGGCCGATAATATTCCATCAGAATTTCTGAAATCATTGGGGGAAGTGGCAACAAAACGACTATTCACTTTGGTGTACAGAATGTAAGCGTCTGGCGATATAACATCTGATTTTCGGAAAAATATCATCCACACAATTCTGAAGACTGGAAGAGCTGACAATTGCGAGAATTATCGCACAATCAGCTTCACTGCTCATGCATCCAAGTTGCTGACAAGAATAATATGCAGAAGAATAGAAAAAAATGAGGTGTTAGATGCCAATCAGTTTGGCTTCAGAAAAGGTAAGGTCCAACAGAGGCAGTTCTGACGCTGCAGTTCATTATGGGAGCAAGACTAAAGAAAAATCAAGACTCGTTCATGGTATTTGTCTACCTAGAGCAAGCGTTCGATAATGTAAAATGGTGCAAGATGTTCGAAATTCTGAGAAAAATAGGGCTAAGCTATAGGGAGAGACGGGTAATATACAGAATGTGCAAGGGCCAAGAGGGAATAGTAAGAGTGGACGACCAAGAACGAAGTGCTCGGATTAAAAAGGGTGTAAGACCAGGATGTAGCCTTTAGTCCCCACTGTTCAATCCGTACATCGAGGAAGCAATGATGGAAATAGAAGGAAGGTTCAGGAGTGGATTAAAATTCAGGGTGAAAGGATATCAATAATAAGATTCGCTGATGACATTGCTATCCTGAGTGAAGATGAAGAAGAATTACATCGGAAGAACGAAATGAACAGTCTAATGAGTACAGAGTATAAATTAAGAATAGATCGAAGAAAGAGAAAGTAATGAGAAGTAGCAGAAATTAGAAGAGCGAGAATCTTACCACCAGGTATGATGGTCACAAAGTAGATGAAGTTAAGGAATTCAACTACAGGGTGTTTCAAAAATGACCCGTATATTTGAAACGGCAATAAAAACTAAACGAGCAGCGATAGAAATACACCGTTTGTTGCAATATGCTTGGGACAACACTACATTTTCAGGCAGACAAACTTTCGAAATTACAGTAGTTACAATTTTCAACAACATTTGGCGCTGCGGTTTGGGAAACTCTATAGTACGATATTTTCCACATATCCACCACGCGTAGCAATAATATGGCGTAGTCTCTGAATGAAATTACCCGAAACCTTTGACAACGTGTCTGGCGGAATGGCTTCACATGCAGATGAGATGTACTGCTTCAGCTGTTCAATTGTTTCTGGATTCTGGCGGTACACCTGGTCTTTCAAGTGCCCCCACAGAAAGAAGCCACAGGGGTTCATGTCTGGCGAATAGGGAGGCCAATCCACGCCGCCTCCTGTATGTTTCGGATATCCCAAAGCAATCACACGATCATCGAAATATTCATTCAGGAAATTAAAGACGTCGGCCGTGCGATGTGGCCGGGCACCATCTTGCATAAACCACGAGGTGTTCGCAGTGTCGTCTAAGGCAGTTTGTACCGCCACAAATTAACGAAGAATGTCCAGATAGCGTGATGCAGTAATCATTTCGGATCTGAAAAATGGGCCAATGATTCCTTTGGAAGAAATGGCGGCCCAGACCAGTACTTTTTGAGGATGCAGGGACGATGTGACTGCAACATGGGGCTTTTCGGTTCCCCATATGCGCCAGTTCTGTTTATTGACGAAGCCGTCCAGGTAAAAATAAGCTTCTTCAGTAAACCAAATGCTGCCCACATGCATATCGCCGTCATCAATCCTGTGCACTATATCGTTAGCGAATGTCTCTCGTGCAGCAATGGTAGCGGCGCTGAGGGGTTGCCGCGTTTGAATTTTGTATGGATAGAGGTGTAAACTCTGGCGCATGCGACGATACGTGGACGTTGGCGTCATTTGGACCGCAGCTGCAACACGGCGAACGGAAACCCGAGGCCGCTGTTGGATCACCTGCTGCACTAGGTGCGCGTTGCCCTCTGTGGTTGCCGTACGCGGTCGCCCTACCTTTCCAGCACGTTCATCCGCCACGTTCCCAGTCCGTTGAAATTTTTCAAACAGATCCTTTATTGTATCGCTTTTCGGTCCTTTGGTTACATTAAACCTCCGTTGAAAACTTCGTCTTGTTGCAACAACACTGTGTTCTAGGCGGTGGAATTCCAACACCAGAAAAATCCTCTGTTCTAAGGAATAAACCATGTTGTCCACAGCACACTTGCACGTTGTGAACAGCACACGCTTACAGCAGAAAGACGACGTACAGAATGGCGCTCCCACAGACTGCGTTGTCTTCTGTATCTTTCACATCACTTGCAGTGCTATCTGTTGTTGAAAATTGTAGCTACTGCAATTTTGAAAGTTTGTCCGCCTGAAAATGTACTGTTGTCCCAAGCATATTGCAACAAACGGTGTATTTCTATCGCTGCTCGTTTAGTTTTTATTGCCGTTTCAAATATACCGGTCATTTTTGAAACACCCTGTAGCTAGGCAGCAAAATAACCAACGGCGGAGGGAGCAATGAGGACATCAAAAGCAGACTATCACTGGCAGAAAGGGCATTCCTGGCCAAGAGAAGTCTACTAGTATCAAAAATAGGCCTTAATGTGAGGAAGAAATTTCTGAGATGTACATTTGGAGCACACCATTGTATAGCAGTGAAACATGGACTGTGGAAAAACCGAAGCAGGAGAGAATCGAAGCATTTGATATGTGTTGCTAAAGACGAATGTTGAAAATTAGGTGGAGCATGTTCTGCGTGGAATCGGAGTGGAAAGGAATATGTGGGAAAGACTGACGTGGAGAAGGGACAGAGTGTTATGACAACTGTTAAGGCACTGGAGAGTGACTTCCATGGTGTAGTCTGGTGTATTCGGTACACATAACCTTATGACTTCAATTTCGCAAGGCTCTTTCTCTCCTGAATGGTTAAGGAGACCTGAAAGTCTCTCCTTACATCTTTCTGTTTAGCTCTTACAGGACTCTCTTGTCGAAGACTCTTTTTTTTCGCGCTTTCATCACCCGACATGAGACTACCCATATAATTGGGATATTTTGCACACTCAACCTTCTATCCATCCGGCGTGATGGTACAAGGTGTGGGTGTCCTATTCATCTTCATTGCTACTATCTTGCTGTTACAGAAAATTTGAATTCTTTATACCAGTAATCCTGTCTCCTCTGAACCTCCATGTCTGTCTCCCCGAACATGACTGTTGTATCACATACCTGTACAATGTTGGCACTGGAATTGCAAGTCTGCATACGACGACGAGACCAGTCACATGAGATCTGGTGGACCCTATGACGTGTGCCCACTGAGCCACGCCTCCAGCTGACTACGAGTGCGCTCTGCCACCACAATATTGGATGGCAGACGGCAGCAACAGACCCCACTCGCACTTGTTGCCTTTTCACTATGACGCATTCATTCGTGATCTGTTCTGCGAGTCTCATCCTAATTGACGTTGTGCTAGCTGTACTCTGTTTCCTGTTGCGTTATTTCTAACGAGTCTTCATATACTTGGAGAAATGCAAGTTAAAGAAATCTTCCAGTTACTGTGTTAAGGGGCTCCGGAAAGGCTCAAAATCATGAAAAGTTCAATTTTTACTTTTTTGCGTTTTCTGAATCTGCAGACTATTACCTTTTAATAGTTATATAATTTATTCAATTCCGAAGACTACAACTATTTTTAAATTTTTTTTGAAATGTGTTGTACATGGGCGTGACCCACTGTGGCGCTGTTAAACTGCTGTCAAATGGTGTTATTATTGACGTCCGTGTTCATCAGGTACATTCTAGTGATGTGAGATAAAGTATGTGTTGTGGCTAACCTATTTTGAGAGACTTAGCAGCACCTGAACTGTTGAAAAAGTGTATTCACGGAAAAACTCAAAACCCCAATGAAAGTGTAAATAGTGTTATATGGTCGAGAATCCCCAAGACTGTATTTGTTGAAATAGAAACACTTCACTTTGGTGTGTATGATGCTGTTGCGACTTTCAATGATGGCAACATTGTAAGGTGCAAGGTATTTAGAAATATGGGAATGAAGATAGGTTCTAACATGGTACGAGCGATGCTTGCTTTAGACAAGGAACGCCTTCGGGCTGCAGACAGGGCTGTAAAGAGTCTAGAAATACAAGCAAGAGTAAACAGGAGGAGGAACAAGAGGAAGCTGGAGGAGGAGTTTGCAGAGGATGAAGATAATCCATCCTATGGACCTGGAATGCACTAAAAAGTTAATCCAATCTTTGTCGCTCGATTCCCAAAACTTTTATTTTCTCATACTAATTACATGTTTTCTAAGGATCTTCCAAACATATTTGTTTCAAACTTTCAGTAAATGTTACACAGTACCTTCTGCATAATTTAACACAGCCTTTCTCCAAAAAACTGTATATTTTTGAATATATAAATAAAAAATTGCAAAAAAATTTTGTGAATTTTCATTACAATTGAAAAAAATCATCTTTAATAACTGAACTAAAACTCTGTAAAATCCCTGTGTTAAGTTGTAGCCCATATTCCAATAAATAATCTGTAAAAAGTTCAACTTCCTACCTCAAATACTTTGTGAGGAAAGATGTAATTTATAAGCGTTATTTTAACATTGCAAGTATAGGGCGTTCCGGAGCCCCTTAACTTGTTGGCTGAATATTTCTGCTCCTGTCCAGCTTTCCCACTGAGCCATGTAACAGCTCGCGTTGGTGTTGTTTGTAGATTTCCGTCCTCTGCTGGAGGCCAGACCATATCGTTTAGTTGACATGGCTGCGGTTGTTTGTCGTCTTCTCGTGTTGACTGGCGCCACTTGGTTTCGTAAGCGTTGCCTGTCCGCTAGTGGCATCAGCGGCGGTTATCGATATGTAGTATCTTTGGGGCGGTGTTGTTGTTCTTCCGGGTCGTGTCAGTGCGCAGTTCGGTAGGGGGACTGAGGAGGAGCCAGGTCGGCACAGTGCGCGAACACGCCGGGACTGCCGGTGGCGCACATGGAATGCCGGATCGAAGGCCTGTGGTCAGCAGGGTGCACGACCTCGTCGTAAGCCGCATCCTGCAAGCTTTAAGTTGAGTGCATTTGCATTCAAGTAGAGAAACCTTCACCATTGTGAGATCTTGGGATTCTCCACTGACTTGGGTTCGTGTTAGAGTCCTGCATGACCGAGTAAGCGAGCACAAAATACGAGATGGGGCGAGCACACCTTAACTGGATAGGCTGCCCGCACTAGTTTTTGTAACCGAGCATAGAAGCCGTGACCGAATACGTAGCACGCAACTTCAAACACATTACACATGTCATTATCCGTGTGAGACTGCAGCCAATATGGGCTTCTCTTTTGTGGTCTCTCTCTCTCTCTCTCTCTCTCTCTCTCTCTCTCTCTCTCTGTGTCCGCCGCTCGTGGTCTCGCGGTGGCGTTCTCGCTTCCCGAGCACAGGGTCTCGGGTTCGATTCCCGGCGGGGTCAGGGATTTTCACCTGCCTCGAGATGACTGGGTGTTTGTGTTGTCCTCATCATTTTCATCATCATCCAGGAAAGTGGCGAAATTGGACTGAGCAAAGATTGGGTAATTGTACGGGCGCTGATAACCACGCAGTTGAGCGCCCCACAAACCAAACATCATCATCATCTCTCTCTCTGCAATCATGCAGTGCGAGGAAACCAGTGCAGTAAGACGTAAGATTGAAATCAATGTTTACACATTGAAGGGACGGGAAGATCTAAAAAGCCAAGTACGGAGCATATTTTTGGTGGTTGTAGACGAAAACAGTGCGTCTACTGGATACGTATCGTGCATAAACTGCTCCACATTATTGTGTCTCCAATCGGGAACCACTCTTTTAAAGAAACACAGTTGCAGGTAACCTCACAAAGATACAACTCCTTCAGGAATACCGGCAGTAATAAAAAATAGTATTACAGCAAAGTGTGTTGCAATGTGTGCTAAAGATATGAGACCTTTTAGTGCTGTTTGCGGTGAAGGTTTCAGAGAACTAGGCCAAGAATTAATACATCTAGGTGCGCATTATGGAAAAGTTAACGTGGCAGATGTCATGTCACATCCCTCTACTATAAGCGGACATGTCAAAGAACAAGCTCATGCAATACAGTATAATGCCTTCTGTTATTGCGGAAGTTATTAATAAAACATGTGCTGCGATAGTTGATATGTGGACTGATTCGCATAATCAGGTGCACTATTTGACGCTTACATCTCATTACATTAACACAGATTGGTCTCTTCTGATCAATGTTTTATTTACAACAAAGTTCCCGGACGTTAGGAAGACGGGAGTAAATATTATAAAAGAAAGTGCTCTATGAATTAAGCTGAGTAACGTACCCGTTCTTGGAAACGTTACTTTTGTATTAAAAGAAAGAGAGAGAGAGAGAGAGACAGAAATAGAGAGAGAGAGAGAGAGAGAGAGAGAGAGAGAGAGAGAGAGGCGTTGGATTTGTACAGTACAGCACAGTGCAGCGAGCCGGGGCAAGGCGAGGTGAGGCGTCAGCGGTGACCGGTCATGCTCGGTTATCCGCGTGTCCGGAATCCGGACATCAGACATGGGACGAGTATGTGGCCGAGCCGAGTCGTGTGGGGCCGGACACGAGCGGCTCGGTCCCCCCGTCAACAGACGAGCCGTGACCGGTCAAACACAGAGCGTTGCAGCACTCTAGTTCGTGTTGCTGCTCGTAGTGTTACCGAGGTGAAAAGCAATGAGTGGAGTGCTTGGGGAAGGCGGTTCTGATTAGCTTTCCTAGACTTCTAATTACTATTTATTGCGTTCAGTTTGTTGCTGTTTGTTAAGTTCAACCAGCGGTATAGAGGCATTTTTCCTGCCTCGTGGCCACTAACGCCCCAGTTACCTGCCCTGCCCCAGTGTATGTTTCCTCGCCTTGCCGCTGCTAGAGGCGTGTAGTTTTGACAGCTTCCTTGATTGTAGGTTTATTGGCGATTCTTGTACTCTGGTGGTAGTGATTCCTTTCTCGTTATGGGCGCTATAAGCACAGTATTCTGGGGGCGGAGTCCAGACTGCCGGTTCCGGCTTTGGTGTGTTCTTCCATTCTTGCATTTGATTTATTGGACTTCAGGTAGCCTCGGCAATATTATCTTTAGTCATTCGTTAGACTGCCACTAGTCTGAGCTACCATCTTGTGAAGTGAATGAACTCTTCGCTGCCTATTTCATCTCTCGCAAAAGTGTTTCTTGCCGGACCTACGCAGATGTCGATTCCTGGTGCACTGTCTGTGACTGGCCCTTATGTTTTATTATTGTATTTGCTGTGTTATTGTATGTTTCTAAATTTTTTTATATAATTGCAATTCTTGGCGTTACCGCAGGTTTAAATGATTGTGCTGTCATGTTTACCCCCGTTTTGTCTCTCCTGTTTGGTGATCAGTTGCCTGTCTTTTTAAATTAACCTTTGCTGCATCATTGCTGTTTTACAGTATGTTTGTTAATTTTTTTATAATTGCCATTCTTGGCGTTAAATGCCTTCAGCCGTGACTGTGGTTACTTGCCTTAAAATTCTAATTGGGATCACACTGGCTTGTTTTTAAAACATTATTTGCTGTGTCTGTATTATATGCTCATTTGGTAAATTGTAACGCACTGAAAGCACTATTAATTACAGAGTTCTTTATTCCTTCATTAAGAATGTATGATATCTCTATTTATTGCTCTGTTGGAAATTGCCGTGTTAAAATAAATGTGTGTAATTGCAAAAGGGAACCAATAGTAACTGATTATGGCCCCTTCCACAATCCTAACCGAATCCTGCCTTCCTTGATTACCAGATTTCACCAAGCGTGACAGCTGCCGCACCACTCCATAGACCTCCTCCTACTACCATTATACAGGGTGAGTCACCTAACATTACCGCTGGATATGTTTCGTAAACCACATCAAATACTGACGAATCGATTCCACAGACCGAACGTGAGGAGAGGGGCTAGTGTAATTGGTTAATACAAACTATAAATAAATGCACGGAAGTGTGTTTTTTGACACAAACCTACGTTTTTTTAAATAGAACCCCGTTAGTTTTGTTAGCACATCTGAACATATAAACAAATACGGAATCAGTGCCGTTTGTTGCATTGTAAAATGTTAATTACATCCGGAGATATTGCAACCTAAAGTTGACGCTTGAGTACCACTCCTCCGCTGTTCGATCGTGTGTATCGGAGAGCACCGAATTACCTAGGGATCCAAGGGGAACGGTGATGGACCTTAGGTACAGAAGAGACTGGAACAGCACATTACGTCCACATCCTAAAACTTTTTTATTGGTCTTTTTCACTGACGGCCATGTACATTACCATGAGGTGTGAGGTACACGTACACACGTGGTTTCCATTTTCAATTACGGAGTGGAATAGAGTGTGTCCCGACATGTCAGGCCAATAGATGTTCAATGTGGTGGCCATCATTTGCTGCACACAATTGCAATCTCTGGCGTAATGAATGTCGTACACGCCGCAGTACATCTGGTGTAATGTCGCCGCAGGCTGCCACAATACGTTGTTTCATATCCTCTAGGGTTGAAGGCACATCACGGTACACGTTCTCCTTTAACGTACCCCACAGAAAGAAGTCCAGAGGTGTAAGATTAGGAGAACGGGCTGGCCAATTTATGCGTCCTCCACGTCCTATGAAACGCCTGTCGAACATCCTGTCAAGGGTCAGCCTAGTGTTAATTGCAGAATGTGCAGGTGCACCATCATGCTGATACCACATACGTCGACGCATTTCCAGTGGGACATTTTCGAGCACCGTTGGCAGATCATTCTGTAGAAACGCGATGTACGTTGCAGCAGTTTGGGCCCCTGCAATCAAGTGAGGACCAATGAGGTGGTCGCCAATGATTCCGCACCATACATTTACAGTCCACGGTCGCTGTCGCTCTACCTGTCTGAGCCAGCGAGGATTGTCCACGGACCAGTAATGCATGTTCCGTAGATTCACTGCCCCGTGGTTTGTGAAACCCGCTTCATCGGTAAACAGGTAGAACTGCAACGCATTCTCTGTTAATGCCCAATGACAGAATTGCACTCGATGATTAAACTCATCACCATGTAATTGCTGATGTAGCGACACACGAAACGTGTGAAAGCGGTGACGATGCAGTATGCGCATGACACTACTTTGACTCAGTCCACCGGCTCTCGCAATGTCCCGTGTACTCATGTGTGGGTTCATGGCAACAGCAGCTAACACACCAACTGTACCCGCTTCTCCTGTGACGGGCCTGTTACGGACCCGTTTGCGTGCTACGACCATACCTGTTGCATACAGTTGGCGGTAGATGTTTTGCAATGTGCGACGCGTTGGATGTTCTCTGTCCGGGTACCGTTCTGCATACACCCTGCAGGCTTCATCTGCATTTCGTCGACACTCGCCATAGATGAGTATCATCTCCGCCTTTTCAGAGTTCGAATACACCATGGTCACAGTTCCTACAACACTACACTATCACAGACGTCTGGCAACACGGTGTACTACAGTTGGTCTGCGTGCGGAGACGAATGCAGAATAACAGTAGCAGCAAGCGCTACATGCGGACACTGCGACAGCTAGACGAAACCACAACAGTGCACTACAGCCACACTCGTAAACACGGTCATCATCGTAAACATGTCCCTGCAGATGCTGCTCGCTGACAGTTGCCCGTGTTTGTTACAACACGCAACTGAGCGTCGGAGGTTTCAAGCGTCAACTTTAGGGTACAATATCTCCGGATGTAATTAACATTTTACAATGCAACAAACGGTACTGATTACGTATTTGTTTATATGTTCAGATGTGCTAACGAAACTAACGTGGTTCCATTTAAAAAACCTAGGTTTGTGTTAAAAAACATATTTCAGTCCATTTTTGTATGGTTTGTAGTAAACAATTAGACTAGCCCCTCTCCTCAGGTTCGGTCTGTGGAATCAGTTCGTCAGTATTTGATGTGGTTTACGAAATATATCCAGCGGTAACGTTAGGTGACTCACTCTGTATATATGAAGTCGTACAATAGTTAGCCATACTGCACAATCACGACATAAGTCTCTTCAACTGTTCACTTCTACATCTACATCTATTTTGCAAGCACACGGTGAGTGGCGAAGGGAACCTGTCATTTCCATTCCTGTTTCACTCGGAAACTGGGCGAAAGAGAAACGACTGTTTGTACACCTCCGTATGAGCCCTAATTTCTCGTGTCTTATGTTAGTGATCCTTACGCCCATTGTATGTTGGCGCCAGTAGAATCGTTCGGCAGTCAGCTTCAAATGCCGGTTGTGTAGATTTTCTCAATAGTGTTTCTCGAAAATAAAGTCACCTACACTCCAGAGATTCCCATTTGAGTTCGCAAAGGCGCTCCGTAACACTTACGTCTTGTTCGAACCTACCGGTAACAAATGTAGCAGCCTGCTTCGATGTCTTCCTTCAGTCAGACCTGGTACGGATCCCAAACACTCGAGCAGCACTCAAGAACAGGTCGCACCAGCGTCCTACATGCGGTCTCCTTTACAAGTGAAGCATTCTTTCCTAAAAATATTTCCAATAGAAGGAAGTCAACCGTTCGCCTTCCCCTTCACAGTTCTCATATGCTTGTTCCATCTCATATCGCTTTGTAACGCTACGCCCAGATAGTTAATGTTTCAAACAGGACACTAGTAATACTGTATCCGAACATAGAAGGTTTGATCTTCCCCCTCATGTGCATTAACTTACATTTATCCAAATTTAGCGCTAGCTGCAATTCGTCACACCAACTGGAAGTTTAGTGTGAGTTGTCTTGTATCATCCTACAGTCACTCAACTTCGACACCTTACCGTGCACCACGGCATCATCAGCAAACAACCACAGATTGCTGCCCATACTGACATTTATGTATGTACGGAACAACAGCGATAGTCGATTATAGGCGCTACAGTCTGGAACCGCGCGACCGCTACTGTCACAGGTTCGAATCGTGCCTCGGGCATGGATGTGTCCTTAGGTTAGTTAGGTTTAAGCAGTTCTAAGTTCTAGGGGACTGATGACCTCCGAAGTTAAGGCGCATAGTGCTCAGAGCCACTTTCTTTAACAGCGGTTCTATCACAGTTCCCTGGGGAAGTCCGGAGTTTCCGATCCGGCGTTTATACAGGGTGATTCAAAAAGAATACCACAACTTTAAAAATGTGTATTTAATGAAAGAAACATAATGTAACCTTCTGGATACATCATTACAAAGAGTATTTAAAAAGGTTTTTTTCACTTAAAAACAAGTTCAGAGATGTTCAATATGGCCCCCTCCAGACACTCGAGCAATATCAACCCGATACTCCAACTCGTTCCACACTCTCTGTAGCATATCAGGCGTAACAGTTTGGATAGCTGCTGTTATTTCTCGTTTCAAATCATCAATGGTGGCTGGGAGAGGTGGCCGAAACACCATATCCTTAACATACCCTCATAAGAAAAAATCGGAGGGGGTAAGATCAGGGCTTCTTGGAGGCCAGTGATGAAGTGCTCTGTCACGGGCTGCCTGGCGGCCGATCCATCGCCTCGGGTAGTTGACGTTCAGGTAGTTACGGACAGATAAGTGCCAATGTGGTGGCGCTCCATCCTGCTGAAATATGAATTGTTGTGCTTCTTGTTCGAGCTGAGGGAACAGCCAAATGCTTGCTGGATGCGTGCTACATTTTCATCACTCGTTCTCGGCCGTCCAGAACTTTTCCCTTTGCACAAACACCCATTCTCTGTAAACTGTTTATACCAACGTTTAATACACCACCTATCAGGAGGTTTAACACCATACTTCGTTCGAAATGCACGCTGAACAACTGTCGTCGATTCACTTCTGCCGTACTCAATAACACAAAAAGCTTTCTGTTGAGCGGTCGCCATCTTAGCATCAACTGACGCTGACGCCTAGTCAACAGCGCCTCAAGCGAACAAATGTACAACTAAATGAAACTTTATAGCTCCCTTAATTCGCCGACAGATAGTGCTTAGCTCTGCCTTTTGTCGTTGCAGAGTTTTAAATTCCTAAAGTTGTGGTATTCTTTTTGAATCACCCTGTATACTCGTGTTGTGAGTGTGTGCAGGTGTAAAGGTGGTTTTACACGGTATTCACATGACGTCTCCATGGCGATGACTAAGTTCTCTTTGGCTGTGCTTACGTTAGAAGTCTGAGTGCTCAGACGTGGCAGAGAATTTTCTTGTCCCCACAGAGAACACAGGGTATCAGCTGTAGTCGAGGATTGAGACAAACGCACACGTGTTGTGGGCGAACCGAGCCGTCACCGCCAGCTCCGCCTGCACGCGGGACGCAGCCCGCAACGCACAGCACTGTGCGACAGTAGCGAAGGCCCGCGCGCTCTCGCCATCGCGGCGCAGGCGGGGCAGGGGAGAGGCAGCCGGTTTAATTTCATTTGCTGCGGCCGGAATTAATTAAGACGCGGCTGCGGCTGCGGCTGCGGCTGCTGGTGGCTAATGTCGGCCGTCCGCCGGAAGCGAGTCGGCTCCAGCTCAGGGCTGGCTGGCGCTCCGCGGATCTGGGTCGGCGGCCGCGCCGCCATTCGCGGCACGTCCTCCAGGGGGCGCCCCTGTCTCGCGGACGCGCCGCCTCGTGCGTCGAGCCCCATCGCGCCGGCCTCGCTAGAGCCGCCCAGAGCGCCACTAAGTGTCCCGTGAGAAAGAATCCCGCTCTCCGCGGGTAAACGCTCCACTGATGAATCGGCCCCATGCGGGGCAGTGAACTACTGGCCATTAAAATTGCTACACCAAGAAGAAATGCAGATGATAAACAGGTACTCATTGGACAAATATATTTATACTACAGCTGACATGTGATTACATTTTCACGCAATTTGGGCGCATAGATCCTGAGAAATCAGTACCCAGAACAACCACCTCTGGCCGTAATAAAGGCCTTGATACGCCTGGGCATTGAGTCAAACAGGGCTTGCATGGCGTGTACAGGTACAGCTGCCCATGCAACTTCAACACGATACCACAGTTCGTCAAGAGTAGTGACTGGCGTATTGTGACGAGCCAGTTGCTCGGCCATCATTGACCAGACGTGTTCAGTTGGTGAGAGATCTGGAGAATGTGCTGGCCAGGGCAGCAGTCGAACATTTTCTGTGTCTAGAAAGGCCCGTACAAGACCTGCAGTATGCAGTCGTGCATTATCCTGCTGAAATGTAGGCTTTCGCAGGGATAGAATGAAGGCTAGAGCCACGGGTCGTTACATATCTGAAATATAACGTCCACTGTTCAAAGTGCCGTCAATGCGAACAATAGGTGACCGAGACATGTAACCAGTGGCACCACATACCATCACGACGGGTGATACGCCAGGATGGCGATGACGAATACACGCTTCCAATGTACGTTCACCGTGATATCGCCAAACACGGATGCGGCCATCATGATGCTGTAAACAGAACCTGGATTCATCAGAAAAAATGACGCTTTGCCATTCGTGCTCCCAGGTTCGTCGTTGAGTACACCATCGCAGGCGCTCCTGTCTGTGATGCAACGTCTAGGGTAACCGCAGCCATGGTCTCCGAGCTGATAGTCCATGCTGCTCGAAAAAGTCGTCGAACTGTTCGTGCAGATAGTTGTTGTCTTGCAAACTTCCCCATCTGTTGACTCAGGGATCGTGACGTGGCTGCACGATCCGTTACAGCCATGCGGATAAGATGGCTGTCATCTCGACTGCTAGCGATACGAGGCCTTTGGGATCCAGCACGGCGTTCCGTATTACCCTCCTGAATCCACCGATTCCATCTTCTGCTAACAGTCATTGGATCTCGAGCAACGCGAGCAGCAATCTCGCGATACGCTAAACCGCAATCGCGATGGGCTACAATCCGACCTTTATCAAAGTAGGAAACGTCATGGTACGCATTTCTCCTCCTTACACGAGGCATAACAACAACGTTTCACCAGGCAACGCCGGTCATCTGCTGTTTGTGTATAAGAAATCGGTTGCAAATTTTCCTCAAGTCTGTATGTTGTAGGTGTCACCACCGGACCACCGGCACCAACCTTGTGTGAATGCTCTGAAAATCTAATCATTTGCATATCACAGCATCTTCTTCCTGTTGGTTGAATTTCGCGTCTGCAGCACGTCATCTTAGTGGTGTAGTAATTTTAATGTCCAGTAGTGTACTACATAGACACATGCCTAGGTGTGTAGAAAACTGTGGGAATTGATGTGCGTTTCCAATGAGACTGGAACACTGGCAATGAGATTAATAAAAATTTTCGGTAGCGTTTCAGAGAACAGAGATCGTATAAGCTAGACAGACTATTTCGAAAAGAACTTTACAAATTTGAAAATTATTAGAAATTAATTCATAGTACCTAGAGAGTTGATAGTAGTGTCAATTTTTAGGTAAATACAGGGTGTCCGAAAAGTCTGTCCTTGATTCCATAAATTGATATCTCAGGCTAGAAGTAAGATACAAATATGAAACTGGTGTGTAATTGTTTGTCGCAGGTTTCTTCACACATCAGTAAACTTCCACATGAGCACCCTTTTTAGCACGTAGCACATATAGGCGATATTCAATTTCCGTCCACACAATAGCCAACATCACTGGAGGGATCGATTCAACGACTGTGGTTATGCGTTGCCGCAGGGTTTCACGATCTGGTACACGTGTTCGGTAGACCTCGTCCTTGACATAACCCCATAAAAAGAAGTCTAACGGGGCTATGTCAGGAGAGTGTGGAGGCCAAACCGTTGGCCCATCACGACCAATCCATCGCCCAGGAAAGGTCATATCGAGATAGGCACAGACGTCCAAACCCCAATGAGGCGCTGCACCGTCTTGCTGAAACAAGACATCGGGGAGATACTGAAGCAGCTGAGGATGAGCATACAGTTGCAACATGTCCAGATACACTGCAGATGAGATGGTAGCCTCAGCGATCGTGCAAAAGCGCGCACCAAACATTCACCTTTGGATTGCTTCTGGTGCACTCCATGACCTCGCCAGGGAGTTGTGAACCCCAAATGCGCACATCATGGCGATTCACTACTTCATTGACAAAAAAAGGTCGCTTCGTCGGAAAAGACAATTCGTCTGAGATCACCATCATCATCCTCAATACGTGATAGCATTTCGACCGCAAAGTCATATCGACGTGTACTGTCATTGGGTAACAAGGCGTGAACGATTTACACTTTGTATGCACGAAACAATAAACGTTTGTGTAAAATGTCATGGAGAGAGCTATTTGGCATCTGTAATGCATTTGAGGCCCTGCGCACCGATTCCTTCGGACTTCGCAGAAAATACTGCCTTACAGCTTCTGCTGTCTGCTGGGGTTCTTGGTCGACCAGATCTCGGAAGGCCAGCAACCGATCCTGTTTTCTTGAACTTCTCATACCTGGTTTCAATGCTCTTGACATCAGGTGGATTCCTGGCAAATGTTGTCTGGAAGTGTCTCTGCACTGTGGTTGGTGATCGTGTCTCATGGTACCACAGGACACACTGTGCCTTCTCCTGACTGGTTAACATGGCTTCTTGGGTACTGCACCTCATCCACTACTTACGTACTGCGAACCTAAAACAGAAAAAAAACTTTAATAGTTGTAAACAATTCGGCACAAGTTTCATATTTGTATCTTACGTCTAGCCTGAGTATCAATTTATGTAATCATTTTGTGTCTTTGTGTCTTTTCGGACACCCTGTACATTTCTCTTGCGTATTTCGTTAGTGCCGAAAGACACCGTAAGGAACGGCAGCTGCAGTTGTGTTAAAGATGACCGTCTTCACTGGACACGGGCGTGCTAGCTATGTGGCTGACTCTGAGCACTATGGGACTTAACATCTATGGTCATCAGTCCCCTAGAACTTAGAACTACTTAAACCTAACTAACCTAAGGACAGCACACAACACCCAGCCATCACGAGGCAGAGAAAATCCCTAACCCCGCCGGTAATCGAACCCGGGAACCCGGGCTTGGGAAGCGAGAACGCTACCGCACGACCACGAGATGCGGGCGCTAGCTGTGTGTTTTGGTGTGAAGAATCGAAGTCGGCGCCAACACTTAACCGTAATTTCCGTAGCAAGTACGCTAAAGATCCTCGTAGTAGGCCTACAGTTTATGAGCGGCATAAATGTTTTATAGAAACAGGGTGCTCGGTGAGACATAGGGAATCACAGGGTCGTCCAAGCACATCTGACGACGACGCCGTTGAGCGAGTGAGACAACGTTCCGTCAACAGCCATACGAAATCGACCCGGCATGCTTCTCGCGAACTGCAAATGCCGCAAACGACTGTTTGGCGTGTGTTGAGAAACCGTTTGGATTTGAAACCGTGCAGATTACCATCGTACAAGCAATGAAACACGCTGATAAAATTGCTTGCAATAACTTCTTTGCAAATATGTTAAATCGATTACATAAGGATAAAAATTTCTTGGACAGAATTATCTTTTCTGATGAGTCGACTTTTTACCTAAGTGGCAAGGTTAACACACATTTGGGCAGTGAAAATCCACATCAAACACTGAAACATGTTCGTGATAGCCCTCAACTGAACGTGTTTTGTGCTCTGAGCAAGAACAAAGTGTACGGCCCCTTTTTTTCGTACAGAACCATGAACGGGATAGTGTACTTGAACACGTTATAACAATTTTTGATACCACAAATCGATGAGGATGACCAAGTACGAAATGTTTACTTCACGCAAGATAGTGCACCACCCCACTACCTGGCTCACGCCCAGGATTTTCTCAGTGACCGCTTTCCAGGTCAATGGAGTGGCTGTGATGCGCCAGTTGCATGGCCCCCATGTTCTCCAGACCTGACACCACTCGATTTTTTAATTGGGATTCTCCAAGGAAATCGTGTTTGTAGCTACTTTGCCGGCTGCTCTACTTGAACTTAGAGTAAGAATTTACACCACCACTGAGCAAGTTACACCTGCAATTCTAAGGCGACTTTGGAAAGAAACTGATTTCAACGGGACGTGAGCAGGAAAACCAACGGAAGCCACACACAACATCTTTAGTTTAAGCTAAAAAAACTTGGTGCGTCACCCAGCAAAATGAAACTAAACGCAGCTCTATGTCTTACATCAACAAATTTACGTGAATTTTTAAAGTTATAAAGTCGTTTTTGAAACAATCTGTATAAATTTAGTCAAGAACAGTCTGAACCGTGATTTACTTTCAAAGATTGCTCTTAAGAATTTATTTTGTTTACTAGCGTTTCATCAAGAACATTAACACATTTAATCACACTATGTAAACATGGAAGTAGTTGCAACGGAGTAACTGATGAAATCATAACCAAATTCCTTTTAACAAACGGGAATTTTATTCACATTAATAGTGCCTAAAAGCATTTTTTTAAAGAAACAGATTTAAAATTATAACCAGAAAGCACCATCCAAATATCAAAGTTACAATTTATTCAGAGGTGGAAGAAAACCTTGCTGCTCCCATTCAACACGGCCGTAGCTGCGACCGCTTACAACAGCCTCTCAAACACTACACTGGTGCAAACCTGTAACACACCAGATAACTTTAAACTAAGAGCTTTAACAATTTACACAAGCACTCAAACTATGCACCTCCCCCCCCCCCCTGTAGGAGGGATGGAAATGGTACAAGACACTAACAATTAAAATATTAACCTTGCCACCGAAGGTGCGACTTGATTTTAACTTCTAAGAAAAGTCTTACAGTGGAAGGGTGGCAACTTTATATGCTAAAATGATCATTTAAATAAAAGCCCAAGAAATATAAATTCTACAAGGTTGGCCAAACAATAGTTAAGATGCTCTATAGTAGACAGGTGCCGCCTATCAAGATCATAGGCTACAATATCAAAGTTTCCAAAGATCAAAACATATTTCAGGTACTAGGCCGTTACACTCCAAGCAATAAATTCGTTAACACACCAAATCCGACAAACATGACAGAGGCAGCTACTAAGGTACGGTAGATTTATAGGGAGATTACCGAACAACCCTAACCGCAGGTTGCTCTAACACGCCCCTACTCCACAAGGGAAAAACGGACCACCCAATTTATAAACAACCACCTTCCCGCGGGTGGGCAAACGGAGAAGAATGGTGGGACGACCCCAAAGCAAAACGGCTGGTGACCTCACCAAGAAAACAAGTAGAATTTAACAAGAGTAAATCAAACAACATATCACCAATCACTTCTAATAAACTGCGATTTGTCGAGGAGACCTGGCGCAGCACCCCCGAATCCCTCTCCCGAACCGTCTGCTGTCAGCCGCTTCAACGGATGCAGGAAGGCGCGCCGATCTCCCGTCTCACGGCGTCGCAGCTCGCACCAGCAAGACTGATGTTGTGGGACTCCTGTTGCTCTCGTGTCGACCGCGAAGTCACTACCCCTCGCTATACGCCGCGGCCCACTGGACTCACGTGACGACCTCACATGCGCCGACGCTTAAGACTCACCCACGTGCACGAGCTGTGGCGTTCAAGACCACGATGAACACCGTCTTAGCTGTGACGAGTCTGCGGCAGTGTGACACTTACAAGGGAATGGTCAGACTTGTCATGCCGAAACATGTATTGCTTTTTTTAGCACTGTTATTTAACTGTGCAAAAGGTCCGTATGCAAAATTGTAGCTGCTGACATGAACTGGAAGTCACCTAAAAAAAATCACGAACATGGCTGTGTTTCCTGCTTGGCGCTTGCAGTGACGGCTGGACACCCCTGGAAATGGCGAGTCGCGAGCGCTGTGCGCATTGTCGGGAAGTGCGGCCTTCTTATAGCGGCGTTCATTGAAGAGGAATATCGCTGCACGGTTTTCGTGGAAAGGGGAAACGAATATTCGTTTCTGTGGTATGTACGTCCTTTTAATTTCTGGTACGTATTTCGAAACATACCGTCCTGAAACTGATTAGAGAAATGAAATATGTTCTTTACACGTTCATCTATACTCCGCAAGCCACTTTACGGTGAACATTCAATCTCCCCTCACAGGTGATGTCGAACCCTGTAAATATTTTGCTGCATGCAATGGAGATATACCACAGACGCCAAATGAAGCAATCAACAGAAAACACGTGTGAAGACTATGTGTTGTGCGACATGGTTGTTAAACTTCTAGACGAGCATGTAAATGGCGCAGACATGTGGCTAGAAACAACTGAAACACTCGATATTGCAGACTGTGAATCTACAGACGGCGAAGACACCGACGAAAGTTGCACTCGTGAAGACTCTTCAAGTGATAGTGCCACGTACCATCATCAATTATCTCCGAAAGTAACACCAGTAACTACAATTACATTATCAGACAAAGAAAAAGCGGTGAGGTATTGGTTGAACGAAAGCGGTAAGAAACGCCTGTGTATCAGTACTGTTCAAAATAAGTATCGCTTTGTCCGTTCTGAACGTGAATTGCATAGATGGAAAAAGGAAGTCCCTGGACGACGTAAGAGTCGACTGGAAATTGCGACGGAGATAAATGCGCGACGTTTTGAGCTATTTACCGATGCCAGACAACAGTCATTTAGTGTCAGCGATACAACTTTGCGTGATTGGGCGTTAGAGATTGCCAACGCGATAGCCGCTAAATAATTTACAGCTTTTCAGAGTTGGATTAGTCGCTTCAAAAGATCACATAAAATTGTGGCAAGAAAAATAACAAAATTTGTATCGAGAAACATGTCGGAAAATGGAGTGTCACAAATCGAAATGATAGAAGATTTTCTTACGAATGCAAAAAATAAGATCGCTAGTTTTAGTGAATCGTACGTGTACAATGCAGATCAGTCAGGTTTTCAAAAAGAAATGCGTGTGAAAAGAACAATGTCATTCAAAGGGGAAAAACATATTGAGGCGATTGCGCAGTCCACGACTGCACTCACCCATTGAAATGAAATGAAATGTCGTGTGACGAGGGCCTCCCGTCGGGTAGATTCATACACTATAATGCCCATAACTAGTCTGAATTGTTCATTGCTGCCTAAACTATATGTGTGGCTTCAAGAACCAACTGGACGTTTTGGACCACGTGTCAAAAGAACAATGTTCTACGCAAACAGTCTTGTGGTAGACGCATCGAAGTCTGGGAAAATGGGAAATGAAAACTTACACTTTTCATGCGTCATGCTTTTCTTCCGTTCTTCTCCTTCTAGATTCATTGTCAGGTCATAAAAGGTCTGATTCATTAAAAGCTCTATTTCGAGCCCACCCTAACAAAGAAGTAGAGATACTTCAGATTCCACCCGGCACGACGAACGCAATTCAACCTTTAGACAGAGAATTTTTCCGTCAGAGGAAGGCATTTTACAGAAAACTAACAGAGAAAATTATTGTGTGCAGATCACTGCAATTTCCTGTGTGTCACTATGACAATATTCTGAAGCTGCAATCAGTAGTACATTATCAATTTTCCTCTCCACGGTTTCAGAATTTGATTAAATATGCGTGCCACTCCTCGAAATATACCGATACTAGGCCTGATTCATTCCTAACACCAGCCCAGTTTTGACTACGGACATCTAACAACGTCTGTGATTCGCAGGGCTGTTATATGTCGTCTTTACTTGTATGTTCTTGGTGCACAAAAAATCTGTGTTTTGAACATTGTATCAATATTTCGCATTTTTGCGGTAATTACAAGAAATAAAATTTGGACATGTTCTAAACCGTATATTTATTTGTGTCTATTTCATAGCTATTTGGAAAGAATGTTGTAGATAACATATCAGCCATATTTGTCAACGAATGTTTAATTACCATATGATCGCTTTCACAGGGGGAATCAGCTCTCTCACTGCTGTGGCAAGAGAGCGGCGCGTAGCTAACGCCACCTTGTCGCTAGATGGCGTTGGTATAACGTAGCGAGAGAGGTCAGGGTTGTACAAGAGGCAGTTATAAGCGCGGAAACCATGCGACAATAATATCTTACTTCATAAAATTGTTTACAGACTTCCAGGTCATGTCAGCAGCTAAAATTCTGCATACAGACTTCTTGCAATGTTAACTCACAGTGGTAAAAAAAAGCAACACAGGTTTCGACATGACAAGTCTGACCATTCCCTTGTTAGTGAGGCAAATGTCAGCATACTTCCTTCGAGTAACGCCGAATCATATCGACCCCAAGACTATCTTCTTCCCGGATGAGACGTATTACCCACGCACTAAAACTAATGCAATGACGTGGCTTCGTGGACATGCAGTGCATTATTTGTTTGAAGACGGCACTAAGGACACTTTAGACTTTTGGAACTATTGGCAGGAACGACATTGCAAGATCCTCCGTAACCCAAAGTATCGACAATATTTTTCCAATTATTTGTGGAGTGCGTTCCACGACCCTCCACGTAGCTGGAACATCACGGGCACAAGAAGCTAAAATTACAAGACGATGATAGAACACTACACAGTACAACGTGGGATCTACCTTGGTCATTACGAGAAGTCATACCTGGATGATACAGCAGATGGAAAGTTTCGTTGTGAACCCTCACACTCTGTAGCAGTATTTGCCCCATTTCCTCATTTTGTCCCCGGTGCGAAAAGGTCTTCGCAGTTTTTGTTTCCCATCCGGTGCAAGATGTAGCACTGGTTAATGATGGTATGGATTCCACCCTTCAGTTTTGTTTCAAGGTTTCCTTAGCCCCACGCTTTGCTCTCTTTCTTTATGCCTTTTTCTACAACTGTTAGCATGTTTTTAGTTATGTGCGTCCCCAACTCGACGCAACGAGTGCACTTACTACTTTTCAGTTCCTTACTGTTAAAAAAACAAAAACAAAAAAAACAAAGACAGACAAGTCATCTTGTGTCTCAGTGCGGAGCCGACCAACCGATAGATCCAACCGCCAATTACCACTGCCTGAGCAAACTCGAGCAGGCTGGTGGCATAACGCGCAGACTCCGATGCAGGAACTAAGCCCCGACCCGGCGACCAGTCGCTGAGTTCTCTTACTGGCGGAGTGGAAAGACTCTCATTTTGCCGGCTTTAAAGGTTGATCCGAACGACAGACAGACACTAACTGCCTAACAAATGCGGACGAGAGACAGACTAGCAAGCTGGGGACGAGACAGTGACCCAGACTGACCGCCTTGCGAGCTCATGGCGCCCCTTAAATGCACGTGAACGCGCAACCGTTCCCCTTTCCCACCAGAGGGGGGACGCCAAAGCTGCGACTGCCACAACAGCGCCACCGCCAGAAACGGAGGGCGACTGTTTCACAGTACGCGCTGCGGCGCACTCTTCAAAACCGCAATTTTTACCACGGCTCAGAGTATGTATCACAACCGTTATTGTATTCAATTATTTCTGCCTAGTCTAGCGCCATCTTTAGAACAGCACTGTGAATGACAGAAAACGTGCTAATTACACAAAGGAGTGAGTAACTTAAAATAATTTCTTCTTATTAAAATCGAAGAGTCGTTACCCATCAGCTGAAGTTGACGGTGGCCAGAAGTGTCAGTAGGACTGTTTAGCACTAATGAGAAAAAAGCTCTCTCATTTTTCGAGGGATCACACAAACTGGCATTAATGATGACATCAGTCGTATCTGGTTTTCCAAAAATAGCAAATGCATGATTACCATTTTATTATAGACAGTTAAGTCTTCAAAATTGATGGTCCCTTCTTCTTCGTACGCAATTGTCCAGTTTAATTTAGGCTCGAAATCATTCAAAGAATTCGTGATACTATTAATTTCTTCTTCAGAGCCATCATATAATAATAAACAGTCGTCTACATAACGCTTGTAATAAATTACTTTATTATACCATACTACACTATGTTAAAGCGAGAAGAGCGCTCCAATGTTCAACTAAATTTCCCACCACTCATAGATGATAATTACGGGGGTGAGTCAAATGAAAACCTTAAATTTGTAATAACAAATTTCGCCCCGCTATCCTGTAAGTTGGTAAGCCTGCTACAAACAGCGTGCAGAATGGGATGTAGGTGGCAGAATAGTGCAGATGCACACATACCGTTGCAGTATCAGTATAAAGATGGCCGCCCCAATTGCGACTTGCACCAGGGAAGAACAGCGTTCTGTTATTCGGATTTTGCGTAGTGAAGGTGTGAAACCTATTGAAATTCATCGACGAATGAAGGTTCAGTGCGGCGATCCATGTTTGTCACAGCAGCAAGTCTACGAATGGAGTAGGAAGTTTGCAAATTGTGTTACTTCAGTGGAAGATGCTTCTTTTCCAGGTCAGGCACAACGAGTTGTGACTCCACAGAACATTGTAGCGGTTGAAGCTGCAGTGAAGGAAAACCGCCGGGTGACACTGAATGACATTGCAGCATGTTTACAGATTAGTCTTGGGTCAGCACTGTGCATATGTGCATATGTGCTCGAGTTTCACAAAGTGTCTGCAAGATGGGGGCCACGACAGGTGACTCCTGAAATGAGAGAACGACGTGTTGACGCTTGATAAGAACTTCTTCGCCGCTTTGAACGACAAGGTGATGGCTTCCTTGCAAGAATCGTTACTGAGGACGAAACCTGGGTTTACTTCCAACAACTGGAAACGAAGACAGCGAGCAAGGAATGGCGCCATTCCTCATGACCATATCCAAAGAAGTTTCGAACAGAACCATCAGCAGGGAAGGTTATGCTGACTCTCTTTTGGGGCGAAAAAGTAGTTATTTTGGAGCATTACATGCCTTGAGGAACCACTGCCACCAGTGCATCATACACACATCTCCTAAAAAATCGTCTGTGGCTTGCACTCAAATCAAAGCGACGTGGATTGCTGTCAGCAGGTGTCCTTTTGCAACATGACAATGCAAGGCCCCACACTGCCCGTACAACAGTTGCAACAATCACAGACCTGCATTTTGAGTGTCTTCCTCATCCAACATACTCACCAGACCTTGCCACAAGTGATTTCCATATGTTTGTGGACCACTGAAAGACGCAATGGGAAGAAAGAAGTTCCGTTCTGATGAAAAGGTACGCCACGCGGTGCGTGAGTGGTTGCGCGGACTACCAAAACAATTTTTTTCTAAAGGAAAAGCGCTGGAGGACTTGCATTGAGCGTGGGGGAGATTATGTTGACAAATGATGCAGCTTTGTACCACTTCTGCACAATAAATAATACTTTAAAAAAATATTATTGGTTTTAATTTGACTCACCCTCGTATTTTACATAAACTGACTTGTTTATTCTATACACTTATTCTATTGATTAAATAGCCGATGCTATCGATATATTATATTGGTAACTACTTCCACCAGATAAGAGAACAAGAAATAAGTGAAATAGTTTTTAAATAATCTTATTACAGTTACTCACTATTTAACACTACGTTCTGTCACTACTTTTTATAACTATTCACTCTTAGATAAAAGGTATCTTCAAATGATGCGTAATTTAAGTAAATCGTTCCTCATTGCCTGACGTTGACGTCACACAGCACAAACACGCCCTCACCAGATTCATACAATGCAGTGCTGCCTAGTCAACAGCAGCAGTTTCAGGAGTGACGTCTGCTGACTGTTTTGGACATCCTCAACTCCAGTTGATGGGTAACGACTCCACGATTTTATTAAGTATAAATTACTTTAAGTTTCTGACTTCTTTATGTAACTAGCACGTTTTCTATCTTTCATACTGCCGTTCTAAAAACGCCATAAGACTAGGACGAAACTGATCATTTTAAGTAAAATAACCATTCCGATCTAGAACGTTTCTTCGCTAATTTTATATTCTTTGAGGTTTCTCGATGACACTGCAATTCTGTCAGCGACAGCAAAGAACTTGGAAAAGCAGATGAACGGAATGGACATTGTCTTGAGAGGAGGATATAGGATGAATATCAACAAAACCAAAATGAGAATAATTGAATGAAGTCAAATTAAATCAGATACTGCTAGGGAAATTTGATTAGGAAACGAGACACTTAAAGCAGCAGATAAGTTTTGCTATTTGGGCAGCAAAATAGCTGATGATGGCCAAAGCAGAGAGGAAATAAAATATAGGAACTGGCAATGACAACAATAGCCTTTCTCAAGAAGATAAATATGTTATGTCGAATGGACATTTAAGTGTTATGAAGTCGTTTCTGAAAGTATTTGTTCGGAGTGTAGTCACACAGGGACAATAAACAATTCAGAATAAGAAAGAACAGAAGCTTTCGAAATGTGGTGCTGCAGAACGATGTTGAAGGTTAGATGGGTAGATAGCGTGTTTAATGTGGAGATACTGAACAGAATTAGGGAGGAAAGAAATTTGTAGCACAATCTGAACAGAAGAAGGGACAGATTGATAGGAATCACTTTGAGACATCAAGGGATCACCAGTTTAGTGCTAGAGGTAAGCGCGGGGGGTAGAAAGCATAGAGGGAAGATGAATACACTAAGCAGATTCAGAAGGATGTAAGCTGCAGTAGTTATTCGGAGCTAAAGAGGCTCGCACAAGAGAGAGTAGCAAGGAGAGCCACAATAAACCAGTCCTGGAACTAAAAAGCTCAACATTAACATATCAAACCTAACGGGATAAAAATTGAAAAAACCACTCAAATGTTTTGTGAAATGATTTGTTTAATAATAAGTACGAGTATGAATACAGGGTGTCCAGAAACTAAGTTTCGATTTTGTTGAAATAATTATTGTATTATTCTTGTTCATAATGACATATCTTTATCGCATGATTTCCTTTTCGAACACTTGGCGTATTTTTTGATTTCACTATGGAATTTGATTGTGTTGATCGCAAAATATTGCTCCAGAAGTTGGATCATTGCAGAATATGGGGAGTAGCTCACAATTGGTACACCTCTTACTGTAGCAACAGACAGCAAAAGGTCATTATTCATAAAGTTGAGAATGGCTGTGATTTGGGGTCTGAGTTGGGTACGGTCAAGTGGGGGTTGCCACAGGGATCAGTGTTGGGGCCACTCCTGTTCCGTATTTATATAAATGATGTGCCCTCTAGTATTAAGGATGTTGTTGTTTTTGTGGTCTTCAGTCCTGAGACTGGTTTGATGCAGCTCTCCATGCTACCCTATCCTGTGCAAGCTTCTTCATCTCCCAGTATTTACTGCAACCCACATCCTTCTGAATCTGCTTAGTGTATTCATCTCTTGGTATCCCTCTACGATTTTTACCCTCCACGCTGCCCTCCAATGCTAAATTTGTGATCCCTTGATGCCTCAGAACATGTCCTACTAACCGGTCCCTTCTTTTTGTCAAGTTGTGCCACATATTCCTCTTCTGTCTAAAATATTTCTGTTTAGTGATGACATTAGCTTGGTAGTAAAGGATGTTGTGTGCAACATTGGCTCGGTTTCAAATGGTGCAGTTCATGACCTAAGTTCATGGCTTGTAGAAAATAAACTAACGCTAAATCACAGTAAGACTCAGTTTTTACAGTTTCTAACACACAATTCCACAAAACCTGACGTTTTACTTTCACAGAATAAGCATATGATTAATGAAACAACAGTTCAAATGTCTAAGTGTTCAGATAGATATTAAGCTCACATGGAAAACCCATGTTCAGGATTTTGTTCAAAGACATAATGCTGCCATTTTTACTATTCGAACGGTATCTGAAGTGAGTGATCGTTCGACATGAAAATTAGTCTACTTTGCTTATTTTCCTTCGCTTATGTCGTATGGTATTATATTGTGTCGTAATACTTCCTATTCTAAAAGAATATTTTTGGATCAGAGGCGGGCGGTTCGGGCAATAAGTGGTGTAATTTCATGAACCTCTGGTCGACCCCTGTTCACAAGTCTGGGTATTCTGACATTGGCCTCTCATTATATATATTCATTACTGTCATTTCTTGTTGACATTGTTAGCTTATTCCCAAGAATAGGCAGCTTTCACTCAGTTAATACTCAGCAGAAATCAAATCTGCATTTGGATCGGACTTCCTTAACTCTTTTGCAGAAAGGTGTGCAGTGTATTGCTGCATCCATTTTCAATAAGCTACCCCTCGAATTCAAAAATCTTAGCAGTAACCCACGTCCTTTCAAATCGAAACTGAAGAGTTTCCTCATGGGTCACTCCTTCTATTCTGTCGAGGAGTTCCTTCAAAAATTAAGCTGATTCGTGTTGTATTGTTCAATGCGTTTACTTAAACTTATGGACAGTTTTTTTTGGGTTCTTAAACATTTATTTTTATCTGTTATTACTTTTATGTTCTAATTTCATGTACTGACATGTTCCATGACCTTGTAGATTTGCTCCTCAATTTAGTCCTACGGAACTTAACGTGCAAATAAAAATATTAAAAAAATAATAGACTACGCCTGTTTTCGGCGCCATGACTTTTTTTAACGGCAAAACAATAACTAAATTACACACGTAAATTCGCAAACAGGTGAAATCAGCCATTCGTTAGCTTTGGCAACCATTAGCTCACATTTCTAACAAAGTACATAATACGCAGGCCATAAAATTGTTACCGTCTAATATAGACATAATTTACGTTACACGAAAATCTTGAATCCAACTGTGAAGGTTAAAAATTCTAACAAGAATTCCTTGTTGCCTATAACATCATAATGGAAATGACTACATCGAGAGAATATTTTAGTGAAATCAGAAACAACTTAGAGCTCGAGACTTTGCAACTACTTTACGGGCAGTGTGAGAGCCATCAGTGACGAAAATCTTGTGCTATCACGTCGTTTATTCCCTTATGTACTGCCTCATATAGGCGTTCTGAGTGATTTAAGTGTCCAATATACAGGGTGAGTCACTAACTAGTGACATCTAGAATAATTCCGAAAGTTTGATAGGAGCTGAAAAGTTTGTGGCACAATTGTTGCATGTGACAACGGGGTCCATAATATGGCGTACGCTCCTGGAAATTGAAGGGGAAACTTTATTGACACATTCCTGGGGTCAGATACATCACATGATCACACTGACAGAACCACAGGCACATAGACACAGGCAACAGAGCATGCACAATGTCGGCACTAGTACAGTGTATATCCACCTTTCGCAGCAATGCAGGCTGCTATTCTCCCATGGAGACGATCGTAGAGATGCTGGATGTAGTCCTGTAGAACGGCTTGCCATGCCATTTCCACCTGGCGCCTCAGTTGGACCAGCGTTCGTGCTGGACGTGCAGACCGCGTGAGACGACGCTTCATCCAGTCCCAAACATGCTCAATGGGGGACAGATCCGGAGATCTTGCTGGCCAGGGTAGTTGACTTACACCTTCTAGAGCACGTTGGGTGGCACGGGATACATGCGGACGTGCATTGTCCTGTTGGAACAGCAAGTTCCCTTGCCGGTCTAGGAATGGTAGAACGATGGGTTCGATGACGGTTTGGATGTACCGTGCACTATTCAGTGTCCCCTCGACGATCACCAGTGGTGTACGGCCAGTGTAGGAGATCGCTCCCCACACCATGATGCCGGGTGTTGGCCCTGTGTGCCTCGGTCGTATGCAGTCCTGATTGTGGCGCTCACCTGCACGGCGCCAAACAGGCATACAACCATCATTGGCACCAAGGCAGAAGCGACTCTCATCGCTGAAGACGACACGTCTCCATTCGTCCCTCCATTCACGCCTGTCGCGACACCACTGGAGGCGGGCTGCACGATGTTGGGGCGTGAGCGTAAGACGGCCTAACGGTGTGCGGGACCGTAGCCCAGCTTCATGGAGACGGTTGCGAATGGTCCTCGCCGATACCCCAGGAGCAACAGTGTCCCTAATTTGCTGGGAAGTGGCGGTGCGGTCCCCTACGGCACTGCGTTGGATCCTACGGTCTTGGCGTGCATCCGTGCGTCGCTGCGGTCCGGTCCCAGGTCGACAGGCACGTGCACCTTCCGCCGACCACTGGCGACAACATCGATGTACTGTGGAGACCTCACGCCACACGTGTTGAGCAATTCGGCGGTACGTCCACCCGGCCTCCCGCATGCCCACTATACGCCCTCGCTCAAAGTCCGTCAACTGCACATACGGTTCACGTCCACGCTGTCGCGGCATGCTACCAGTGTTAAAGACTGCGATGGAGCTCTGTATGCCACGGCAAACTGGCTGACACTGACGGCGGCGGTGCACAAATGCTGCGCAGCTAGCGCCATACGACGGCCAACACCGCGGTTCCTGGTGTGTCCGCTGTGCCGTGCGTGTGATCATTGCTCGTACAGCCCTCTCGCAGTGTCCGGAGCAAGTATGGTGGGTCTGACACACCGGTGTCAATGTGTTTTTTTTTCCATTTCCAGGAGTGTATGTTTTTTGTTGCTAGGTGTGGTCGCTTCAGAGATACGAAGGTCAACTTTTTTTAATGGGATTCTGTAGTTTGGTACTTATTTTATGATAGCGGCTATCGAGATGAATCCATTGATGTGTAACAGTAAGGTCTTTGATGGTCAACGAAAGTCACAAAGGTGACATGAACGTTCATTTATAGAAGATGTTGAAATGATGACCATTGGTATCAATGCAGTGCTGTAATCTTCTCATCATGCATTGAGTGGTCACATCAGAACTTATCGAAGCACATGCTCTGACAGTTCTCTCTCGCATATCTTGAGGATAGTTGGAACGTCTTTACAAACAATGTCTTTTACGAATTCCCACAGGAAAAAATCCAGAGGTGTCAAGTCTGGCGAACGAGCCGGCCACGACACACCTCCTCCGCGTCCAATCCCACGATTTGGGATTTGTCTCTGCAACTCATTCCTAGCCATCAGCGAAAAATGTGCCGGACACCAATCGTGGTCATACCACGTTCTGTTCCTTGATACTCAAGGTATTTCTTCCAATAACAGACCAAAGTTTCTTGCAGGAATGTGATGTACTTCCTACCATTAAGATATCATTCAATGAAATAGGAGCCTATTATTCTCCAGGATCCCAGACCATACAATCACCGACCACGGTTTTTGGTGTGCAGCTTGCTGCAGCCAACATGGATTTTCGGTTACCCAATAATGCATGCTATGCAAATTAATATTTCCATGGTTCGTTTATGTAGTCCCATCAGTGAATAAAATGAAATTAATAAATTTGTCATCGCTCTGAATCTGATGTTGAGCCCATGGGCAGAATTCAATGCGCCCATACAATCCATACCAGTTAATTCTTGGTGGAGACTGATGTGGCAAGGATGATATTTATGGCGATGCAGAACACGAACAACAGTACTGTGGCTCATGCCAGATTCCCTTGTGATTTGACGCGAACTAACACAAGGATCTCGAACCACAGTGGCAAGAGTACCAATTTCCGATTCCTCGTTAGTAACTTTCCTTTGCCGGATATGTTTCCGATGCGTTAAAAATCTAGTAGTTCTCAACTTATCATACACAAATTTAAATGAAAGACGTGTATGGTGTGTACTTTGATGATATCTTTTATCGTATAAGTCTCTAGCTCTCACAGAATTTCGTTGGCATTCTCCGTAAATGAGAAGCATATCGACTTGTTCTTGGAAGAAATACACCAATCACAATCGCTTGATTCGACGATACTAGCCTTACCGTCCCTATCAGCGTTGTATTTCGAAACCGTCGAATGGTGTTTACATGCCAATGGCACGTTAGATGGATACGACGTATTCCGCGAATATTTACTATTTACACAAAATACGAGAGAGAATTGTCAGAGCATGTTCTTCGATAAGTGCCGATGCGATAAGAAATAACACTCAATACATGATAAGAAGATTGCAGCACTGCATTGATACCAGTGGCCATCACTTCGAACACCTTCTGTAAATGGACGTTCATGGCACCTTTTGACCTTCGTTGACCTTCAAATACCTTACTGTTATGCATCATTGGATTCGTCTTGAAAGGCCCTATCAGAAAATAAATAGCAATCTGCAGCATTCCATTTAAGAAAACAAAGTAGACCTTCATACCTCTGACGCGACCGCACCAACTCTTCAGCTACTATCATGCTTCCGGAGTTATTCTAAGTGGAAAAAGTTAGTCACTCACCTTGTATACTAGACAATCCGTAGTATATGTCGGATAACAGGAGACACTGTAATCGTATAACACTGTACGAAGTTAACAAGTTGATACGCTTTGTTGTTAAAAGGGTGCTTAGAGTAACATGAAGTTTCACATGAAGTGACACTCTACATATATTCATTTTATCCACACAGAGGATGAAGTAAATCTGTGGGACTTTCTACGAGACAAAGCAGGCAGAACAGTATAATCGCAGCTGAACGTGTGTTCTCACACCAGCTGACTGCAATTGAAGCTGCCTTCATTCGATGCCTTACCTCATTAATACTTATGAAATAAAAGCAATAACTCTTTATTTGTATTCCATTCATGTAGCTGAGAGTCTGGATATTTTCTGTACATCTGTTTTCAATACTAGCACGTCTCTCTAATTATCAATTAATTAATGAGTAATATGGAATTCCACGCTTGCCCAGTAAATTACGAAACCGACCTCTTGATAAGTGGGTTCATACACTAGCACTAGATTGTCTAACCAAATGGAATACCACAACTCATTATCTAATAATTTTAACAGTAACTGCAGGCTTTAAGCAGCAGAGCAAAATGAGAACAGTACTAGAGTTGTAATAATGCTGGCAGAACCGAGTTGTGGGAGAACTACGTACACAATCTGTCTTCGTGTAACAGATACTCGTTGTCCCACTTTTATGTTAGCCTGCCGCATTGACAGAGCTTCGTATAGTGATAAATTCCCAGATCACTATTCTATGGAGCTAGTGATAATGATAATGATAATAACATGTTCGACTAAAGTGCTGCACTTTATTATGACTAAGAATTACCGTTTCAGGCAAGACACCATGGAGACAAATGTTTGAAGAAATGTGTAGAAACTGTGTTTCATACGAGTACTATTCGGTGAGTAAGGTCCGATACATTGCGAAACGGAAACCACTGTGCGAATCCCCTGAAGCTTTGCATGGATGTGTTGGGCAGTGTCTCAAGCAGTGCTAATTTCTAAACTTTTAGGTGCCGGAACGCTCCCCATTCTACCACTTACCCTCCCCCCCCCCCCCCCCCCCACAATGGCCCTAGGGAGAGACTTCTGATAAGAGTTGCAAAGATAAATCATTTTTTTTAGAAAATACTGTTCTGAAATTCTGGGTTTTAAACCACAATATCTTACAATCAAAAACATAACACCACAAGGTTCCAATATAAACAACAGCTGCTACCGCCTGCCGCTGTACCAGTGTCACTTTGCTCCATAGTTCTGCTTCATACGTATTGGCACACGTCGGTAGTCTTTGAGACTATGACATCATGTTTTCAAATGCTGCCAGCCGCAACGTTCGAACAGTTGCTTTGTAGCTGCTCCATGAACGTGTGTTCAGTATTAATCAACAACGCATTTAGCGGTTAATGACGATGAAAAGATATTCCTGCTCCATCTGGGTCTCGTACAATTCCGATTTCCTACTTCTTCACAAAACGTTAATTCCGTGTGCTATAGCAGCTGATCGTTGCGTCGCGTCTGAATTGATAACAATGCGAGATAAAGATAAAACATTTCCTCCTCACCCTGAGGCTGCCGTAATCTTCCTCCTCTCCTCTCCTCTCCTCTCCTCCCCACATCATGTTACACTGACATGGGGAAAGACTATATGTAATGTTATTCAGTCAGATTTCGTCATTTGAAACTTTCACGATAGTGAGTGAATAAGAAATCACAAGTTTTATTTATACAGGTAATAAACAAATTCGCTTCTAAGTGTAAAATGTAACTAATAGAATAAAAAGTATCTATGACTTACTCTTACACTCGTAAAACAATTAAGTTGTTTCTATGTTACTACCCAAAGAGAAAGGTCTTTACCATTTAATTAACATGAGACTGTGTGACATTATTGATCATATTTAAAATAAAATTTTAAATATTTTATTGAAACTGTTAGAGCAGAAGTAGAAACATTCTTTTGAAGCGAAATCGATACTGAAACTCTTTGATGAGATTAAAATGAATGTACATATTAAGAAAAAATGTGTAATATTTACTTTTAAATATTGGAAAGATATCTATTTGTTATAATTATTAAATGTAAAAAAAGGTGCTATAATGTAATTATGTATGTAATAGTAACGGCCACTCACTTAGGGCTGTATGAGATATGTGTAGCATAAAATATGGAGTAGTTCCGTCAGGAGCGGAAAGCCGTGTAAGCGTAGGGAAAGGTGGGAGCGGAAACGTTTGGCGCGCTTTGGTGGGCGCGAACAAAGTCAGTCGGTGGCCAGTGATCTTAGAGGCAGCACGTACAGCGCCAGCATAGTGTGGAGTGCGCCGTATTGTTGCATCTTGCCTCGGTTGGAAACTGCAGTTCATCACGGCCTGGTATGGCGAGAAAAACGGGCTATTGATTATAAGATGGATCATCGCTATGAAGAGGAAATAAGTCCGACATGGATAACTGCTCTCGGGCGTTCTGGTATTAATGCAGTTGTTGCCACCATCGCCACCGTCGCTAATCACAGCTTACAGGGTACGACATTTTAGCTATGTATTATAGTGTGTGTCAGGAAGTTGAAACGTGCTTTAGTAATAATAACCATCATCCAAATTAACAATTGTGTCCACCTGGTAATTTATCCAGCTCATAAACCAAGCAGGATCCTAACCTCCTAAATGAAAATTCCGAGTGACCTGTATTCAGCCAAGACTGTGAAATCTTTAATATACAGGGTGATTCAAAAAGAATACCACAACTTTAAAAATGTGTATTTAATGAAAGAAACATAATATAACCTTCTGTTATACATCATTACAAAGAGTATTTAAAAAGGTTTTTTTCCACTCAAAAACAAGTTCAGAGATGTTCAATATGGCCCCCTCCAGACACTCGAGCAATATCAACCCGATACTCCAACTCGTTCCACACTCTCTGTAGCATATCAGGCGTAACAGTTTGGATACCTGCTGTTATTTCTCGTTTCAAATCATCAATGGTGGCTGGGAGAGGTGGCCGAAACACCATATCCTTAACATACCCCCATAAGAAAAAATCGCAGGGTGTAAGATCAGGGCTTCTTGGAGGCCAGTGATGAAGTGCTCTGTCACGGGCTGCCTGGCGGCCGATCCATCGCCTCGGGCGTTCCACACTCTCTGTAGCATATCAGGCGTAACAGTTTGGATAGCTGCTGTTATTTCTCGTTTCAAATCATCAATGGTGGCTGGGAGAGGTGGCCGAAACACCATATCCTTAACATACCCCCATAAGAAAAAATCGCAGGGTGTAAGATCAGGGCTTCTTGGAGGCCAGTGATGAAGTGCTCTGTCACGGGCTGCCTGGCGGCCGATCCATCGCCTCGGGTAGTTGACGTTCAGGTTTCATAACTAACCTTTTTCGTAGGACTCTCCATACAGTTGATTGTGGAATTTGCAGCTCTCTGCTAGCTCTGCGAGTCGATTTTCGTGGGCTGCGAACAAATGCTTGCTGGATGCGTGCTACATTTTCATCACTCGTTCTCGGCCGTCCAGAACTTTTCCCTTTGCACAAACACCCATTCTCTGTAAACTGTTTATACCAACGTTTAATACACCACCTATCAGGAGGTGTAACACCATACTTCGTTCGAAATGCACGCTGAACAACTGTCGTCGATTCACTTCTGCCGTACTCAATGACACAAAAAGCTTTCTGTTAAGTGGTCGCCATCTTAGCATCAACTGACGCTGACGCCTAGTCAACAGCGCCTCAAGCGAACAAATGTACAACTAAATGAAACTTTATAGCTCGCTTAATTCGCCGACAGATAGTGCTTAGCTCTGCCTTTTGTCGTTGCAGAGTTTTAAATTCCTAAAGTTGTGGTATTCTTTTTGAATCACCCTGTATTATTGACAAATCAGTGATTAATCAGTGAAATAATTGATGGAAAGAATAACTGAGAATTTCATGATTAACATTGCTATTATTTTCTGCGTTAAAATGATTACGTACGGTTATGCGAGATTCAGAGACCACATGAGCTAAATTGTTTGCTGCTTTCACATTACGTATTAATGGAAGGAAATACTAAGTTGATGATTAATGGTGATAAATAGTAACGTTAAACAGTGTATAGTGAATCAATTAAGTGCTGAGTACCAAATATGTTGATGTAGAAACCACCCTGTCCAAATTTACTTTTGTTTTCATGAAATCAGTCTGTTTCATTAAGCAATTTGGTGGTGTAGTTTTGTTTGTTACATTGCGGCTAAACTTATCTTGTATTGCTGAACCATCTTTTATCTAAAACTAAAGTGAGGTGTGTTAGGTAAGTAGGGAGTTGCAAACTTTTCTGCTGTCCTACTCAGCTTCATTATGTGTGTCTAATTAGAATGTTTGTTACATTACTTATTATTAACAGTATAATATAAAATTATTACAGTTGGCTTTGTATGACAGTATGTTTTGTAAACCAATTCAGACAATACAATATACACGCAAGTATTAATTTGGTTTTACATGAACCATAGACCTTGCCGTTGGTGGGGAGGCTTGCGTGCCTCAGCGATACAGATAGCCGTACCGTAGGTACAACCACAACGGAGGGGTATCTGTTGAGAGGCCAGACAAACGTGTGGTTCCTGATGAGGAGCAGCAGCCTTTTCAGTAGTTTCAAGGGCAACAGTCTGGATGATTGACTGATCTGGCCTTGTAACAATAACCAAATCGGCCTTGCTGTGCTGGTACTGCGAACGGCTGAAAGCAAGGGGAAACTACGGCCGTTATTTTTCCCGAGGGCATGCAGCTTTACTGTATGATTATATGATGATGGCGTCCTCTTGGGTAAAATATTCCGGAGGTAAAATAGTCCCCCATTCGGATCTCCGGGCGGGGACTACTCAAGAGGATGTAGTTATCAGGAGAAAGAAAACTGGCGTTCTACGGATCGGAGCGTGGAATGTCAGATCCCTTAATCGGGCAGGTAGGTTAGAAATTTTAAAAAGGGAAATGGATAGGTTAAAGTTAGATATAGTGGGAATTAGTGAAGTTCGGTGGCAGGAGGAACAAGACTTCTGGTCAGGTGACTACAGGGTTATAAACACAAAATCAAATAGGGGTAATGCAGGAGTAGGATTAATAATGAATAGGAAAATAGGAATGCGGGTAAGCTACTACAAACAGCATAGTGAACGCATTATTGTGGCCAAGATAGATACGAAGCCCACACCAACTGCAGTAGTACAAGTTTATATGCCAACTAGCTCTTCAGATGACGAAGAAATTGAAGAAATGTATGATGAAATAAAAGAAATTATTCAGATAGTGAAGGGAGACGAAAATTTGATAGTCATGGGTGACTGGAATTCGAGTGTAGGAAAAGGGAGAGAAGGAAACGTAGTAGGTGATTGTGGATTGGGGGTAAGAAATGAAAGAGGAAGCCGGCTGGTAGAATTTTGCACAGAGCACAACTTAATCATAGCTAACACTTGGTTTAAGAATCATGATGGAAGGTTGTATACATGGAAGAACCCTGGAGATACTAAAAGGTATCAGATAGATTATATAATGGTAAGACAGAGATTTAGGAACCAGGTTTTAAATTGTAAGACATTTCCAGGGGCAGATGTGGACTCTGACCACAATCTATTGGTTGTGACCTGTAGATTAAAACTGAAGAAACTGCAAAAAGGTGGGAATTTAAGGAGATGGGACCTGGATAAACTGAAAGAACCAGAGGTTGTACACAGTTTCAAGGAGAGCATAAGGGAACAATTGACAGGAATGGGGGAAAGAAATACAGTAGAAGAAGAATGGGTAGCTCTGAGGGATGAAGTAGTGAAGGCAGCAGAGGATCAAGTAGGTAAAAAGACGAGGGCTAGTAGAAAACCTTGGGTAACAGAAGAAATATTGAATTTAATTGATGAAAGGAGAAAATATAAAAATGCAGTAACTGAAGCAGGCAAAAAGGAATACAAACGTCTCAAAAATGATATCGACAGGAAGTGCAAAATGGCTAAGCAGGGATGGCTAGAGGAGAAATGTAAGGATGTAGAGGCTTGTCTCACTAGGGGTAAGATAGATACTGCCTACAGGAAAATTAAAGAGACCTTTGGAGAGAAGAGAACCACTTGTATGAATATCAAGAGCTCAGATGGAAACCCAGTTCTAAGCAAAGAAGGGAAGGCAGAAAGTTGGAAGGAGTATATAGAGGGTCTATACAAGGGCGATGTACTTGAGGACAATATTATGGAAATGGAAGAGGATGTAGATGAAGATGAAAGGGGAGATACGATACTGCGTGAAGAGTTTGACAGAGCACTGAAAGACCTGAGTCGAAACAAGGCCCCCGGAGTAGACAACATTCCATTGGAACTACTGACGGCCTTGGGAGAGCCAGTCCTGACAAAACTCTACCATCTGGTGAGCAAGATGTATGAAACAGGCGAAATACCCTCAGACTTCAAGAAGAATACCATAATTCCAATCCCAAAGAAAGCAGGTGTTGACAGATGTGAAAATTACCGAACAATCAGTTTAATAAGCCACAGCTGCAAAATACTAACACGAATACTTTGCAGACGAATGGAAAAACTAGTAGAAGCCGACCTCGGGGAAGATCAGTTTGGATTCCGTAGAAATACTGGAACACGTGAGGCAATACTGACCTTACGACTTATCTTAGAAGAAAGATTAAGGAAAGGCAAACCTACGTTTCTAGCATTTGTAGACTTAGAGAAAGCTTTTGACAATGTTGACTGGAATACTCTCTTTCAAATTCTAAAGCTGGCAGGGGTAAAATACAGGGAGCGAAAGGCTATTTACAATTTGTACAGAAACCAGATGGCAGTTATAAGAGTCGAGGGACATAAAAGGGAAGCAGTGGTTGGGAAGGGAGTAAGACAGGGTTGTAGCCTCTCCCCGATGTTATTCAATCTGTATATTGAGCAAGCAGTAAAGGAAACAAAAGAAAAATTCGGAGTAGGCATTAAAATCCATGGAGAAGAAATAAAAACTTTGAGGTTCGCTGATGACATTGTAATTCTGTCAGAGACAGCAAAGGACTTGGAAGAGCAGTTGAACGGAATGGATGGTGTCTTGAAAGGAGGATATAAGATGAACATCAACAAAAGCAAAACAAGGATAATGGAATGTAGTCAAATTAAGTCGGGTGATGCTGAGGGAATTAGATTAGGAAATGAGACACTTAAAGTAGTAAAGGAGTTTTGCTATTTGGGGAGCAAAATAACTGATGATGGTCGAAGTAGAGAGGATATAAAATGTAGACTGGCAATGGCAAGGAAAGCGTTTCTGAAGAAGAGAAATTTGTTAACATCAAGTATAGATTTAAGTGTCAGGAAGTCATTTCTGAAAGTATTTGTATGGAGTGTAGCCATGTATGGAAGTGAAACCTGGACGGTAAATAGTTTGGACAAGAAGAGAATAGAAGCTTTCGAAATGTGGTGCTACAGAAGAATGCTGACGATTAGATGGGTAGATCACATAACTAATGAGGAAGTATTGAATAGGATTGGGGAGAAGAGAAGTTTGTGGCACAACTTGACTAGAAGAAGGGATCGGTTGATAGGACATGTTCTGAGGCATCAAGGGATCACCAATTTAGTATTGGAGGGCAGTGTGGAGGGTAAAAATCGTAGGGGGAGACCAAGAGATGAATACACTAAGCAGATTCAGAAGGATGTAGGTTGCAGTAGGTACTGGGAGCTGAAGAAGCTTGCACAGGATAGAGTAGCATGGAGAGCTGCATCAAACCAGTCTCAGGACTGAAGACCACAACAACAACAACATGTCAGGATAGTAAATAACACACACAAGTCAAATGGAGGAATATGACAACTACATCTACATCTACATCTACATCCATACTCCGCAAGCCACCTGACGGTGTGTGGCGGAGGGTACCTTGAGTACCTCTATCGGTTCTCTCTTCTATTCCAGTCTCGTATTGTTCGTGGAAAGAAGGATTGTCGGTATGCCTCTGTGTGGGCTCTAATCTCTCTGATTTTATCCTCATGGTCTCTTCGCGAGATATACGTAGGAGGGAGCAATATACTGCTTGACTCTTCGGTGAAGGTATGTTCTCGAAACTTTGACGAAAGCCCGTACCGAGCTACTGAGCGTCTCTCCTGCAGAGTCTTCCACTGGAGTTTATCTGTCATCTCCGTAACGCTTTCGCGATTACTAAATGATCCTGTAACGAAGCGCGCTGCTCTCCGTTGGATCTTCTCTATATCCTCTATCAACCCTATCTGGTACGGATCCCACACTGCTGAGCAGTATTCAAGCAGTGGGCGAACAAGCGTACTGTAACCTACTTCCTTTGTTTTCGGATTGCATTTCCTTAGGATTCTTCCAATGAATCTCAGTCTGGCATCTGCTTTACCGACGATCAACTTGATATGATCATTCCATTTTAAATCATTCCTAATGCGTACTCCCAGATAATTTATGGTATTAACTGCTTCCACTTGCTGACCTGCTATTTTGTAGCTAAATGATAAAGGATCTATCTTTCTGTGTATTCGCAGCACATTACACTTGTCTACATTGAGATTCAATTGCCATTCCCTGCACCGTGCGTCAATTCGCTGCAGATCCTCCTGCATTTCAGTACAATTTTCCATTGTTACAACCTCTCGATACACCACAGCATCATCCGCAAAACGCCTCAGTGAACTTCCGATGTTATCCACAACGTCATTTATGTATATTGTAAACAGCAATAGAACTGAAAAACCACTATTGTTGTTTGTAATTTTCGGCGGCCTTGACACAACTCTACTCCGTGGAGCCGGTGACCGAGCCAAGCAGCGGGTCGCCGCATGTGCACAATCGGCACGTAACTTGAGCATAGTGACAACGACGGCGGCAGCATCAAAGCTGGTCGCGGCTGCATTAAAACCACTCACAGCAACAGCAGCACACGTTGCCAGTGGTGGCATGCTGATCCGTGCCTTTTGAATGCTCGGGCACGCAGAGAACCGCTTCTCGGTGGTCTCGTATGTAGAGAGGCCTTTTGCACTTACCTCAGAAAGTCAGTTCCGTCTCTTTCTTTTTGCATCTACTGATCATTTCTCTGTAATCAAACTAAAACATAAAGCGCTCTTGAAAATGCCAGTGAAACTTGTTAAGCATTGTAATTTGGAAAGTAATTATGAATCTATACGGACTGTAGGCCTAGCTGCTATTGTGACGCTGCGCGACGCCAAAACATTTTATTCAAATATCATCAGTACTCCAGAATGAGATTTTCACTCTGCAGTGGAGTGTGCGCTGATATAAAACTCCTTGGCAGATTAAAACTCTGTGCCCGACCGGGACTCGAACTCGAGACTCGGTCGGGCACACAGTCTTAATCTGCCAGGAAGTTTCGTCATCAGTACTTTCTACCAAATCGCACAATAAACATTGCCTTTTGTTGTGCTCGCGCTATTGAATATACATTATTTGAAACACAGGAAACAGGCTATTATGACCCAACAGAAATTAGTTTAAATAAAATTACTTCTATAACAAAACTGTAAAGCAGTTAAGTTACAATATGCCTGACCATAAAATACGCACCAACTGGTACTGTTTCTAGACGAAAACAATAGTTGTGGAAAATGCCATGTAATTTAAATATTTCAATATCTTGCTTCCCGCAGTGAGCATAACCAAAGAAATGTTTCCTTTGTCTGTAGCTCAGATTCACACAAAAATAATTTACTCAAATACATACAGAAATTAATTGCTGGAAATCAATTATGAAAATTCAAGGATCGTGGGATTTTGTTGTTAGCAACAGCAATTAAAGAGAGATCTGATAAAAAAATTACCAAGTTTATTCAGAACTACACATTGAACTGGGAAATCCTGTGACGCTATACATTACGTTATAATAATCAGACAATGACAAACTCGTCATAGAGACGAAAGATCTGTTCTTTGCTATAAGCCCATACTGTCTTTTAACTGAGAAAAATAATTTAATGAGTTGCAGCTGCAAACTGAATATTTATTTATTAAACCACAAACAATCAAAAGGGAGCTGTTGTCAAAAAATGTTAACACACTTGCTACAATCTGACCAAAATACGTTTTCTACGTAGAATACATGTTGTAGGAAATGCAATCAAGACATTTGTGACCTTGATTGAAACGGTCGACTTCACTGTGAAACTGATTTTAGTTTGATTGAGTCTTAACTTATCTTGGGTATACTGTACGTGCGTACACACACACACACACACACACACACAGTACCTCCTGTCCGTCACATCACGTTGGCGACCCATTGTCACGTTCACTTGTGCTGGCGCAGCGGCAAATTATACACTACTGGCCATTAAAATTGCTACACCACGAAGATGACGAGCTACAGACGCGAAATTTAACCGACAGGAAGAAGATGCTGTGATATGCAAATGAATAGCTTTTCACAGCATTCACACAAGGCTGGCGCCGGTGGCGACACCTACGGTGTGCTGACATGAGGAAAATTTCCAACCGATTTCTCATACACAAACAGCAGTTGATCGGCGTTGCCTGGTGAAACGTTGTTGTGATGCCTCGTGTAAGGAGGGGAAATGCGTACCATCACGTTTCCGACTTTGATAACGGTCGGATTGTAGCCTATCGCGACTGCGGTTTACCGTATCGCGACGTTGCTGCTCGCGTTGGTCGAGATCCAATGACTGTTAGCAGAGTATAGAATCGGTGGGTTCAGGAGGGTAATACGGAACGCCGTGCTGGATCCAAACGGCCTCGTATCACTAGCAGTCGAGATGACAGGCATCTTATCCGCATGGCTGTAACGGATCGTGCAGCCATGTCACGATCGCTGAGTCAACAGATGGGGACGTTTGCAAGACAACAACCATCTGAACGAACAGTTCGACGACGTTTGCAGTACCACGGACTATCAGCTCAGAGACCATGGCTGCTGTTACTCTTGACCCTGCATCACAGACAGGTGCGCCTGCGATGGTGTACTCAATGGCGAACCTGGGTGCACGAATGGCAAAACGTCATTTTTTCGGATGAATCCAGGTTCTGTTTACGGCATCACGATGGTCGCATCCGTGTTTGATAACATCGTGGTGAACGCACATCGGAAGCGTGTATTCGTGCCATACTGGCGTATCACTGGGCGTGACGGTATGTGGTGCCATTGATTACACGTCTCGGTCACCTCTTGTTCACATTAACGGCACTTTGAACAGCGGACGTTATATTTCGGATGTGTTACGACCAGTGGGTCTAGCCTTCATTCTATCCCTGCGAAACCCTATATTTCAGCAGGATAATGCACGACCGCATGTTACAGGTCCTGCACGGGCCTTTCTGGATACAGAAAATGTTCGGCTGCTGCAGTGGCCCCCACATTCTCCAGATCTCTCACCAATTGAAAACGTCTGGTCAATGGTGGCCGAGCAACTGGCTCGTCACAATACGCCAGTCACTTCTCTTCATGAACTGTGGTATCGTGTTGAAGCTGCATGGGCAGCTGTACCTGTACACGCTATCCAAGCTCTGTTTGACTCAATGCCCAGGCGTATCAAGGCCGTTATTAGGGCCAGAGGTGGTTGTTCTGGGTACTGATTTCTCAGGATCTATGCACCCAAATTGCGTGAAAATGTAATCACATGTGAGTTCTACTATAATATATTTGTCCAATGAATACCCGTTTATCATCCGCATTTCTTCTAGGTGTAGCAATTTTAATGGCCAGTAGTGTAGTCACGTTATCATTTAATACACGTGTCCTATTTCAAAACTCCGGTGCTGAAAAAAAAAAAAAGGTGTGGTGGTGTCTTTGGGAGGTGCCGGAACGCGTTCCGGCCGAAATTAAGCCCTGGTCTGAAGTATGCCCGTCGATCGCGTCTCGTCGTTCTTTTGAGTTTTGAGGGCACAGTGACCAGATAAAGATGCCTAGAACATAGAGTCTCCCACCAAGTATGGTCCTTTGGGAGATTTCGCCTGGTTTCTTGCAGCCCACATGACGTAACTGTCCTGTACTTCCTTCTTCATGACAATTCTCGGATGCACACTACTGGGGCAGTGAGGATGTTGCTGCAGCTTTTCGGTTGGAAGCGTTTGAGCACTAGTCTTATGGCTCAAATGGCTCTGAGCACTATGGGACTTAACATCTGTGGTCATCAGCCCCTTAGAACTTATAACTACTTAAACCTAACTAACCTAAGGTCATCACACACATTTACAGTCCGAGAGCCATATGGGAATGGGAATTGCTGTGTACTTTCGAAAATTTTTGACGTCATGCAGAGTTGGCGAATCGAGAAGCTAGATAGACAATCATATACGTCATAAAGAAGATTTGTAGCTAACTGGCAGCTGGGAAACAAATAAAATATTTCACGTTGGTGATTTACCTTCGAGACTTTAGAAGTTTATATATAGCCTCTGTAGCAGTGTGCGGATTAACATCAATCAGCTTAGTGAAGTCCTTTTGCTCCCGACTGATGTAGATCTAATCGTCGACGAAGAAATAAAGGTATACGGGCAATGAATTCCAACTGTAATGACGTATACTTTATCATCGCAAGGAGTGAAGACTAAGACCCAATGTTGAATAGAATGGATACGCAATTTCGTAAACAATTTTTTTTCAGGATCAAAATATCCAGGACAACGTAACAAAGAATGAATGAAATGGAGAATAACGTCATACCGAGAAGCTAAATTTTCTCATATCTTTTTAAAAGAATTTCATAACCATTTCGCGTTTGCGAAACACTCACCTCTTTCTTTCATCCCTTGATTTAGCTGCTCGAAGCATTTTGGCTTCCATTTAGCAGCAAAGCGAGCAGTGGTTCGTAGGTGCAAAGCGACCGGAAATGGAACACTTGGAGCCGTCGCTTTGTTGCAGGGGACGTGTGAGAGGGCAGATGGAAGTGAGAGGTTCAGTGAGGGGCCGTAAGTGGTCAGGGTAAGAGGCTCACTGTGTGCGTGTGTGTGTGTGTGTGTGTGTGTGTGTGTGTGTGTGTTTCAAGTATCCGGTACTACTGCCTCTGGGCAGGGTTGCGCGCGTGCTGGGGGGGGGGGGGGGGGGGGGCGTACTTGCCGCGGCGTGACGGCTCGATTCCGAAGGCACACAGTTCGCATTTTACACGGTAACGTGAGTGGTATCCACATTGTCAGAAAAAAATCCTCGTCATCAAATATCAGTATCATTCGACACTACCGTCTCATCAGTCACAGCATGATGGTAAACTCTCGAGCCGGCCGCGGTGGTCTATCGGTTCTAGGCGCTCAGTCCGGAGCCGCGCGACTGCTACGGTCGCAGGTTCGAATCCCGCCTCGGGCATGGATGTGTGTGATGTCCTTAGGTTAGGTTTAAGTAGTTCTAAGTTCTAGGGGACTGATGACCATAGATGTTAAGTCCCATAGTGCTCAGAGCCATTTGAACCATTTTGTTAAACTCTCGATTCTTCAAAAAATTCAACTCTCACTTATAAAACAGCTTCAGACTTCCCACCCTTATATCGCACCCCTCTAAATAACACAAACCAGGTGCTGCCGCCTGGCGGGAATAGGCTCATCCGGTGTGTAACAGCAACCGTTCAGTACTGCGTCATTGTTGGTTGGATGTTCTTACAATACCACCACTTGCAAAGTAGGTTAGAAATCATATTAATAGCGTTGTTCACGCAGCATATGTTCGCTTTATTGGGCCACAACAAAGTTATTGATTGTGGATGGTATCGTCAGAATGGAAATAATGAAGTCACTGTAAAAAAAAAAGTCATTAATTTTGGCACTTATCTTGAATGGATTCCCACGTAGATTTCGTCGAAGTTGTTATGGCTCACCTTGTTGATTCGAGGGTGATTCCACTTTGACTGCTAGAAGGTCCACATCTGTATTTTAGCAATATTTGAATACCTAACAAATGCGTTTTTCAGGAAATTCTTAACGATCAAACAATCCCAGATCAGAACAATGGTATGGTAGATATTGGTGTTCACGATCCACATATTTATTAAACGTCTTGTAAACTCACATATACTTCTTCTTAATTGTCACATCATCAAAAAAACAGCTTTGCATCAATCTCCACATATTTAATTTCCACTTTAACCAAACACAAGACTTGACTGTTCTTTTACAAAGCGAAATAACAACTTAACTTCTGCAAAGTGAAAGAAAGACTGCTCTGTGCGCATTCGCGCCAAAACGGTTACAAGTAAGTCAAAGATTATGACCGTCTCACGGAAATGAATACACACAAGTACAATATCACTGTAATATATCGATACATCGGAGTACCTATACATTAATAAAACCAAATATGAATATTGTCACAAAAATATGTCTGTTACTTCGCAGAAAAGTAGTACGATATTACTGGTATCGAGAACTTGAGTTGGAGTGCCGTAATGGTCACGTAAATAAAGAACCATTGCAATGTGCAGCTACATTCATGTTGTGAACATTCTGTGTGAAGCACAAGTTTTTAACATATGAAAGACCAGTAAACAGTCTGTTAATAGGAGAGAGATTTTAAAATAATTCAGCATAAAGCAGAATCACATAATGATGTAGCTTAACTACATCGGCATACTGTCGTTTGCATTGTTAGTTTCACGAGTAGAGTAGGTCATAAAGAAAAGTTGCTTTGATCCTAACACCACACGTCTATTGTAGTTTTAATATCGCATTGTGTGACATTATGCTCACTGTTTTACATACATTATTTCTAACTTTTATTCGCTTTATGATGTGTCAGTACCTGCAACAAGTTATAACGTAATGTTATGCACACCACTTAAAAAGAGAAGGCAGTGAACAAAGTACTAAAAAATCTGTCATTATTGTTAGGGATAAAGAGATGGGCCTGGGATGTGCTTCAAAGCAATTTGACGTTCCAAAATCAACTTTGAAAGACAATGTAACTGCCGAGAAACTGATTTAAATAAAAGATAACATTTTCTTAACAGCGAACTAGAGCAATTCTTTGTCAAATGGTCTTGGTATGTAAATCAGATTTTATGGTTCAACTGCAGAAGATGTAAGGAAAATAACCTTCGATTTTGCAGAGAAGTTCTTTACGAAACCATTTCAATAAAGAGAGAGTGTTGAGTGGCTAGAAATATTTTATGGTTCAACTGCAGAAGATATAAGGAAATAACTTTCGATTTTGCAAAGAAGTTCTTTACGAAACCATTTCAATAAAGAAAGTTATTGCATTGAGAGGTAAAAGCCAAACTGGATCTGTATCCTCAGTAGAGAGGTGACTTTATTAACGGTTGATACGTGCGTGTGCGTGGCAGGTGACTTTGTTCCACCTGTATTTGTATTTTCACGAAAAAAACAACAGCCAGATCTATTACATGGGGCACCAAATTGAAGCATAGCTGTTTATCACAAATCAGGGTGGGTGTAACCTGAGAGTTTCCTTAAATGGCTAGAAGACCAGTTTTTAGAAAGTGCGAATCCTACCAAGGAAGAGCACGTGATCCTGATCTTAGATGGCCACTAGTAACACACAAGACGCTTACCATTACTTAGCTAGAGAAAATGGGTTTCAGATAATGAGTTCACCGCCTCACTGATTTTACAAGACGCAAACTCTTGACAAAGCATTCATGTTTTCCTAGAAAAAATTACTGTGTACAGGAAATAGAAAAGTGGCTGAAAAATCATGGAACTACATGTCCACAGCTCTGGTATATCAGTTCTGGGCGCAACTGTCAACTACATAAAAAAAAAGACTGAGCAGTCGAATGTGTGTATTATTATTATTTCACATCACATTTTACTGAGATTTTTGGTAATTATCGGAGCCCCAGACGCATATTCAGTATATTTACGTGCAATGTGTCAGCATATACAGCCTTTTCTCCTCTCATCTGATGAATGAAAAACACCAATGAGAGTGCACAGAAAAGATTCAGTATGTAGATCTGTGTTAGTAAAGATAGTCTGCTATTATGGGACAACAGCCAATCCTCTTAAGTACGTACCAGGTAGGAAAGAGGTTTCTGTTCGCTTTGGACGATGCTCTTGTATAGGTTGGCACCTTAATGGAGAGCTCTCTGGGCAGTTCCGGATAAGCGGGAAACATGGGTTCCGAAAGAGTATTCCGGGAGACGTGAGACGGGCGACACCAATTAAGTGTGAGTGTGCCTATTCATAGTTACTCATTGTCTTATTTTTGTAGATTTCTGCTCCAGAAAAAAATTAACGTCTTGCTCTCACCGCTCCATTGCTCGTTGAGCGGTACGTGGAAATTTTGTTGCTAACTTTGGAACATTATAACCAGCTGCACTCGGCCACGCATGAGAGTCATCGTTCTGCTGTACCCTTGTTCACACATGTGGAGGCGTGATGTATCTTCTCAGTTCTGTCTGATGTAGTTCGTTGGTGATCTCACGAGTATGGTATAACTGAATAGATTTCTGAAACCTCGCTAATTTCGTTTCCAGTTCGTATCCTGATTTCCACATGTCCTTGTTGTTAAGTTCGGATCTGAGAGCCTTAACTTCGCAGATCGTGTGTCATAGTAATGTATCCTGTCTAATTTCCTTAGGTACTCTGAATTTTACAGCTCATTTTATGCACTGCTTTTGTTTGTGACAACCAATCGTTTGCGGCTTGTGAGGATCGTTATACGTCACAGTTACTGATTTTCTCGGTAAAACATCCAAATTAGTTTCAGAATTTCATCTATGGTGCAATTATTAACGGCCTATTTTCATCGATCGTTCATTTTTCGTGCACTCAGTCCAAGGAAATGACCGTTGGATAACTACGTGCATACAGGTGAAGGTTTACTTGAATATCTGTGCGTGAACGTTGTCACTGAAAGATTCTTCTGATCTACATCTACATCTACATCCATACTCCGCAAGCCACCTGACGGTGTGTGGCGGACGGTACCTTGAGTACCTCTATCGGTTCTCCCTTCTATTCCAGTCTCGTATTGTTCGTGGAAAGAAGGATAGTCGGTATGCCTCTGTGTGGTCTCTAATCTTTCTGATTTTATCCTCATGGTCTCTTCGCGAGATATACGTAGGAGGGAGCAATATACTGCTTGACTCTTCCTTAATTAATGATAAATGCTGCAGAGGGCTCCAATGTAGTTTTGTAACTCAGCCGAGTGTGTTATGAAGAACGGCAGCCATCAGCCATTTATTACTTGTTTAATTTATTGACTTGTTCAGTTGGTCTTGAATAAAGGTGACATTTTTACTAGTGCATATACTTACTTGTTGCCTCACAAACTTCAGTCAGTTTTTACGTCTTATTGGCATCCGTTGTGCAACAGATGAATATGACCAAGTTATTTATTTAGTATTTGTTCACCTATCATAAATGTGCCCAGGAACCGATCCCCACGTATACATACCATTCAGGTAACGCGATGGCTCATTTCCAGGTTGAAAAGTTATTTTCTGATGCTCATAAAAAGTCGGGCACGACAGATATAGCAGAACATGGCTTCAGAGCACCTAGTCGTATCCTTTGAACTTTATCCTTTGAGCAGAAACATTTTCCAAGACCATGAATATTCGGTGGTTGACTCTGTCTTGTACACTGAACATCAAGAAGATCAGTAAGACTATGTATGACATTCACCAAAAAGTGACGGATCTCCAGCTGAAACAAGTCACACCAGGCATGAACTACTTGAGCCCCGTGCGGGACCCAGTGGCTTCTAACCACCTGTGAACAAGAATGATAGACCCATAGTTCGAGGAAAGGACAGGTGTTAATTCCTCTCGCCATCTGAAAACGACCGCAGCATTTTGCTGGCAGATATAAGGACACTTGTCTGAGCTGAAAGATGAAACTGTTCATTCAGAGAAAAGAGAACGACCATCCAACTGTTCTGACAACTACACCAAACGAAAAGAAGCTTACCGAAGGTATTTAGAAGAAATCAAAGAAAAATTTTGGAAAAGTATATTATCTGATAAATCGAAGAAAATATTACAGCACTGGAAAACAGGAAAAGAAACGAATCATCCCTAAGAAGGATGTTGTTGCTGTTGTGGTCTTCAGTCCTGAGACTGGTTTGATGCAGCTCTCCATGCTACTCTATCCTGTGCAAGCTTCTTCATCTCCCAGTATCTACTGCAACCTACATTCTTCTGAATCTGTTTAGTGTATTCATCTCTTGGTCTCCCTCTACGATTTTTTCCCTCCACACTGCCCTCCAATGCTAAATTTGTGATCCCTTGATGCCTCAAAACATGTCCTACCAACCGATCCCTTCTTCTAGTCAAGTTGTGAGACAAACTTCTCTTCTTCCCAATCCTATTCAATACCTCCTCATTAGTTACGTTATCTACCCACCTTATCTTCAGCATTCTTCTGTAGCACCACATTTCGAAAGCTTCTATTCTCTTCTTGTCCAAACTAGTTATCGTCCATGTTTCACTTCCATACATGGCTACACTCCATACAAATACTTTCAGAAACGACATCCTGACACTTAAATCTATACTCGATGTTAACAAATTCCTCTTCTTGAGAAACGCTTTCCTTGCCATTGCCAGTCTACATTTTATATCCTCTCTACTTCGACCATCATCAGTTATTTTACTCCCTAAATAGCAAAACTCCTTTACTACTTTAAGTGTCTCATTTCCTAATCTAATTCCCTCAAAATCACCCAACTTAATTTGACTACATTCCATTATCCTCGTTTTGCTTTTGTTGATGTTCATCTTATATCCTCCTTTCAAGACACTGTCCAAACCGTTCACCTCCTCTTCCAAGTCCTTTGCTGTCTCTGACAGAATTACAATGTCATCGGCGAACCTCAAAGTTTTTACTTCTTCTCCATGAATTTTAATACCTACTCCGAATTTTTCTTTTCTTTCCTTTACTGCTTGCTCAATATACAGATTGAATAACATCGGGGAGAGGCTACAACCCTGTCTTACTCCTTTCCCAACCACTGCTTCCCTTTCATGCCCCTCGACCCTTATAACTGCCATCTGGTTTCTGTACGAACTGTAAATAGCCTTTCGCTCCCTGTATTTTACCCCTGCCACCTTCAGAATTTGAAAGAGAGTATTCCAGTTAACATTGTCAAAAGCTTTCTCTAATTCTACAAATGCTAGAAACGTAGGTTTGCCTTTTCTTAATCTTTCTTCTAAGATAAGTCGTAGGGTCAGTATTCCCTCTCGTGTTCCAACATTTCTGCGGAATCCAAACTCATCTTCCCCGAGGTCGGCTTCTACTAGTTTTTCCATTCGTCTGTAAAGAATTCGCGTTAGTATTTTGCAGCTGTGACTTATTAAACTGATAGTTCGGTAATTTTCACATCTGTCAACACCTGCTTTCTTTGGGATTGGAATTATTATATTCTTCTTGAAGTCTGAGGGTATTTCGCCTGTCTCATACATCGTGCTCACCAGATGGTAGAGTTTTGTCATGACTGGCTCTCCCGAGGCCATCAGTAGTTCAAATGGAATGTTGTCTACTCCCGGGGCCTTGTTTCGACTCAGGTCTTTCAGTGCTCTGTCAAACTCTTCACGCAGTATCTTATCTCCCATTTCGTCTTCATCTACAACCTCTTCCATTTCCATAATATTGTCCTCAAGTACATCGCCCTTCTATAGACCCTCTATATATTCCTTCCACCTTTCTGCCTTCCCTTCTTTGCTTAGAACTGGGTTGCCATCTGAGCTCTTGATATTCATACCAGTGGTTCTCTTCTCTCCAAAGGTCTCTTTAATTTTCCTGTAGGCAGTATCTATCTTACCCCTAGTGAGACAAGCCTCAACATCCTTACATTTGTCCTCTAGCCATTCCTGCTTAGCCATTTTGCAGTTCCTGTCGATATCATTTTTGAGACGTTTGTATTCCTTTTTGCCTGCTTCATTTACTGCATTTTTATATTTTCTCCTTTCATCAATTAAATTCAATATTTCTTCTGTTACCCAAGGATTTCTATTAGCCCTCGTCTTTTTACCTACTTGATCCTCTGCTGCCTTCACTACTTCATCCCTCAGAGCTACCCATTCTTCTTCTACTGTATTTCTTTCCCCCATTCCTGTCAATTGTTCCCTTATGCTCTCCCTGAAACTCTCTACAACCTCTGGTTCTTTCAGTTTATCCAGGTCCCATCTCCTTAAATTCCCACCTTTTTGCAGTTTCTTCAGTTTCAATCTGCAGTTCATAACCAATAGATTGTGGTCAGAATCCACATCTGCCCCAGGAAATGTCTTACAATTTAAAACCTGGTTCCTAAATCTCTGTCTTACCATTATATAATCTATCTGATACCTTTTAGTATCTCCAGGATTCTTCCAGGTATACAACCTTCTTTTATGATTCTTGAACCAAGTGTTGGCTATGATTAAGTTATGCTCTGTGCAAAATTCTACAAGGCGGCTTCCTCTTTCATTCCTTCCCCCCAATCCATATTCACCTACTATGTTTCCTTCTCTCCCTTTTCCTACTGACGAATTCCAGTCACCCATGACTATTAAGTTTTCGTCTCCCTTCACTACCTGAATAATTTCTTTTATCTCGTCATACATTTCATCTATTTCTTCATCATCTGCAGAGGTAGTTGGCATATAAACTTGTACTACTGTAGTAGGCATGGGCTTTGTGTCTATCTTGGCCACAATAATGCGTTCACTATGCTGTGTGTAGTAACTAACCCGCACTCCTATTTTTATATTCATTATTAAACCTACTCCTGCATTACCCCTATTTGATTTTGTATTTATAACCCTGTAATCATCTGACCAAAAGTCTTGTTCCTCCTGCCACCGAACTTCACTAATTCCCACTATATCTAACTTCAACCTATCCATTTCCCTTTTTAAATTTTCTAACCTACCTGCCCGATTAAGGGATCTGACATTCCACGCTCCGATCCGTAGATCGCCAGTTTTCTTTCTCCTGATAACGACGTCCTCTTGAGTAGTCCCCGCCCGGAGATCCGAATGGGGGACTATTTTACCTCCGGAATATTTTACCCAAGAGGACGCCATCATAATTTAATCATACAGTAGAGCTGCATGTCCTCGGGAAAAATTACGGCTGTAGTTTCCCCTTGCTTTCAGCCGTTCGCAGTACCAGCACAGCAAGGCCGTTTTGGTTAATGTTACAAGGCCAGATCAGTCAATCATCAAGACTGTTGCCCCTGCAACTACTGAAAAGGCTGCTGCCCCTCTTCAGGAACGACATGTTTGTCTGGCCTCTCAACAGATACCCCTCCGTTGTGGTTGCACCTACGGTACGGCCATCTGTATCTCTGAGGCACCCAAGCCTCCCCACCAACGGCAAGGTCCATGGTTCATGGGGGGGGGGGATTGTAATTAAGAAAAGAATTTTCTCACTTAGGCCATTATTGGACTCATCCAAGAACGAGATGAAGGTCTTGATCAACTAGACTGAGCTTACAGACGACGAAAGGACAGCGAAAATGACTGCGTTTCTCCTTTCAGTAAGCAGCTTTATTTGACTGACGGGAAAAAGATGGATAGCTTGTACAAAATATCGTATTTGGTGCTATGAATAACGTTCTGATATTTCTGTTTGGAAGGTAAATTAGAACTATCTATAATCTATGTAGTTTATGAAATTTTTCTAACTGTGTGATTCAACAATTTTAATATTGTTCTGAAACGTCCAGTTAACATTTTTCGTTCCCTAGTTCTATTTTTTTGCTGTTAGACCTGGTATTCCTAACGTCGTGCAGGGCGTTATCATGACACCTGGTGCGGTACTAGGAATATTGTTTCCAAATAGCGTGAATGTATTTGTCCTTTTTATTTTTAATTATTTATTGAAAATGGCTCTAAGCACTATAGGACCTAACATCTGAGGTCATCAGTCCCCTAGACTTACAACTACTGAAACCCAACTAACCTATGGACAACATACACATCCATGCCCCAGGCATGATTCGAACCTGCGACCGTAACAGCAGCACGCTTCCCGACTGAAGCGCCTAGAACTGCTCGGCCATAGCGGCCAGCAATTATTTATTAAGAGAGAAACTGAATTAATTATTTGGGATAAGGAACAGTAAAAACCAGCTTACTACAACGTTAACAAAGCAACTAAATAACAGCAAAATTACATCCAAAAATAAAAGTGGGTCGGGTCGTAAGCATAGTCCCCTAATATTTGATGTTAAATACTTAAGGGAGACAAACTTTAGGAAAGGTTTGAAATTAAGTTCGAAGTTCGTTTCAAGTCGCTAAGTGCTCTCATTACCAAGCACTGGATGAGTAAATTCTCGATAATTTGTGTTCCGTTTTAAGGAGAGAGTAGGTATTCAACACCTCACTGTTTATGACGTATTCCCTCAAGCGCGTGTCGTGCAAAGATATTTTTTTTGCAAATATATATTCAGTGTTATATGTGGACAACGTCCGTAAAATACGTCGCAAATACTCTTAGTAACAAAGAAGAAATAAATGAAAACGTCATGTCTGATGAGGCAGTTTTGCTGCGTTAACAGCGAATGTATAGAGAGCGATGAAAGTTTTTCCTTTCCTCATTTTGCGGACAGAGTCAGCGAGAAGCAGTTTCGTAAAGGTTTGAAGTTATACACTCCTGGAAATTGAAATAAGAACACCGTGAATTCATTGTCCCAGAAAGGGGAAACTTTATTGACACATTCCTGGGGTCAGATACATCACATGGTCACACTGACAGAACCACAGGCACATAGACACAGGCAACAGAGCATGCACAATGTCGGCACTAGTACAGTGTATACCCACCTTTCGCAGCAATGCAGGCTGCTGTTCTCCCATGGAGACGATCGTAGAGATGCTGGATGTAGTCCTGTGGAACGGCTTGCCATGCCATTTCCACCTGGCGCCTCAGTTGGACCAGCGTTCGTGCTGGACGTGCAGACCGCGTGAGACGACGCTTCATCCAGTCCCAAACATGCTCAATGGGGGACAGATCCGGAGATCTTGCTGACCAGGGTAGTTGACTTACGCCTTCTAGAGCACGTTGGGTGGCACGGGATACATGCGGACGTGCATTGTCCTGTTGGAACAGCAAGTTCCCTTGCCGGTCTAGGAATGGTAGAACGATGGGTTCGATGACGGTTTGGATGTACCGTGCACTATTCAGTGTCCCCTCGACGATCACCAGTGGTGTACGGCCAGTGTAGGAGATCGCTCCCCACACCGTGATGCCGGGTGTTGGCCCCGTGTGCCTCGGTCGTATGCAGTCCTGATTGTGGCGCTCACCTGCACGGCGCCAAACACGCATACGACCATCATTGGCACCAAGGCAGAAGCGACTCTCATCGCTGAAGACGACACGTCTCCATTCGTCCCTCCATTCACGCCTGTCGCGACACCACTGGAGGCGGGCTGCACGATGTTGGGGCGTGAGCGGAAGACGGCCTAACGGTGTGCGGGACCGTAGCCCAGCTTCATGGAGACGGTTGCGAATGGTCCTCGCCGATACCCCAGGAGCAACAGTGTCCCTAATTTGCTGGGAAGTGGCGGTGCGGTCCCCTACGGCACTGCGTAGGATCCTACGGTCTTGGCGTGCATCCGTGCGTCGCTGCGGTCCGGTCCCAGGTCGACGGGCACGTGCACCTTCCGCCGACCACTGGCGCCAACATCGATGTACTGTGGAGACCTCACGCCCCACGTGTTGAGCAATTCGGCGGTACGTCCACCCGGCCTCCCGCATGCCCACTATACGCCCTCGCTCAAAGTCCGTCAACTGCACATACGGTTCACGTCCACGCTGTCGCGACATGCTACCAGTGTTAAAGACTGCGATGGAGCTCCGTATGCCACGGCAAACTGGCTGACAGTGACGGCGGCGGTGCACAAATGCTGCGCAGCTAGCGCCATTCGACGGCCAACACCGCGGTTCCTGGTGTGTCCGCTGTGCCGTGCGTGTGATCATTGCTTGTACAGCCCTCTCGCAGTGTCCGGAGCAAGTATGGTGGGTCTGACACACCGGTGTCAATGTGTTCTTTTTTCCATTTCCAGGAGTGTATGTAAAGTTCGTTGAAAGTCACACAGTGCCCTCAGTCTCAAATAATGGGTGAATATAATCTTGGTATTTGTGTGCTGTAGTCACACTTCCACAAGACATATACACAATGTACAGGGTGTTCGCAAACTCACGTTGCAGACATGTAGGACTTGTAGAGAGGAGTGAGTACATAATATTTTGAATAGGAACCAGTGTGCGGAAACGTACCGTTTCCGTTCTACGACGGAATCCAGATATTTAACTCATCCACTTCTGCTTGATAAACTGAATTAGGCTTGACGCAGTACAGTTATTAGGTAACAACTGGTATGATAACGTAACGAAACACACATTTATCACTTAAACACGTTTTAAACATTAGGTTTTTACGTTATTCCAAAACAAAAAAGAACCCAGCACGCTGTACGTACAGAACAGTACTGATGCATTACAACAAATGATTCAAATGGTTCTAAGCACTATGGGACTTAACATCTGAGGTCATCAATCCCCTAGACTTAGAACTACTTAAACCTAACTAACCTAAGGACATCACACACATCCATGCCCGAGGCAGGATTCGAACCTACGACCGTAGCAGCAGCGCGGTTCCAGTCTGAAGCGCCTAGAACCGCTCGGTCACACCGACCGGCGCGAGCGTTATCCTGTTGGAAAACAGCCCCTGGAATGCTGCTCATGGATGGCAGCACAACAGTTTGAATCAAGTGAAGCGCCCAGAACAGCTCGGCATTACAACAGCGGCTCGATGTGGCGACCATCAACGTTGTTGCAGACATTGTACCTACGAAGCATGGTGTGGTACACATTATCCATCTCACATGGTCTCTCTTCAGTTTCTAGTGCAGCGGCCAGATGTCGTTCCAGCAGATCTTGGTCTGTCTCTATAGGAGTGTCGTAAATAAAACTTTCTATACGATCCCACAAGAAGTGGTCCATAGATGTTAAATCCGGCAGTCACACGGTTGGATCACCTCAGCCTATCCATCTATGACTCTTTCACAACATCGTCTGTTTAGATGTCTCCGAATCGCATGCGGAAAGCGGGGTGGTGAACCATCGTGCTGGAACCACATTTCCTGATGGACATTCAGTAGCAGATCTGGTCCTATGCGTTTCGTAGGAACATCAAGTATGCAATTCTGAGACTATTTTTTCTTTCCCTCAGTAGACGTGGACGCGCTACACGTCTTAACTGAAACCATCTTAGAATGAAAACGGTACGTTTCAGGACATGGGTTCCTATTCAAAATATTAGGTACTCAGTCCCCAATGCAAGTTTTTAACCAAAATTTCCCAACACCCTTTGTAACTATAACACTCCTCATACTGTGCTGAACGTTTCATTTAATATGATACCTCTCATTCTGGAAACATTCCCCAGGCTGTGCCCAGCCATGTCTCCGCAGTATCCTTTCTTTCAGGAGTGCTAGTTCTGCAAGGTTCGCAGAAGAGCTTCTGTAAAGTTTGGAAGGTAGGAGACGAGATACTGGCAGAAGTAAAGCTGTGAGTACGGGGCGTGAGTCGTGCTTCGGTGGCTCAGATGGTAGAACACTTGCCCGCGAAAGGCAAAGGGCCCGAGTTCGAGTCTCGGTCGGGCACACTGTATTAATCTGCCAGGAAGTTTCATTATACCTCTTAATGAGCAGAATACGCCCTCATTAAATTTTTTACCTTCGATAACTTTTCCTATGAAATACTGGAAATCAAACTTTTGTTGCCCCTGGAAGCAGTTAGCTACGCATCTTTAGGCCAGATCCGGGTTCCGCGCCCTGGGATAGGCGCGTAAGTGATATACCTTACAAACAGACCATTGGAGTCTATTAAAAACTCCGTACAACGACATCTAACAAGGAGTGATGATATTTACATCCTGTGCTGTAGATCTTGGTAACTCGAGTACTGGCAGAGATCGAGACGAAACGGAATATACGTGGGGCAGGTGCTTCAGCGCCGGGAGAGGAGAACGGCAAGTGGAGGAACCTGTGCGAGCTACAGTACTGTGGGAGATTTTGTTGTACTGTGGAGCTATTTCACACTCACAAGCCATTGGGACTACTTTGCCCACCTGCAGGATAGATTCATGTCTTGTACTTTGTATGATAGTGGCTTTACTATTTACCGCGAGTTGCCAGGGATGTGTTACCTCCTTCCCTCTGCAGTTACGCAACACACAACGACGTATTTGTAATACCATAACAAATAAAAGGAGTTTATTAATACCTCTAGCGAAGAGAGCGAAGTTAAACTGGCCTGCCAAAAGCACATTCATTATATTACATCTACATCTGCAACATACTGCGCAAGCCACGTAACGGTGTGTGGCGGAGAGTGCGCCTGACTCCACTAACTTACAATCTCCCTCCCCCTCCCCCAACACCCCCCCCCTTACTATGGTATATTCCACTTGCGAATGGGGCGAGGGATGAATGATGGACTGTAAGCCTCTGTTTAGGCTTCTACGTCTGGAATTTTCTGTAGTGGTCATTTTGCAAGACGTATATGGGAGGAAGAAATATTGTCAGATTCTTCCCGGAAAGAGCTCTGTCGAAATTTCGGTATTGAAATCCTCCGTGATGCACGACGCCTTCCTTGTGACGTCTTCCAAAGGATTTTGTTGGGCATTCGATAACGCTCGTGTGCTGATTGTACTATCTCGTGACGAAACACGCCGCTCTTGAATGAATCACATCTACCTGTTCTATCGCTCCTACGTGGTAATGATCCCATACTGAAAAACAATATTCAAGAATCTGTGGAACAAGCGCCTTATAGGCTACTTCCTTCGTGAATGAGCTACATTTCCTTAACTTTCTTCCTATAAATCTCAGTGTGGCATCTCCTTTTCATACAACTTGTTTTACGTCGTCTTTCCACTTAAGGTTGCTCTGGATAATTGTACCTATATACAATGATGAAAAAAAAGTTGTAGGGTCAAAAAGTGATTAATGTAGAGTAATAAAATTTCGGGAATACGTTCGTCTAGGTAACATGGTTAATTATTAACACTGCTGAATTATGAGGTTAATGTAAGAGCGAGACAAGCCATTGCAAGTGTGAAATGCTGATACATTACTAACACATGCAATTGCCAGAATGTTGAAAGCAAGCGTGTAAACGTGTATGGAATGTGTTGTGTATGTGCCAGAACTTAGTTTGTAGGGTGGAGTTCCATGGCTGTTGCTCTTGGTCGGTCAATACAGGGACGGCTAATGCTATTTATCGATGACACTGGAGTTGTTGTCGAATGACGTCCCATATGTGCTCGATTAGAGACAGGTCTGGTGAACGAGCAAGCCAAGGAAACAGGAAACATGTCGATACTCTGCAGCGCATTTTGGGTTACAACAGTGGTATCTGGGCGAGCGTTATATATAAAAAAAAGAGGCTCTGAGCGCTATGGGACTTACCATGTGAGGTCATCAGTCCCCTAGAACTTAGAACTACTTAAACCCAACTAACCTAAGGACATCACACACATCCACGCCCGAGGCAGGATTCGAACCTGTGACCGTAGTGGACGCGTGGTTCTAGACTGAAGCGCCTAGAACCGCTCGGTCACACCGGCCGGAGCGAGCGTTATCCTGTTGGAAAACAGCCCCTGGAATGCTGCTCATGGATGGCAGCACAACAGATCCAATCACGTGGTTGACGCACAGTTATGCAGTCAAGGTGCGTAGGATAACCACGAGAGTGCTCCTGCTGTCGTATCAAATCGCATCCCAGACCACAACTCCACGTGTAGGTCCAATGTGTTGTAACCTCCCAAGAAAAAATAAAAAGAAAAATATTTTAAACGTCAACGGACATAGAGCCAAGTGTAATCTCCCCAGAGAAATTTGAAAGACAATATTTAAATGTTACAGCTAGCAATCTGAGCCAAGTGTAAGCTCCCCGCAAAAATGAAAGTCAATTCAATAAAATGAAATCTCATTGACAATGAAAACGCAAATAGACCGAAATGTCGATCTGTAGGCCCTGATTAAACTCATATTCTTACCTCAGTAATACTGCATCTGCTCTTATTTTTCGCCATAGCTTGGAGGAAATGCATCGCAAATATATATATTTTTTATTTTTTTTTTTTAATTTAAGAGAAACTTTTCTTTAAGGAAATGCAAGGGAAATATTATTTCAAAAAGGATTGTTTGTTAAAATGGTTGGTTTGAAAACAAAATTATTATTGGAGCGTTTCTTGAACAAATTAATTACACTTAAGATCCATTACAATACATTAATAGCTGAGCACAATGCTGCTTCATTACCTTATTTAAAAAATATACCTCGTCCTGAATCTTGACCAGAATTCCATGTCGACGCCCGCCGACTCGTCACACAAGCTAACTCGCAACTGTAACTACCGACTCCCTTCATGCAACTGCACTATACTCTCGCGCGTTATTGCTCTCTCGCAACTGAACTGACTACATGCTCTCTGGTCAGAGATTCTGTGGCTCACCATCGCTGCCTATGAAACGTACGCGTTTCAGTGTCTAGCACGCACACAGGTTGGCTGCAAGTCCTCAACTGGCCTCTTCCTAACCAACGCACGGCCATCACTGACACAGAGGCAGAACCTGTTTTCATTAGAAAACACAACATACCTGACCGAGCGAGGTGGCGGCGCAGTGGTTAACACACTGGACTCGCACTCGGGAGACGACGGTTCAAACTCGATTCCGGCCATGACGATTTAAGTTTTCCTTGATTTGCCTAAATTGCTCCAGGCAAATTTCGAAATGGTTCCTTTGACAGGGCACGGCCGATTTCTTTCCCCATCCTTCCCCAATTCGGTGGGAACGACGACTGTGCTGTTTGATCCCCTCCCTCAGTTCAATCAACCCAATCACTTGACGCCAATAAAGTCACAAACGGGGTTGGTTTGGAGTCAGTGGAATGCACGCTACATGGCGTCCGGCTCGCAACTGTCTACATCTACTCTACGTGGATACTCTTCAAATCACACATAAACGGACATTGCACGTGAAATTCGTTGAAATTTGAAATTTGCTGTTTTCTATTCCATAATGTACTTTGGACTTTCCTGAACATTTTGGTATATAATACATTAGAATCAGACAATCGTGAGACCTTCAAATAATATTTTGAATGTTGATATGTGACTGTCAAATTTCACCGCTACGCATATACTGCCACAGTTGAGCAGTCATGTCTTGGGAATTAAACAGTCTAGAAGGCTGTGAAATACTTTGTTTTGTGCCTATTGCTACGTCTCAGAAGTTGGCATTGAGAATAAACAAATCAGTCCTTTGTTTGTGATACCAGTTTTCGTTGAAATTAGTGTGTTTTTCGGCTATTTTGGTAGTAAGCTAAGTTCTATTGCTTTTTATACGTAAATGAAATGACTAAGCGTAAATGTAACTTCAAGAAACGCATATTTGCGGGAAACAGATAGGTGAAACCAGCAATTTCTTCTGAAGTACTTCAAAACACGTGTGCTATTAGCGAAGGAATCTACGATAATGTTTCTGTAGTGACCACGCCCCCTAGTGCATCGAAAAGGAAAGTAACTTAAGAAACTTGTGACAGTGATATTATTGGAATCAAACCTACTAGATTTGGCAAATACTGAGCTACTAAAGACGTGTTTACATAGGAAGACCCAGAATGTGAATGAGCCCTTCAGTAATGTTGTTTGGTGCTGTGTGCCTAAAAATGTATTTGTGGGCCTTATGACTCTAAAGTTAGCAGTGTCTGAAGCTGTAATAACTTTTAATGGTGGGAAGAATGAAAAGAAGTTAGAGTTAAGATTTGGACAGAACACAGCTAAAAGACTGTGGGAACTGGATGAGATTCGTGTGTGTGAAGCAGAGTTAGATGCTCAGTAAAAGGCAAAAGAAGCAAGAAAGTAAAGAAGGAGCCAAGCACTGTGCTGTTTTGACACTGAAGAAGAGACAGTCTATGGGCCAGGCCAATTCTAGTGCATAAAAGACGCAGAAATGTAAGTCTGTATAAGAATTTGTAATGAAAAAAGTTTGAAACCTCAAGATCTCTGAACTACATATTTTGAATAAATGACCAGGTTTCTAAAAAAGTACTCATGGTACAGACATGAAATTTTCACAGTGTGAGATTCCACACATAGGGATCTAGAATAATTAAAATATCCTTAGTTGTTTTGTTTTTATGTTCATTTATGTACAAAATTCTGTCAAAAAATTGAGTGTTTGAGAAAAAAGATAACATGTCCCACGATACAATTTAAGTAATAATTCTAGTTCAGTGTATCTAGAACCGTGCATTCAATAATTATGGATAATTTTAAGTTGGTGTCTTAAAAAGTTTCCAAGATAATTGTTCACAACATTCGATAATTTAACATTGGCGGCATAGTACATACAGTAACCACTTAAGTGCGTAGAAAAAGGTTCATCGAACCACCTTCACAATAACTGACTGTTACTGCAATCACGAACAGCGGTCGGAAAAAAGAACACTTAATCTTTCCGTGATTTCCCTTATTTTATTACGATGATGGTTTCTTCCTGTGTAGGTCGGAATCAACAAAATATTTTCGCGTTCGGAGCAGAAAGTTTGTGATTGAATTTTTGCGAGAAAATTCCGCCACAACAAAAAAAAAAATGGCTCTGAGCACTATGGGACTTAACATCTGTGGTCTTCAGTCCCCTAGAACTTAGGACTACTTAAACCTAACTAACCTAAAAACATCACACACATCCATGCCCGAGGCAGGATTCGAACCTGCGACCGTAGCAGGCGCGCGGCTCCGGACTGCGCGCCTAGAACCGCTAGACCACCGTGGCCGGCCCGCCACAACAAAAACCACCTTCGTTTTAATGATGTCCACAGCAAATCCTGTATCATGTCAGTGACACTCTGTCCCCTGTTTCGGAATAATACAGAACATGTTGCTCAATACTAAAATGTAGACTTTCACGGCCGGAAATATCATGTCCATTATAATTATCCGGGCTGTTATGCCGTGGTCGGTTGATGAATTCTGTGTCGATTCCCAACGTTTCGTCTCCGACTGCGGGAGACATCTTCAAGGGGGTCCTTGCTCAATGGAAGGTCGCTAGTCAATGGAAGGTCCAACACACCCACTGGCTCGCTAGTCAGTAGCGAGCCAGTGGGTGTGTTGGACCTTCCATTGACTAGCGACCTTCCATTGAGCAAGGACCCCCTTGAAGATGTCTCCCGCAGTCGGAGACGAAACGTTGGGAATCGACACAGAATTCATCAACCGACCACGGCATAACAGCCCGGATAATTATAATGGATATGTTGCTCAATGTAGTTCGTTAATCCTGTCTGGTAAGGATCGCAGACAGCGCAACAGTACTCCAAAAGGGGACGAACAAGAGTAGTGTAGGAGTCTCTTTAGTTGATTTGTTACATTTTCTAAGTGTTCTGCCAATGATTCGCAGTCTCTGTTCTGCCTTCCTCACTACATTTTTTATGTGTCCTTTCTAATTTAAATTGTTCGTAATTGTAAGTCCTAGGTACTTAGTTGAATTTATAGCCTTCAGATTTTTGTGTAACCGAAGTTCAGCGGATTCCTTTTAGCTCTCATGTGGATGACCTCACACTTTTCATAATTTAGGGTCAATTGCCACTTATATCTTTTATAAATCGTTTTGTAGTTAGTTTTTGATCTGATAACTTCACTAGACGATAGACGACAGAATCATCTGAAAACGACCTAAAACGACTGCTCAGATTGTCTCCTAAATAATTTATATAGATAAGGAACAGAAGTGGACCAATAAGACTACTGTACCTTCTGCATCGCCAGAAATCACTTTTGTTTTACCCGATGATTTCCCATCAATTACTAGGAATTGTGACTTCTCTGACAGATGATCCTTGAAGTAAAAAACATCTAACAGTTTTTTGTGTCACAGTGTAGCACACTGCTACTCAGATTACTGCTGCACAATGTAATACGATGCGCCAGAGCCATACGCCGAACAGGAGGGTCTTTCCTCTCGATGACGCCAAGCAGCCGTCCAGGGCCACGTATTCTTGCGGCCGTACATTCTCGTAACCACCTGTGCCAGCAATTATGTATAGTGACTACATTCCTTTCCAGGCTTTCTGCAGTCTTACACAACCTCGTTAAAAGTCAGTGATGTGTCAGTAATAGCGTCTTCGTTGCCTTAAAGGCTTTCTTGACTAACATCAACTCACCACGTCAAATCTCAAAATAACGCTGACGACCGTTGTCGCATACATGACTTGCATCCTCACAGTGGCTTTATTAGAGGCATTGTTTTGCGACGGGTGCGAAATCTGAACAGACATTGTCTTGCGGAAGTAAAATCACACCTACCAATTTTCGTTTATGGGATAGCGATATGAACATATGTAGATGGCGGTATGTGGCGTAAAAAAGGTATAAGAGGGCAGTGCACCAGGGGATCTGCCATTTTACTCAAATGGGTAATGAGAAGATGTTTGCGACAAGATTATGGCAGCACGACGTGAATTAATAGTCTCTGAACGCAGACTGGTAGTTGGACCTAGACGAATGGGACATTCCATTTCGGTCGGAAATCGTTAGGGAATTCAATATCCTGAGAGTACCGAGTGTACGGAGAACACCAAATTTCAGGCTTTACCCCTCATAATGAATAACTCAGTGGCCGAAGGCATTCAGTTAACTTCAGAAAGCAGCAGCGTTTTCGAAGATTTTTCAGTGCTAACACACAAGCAACACTGTGTGAAATAAGCACAGGAATCAGTTTCGGACGAACTACGAATCTCTTCGGACAGTGCGGCGACATTGGGCTTTAATTGGCTGTGGGAGCATCCATCGTCAGTTGCAGATTTGTGTGAGTAGAATGTACGCCAACTAAGAGAAGGTAGAAATGCTTCTTATCTATGGGGAATGTAAGTTGGCAGAACAGTAATTCCAATACTGTTTTCTTAAGTACGGGTACATTTAGTACAGTAGTTTAGTCCTTTCAAACAGTGTTGTGTAGAGTAGGCATACAGTAAAGTCTGTCCTTCCTACAAATTGCATCGACATAACATTTATTTTATTGTTGTCGTTGAAGGTAGGCGAAATGCTACTACTCAGGTAGCGGAACTGTACAGAGAGCGATATCCTGACAAGAACCCACCTTCCCTACGGATGTTTCTTCGTTTTTTTTTCGACTCTTCAGAAAATGCGAAGTTTCAACCCCCGACAATGCAATCGTAGCACTTGCACAATCGGAGCTGCCAAAATCACTGTTCTTGCTTCCGTTGCTATGAATCCACATGTGAGCACACGACAACTTGATCACGAGATTGGCATTCCTAAACCCAGTGTACACCATGTTCTTACACGTCATCGGTTCCATCTTTACCATGTACACCTACATCAAGAATTTCATGGGAATGATTTCCAGAATCGTGTACAGTTCTGTAGTGGCCACAGCGGCAAATCCTCGCCAACCCTAACTTCTTCCCCAATGTTCTATGTAACGATGAATGTACATCAGCGTCAATGGAGAGTTGACGTCTGATGTGGGATGCTTGATAGTGCAATTATTGGCCCTTATTTCATCAATGGTGGTCTAAACGGCACAGCATACGACAGCTTCCTGAGAGGAATTCTTCATCTGGATGAAGTGCCTCTAAGAACCAAAATGCTTACGTGGTATCAACACGATGAATGTCCAGCACATAACGCTTTGCGTGCACGTCGTGTTCTGAACCGAAGGTATCCTGCCAGATAGATTGGTCGAGGAGGAACAGTTACTTGGCCTGCTAGGTTTTCTGATTTCAATCCTCTAGACTTTTTTCAATGAGGATGCATTAAAGACGTTTTCTATTGCGATATTCCCACGACTTCAGAGGTAATGCCGGAACGTATCGTGCTTGCTTGTAATTCTCTTCAGCAGGCAACAATGGAAGCAGTAAATAATTATTTCATTCAACGAGTGCACCTGTCTATCGGTGCCCTGGGTCACCACTTTGAGCACATTTGATTGTTGCACTCCTCGGCAATGGCACCGGACAGTCAAAGCCAATTTTGTGTTATGTTTTTAGTTGGTTTTCTTTTGTTTTGTGACAACTCCAGCAAGTGGACGAGTTTGTGATCCCACGCTCAAAGTCAGTGTTGTGTTATATGTTTCATTGAATGGTACACTATGACACATTTTTCAATAGGTCTTTAGAAGAGGATACGAATTACCGAATAAAAAATTCTGCGTGCCATTTAAGAAAGTCATACCGCTGTTCATATCTTTGTAAAAACCAAAGCTGCAACGAAGGCAATCATGCTGATTGATGTGCCCCTGATGGCTAAGGAAATTTTGTAATTTGCATCTGGACAAACAGTTATTTAGGGTGGTCAAGATAAATGGGGCACCCTGTATACATTCTTCACTGTCGTTCCTTGTTAAAAATGTCAGTTCATTCCCAAAAATAGACAGTTTTCACTTAGTTAATACTCGGCAGAAATGCAACCTGCGTTTGGATCGGACTTCCTTAACTGTGGTACAAAAAGGTGTGCAGTATACTGATACATCCATTTTCAATGAGCTACCAGAAGAATGCAAAAATCTTAGCAGTAATCCACGCGCTTTCAAATCGAAACTCAGGAGTTTCCTCATGGGTCTTTCCTTTATTCTGTTGAGTAGTTCCTTGAAAACCTAAGTGATTCTTATATTATATTGTTCATTGCGTTTGGTTAAACTTATGGCTTGACTTTCTTGGGGTCATGAATATTTTATTTTTATCTGTTATTACATTTATGTTGTAACTTCATGTAATGACACGTTCCATGTCCTTGGAGATTTGCTCCTCAATATGGTCCTGCGGAGATTGACATGTGAATAATGAGTAAAGTGGTCAGTCCGGCGAACCGCCGGCCACGGACATCAGGTGCTCGCTCGAGTCAGACATTATTCTTTCCCTTTCAACCTCAGACACCCAGTGACCAAGCTGGAGGTGTGGCACGTTAAGCGACAAATGGCGTTTCGGCCACAAAACCGTCAGTGGTTGGAGCATTGTCAAAATGTCTTTGTTCTTGTGCGGACGTTGCCACCAGCAACCCACGAACAGCTGCAGTGGGGTCCGCAGCCTGTGCCGCAGAAAGATTTTCCTCAACCTCCTGCAATGCGTCACCGTCTCGCGAAGCGTTCCCTGCGGACAGCCTCCTCTTCTTTCGTCGTTCCGGCGCCTTCTGCTCGCAGGAACGCGTGTCTGTGACCTGTGGATCATGACGAACAGCACACACCTCCCTCATCTCCGCGTCCGAGCATGAATCGACCTTCAGGCACTCTCCTTCGTCACATTGGTGAAATGCAGACGGGGTCACTGCTGTCGAGCACGTTGACGGTTTCTGTGCACGCTATGACGCTCGCTCGACAAACGCCAACGGTCACTTGCGACTGGATCTACACTCCTGGAAATTGAAATAAGAACACCGTGAATTCATTGTCCCAGGAAGGGGAAACTTTATTGACACATTCCTGGGGTCATATACATCACATGATCACACTGACAGAACCACAGGCACATAGACACAGGCAACAGAGCATGCACAATGTCGGCACTAGTACAGTGTATATCCACCTTTCGCAGCAATGCACGCTGCTATTCTCCCATGGAGACGATCGTAGAGATACTGGATGTAGTCCTGTGGAACGGCTTGCCATGCCATTTCCACCTGGCGCCTCAGTTGGACCAGCGTTCGTGCTGGACGTGCAGACCGCGTGAGACGACGCTTCATCCAGTCCCAAACATGCTCAATGGGGGACAGATCCGGAGATCTTGCTGGCCAGGGTAGTTGACTTACACCTTCTAGAGCACGTTGGGTGGCACGGGATACATGCGGACGCCCACACCATGATGCCGGGTGTTGGCCCTGTGTGCCTCGGTCGTATGCAGTCCTGATTGTGGCGCTCACCTGCACGGCGCCAAACACGCATACGACCATCATTGGCACCAAGGCACAAGCGACTCTCATCGCTGAAGACGACACGTCTCCACTCGTCCCTCCATTCACGCCTGTCGCGACACCACTGGAGGCGGGCTGCACGATGTTGGGGCGTGAGCGGAAGACGGCCTAACGGTGTGCGGGACCGTAGCCCAGCTTCATGGAGACGGTTGCGAATGGTCCTCGCCGATACCCCATGAGCAACAGTGTCCCTAATTTCCTGGGAAGTGGCGGTGCGGTCCCCTACGGCACTGCGTACGATCCTACGGTCTTGGCGTACATCCGTGCGTCGCTGCGGTCCGGTCCCAGGTCGACGGGCACGTGCACCTTCCGCCGACCACTGGCGACAACATCGATGTACTGTGGAGACCTCACGCCCCACGTGTTGACCAATTCGGCGGTACGTCCACCCGGCCTCCTGCATGCCCACTATACGCCCTCGCTCAAAGTCCGTCAACTGCACATACGGTTCACGTCCACGCTGTCGCGGCATGCTACCAGCGTTAAAGACTGCGATGGAGCTCCGTATGCCACGGCAAACTGGCTGACACTGACGGCGGCGGTTCACAAATGCTGCGCAGCTAGCGCCATTCGACGGCCAACACCGCGGTTCCTGGTGTGTCCGCTGTGCCGTGCGTGTGATCATTGCTTGTACAGCCCTCTCGCAGTGTCCGGTGCACGTGTGGTGGGTCTGACACACCGGTGTCAATGTGTTTTTTTTCCATTTCCAGGAGTGTATTTGCACAGTTCGATTCGCACCTGACGCACTCAGTTCAGAATACGATACGTCTCGATCGTCTGCCACTTTTCTTTCGCGTGACGTAGTACCTCCCATCAAATCTGCAGAGCGTCAACGTCAAGCATTGCCGCAACTTCAAATGGCAGCTCCAAGATTCGTACGATCCGAACCCCGATCCCTGCATGGTCGACAGTCACTAATTCCAAATTGCCGTCCGAGTGGAAACGATATCCGTCGCTGGAACGACGAACAGGCCGTTCGCCCGCAGTTTCATTGACAAATTGCAAGTAAACTGTGCTCGAAACGATCGGGAAATGAATACCGAGGAGTTCTTGAGAATCTACGTATATTGCTTCAGGCAGAAAACGCTTTTTCTTTGCACGCCTTCGGTCGTGCGTCCTGGGCATGGAACGTTAATTTTATCGTGGCCATTCTGTATGAAAGCACCATCGTCCTTCCAGTTCGGCTTCATACTGAGCTACCCAACCACGACACCACTAGAATGTGGCTAAGCCGTGTCTCCCAAATATCGTCTGTGGTCATCAGTCCCTTAGAACTTAGAACTACTTAAACCTAACTAACCTAAGGACATCACACACATCCATGCCCGTAGCAGTCGCGCAGTTCCGGACTGAGCGCCTAGAACCGCGAGACCACCGCGGCCGGCGCCGCGCTTGCAGCAGAACTTCTGTGGAATTTAGAAGGTAGGAGACGAGGTACTGGCAGAACTGAAACTGTGAGGATTGGTTGTGAGTCGTGCTCGGCTAGCTCAGTCGTTACTTCTAAATCGATCTTACTTTGAGGTATTAAAGACGCTCAGAAAATTTCAAAGCGGAATTTCTGGATAATATTTTAGAGTTGCATCGAGCGACTTTGTGGGATTGACATTTGAATTATTAACTACACGTACCATAAATGTACTAACGAAAAAGAAGTTGCAAAAGAAAGAAGCAGTTGTGAGACATGAACGAAATTTGGTACGCGTGTTTGTACATCTGAAAGATGATGTCTATTCGAATTTTGCGCAGTAGCGTAAGCGTGGCCTTAGGTTCACTTTAAATATACGCTGCAACGGTTGTGAGCTTTAGTTACCTTTCAGATCGGACGTGGTGAGTTGATGCTAGTCAAGAATGCTTTTAAGGTGACAAAACTGACATTATTAACACCTCACTGACTTTGAACGAGGTCGTGCACCACGGCTAAGAGACGGTGAATGTTGCTTCTGCGAATCTGCAGAAAGATTTCGCGGGAATGTAACCACTGTACATGATTGCAGGAAGCAGTGGTCACAAGGAAATATAGTCGCAAGAAGACCGGCCTTCGGATGGCCATGTGGCACTACCGAGGAGCGAAGACCATCGTGTTCGGCGTAGTGACCTGGCCCTTTGTAGCGCATTCGCAGCAGCAATTTGAGCAGCAATTGGAACGACTGACACAACGAACTGTTACAAATCGGTTACATCAAGTATAGCTCTGAGCCACACGCACAGTAGCGTGCTTTCCACTGACTACAGACCGCAGCAATATGCGGCTTCTGTGGCGTCGAGCGAGAGCCCATTGGAGGGCAAGCTGGTTATCTTTGTGTTTTCTGATGAAAGATTGTTCCGTCTCGGTGCGAGTGATGGGCGTGTGCTGGTTAGAAGGAGAAGAGAATCAGCAACCAACCTGTGTGGGTGCTAGGTACACAGGACCTACAGCTGAATTTATAGTCTGAAGTGTGATTTCGTATGACAGCAGGAGCTCTCTCGTGGCTATCCGATGCACCTTGATCGTAAATTTGTACGTCAGTCCTTGGATTCGAACTGTTGTTATGTCATTCATGAACAGCATTCGCCGGCCGTGGTGGCCGAGCGGTGCTAGGCGCTACAGTCTGGAACCGCGCGACCGCCACAGTCGCAGGTTCGAATCCTGCCTCTGGCATGGATGTGTGTGATGTCCTTAGGGTAGTTAGGTTTAAGTAGTTCTAAGTTATAGGGGACTGATGACCTCAGAAGTTAAGTCCCATAGTGTTCAGAGCCATTTGAACCATTTGAACAGCATTCCAGGGGGTGTTTTCCAACAAGATAACGCTCGCCCAAATGCCGCTGTTGTAACCCAACACGCTCTGCGAAGTGCTGACATGTTGCCTTGGCCAGTTAGATCACCAGACCTCAGTCCAGCACATATGGGACATAATCGGAGACAATTCGAGCATTACCCACAAACAGCATTAACTGTCCCCCTATTGACCTGCCAAAAACAGATATGGAAATCCATCGGACGAACTGAATCCGGCACGTGGTCATAATGCATGCATATTTGCATGCTTGCATTGAATACTCTGACAGTAACACCAGGTATTAATGCACCAGAAATTCACATTTGCAATGGCGTATCTCGAGCTAACACTAACCTGTGGTCTTGCAACGTTAATCAGTTACATGTGTTACATAGACAAATGTATTCCCGAAACTTCATTACTCTAGTTTAATTATTTTTTGGTGTTGCGATTTTTTCCATCAGTGTACAAGGAATACGATTGCCGTGTGGTCTTCATTAAGACAGATTTATCTAAAGACAAGCAAAAAAGAAGGGAAATGATTACCTGTTGATCAAAACATTCTACACAGTTAAGGATTACTTGGATATTACAGACAAGGAGATCGGAAAAAATATAATGCAAGTAATTATTAGAAACAAGGGAACACATCTGTCATTTCGCAACACAACTTTGCACTACAATGCTCTTCTTTTGATTTGTGGGAATCTTATTCGGAAACTCTGCCACGTATAATATTAATATCGTACCGTCTTTCCGAACTCAACATACCATTCTTCATGGAGGGATACGGACTCAGTTTCACAAGCAAGCAAATGGAAATCTTACATTGTCGCCCTTGGCCTGATCTCAGCCCACAATGTTTGTAGCCTTACGTTATGAAGTAATATGTGTATAGTACATGTGATGTGTTTACTGTTTTCGGCACTGCAAAATTTACATTATAATACAACTCCTTTGCAAAGCAGTAATATACATTAGGAATAGACCCAACGAGGTTTTTCAGCTTCTAACAGATTGTTGTTGTATTTGGGATGATGGAGGCTCCAGTCTTGTTTGGCCTACCTTCATTTACGTTTTCCGTGGTTCCCCTAAATTGCTTCAGGTTGGGATGACACTTACTGTATTGCCACGGCCAACTACCTGATACATCTTTTTAAACCAGACCTGCTAATATTTAAATGCTTTTGTATGCTAATAGATCGTTTGTACGCTTTGCCTGTTAGATTTGGTCTCAGTATTCTTCGTTCCGTGCCTCAAATCAACACGAGCCAGAGACATGTATGATGAACACAGTTACAGCGCGCGCAGGACAAATATGGAAGACGCAGTACCTCGGATGCGAGATGAAAACTCTGGAATGCTTTTTGAGGAACTACGGACACTCCACAAGTTATATGACAAATGTCACGGCAGCTAATATTTAGTGAAGTGACACGCCAGAAGAAGAAATCTCCGTGCAACAGTCGCTTGTACTTAGTGGTTATACAGGAGTAAATGCCTTTTTTAAGTAAATGTATTGTGCTATGTCTTCTTACGAAAGACATTCTGCCGAACAAGTACCGAATCTGGCTTGATCGGCTAATCTGAACAAATTTTATGGGGCAAAACTAGACAATTTCTTCAATTAAAAGCAACTGTGTTAACAATACAGGTATCCGTAGTCTGTTTGAAACCACATGGAAGGGATTTCTGTGGAGAAAACAGACTAACAGATAGTTCCTGAAGAGGAGCAGCAAACTTTCCCGTATTTACAGGAGCAGAAGTCTGGATGATTGATTGATCTGCTCTTGTAACACACGCAGACAAGATCTTGCTGTGTTGTTGCTATACCTAGCTGAAATTAAGGGCACGCTATAGTAAAGTAAACTATGTACTTAAATTTTCGAAGAAACGCGGCTCTATGTTATGGGGACATGATTTGTTCATAAATGAGCAAGGGTTACCAAAAGAAAATCAGACAGTGGTAATACAGCAAAAAGTCTAACTGAAAAAGGAATCAGGAGTGAAAGTAAACTACTATTACAGCATAGTGAACAACCGTATCAACTACGAAAGACACACGGCCACAACGCCGCACTGGGTCGAGGATGATCAAGAGATTGAAAGAATGTATAAGATAAAAGAAACTATTCAGGTCGTTAAGGGAGGCACTAGTTCAGTAGAGGTAAGGGACAGCAATTCGATAACAGCAAAAGAAAGACAAGGGATAATAATATGAGAACATCGACTGGAGGCAGAGGAATGAAGCGGGAAGTCGTCTGACAAAATTTTGCACAAAGCACAATTTGATTAGTGTGACTGGCTTTAATAATCACGAAGGGAGTTTGCACACGTGTGAAGAACATGGAGACACCACGAGTTTTCAGATATCTTGCGTAACAGTAAGAATGTGCTTTAAAAACGATATTTTAAAACATAAAATATTTGTAGGAGTGGATGAGGACTCTGATCGCAATATATTAATCGTGAAATGCTGATAAAAACTGAAGAAAAACAGAGACGTACAAAAAGAAGGAACTGAGAGTAGAATTCGTTGAAACAATTAGACGTGGATGAGAGTTTACAAGCGAGCATTACGAGACGACTGCTTAAAATAGGCAACAGAAATGCAGTAGAATATGAATGGGTAACTCTGAGATGTTAGTAGTGAAGGCAGCTGAGGAACAACGCTGCAAAAGGACAAAGCTCAGCAGAAATACTTGGATGACAAAGGAGCTCTTAACTGCGATTGGTGAATGGAGAAAATATAAAAATGCAGCGGGTGGAACAGAGAAATGGTAACAAAGACTTCTAAAAATGAGATTGACAGAGGATGCAAAATAGCAAAAGCAGAGATGATTAGAAAGGAAATACAAAGCTATGGAACAATGCATCAGTGGTGTAGACGTAGATGCTACGTACAGGAAAATTAAAGAAGAAGAGACGTTGTACGAAAGAGTAGCATCTATATGAACATCATGATCTCAGTTGGCACGGCAGAACAAAGCAAAGAAGAGAAACCTGGAAGGCGAGCTACAGCTTGTATAAAATCGGAATTACACTTACGTGTAAGAGCCGGACATGAAAGGGAGGTGATAGTTGAGCAGGACGTGCGACAAGGTTGCAGACATTCCCATATGTCATTCGGTATGTACATAGAGCAAGCAGAAACCGAGAAGAAACCAAGATGGAATAAAGTTCACCCAGAAGAAAGAGAAACGTTGAGGTTTTCCGATGACAATGTAATATAAGGTTTTGAAATGTAGTGTTAACAGAGAAATGGGGTAGATTAAATGGACAGACGACACAACCAATGAAAAGTAGCTGCATCGAATTCAAGAAAACGATCTTTATGGACTAGGTTGTTTAAAAGGAGAGATAGGGTGATAGGATGCGTCATATCCACATAACATTTGTGATCCCTTGCTTTTTAATTGTTCTCAAACATATTTCTCTTAAGAAATAATGAAGGAATGATCTATTAACATAACAACTTAATTTTCTCCTTTTTAAAGTACTGAAGGGCGATCTGTTTCAATTGTTAAAAACCACTCAAAGCCTAAGATCGCACAAAATATTTTTTATTCAAGGCAACCGCTTTCAACAGTCTCAGATGCCATCTTCAGGTCTTAAACATTTCTTTTTTGTAGTAATACATGTTCATTTTACGCTGAACCTCGTGCATAATACACTCCTGGAAATGGAAAAAAGAACACATTGACACCGGTGTGTCAGACCCACCATACTTGCTCCGGACACTGCGAGAGGGCTGTACAAGCAATGATCACACGCACGGCACAGCGGACACACCAGGAACCGCGGTGTTGGCCGTCGAATGGCGCTACCTGCGCAGCATTTGTGCACCGCCGCCGTCAGTGTCAGCCAGTTTGCCGTGGCATACGGAGCTCCATCGCAGTCTTTAACACTGGTAGCATGCCGCGACAGCGTGGACGTGAACCGAATGTGCACTTGACGGACTTTGAGCGAGGGCGTATAGTGGGCATGCGGGAGGCCGGGTGGACGTACCGCCGAATTGCTCAACACGTGGGGCGTGAGGTCTCCACAGTACATCGATGTTGTCGCCAGTGGTCGGCGGAAGGTGCACGTGCCCGTCGACCTGGGACCGGACCGCAGCGACGCACGGATGCACGCCAAGACCGTAGGATCCTACGCTGTGCCGTAGGGGACCGCACCGCCGCAAATTAGGCACACTGTTGCTCCTGGGGTATCGGCGAGGACCATTCGCAACCGTCTCCATGAAGCTGGGCTACGGTCCCGCACACCGTTAGGCCGTCTTCCGCTCACGCCCCAACATCGTGCAGCGCGACTCCAGTGGTGTCGCGACAGGCGTGAATGGAGGGACGAATGGAGACGTGTCGTCTTCAGCGATGAGAGTCGCTTCTGCCTTGGTGCCAATGATGGTCGTATGCGAGTTTGGCGCCGTGCAGGTGAGCGCCACAATCAGGACTGCATACGACCGAGGCACACAGGGCCAACACCCGGCATCATGGTGTGGGGAGCGATCTCCTACACTGGCCGTACACCACTGGTGATCGTCGAGGGGACACTGAATAGTGCACGGTACATCCAAACCATCATCGAACCCATCGTTCTACCATTCCTAGACCGGCAAGGGAACTTGCTGTTCCAACAGGACAATGCACGTCCGCATGTATCCCGTGCCAGCCCATGTGCTCTAGAAGGTGTAAGTCAACTGCCCTGGCCAGCAAGATCTCCGGATCTGTCCCCCATTGAGCATGTTTGGGACTGGATGAAGCGTAGTCTCACGCGGTCTGCACGTCCAGCACGAACGCTGGTCCAACTGAGGCGCCAGGTGGAAATGGCATGGCAAGCCGTTCCACAGGACTACATCCAGCATCTCTACGATCGTCTCCATGGGAGAATAGCAGCCTGCATTGCTGCGAAAGGTGGATATACACTGTAGTAGTGCCGACATTGTGCATGCTCTGTTGCCTGTGTCTATGTGCCTGTGGTTCTGTCAGTGTGATCATGTGATGTATCTGACCCCAGGAATGTGTCAATAAAGTTTCCCCTTCCTGGGACAATGAATTCACGGTGTTCTAATTTCAATTTCCAGGAGTGTATGTCAAGTGGATTAAACTCAGCTCATTATAAACGTTTCGCTTCGCTAAAATATTTAGAAACACACAGCACCTTGCCGAAAAGGCTCACAGAAGCTTGATTCATGGTACAAATGCGGTACACAACAGCACATCAGTTCACATATGTTGGACACGTAGTAAACAGTGCAAATCTACTGGTACAAGAAACATATGCTGGACATGTACTAAAGAGTGAAAATCCACTTTAAATGGCATACAAAATACAGTACCTTGTACGCCATTTAAAATGGATTTACAGCATATGTGAACAGACTTCTCAATTGTGTACAGTATTTGTATCATGTAACAAACATCTGTGAGTGAAACGTATATGGACATGGCCTTTTGGACAAGGTGCTGTGTGTTTTTAAATATTTTAGCCACGACAAACCTTTATAATGTGCTCCTGATTTACATCTTGTACATCAGGTTCAGCGTAAAATGAACATGTTTTACTACAGAAAAATGTTTATGACCTGAAGATGACAGCTAAGACTGTTGAAACTGGTTGTCTTGAATAAAAAAAAAATATTTTGTGCGCTCTTGGCTTTGAAATGGTTTTTAAGATAACAATGTTTTATATATCTGTCAAAGACGTTTATAGCATTAAATATTGTGCCCAAGAAGTCACATTGCCGCATTCTGGTTGGATTCGTTATTGTTTTTCTCCTTGTAAACGTTACGGGTGTAGATGTTACATTTGAGTTAATTTTTCATATCATAGGACCATGGAAGTCCTCTGAGACTTATAGAGAAGTTGGTAAGGTTCAAAAATTACCTTTTAATGTAACGCATTCGGTATGTTTGAACACTTGTCTCTACCAAAGAACTAAATATGATAGGAAGTAGAGAAAACATATTATATCTCAAAAGATTTATAAGCTCACCGGACAAATGTAGTGGTCCCAGTACGCACGCAGAGATGAATCACTAAGACTTTAGAGATGGCGCAGCATTCGAGATGCGTACTCAACCGTGTGCCTACTGTCTCTGCGTGAACATAAGGCAGAAGCGATAAGTGAGACATTATGTTTCAAGCGAATATTGTACGTAAGAATTATGAAACGTCCCCTTAGAACAATTATACACGACTGTGCTGAAACTGACACACAATATTTTTTTAGCGCAACGCAATCTGACTTTCAAAAATCCCTACAAAAGAATGGCCCTGACTAACATTAACCTATACGTTTCACAAATCACTTACCTCACAAAAATCTTGGTTACTCGAACTACTGCAATACAGCGAGCGCCACTACTGCCAGCTAAATAAAAGATTCAAACTACGGAAGGCACTAACTACTAGTAGGCATAGTTAGCAAATGAAAGATTTTAATAGAGAACAAACAATGTATTTACCTTAATAATCATAATATATATAATAGTTCATGCCATCCAGTATTACAAATTTCAAAACTCCGCCATCTCTCTCCCCACATCCACCACTGCTGGCGGCTCACCTCCAACTGCGCAACGCAACGCGCTGTTCACATCCAGCTGCCACTGGCCAACACTACAATGGCAGACAACAATGCAAACTAGCCACAGACTGCACACAGCACAGCCAGTGATTTTCGTACCGAGCGCTACGTAACGTTGCCGATAAGAAAACGTAAACAGCGTACTTACAGAATGACAGAGTGGCAGAAAGGAGCAATCGTGTCTTTCCGCACCCAAGGCTGTACGCTGGATGAACTTGCTGAATTTGTTGGCGTTCCACGATGGATTGTTCAGTGGGTCTACATGCACTCGTGTAACACACATGGCGACGAAACACAATGTCAGAATTGTGGCCGGAAAAATATCATGACTGAGTGGTACCGGAGACACGTTTCACTGCTTGTGGATCAAAATCGGTTCGCTACCTGACAAGAATTCCTGCAAGCAGTTAATGAAGGTTAATCTTCATTAGTTAGTGGCAGAACATTGTGACGGTAACTGTGTGCAGTGAACACTTGGAGTCCGTCACCTCCCAAGAAGCTACTACTCACACAGACACACAAAAGTAGGTGTCGTCAGTGGGCTATACATCTTCGAACCTGGTCAGCATTTGGCTGGCGGAACGTAATATGGTCTGACGAATCGGGTTTTTGCCTGTATTCTAATTACGCACGTTGTCGACTGCACCGAACGCCAAATGAAGCTTTTGATCTTGAATGTGTGCAAGGTCAGCTGCAAACCATAAGTGGGCCTGTAATGTTTTGGAGGTGTTTTCACCACGAACTTGACCCCGTAACACGTCCGATTATTTTACATCCCGCTCGATCGGGATCTGATAGCAGCCCAGATAATAATTAATTAATGTGACCGTGTACCTAATGGGGCTGGCAATCGGAATGGACTGCTACGGAGTTGTTACATTCCATTCTGTCCTTCTCAAATGCTGTAATAATGAAATGTCTGGTAACAAGAAGAACACCAACACTGCTTTGCTAATCAAGACCTATATTCGTCTCAAAAACACAAGAAAAAGAGGACAGCCACTGCCTTCGTCATACACTTTTAATAACGGCTAATCTCAGCACAGGCTTCTTCGTTATTCATTATCGTCACACGCTAATCCCAATCACTGCAATCCAACACTGCAATCCAACACTGCAATCCAAATGATGCCGGCGCGGTAGACGCGAAATCTCAAATATCGGCACAGAAATATCACTGATCACTCTCGTAACTATACTTTATCACTTTCCCGTATTATATTAGCACAAATGAGTTAAACCGCGGCGATGGCCACTCCCTTTGTCGGTAAACCTTGAATTACAACCACTGCTGGCTTCCGCACAGCTCGGCCCGCCACACGGGAACCTACTGACTCATTCGCTCTCGCAACCCGACACACTATCGATAGTTTGCCCTGTCGACCTGTGCCGAGTGCAAACTTATAGTAAGGGCCTACGGACCCCTTACAACCCGCTCACTAAGATGACCACTGACTTGAACGAGCATGTTTATTTAGACACCCTGAATGAGCATGTTTCTTTTCAGTCAACATCTGCATTAAAATATGCTATTGATAACCCTAAACATCAGGACGACAACACGAAAGTTCATCGGGCCCAGAGAATATGTCACAGGTTTCCTAAACACTCCGCCAGTTTATTATATCGCATCTAGCCTGATAAATCACCTGAAATGAGCCACAAGGAAAATCTGGGGGGTATGGTGGAATAACGGTTAAAACGTCGATATCAACATCCTCACACTTTGGTGGAAATAAGTGAACAAATATTCAGCGAGTCACTTAACCTGAATGAAATGTACCTGCAGAAAAGAATCGAGGCGGCTATTAAGTTCAGGAGTGTAATCACACGGTATTAAATGATGCTTGTAATGATTTTGTATTTTTTTGATCCAGTGAGATTAATTACCCATGTAACATAGTTTGAAGGTTGCTTTGAAACCTTAAACATAATCATATTTGATTGTTGTTTAGTGATGCATTATAAAAATTACCATGGATGCCATATTTTTTCGAGGTAATGATATGAAAATGTATCGTTATACGATTACTCTGAATTATCCAATGAGTTAGGAAATAAAGGTATGGAACACAGGCAAGAGCTACTTTGGTATGTCAGTAATGTTAGGTTGACATGAAAAGTTAAATATCTGAAATTGAAATGAGAAACAGTGGTGTAGTCTAGAGTAGTATCACACTTGAGCAACAGTAATATCCACAGCAAATTTCAGTTCGGATTTCAGAACAGTTTCTCTACATTTACATGTTTACGGGCATTAGATGTTAAAATAGTGCAGGTTAGTATTTACTGCAGCCTATCTAGGGCATTCAGCCTACCTAGGGCATTTGACTGTGTGCATCGCAGCATTCTCTTAGTTAAACTGAAGCTTTGTGTGTTTGATGCAATAGCCAACCAGTGGATAACGTCACACCTAACCAAAAAAATGCAGAACTTTGTAATTAATAATTCAACCAGTATAGTCTGGGGACGTTATTCTGACGGAAAAAATAACGTATGGCTATCCTCAAGGCTCAATCTTAGGTCCACTTTTGTTCCTCATATACATAAGCGATTTTCCATCTAATATATAGAAAGCAGAATTAGTTCATTTTGTAGACAACACAATTATTGTATTCAATCGAAGCATACACACATAAACGGAAAAAAATGGTAAACAATGTTACACTGACTGTTCTTCAGTTTTAAAAATACACAACATATTCATTTCCGCACATCTAGGGATTCTGCAACAACGATACGTGCCACACATGGTGAAGAAATAATAAATAGTGTGGAAACTTCAAAATTCCATAGTGATGAGAATTTAAACCGGAAAAACCACATTTTGAAACTCAGAAAAAACTTAGTTCAGTCGAATTTGTGTTCAGGATCATTGTAACTATTATAGAGAGACAAATCGGCCGGTTGGCATATTTTGCGTTTTTTAATTCTATAATTGGACATGGAATAATGTTTTGGGGTAACTCATCTTTAAAGAAAGTCTTCATTGCTCAAAAACGTGCTGTAAAGAGTAATATGTGGGGCTCACTCACGATCACGTAGACGTCTGCTTAAAGAGTTGGGCATTCCGAATGTTGTTTCATATTATATTAATGTCCTCATGAAGTTGTTGTAAATAATCATCTGCCGTTTAAAAGAAACAATACTGTATATAATTACAATATCAGATGGGAAAGTTACATTCATTGCTCCACAATGAGGTTGCCTTTAGCATAAAAAGGGATGCACAGTGCTACAACTAAAATGTTTTGGTCACTTGTCCGGGGATACAGAATATCTATCAGACAGCAAAGTGAAATTTGAAATTGAAACAAGTTTCTCTCTTGACAACTGCTTCTATTTTGTAGAATAATTTCCATTATTGTACTGTGTATAAGGTAGTGGATAGAAATTATTAACTCGAGAAAAAAGAACTTTGTCAGCATGCAACCTTATTATTATTATTCACGTTTGGGCCCTACTGGACCACGCGAAGTACAATCACGGGGCATTCAGTTATTTTCTTTTAGACTTTCTCTCTGGCCAAATTGTTTTCATTTCTCGGAATGAGCTCTTTTCCTTTCATCAGACCATGTGGTTCCAGTTTTCTTTGGTTTTTCAGCTTCACCAACTACCCAGTCATGAATTTTTTGCCTAAATAATTTTCTATCTTGAATTTCATCTTGTTTTATATCTGCCTCTTTCATGTCCTCTTTTATAGCAGCAATCCATTTTATTGTCTCATATTTAGCTTTACTTCGATTTTCGTAGAATTCCACTACTTGTTTAGTTAGTCTGGTAGCATCCATTCTTTTAATATGCCCATAAAATTTTAATCTGCGTTTTTTCATATCCGAATATATGCTGGTGTATTGTTGAATTTCACTATTTGCTCTTAGCCTGTATGTTCCTTCTTCAGTATATTTTGGACCTAGAATTTTTCTGATTACTTTTCTTTCTCTTTTTTGGATTTCTTGAATGTCCTTTTTTCTGTGACACTAAGTAACTAAATCACAGCGACTGAGGGAAACCATGTTAAATATCCATTACAATAAGGAGTAAAAACTGCCACTTCATATGTCATTCATTGGCCTCACATTTTAACATATTATTGGATGTGCTGTAGTGTTTACGTACCTTCTTTTCTTTTTGTTGAGTCGTACAGTAAAAGGTACGTAAAGAAGTATTTAAGTTACATTTTTTGGCTCTGTTTACGCAAAGTTGTGGAGGAGTGCAACGCCTTGGGAGTTAGAGTCGGCCGCCGTGCAGCAGGATCTTGGCTCGCGGTTCACTATGTACCTCCATAAAGGGCCGTACAGGGGAGCGGTCGGCAGGTCCTAGGGGACCGCAGCGTTCCGAGTTGGTCCGCATCTGCCCTGACTTCAGGACATCGCCGTAACCACTGTGGTCGCCGTCCAGCGTAAGCGACGTGGTATCCCTTTCCACCAAGAGTGTGTGTGACAATACAAATACGGTTTTTGAAGGCGTAGTATTTCTGAGCACAGCAGTGATAAATCAGGGGTTTCGTAGGTCAGTCGACAATTATTTTTAAGAATTCTTAACGAGTTAACAGTCTGTAAACCAGTTTCCAGCAGGGGGTAAGTGGAACCTCTTGCTCCTGCCCCCTCTCCCGCGCCAATGTGGGTGCCTGTGCATCAGCGTTTTGTTGCTATAAAGGCTGATAACTGGAATGGTCTAGACACATCCAGAGCTTTTTAAGGAACAAAATATAGATACCACAGTGATGAACTACGTAGTACTGAAATGGATATCTTAAGGATTGAAATGAAATATTCATCATGCCTGGAACACCAATGCACCTATTGCAATAAACTTAGTACTATTAAAGTAATTATTTAATTTTGTTCAAGTAACATGTTTGTGGTGGTTTACAATATTTATTACAAAATTTTTCATTTGACCTTTAAGACTAAAAAAAAATAAACAACGCACTATGAAGGAATTACGAGGGCAGTTCAATAAGTAATGCAACACATTTTTTTTCTCGGCCAATTTTGGTTGAAAAAACCGGAAATTTCTTGTGGAATATTTTCAAACATTCCCGCTTCGTCTCGTATAGTTTCATTGACTTCCGACAGGTGGCAGCGTTGTACGGAGCTGTTAAAATGGCGTCTGTAACGGATGTGCGTTGCAAACAACGGGCAGTGATCGAGTTTCTTTTGGCGGAAAACCAGGGCATCTCAGATATTCATAGGCGCTTGCAGAATGTCTACGGTGATCTGGCAGTGGAAAAAAGCACGGTGAGTCGTTGGGCAAAGCGTGTGTCATCATCGCCGCAAGGTCAAGCAAGACTGTCTGATCTCCCGCGTGCGGGCCGGCCGTGCACAGCTGTGACTCCTACAATGGCGGAACGTGCGAACACACTCGTTCGAGATGATCGACGGATCACCATCAAACAACTCAGTGCTCAACTTGACATCTCTGTTGGTAGTGCTGTCACAATTGTTCACCAGTTGGGATATTCAAATGTTTGTTCCCGCTGGGTCCCTCGTTGTCTAACCGAACACCATAAAGAGCAAAGGAGAACCATCTGTGCGGAATTGCTTGCCCGTCATGTGGCTGAGGGTGACAATTTCTTGTCAAAGATTTTTACAGGCGATGAAACATGGGTTCATCACTTAGAACCTGAAACAAAACGTCAATCAATGGAATGTCGCCACACCCACTCCCCTACCAAGAAAAAGTTTAAAGCCATACCCTCAGCCGGTAAAGTCATGGTTACAGTCTTCTGGGACGCTGAAGGGGTTATTCTGTTCGATGTCCTTCCCCATGGTCAAACGATCAACTCTGAAGTGTATTGTGCTACTCTTCAAAAATTGAAGAAACGACTTCAGCGTGTTCGTAGGCACAAAAATCTGAACGAACTTCTCCTTCTTCATGACAACGCAAGACCTCACACAAGTCTTCGCACCCGAGAGGAGCTCACAAAACTTCAGTGGACTGTTCTTCCTCATGCACCCTACAGCCCCGATCTCGCACCGTCGGATTTCCATATGTTTGGCCCAATGAAGGACGCAATCCGTGGGAGGCACTATGCGGATGATGAAGAAGTTATTGATGCAGTACTACGTTGGCTCCGACATCGACCAGTGGAATGGTACCGTGCAGGCATACAGGCCCTCATTTCAAGGAGGCGTAAGGCCGTATCATTGAATGGAGATTACGTTGAAAAATAGTGTTGTGTAGCTAAAAGATTGGGGAATAACCTGGTGTATTTCAATGCTGAATAAAACAACCCCTGTTTCAGAAAAGAAATGTGTTGCATTACTTATTGAACTGCCCTCGTATCTGAATCGGATGGAAATCAGTAGATGCGATGCAGATGTAGAAACAAAAAAATGATAACAATTTCAGAGAAATAGTATCTTTTATTCCAAAAAAGAGCTTCACAGATTGAGCAAATCAGTAAAACTTTGGTCCAGCTGTGGCCCTTACACAAGCAGTCATTCGGTTTGGCATTGATTGACAGAGTTCTTGGACGTCCTCCTCAGAGGTAGCGTACCGAATACCTTCCAATTCGTCAGTTAGATCGTCAAAATCCCGAGGTAATTGGACGTTGCTCATATTGCTCCAAATGTTCTCAATTGGAGAAATATCCGGCGACCTTTCTAGCCAAGAAGGTTGTTTGACAAGCACAAATACTAGCAGTAGAAAGTTTCGGCGTGTGCAGGAGGGCGTTATCTTGCTGAAATGTAAGCCCAGATCGGCTTGCCATAAAGGGGAATAAAACGTAGCGTAGTGTACCGTCGATATACCGCTGTGCTGTAAGGGTGTCGACTACCAAGAGGACGACAACCAAAAGGGTCCTGCTATGAAATGAAGGAACACTCCAGACCGTAACTACTGGCTGTTGGGTGGTGGTGGTGGTGCTTAGTGTTTAACGTCCCGTCGACAACGAGGTCATTAGAGACGGAGCGCAAGCTCGGGTTAGGGAAGGATTGGGAAGGAAATCGGCCGTGCCCTTTCGAAGGAACCATCTCGGCATTTGCCTGAAACGATGTAGGGAAATCACGGAAAACCTAAATCAGGCTGGTTGGAGACGGGATTGAACCGTCGTACTCCCGAATGCGAGTCCAGTGTGCTAACCACTGCGCCACCTCGCTCGGTGGCTGTTGGGCTGTACGGTGGGCGATAGGTTGATATCCTACCACAGGGCGGGGCGTCTCTAGACATGTCTTCTGTAGTCATCGAGGTTCATTTCTAAGCGGGAGTCATCACTGAAGACAACTCTACTCTACTCAATGTGACTCCATGCCGAAGACGTTTCTGGAGACGACCGGGGCAGCACTGGAATATCAGACTCACTGTCGCGCGCTACACGGTCCAACCTTAATTGATGGTCTGGGGTGCCGTCTCTTTTCTTAGCAGGACCCCTTTGGTTGTCGTCCACGGCAACTTCACAACACAAAGGTACGTCGATGATATTGTACGCCCAATTTTCTTGACCTTCATGAAAAACCATTCTGGGCATATTTTTCAGCAGGATAATGCCTGCCCGCACTCTGTGAGAGATTCTTCCACTTGTCTTCGTGATTTGGAAACCCTACCTTTGACGGCAAAGTCGCCGAATTTCTCCCCAGTTAAGTAACTTTGGAGCATTATGGACTGGACTGGACCCTCCAACCAGCTCGGGATTTTGACAATCTAACGCTAACTTGACAGAATTTTCTTCAGGAGGATATCCAACAACGCTACGAGTCAACGGCCAAGCCGAATGACTGATTGCTTTGGCCAGAAGTGCACCAACGCGATACTGACTTGCTCAATCTGTGACGCTCTTTCTCTTGAATAAATCATCCAGTTTTTCTTAAATGAATCATTTGTTTTCCTGTTCATGTACAACACATATACCGATTTCCGTCTCATTCGGATAATTTCCTCGTGGATCTGTGTTATTTGTGTTTTAAAGTGTACAAAAAGTACTTACTTTGAAAAATCTGTTTATGAATGTGGTGAAGCTATTGGTACTTTGTGCAACTTACCTGGATCGACCTTAACATCTGAGAGAGAGGACAGAGGTAATGAAGGCTCGTACAGCAGTGAGAATAGACTACGGGTGGTAAACAGGCAGGCTGAAGGACAAAGGGTAGCACGGCAGCTCTTGAAATAAACATTCATGCATGCCGCGGCCACAGCTTTTATAATGTAACTGAAATGAAATGGTCCAGTATGTCATCTCCACAGATGCTCAACAGCTGAAAGGACGTTGCTGCTGTAAAACATTTAAGTCGTTGCCAAGTGCAACTGTGTATGAGCGTGAGGAGAAAGCTCACGATCACCTGTCGTAAATCATCGCAGCCAACGCTACACTGACTCATTTTAGTTTTGTAAAAGGTTGCGACCCATGGGTCTTGTTCTGCCCTCATTTGCTGACATATACCAATGAATCTGAGTCGTATTGTCTGTCTGAGATTCCTTGCTTAGTATTCATCTGAACTGTAGTCCTTCAGAATGAGATTTTCACTCCGTAGAGGAGTGTGCGCTGATACGAAACTTCCTGGCAGATTAAAACTTTGTGCAAGACCGAGACTCGAACTCGGGACCTTTGCCTTTCGCGGGCAAGTGCTCTACCAACTGAGCTACCCAAGCATGACTCACGACCCGACCTCACAACTTTAATTCTGCCAGTACCTCATCTCCTACCTTGCAAACTTCACAGAAGTTCTTCTGCAAAGGTTTGCAGACGAGCTTCTGTGGAGTTTGGAAGGTAGGAGACGAGGTACTGGCAGAGTTGAAGCTGTGAGGACGGGTTGTAATAATTCAGTTTAATGCTTCTCATGAACTGAAACCACTTATAAATTTTTGGCCACATCGCTAACAATTTTTGCGTACTTCACTGCATTTGCTGCTTGAAATGATGCATCTGTTCCAAACTGGCACTGTCATATACTGCTATAGTTGCTGAATCTACACTCCTGGAAATGGAAAAAAGAACACATTGACACCGGTGTGTCAGACCCACCATACTTGCTCCGGACACTGCGAGAGGGCTGTACAAGCAATGATCACACACACGGCACAGCGGACGCACCAGGAACCGCGGTGTTGGCCGTCGAATGGCGCTAGCTGCGCAGCATTTGTGCACCGCCGCCGTCAGTGTCAGCCAGTTTGCCGTGGCATACGGAGCTCCATCGCAGTCTTTAACACTGGTAGCATGCCGCAACAGCGTGGACGTGAACCGTATGTGCAGTTGATGGACATTGAGCGAGGGCGTATAGTGGGCATGCGGGAGGCCGGGTGGACGTACCGCCGAATTGCTCAACACGTGGGGCGTGAGGTCTCCACAGTACATCGATGTTGTCGCCAGTGGTCGGCGGAAGGTGCACGTGCCCGTCGACCTGGGACCGGACCGCAGCGACGCACGGATGCACGCCAAGACCGTAGGATCCTACGCAGTGCCGTAGGGGACCGCACCGCCACTTCCCAGCAAATTAGGGACACTGTTGCTCCTGGGGTATCGGCGAGGACCATTCGCAACCGTCTCCATGAAGCTGGGCTACGGTCCCGCACACCGTTAGGCCGTCTTCCGCTCACGCCCCAACATCGTGCAGCCCGCCTCCAGTGGTGTCGCGACAGGCGTGAATGGAGGGACGAATGGAGACGTGTCGTCTTCAGCGATGAGAGTAGCTTCTGCCTTGGTGCCAATGATGGTCGTATGCGTGTTTGGCGCCGTGCAGGTGAGCGCCACAATCAGGACTGCATACGACCGAGGCACACAGGGCCAACACCCGGCATCATGGTGTGGGGAGCGATCTCCTACACTGGCCGTACACCACTGGTGATCGTCGAGGGGACACTGAATAGTGCACGGTACATCCAAACCGTCATCGAACCCATCGTTCTACCATTCCTAGACCGGCAAGGGAACTTGCTGTTCCAACAGGACAATTCACGTCCGCATGTATCCCGTGCCACCCAACGTGCTCTAGAAGGTGTAAGTCAACTACCCTGGCCAGCAAGATCTCCGGATCTGTCCCCCATTGAGCATGTTTGGGACTGGATGAAGCGTCGTCTCACGCGGTCTGCACGTCCAGCACGAACGCTGGTCCAACTGAGGCGCCAGGTGGAAATGGCATGGCAAGCCGTTCCACAGGACTACATCCAGCATCTCTACGATCGTCTCCATGGGAGAATAGCAGCCTGCATTGCTGCGAAAGGTGGATATACACTGTACTAGTGCCGACATTGTGCATGCTCTGTTGCCTGTGTCTATGTGCCTGTGGTTCTGTCAGTGTGATCATGTGATGTATCTGACCCCAGGAATGTGTCAATAAAGTTTCCCCTTCCTGGGACAATGAATTCACGGTGTTCTTATTTCAATTTCCAGGAGTGTACGTATATATAAAGTATGTTAGGTTTTGTTTCTATAAACCAGCGAGAAACGGCGTGGCTTGTTCTTTATGGAAACTTACTATCAGTACTACTGAAGGAGCCGACCGGTGTGGTCGATCGGTTCTAGGAGCTTCAGTCTGGAACCGTGCTATCGCTACGGTCGCAGGTTCGAATCCTGCCTCGGGCATGGGTGTGTGTGATGTCCTTAGGTTAGTTAGGTTTAAGTAGTTCTACGTTCTAGTGGACTGATGACCTCAGATGTTGAGTCCCATAGTGCTCAGAGACATTTGAACCATTTGAACTCATGGAGGCTGTATTTATTACTTACCGTGTTCCATATAAGAAGGTGTGTATAGTTATAACAAGGGGTATATGTTGTTAGGAGCAACTCTTGAACAGATCTAGATGTTCAGGTTGATATTTCGTTCCTCTATATTTTTCTTTTCCTTACATTGTAGTGCTGCTGTTTGGCCAGTGTAAATTATGTAGTGTGTAGCGTCACGAAATTATCAGTGACAGTTATCATCTGTAATCGGCTGAATAACCTATGCACTAGACGTTTCAGAAACTGTTTTATAAGTTAAAGTGTGTGCCTGTTAAGTGTCTAGTAAAATTATATTTTGGTCTTTTCATGTAAATGTTGATCACGGGGAGAATCTATGATCCCTTTGAACAGGAGTCACGAGGTCAAATATCTGGACACATATCACCTTCCCTCAGAGCAACGATCACGTACCGTCCCCGTATTTCTTTCTGTGACAGTTTCATCGTAATTCATAATTTCATCAACACTGAGTGGTTCTGAGCTGAGTAGAGGATCATATTTGGCTGCCTCCTGTATTGAATCATTTTTCTTTCCTTCTGTATAAGCTATGTAGCGGGACTTTGAATTTCGCCGCGCTACACTGGTTCCCTCAGATAAAAAATATCCCCTCGCAGCGGTATGAGCGCTCGATGGCAGAGAAACTACTAATATTGTAGACTTTTTTTTGTTTCCTATTCGTTTCTTATTTTGTCTCTTGATAGCGGAAGCTTAAGGCAGACGTGATCTGATGAAGACGTTAAAAAAACTCATTAGCTAGTCTTGATCTGATTTTAATATCTAGACATATTGTGGAAGTTGTTAAGAAATTCGGAGGATGGAAGTAGCAAAGTAAATTAAATTACATACAGTATCAAGATGATTTTAATTGGTATAAATAAGTGATTCCTGGACTATTGCAAGATTTCGGAGCAGACTTTTCACGCAGAAATCAAGGATAGCGTTCTCGCTTCCCGAGCACGGGGTCCCGGGTTCGATTCCCGGCGGGGTCAGGGATTTTCACCTGCCTCGAGATGACTGGGTGTTTGTGTTGTCCTCATCATTTCATCATCATCCAGGAAAGTGGCGCAATTGGACTGAGCAAAGATTGGGTAATTGTACGGGCGCTGATAACCACGCTGTTGAGCACCCCACAAACCAAAAATCATCATCATCATCATCATCAGAAATCAAGGAGATTTTTGAAGATCTGGACGCCGCCCGAAAGAAGACATGTTAACCTGGTAAAGAATGAACTCAAAGCTATGCCACTTCCCCTTGTCAGTTACATTTAGTTATTCTCTGTTTCTTTTCAATAAGTTTTGTAGTGGAAATTGGTTTAACTTTTGCTCAAAAACGCCACAAGGAGCACCCCTAACGATAGCTTTTCTGTAATACGAAGTCCGATTTGCTTTTCATTCTTTCCCTTTTTCCACGGTCATTAACGATTTTAAAAAAAAAACCATTTTCACTTACGATTTCTTCCCACATTTTCAACCTTTTTTTCTTTTTCTTTTATTCTCTCTTTTTCTTTTTTTATTAACCACTACAGCTATATGTAAACTGAATGAGCTGTAAACCAAAGACAGCGCCAAAAGTAAATTACCGAGTTGTTTTGTGGCAAGGATAACGTTTTGATACATCGTTAAATATCTGTATGAAACAAAATTTTCGGGAAGTGGTAGCGTGCGGACATATGCTTGGATCTTTCATACTGGCATTTTAACCGCTCGTTAAAAGCATTATAAAAAGTTATTATAAAAGGATAATTTATTCGCAAGTTTATAAGTTCAACTCCTGTCTGTTCATCATTTCACTTGCCGCCGAGATCCCGCATCAAGAGGTTCGGTGCAGACAAGAATAATTAACGCCAGATCTGGAGGACCGTTCCTGCATGGACATTACCACACACACGACTAAACGTAATGGAATTAATGTGAAGGTAACGACTCAGACTTGATAGGCACCTATTGAACTGGGTTTACTTATAATAAAAATATTGCCCTTCGTGTGTTTAAGAAATTATAGACACATTGACAATTACAATTATTGCGGTGATTACGCGGTGAATGAAATGATATTCAAGGTCTGTTGATATTTGTATCGGTTAAAGTTCACCCAAGATTGTGCACAGATTCATAAATTTCCTTCAAAATTTTCGCAGCTATTCTTTGCAGTCAATTTTTCCAATTATCAAGCAATTATTTATCCAGTTCCATTTCGACATACCTGTTCACCCCCTCAGTCTCAATGCTTTGCCAGTAATGGCGATGTCTTATTCTAAGTAAAATCGCTATTAAATACAAATAGAGTGAGGTCAAGTAGAACGGCTAGGATTAAAAGTTACTATTTTACGAAATTTAACAGCTGCTTAGGAATGGCGAAGCATAGGCCACGCCCTCCTACCAGGAGCAATTACAGCAGCTGTCGCGCGGAACTCCTTTGTAAAATATCGGAAAATCGCTCTCAGGAGGGCTAGATGAGGTAAAGATGACTGGAGCCTTTTTTCTTAGTTTTTCGATTCATTTCCGTGAGTACCAGCTGAGAAGAACAATTAAGTGCGGATGCCGTCGTTACTTCGGCGGTCCCATTCCTCTGCAGCCTCTGGGCCTAGCGATCGGCGGCAGGATGCCGGGGCTGCGTGCAGCCCCCACTGGCGGCAGAATAGACTTCCGGCCGAGAGGCAGGCAGTCTTCGCTCAGCAATTTCGCAGTCTTGCCGTTATTAGCGATTGACGGGATTCTTAGCGAAGTTGGATAATTGGCCGGGACAACACGGGCAGCCGTCTGATAAAGTCCCGCGGGTGATTTCGGGGTGCGGGGGAGGGAGGAAGAGGTTATAGGGGTTAAGGGGAGGGGGAGAGGGGTGAGGGGGACAGCGTAGAGCACTGACAGGAGGGGGGAGGGGGGCACACGCACACTGCGTGACGCCGCGCCACAGGATCAATGTTGCCAACCACTCGACTCCAAACTGCCGTCGAGGAGGCCCGCCTGCCTGCGAAGCCGGCGCACTTCTGCGCGCTGCTCCGCCGGAGAATTTCATTAAACTGCTTTTATTAACTCCGTGCGAGAGAAAACTTGTAATTTGATTGGTTTGTAAAATAAACCACAGAAACAGGATATTAAATTCCTTCCGAGTATATTATCGCGGATATTATAAAGTAAGGCCGTGATTAAGGCCAATTTGCTGTCGGTGCCTAATTGCGATGGGATTTAGGCACGAGTCGTTCGTCTGTGAGCTCGTGCTCAAAGTCGACATCCCAAGGTCAAATTTATCAGTTCTCGTCAATATTTGTAAATCAAGTCACTGGCGTAGCGGTCATTATAATACAAAAATAATTAGGTGGTTTCACTGCTGTTTACTTTAGGAGAAGCCATAAACTTTCATCTAGGTACAGGGCTATTACAAATGATTGAAGCGATTTCATAAATTCACTGTAGCTCCATTCATTGACATATGGTCACGACACACTACAGATACGTCGAAAAACTCATAAAGTTTTGTTCGGCTGAAGCCGCACTTCAGGTTTCTGCCGCCAGAGCGCTCGAGAGCGCAGTGAGACAAAATGGCGACAGGAGCCGAGAAAGCGTATGTCGTGCTTGAAATGCACTCACATCAGTCAGTCATAACAGTGCAACGACACTTCAGGACGAAGTTCAACAAAGATCCACCAATTGCTAACTCCATTCGGCGATGGTATGCGCAGTTTAAAGCTTCTGGATGCCTCTGTAAGGGGGAATCAACGGGTCGGCCTGCAGTGAGCGAAGAAACGGTTGAACGCGTGCGGGCAAGTTTCACGCGTAGCCCGCGGAAGTCGACGAATAAAGCAAGTAGAGAGCTAAACGTACCACAGCCGACGGTTTGGAAAATCTTACGGAAAAAGCTAAAGCAGAAGCCTTACCGTTTACAGTTGCTACAAGCCCTGACACTCGATGACAAAGTCAAACGCTTTGAATTTTCGGCGCGGTTGCAACAGCTCATGGAAGAGGATGCGTTCAGTGAGAAACTTGTTTTCAGTGATGAAGCAACATTTTTTTTCTTAATGGTGAAGTGAACAGACACAATGTGCGAATCTGGGCGGTAGAGAATCCTCACGCATTCGTGCAGCAAATTCGCAATTCACCAAAGGTTTACGTGTTTTGTGCAATCTCAAGGTTTAAAGTTTATGGCCCCTTTTTCTTCTGTGAAAAAAACGTTACAGGGCACGTGTATCTGGACATGCTGGAAAATTGGCTCGTGCCACAACTGGAGACCGACAGCGCCGACTTCGTCTTTCAACAGGATGGTGCTCCACCGCATTTCCATCATGATGTTCGGCATTTCTTAAACAGAAGATTGGAAAACCGATGGATCGGTCGTGGTGGAGATCATAATCAGCAATTCATGTCATGGCCTCCACGCTCTCCCGACTTAACCCCATGCGATTTCTTTCTGTGGGGTTATGTGAAAGATTCAGTGTTTAAACCCCCTCTACCAAGAAACGTGCCAGAACTGCGAGCTCGCATCAACGATGCTTTCGAACTCATTGATGGGGACATGCTGCGCCGAGTGTGGGAGGAACTTGATTATCGGCTTGATGTCTGCCGAATCACTAAAGGGGCACATATCGAACATTTGTGAATGCCTAAAAAAACTTTTTGAGTTTTTGTATGTGTGTGCAAAGCATTGTGAAAATATCTCAAATAATAAAGTTATTGTAGAGCTGTGAAATCGCTTCAATCATTTGTAATAACCCTGTATATCTTCAATTACCTGTCCACCTAAAAAATAATGAAACGATTATGTAGGATCAATTCAAGCAATATCTACATCTACATGATTACAGTTCACAAGCAACTGCCTGGCAGAGGATTCATGGAAACACTTTTAAGCTACTTCTCTACCGTTCCACTCACGAACACAGCGTGTGAAAAACGAACACTTAAATATTACCGTGCGAGCTCTGATTTCTCTTAGTTCATTATAATATCATGTCTTCGTATATAGATGGGCGCCAAAGAAACGTTTCCACACTCTCAAGAATAAGGTGGTGATTGAAATTTCATGAGAAGATCCTGCCTTTGTTTTAATCGCTGCCACCTCTGATACCTGGTGGTCAAGGAAGGTAGGATTCGGTTACGATTGTGGACGTGGTCGTAATCAGTTACTATTGGTTGGTTTTCCTTTTAATCACACACAATTTATTTAAAACCAACAATAAATTAAAATAATGGCAATAATTTAAGAATAGTGTCACAGCTGAAGGCATTAATGGCAATAAATTTAAAATTGTTTAACTTTTTGCACCTTACAAACTACAGTTATTAAAATATTGAAAACGAATAACCAAGGTCTTAAAGGTTAACTGCGAAAATACAATTGCTTCATTAGAATTTTAAAACAAGTAGTGACAGTCACGGCTAAAGGCCTTTAACGCCAAGAATGGCAATTTTTAAAAGAATTAACAAACATACTGTCAGACAGAAAGGCAATAGCGAAAGTTAATTTAAAAGACAGGCAACTGATCACCAAACAGGTGAGACAAAATGAGAGTACACTTGGTGGCACAACCGTTTAAACTTTCCGTAACGCCAAGAATGGCAATTATATTCAAAAATTTTAGAAACATACAACAAAACAGCAAACATAATACCAAGGTTAATTCAAAAGGACAAACAACTGATCACCAAACAGGTGAGACAAATGATGGTAGCTTACTAATGCAATATAAAATACTAACACGATAATAAAACACAAGGGCTAGTCACACACGGTGTTCCAGGAATCGACCTCCGAGTAGCTCAGGGCGAAAACACTTCCGAGAGCAGTGAGAAAGGGAGTGAAGAGTTGCATTCACTTCACAAGATGGTAACTCAGACTAATGGCAGTCTAACCAATAACTAATGGTAATCTGCTGAAGCTACGTAACGTCCGGTAACCAACGCAACGATGGAACACCATGCCAAAGCCGCAACCGGCGGTCAGCACAACGTCCTCGGAATTCTGTGTTTAGAGCGTCCGAAAGGAGAAAGGAAACACTACTACCAGAGTAGAATAAACACCAACCGACCTACAGATCAACGATACTGTCAAAACTACGCGCCTTACCGGACAGCAGGGGCAAGGGGAGGAAACTTACACTGCCGCTACATAGACTAACCTCCAGGGCAGGTCACGGGGGCGTTAGCAGCCACCAGGCAGGAAAAATACCGCTGGTTGAACTTAACAAATACTAACACAAAGAATGCAGCTATTAGTCATGTATTCATTTGATTTTGTTTGAATTTTCTTATTTGTTCATACTCTTCTGTGTCAGTGAAGGCTACGGGTCTTGTGTCATTCAGATCATCATCTACCTTAGTAGATAAGTTAGTGACCTGATCCGAAAGTTCGGCTACTTTCTCCGATAGTGTACTTATTTCCTCCATGTGTCTTTCTGAACCACTTTTCATGGTATCTACTATGTCCTTTAAATTTTCCTGAGTTTTTGCAAGTTGCGTAACCGAATCGGTAGATGCAACTGAGTCAATTTTAGCTTGCAAGGTCTCATGATTTTCATGAACAATAGTTTGCAGTTCTTTTATGGCTGCTTCGTGATTCTGTAATGCATTTTCATGACGCGAAAAAATAGGTTGGAAATGCTCACAAATTTGTGTTTTTACGTCATTACAGACTTTTTGACATTTCGATTCGATGTTATGTAACTCAGTAGTTAAATCTTCACGTGTTTGTACAAGTGTGGTGTCTAACTTTTGAAGATTTTGTTCCATTGTGTCTAACTTTTTAAGATTTTGTTCCACTGTTTCTAACTTTTTAAGATTTTGTTCCACTGTGTCTAACTGTTGCCGTGTTTGTCTCTGGTATTGTTCCATTGTGTCTAACTTTTGAAGCTTTTGCTGTGTTTGTCTCTGATTTTGTTCCATTTGTTGCATTAATTGTAATAACAATGCATTAGTGTCTGGAATCTGTTCCTCTACGCTTTTCGGCAGTGCATTTGCACCGGCAACATTCACATTTTGACAAGCAAAAAATGTGTCTTGACTTATTTGAGAAAACGGTGAGGACGCAAAACCTGAATCTACAGTATTTGCAAAATTGTGTCCTATCATTTCGGATTCCTGAGGCGAGCTGTTGCCGACCGATCGATCGATAATGCTTCCTTGTTCACTAATTGTTTCACTGTCTACACCATTGTTTGCAGCCCGCTCCATTTCCCTATGTACAATTACCAAATTACTACTTTCAACATTAGTTAATTCATTACTCGGTGGCGCTAACACACTGCTTTCGTCTTCACTGTCATTGCTCAGTTTACTTTGGAGCCTATTATTACGTTTTTCACACGCCATGATTGTCACAATATTTCACACGACAACACAAAAAAAAATCAATTTGAAGAGCAAAAATAAGAGAACACATTAACATTGAACTGAAAATAATATCTAGTTAATTGCAAGCGCAGCTGCGAAATACTTGGTGCAAATCTACATGCATGCCACAACTGTTTTACTGTGCAACAATGAAAAACCACAACTACCAAGGAAATTCTCGCTATAATTACGCGCTAGCAATAAACAAAAGCTACACTAAATACACAAACTACAAGAAAAAATCAGAAGATTCCAGTGAGGTATCCTAGGCTAAGGGTCGACATATGAAACGTCCCCTTAGAACAAATTATACACGACTGTGCTTAACCTGACACACAATATTATTTATCGCAACGCAATCTGACTTTCAAAAATCCCTGCAAAAGAATGGCCCTGACTAACATTAACCTATATCTTTCACAAATCACTTACCTCACAAAAATCTTCGTTACTGAAACTACTGCAATACAGCGAGCGCCACTATTGCCAGCTAAATAAAAGATTCAAACTACAGAAGGCACTAGCTACTGATAGGGATAGTTAGTAAATGAAAGATATTAATAGAGAACAAAGAATGTATTTACCTTAATAGTCATAATATATATATAGCAGTTCATGACAAATTACAAAACTCCGCCATCTCTCTCCCCACATCCACCACTGCTGGCGGCTCACCTCCAACTGCGCAACGCTACGCGCTGTTCACATCCAGCTGCCGCTGCCTAACACTACAATGGCAGACAACAATGCAAACTAGCCACAGACTGCACACACCACAGCCAGTGATTTTCGTACAGAGCGCTACGTAACGTTGCCAATAAGAAAACATTAACAGCCTACTTCCAGTAACAAGGAGTCGAGGAAAGCTAATTAGTTCCGCCTTCCCCAAGCACTATACTCGCTGCTCCCCGTCTCGGCGACACTACAAGCAGCAACACGAACCCAAGTCACTGGAGAATCGCGAGATCTCACAATGGTGGAGGTTTCACTGCTGGGATTATAATCCACTCGACTTAAAGCTTGTTGGATCTGACTGACGACTAGGTCATGTACGCTGGCGACCACAGCCCTTCCATCCTGCAGTGCGTGCTTGCCGCCAGCGGTCCCGGTGTGTTGTCCCACTGTCCTCTTGGCTCCTTTGGAGTCCCCGACCTAACTGCTCACTCACACGACCCGAAAGAACAACGACGTCACCCCAAAGATAGGGCCACAGTTACTACATATCGATAACGCCGCTGCTGCCACTAGCGGACAGGCAACGCCCGCGAAACCAAGTAGCGCCAGTCAATACAAGAAGAATACAAACAACCGCAAGCACGTCCACTAAACGACACAGTCTGGACTCCAGCAGAGGACGGAAACCTACAACAGCAGCAACGCGAGCCACAGCACGGCTCAACCTCAATTCATGTACCATATTCGTGGAACTTTTTTCCTTATTTCGTGATAATACAAAACAAGCTGTCCCTCTTTCAACTTGTACGATGTTCCTCGTCAGTGCTATTTTATGCGGATGGCACACGGCACAGCAGTACTCCAGAAGAGAGCTGAGAAGTGCAGTCTCTTTAATAGACCTGTTACGACTATATTTTCTAAATGTTCTTCCAATAAATCGCAGTCTTTGTTTTGCTTTCCCCACAACATTATTTATGTCAACGTTCCAGTCTAAGTTATCTGTAACTGTAAACCCTAAGTATTTAGCTGAGTCTTCGGCCTTCAGATTTGTGTGATTTGTCGTGTAACTGAAATTTAGCGGATTCTCTTTAGTGCTCATGCTTCACACTTTTCACGATTTAGAGTCAATTCCCACTTCTTTCACCATAGATAGCAATTTGGGAAATCGTTTTGATCATGTGATGACATTCCGTGACGGTAAATGGCAGCTTCATGTGTAACATGGTTGATAATTTATTGAAAAAAGTGTTTCGTTGCGGTTTCTCTGTCAGCAGGTAGTCAGCAGGTAGTATTATGTTAAGTGGAAGGTCGATCTTTCGCGTTAACCCTCTAACGGCAAGGTGAAGTTTCCTGACATAAACGGAAAGGTGGGGTTGGATCAGACCCCACCCTCCAAATATCGATTTTTCGGGGTAAAATAAAAAATGAATAATGGGAAAAAGTTTTATTATCACTTAAACACACATAAGATTTGTTATAACAAGTTTTTTTATTTTTATAGTCAATAAGTAAGAATATAAAGTACTTTGGAAAAAATAAGAACTTGATTACAAAAAAATACCTTAATAGAAATATTCTCTACAAAATTTTTGAAAACATAGTAAAAATCAATAGATTCAGTCATTAACTAGGATCTTGAGTGCTTTAGAAATTCTAAAGATAGGAACTAAATGAGAAACATCTCTTACTACTTGCAGAAAATAATTATAGTGTCAGCAGTTTAGAAATATAAAGTTCTCAATAATAAATGTCTTTGTATACATAATGTAATTGGTGGTTTCTGAACAGTTTTCTGCATCGATATTGTCGCCATCCTCTGACTCAGCCTCCTGTCGGAGAAACTCGTCGTGTATCTCTTCAGGAGTTCTAAGGAGTTGATGCGCCATTTTAGTAAGATACTAGAAGAGAAAACAAAACATAGAAGTAAAATAAACGTCAATATGGGGTTTAATCCTCCCACAAAAGAAACTAAAAGTGTGACGTAAACAGTAAGGTGGGGTCGGATCCAACCCGAGCGCGGGTAATGTAGGTTTCGGATAGAGAGGGTAGCTGCAGGCCACTCGCCAGTCTGACGTGACCTACTCGGCGTTCTCGGGACGACTGGCTGCTAGGGTAGCTGGAACCACAGCGGGGAGTTACAAACAAAATAGACTCGCTGGAGTCGGATCCAACCCCAACCTTACCGTTAGAGGGTTAAGCTTACCACTGTTTCTAAATTATGATAAAACATACATGATCATAACAATTTTAGCTTTAAGACGTTTATCCCAAGTTACTAATCATGGCTCTGGATGTGAAAAGGTGACTTCAATAGCCATTCTTTTTTTCCCATTTTTGATCTATATGTTCAGCATTTGACTCAAACAATCTGTTTCAAATTCGAAGGGTGGCAGGGATAAAAACAGTTGGAGCGAAAGTCTATTTACAATTTGTACAGAAACGAAATGGCAGTTATAAGACTCGAGGGGCACGAAATGGAAGCAGTGGTGGAGATGGCAGTGACACAAGGCGGTAGCCTATCCCCGAAGCTATTCAATCTTTATACTGAGCAAGCAGTAAAGGAAAGAAAAGAAAAATTTAGGGTAAAAATTAAGGTCCGGTGAGTGCTAACAATGTAAATCAGTATATCTTGGGATGACAAGCAGGAACTTTAAAACTAGGTGTAAAGAACATATAAGTTGGAAATATGAAAATAGCCATTGTACCTTCGCCGATCACCTGGTGAAACATGGACGTAAACCATCCAACATGGAATGTGACATGACAGTTATCAGAGTGAATAATCACAACAAAAGGCTCCTAACATTGCAAGATAACTTTCACATACAAAGAGCCACTGCAATGGAAAAGAAGGTACTCAACGACCAAATCCATATAGACAATAACTCTCTGATCATGCTAGCCACCAGAACAATAACGAGCCGAAAAGTAATCAGGTTAAATATTTAATGACTCATCTTCCCCTTTTCTCGCTCTACCTCCACCCCCCCCCCCCCCCCCCAAGCAACACACAGACCCATGAACTCATATTCATTTTTAAAAAACACACACACACACATTTACACATAGGAAAATAAACACACACAAACAAACCCATATATATATAGTAAAATACACACACACATAAACTCATACTTAAGAAAAAACAGTACATTTGCGCACAGCAAAATACACACTCACATATAAACTCATATTTGTTATTTATACACACACATACACATACACACAACAAATGAAAAACATCAAACACAACACTAACAAAAGACAGACAAACACACAAAAACAGTTGGAAACACTACACACCAGAAACACAATGTGTTAATCACCAAATGGGAACTGAAAGTGAAACATGCGATGTGACAGATATGGATGAAAGAAGGCCAGAAATCGGCCAGCTGGAGTATGAAAACTAACAAATACATCTCCAAGACCACCCACATGTGTTAACAGCGTTGGAAATTGTAAGTAACACAGAAGGCTAAATTCACAATACGAAACCCGTGATACAAAAGTTGCTTCTTACCCAAAAACCAAGAGAAAAACAGTAAAAAATGTAGTATAGCAGCGTATTATGTCTACCACTTAATACGTTTTTTTATGTATAAAAGGGAACATGTATTGAAGGCCACTGATGACGCTTCCCAAATAAAAGAAGTAAAACGCGTATGGCAATAAGCAAGCAGCATTCATTTAGTTGCACACGCGGCACGTACCTCCACGAAGAAATAAAAAGCTGGAAGTTGCCAATGACATTGTAATTCTGACGGAGACACCAAAGGACTTATGAGAACAGTCGGATGGAATGGAGACTGTCTTGAAAGGAAGATAGTACATCAACAAAAGCAGAACGAGGATAATCGAACGTAGTCGAATTAAATCAGGTGATGCTGAGGGAATTAGATTAGGAAATGAGACACTTAAAGCAGTAGATGAGTTTTCTATTTGCCCAGCAAAGTAACTGATGATGGCCGAAGTAGAGACGATATAAAATATAGACTGACTATGGCAAGGAAAGCGTTTCTGAAGAAGAGAAATTTGTTAGCGTCCAATGTCAGGAAGTCTTCCCCGAAATTATTTGAATGGAGTGTAACAATGTTTGGAAGTGTAGACAAGAATATAATAGAAGCATTTGAAGTGTGGCGCTAAAGAAGTATGCTGAAGATAAGATATGTGGATCACGTAATTAATGATGAGGTACTGAACAGAATTAAGGAGAAGAACAATTTGTTGCACAATTTGACTAGAAGAAGGGATCGGTTGGTAGGAGACGTTCTGAGGCATCCAGGGATCGTCAGTTTAGTATTGGACGGAAGCGTGGAAGGTAATAATAGCAGATGGAGACCAAAAGGTGAATACACTAAGCAAATTGAGAAGGATTCTTGTGCCACTAGTTACTCGGAGATGATGAGGCTTGCACAGTGTAGAGCAGCGAGGAGAGGTGCATCAAACAAATATTTCGACTGAAGAGCAGAAAAATTTTTTCGGCATGTTTTGAGTCTACATACAAAACGGCTTGTCGATCGTGAATAATTAAGTAGCTGTGTGCCAGGTCAGCTAACTGCTGAGTTGTTATAGAATCTTGCATATCGCAGCTTTTCTAGCCATATTATCTACATTATGTTGAGGCATTCTGGGGAGGTGCGATGTGTGATAGTTCGTTTTTCTCGTTTTCTTCTCTTTCTAATGACGTATTGTCTATAGTCGTCTTGTTCATAGAACAATTATACATCAATGGATGTGTGTTAATTAATACATTTTGATACCCTTAATATCTGACACACATCGCTCAATCGAGATTCGAGGTGTTACTCGTCCTAAAGAGTGCTTTAAATGTCCATATTGATCGTTACTGCATGCAGCAGCACATACGAATTTATTCTGTGGAATGTAAAAGTACGCAGTGAAATTTACCACTCGCCAGATCGAACCTGCACGTAGCCCATTGTGGTTGATAGTTCGTGACAATATTACGACATACATTGCTATTGCATTTGTAACTAATCGACGCAGTTCTCAACGGACCTACAAAACTTTTTGTTGTGTAGTTTTAGTACGTGCTGCATGTAAATAATATTTTTATTCGAATGTTATCAAGCTCATTATGAAATTTAATTCGCGCTGTGTTCCAGTTGAAACGACCCCTTAGAAAAATTATACATGACTATGCTTAAACTGACACAATATTTTTAGCGCAACGCAATCTGACTTTCAAAAATCCCTACATAAGAATGGCCCTGACTAACATTAACCTGTAACTTTCACAAATCACTTACCTCACCAAAAATCTTCGTTACTCGAACTACTGCAATACAGCGAGCGCCACTACTGCCAGCTAAATAAAACATTCAAACTACGGAAGTCACTAACTACTGATAGGGATAGTTAGCAAATGAAAGATTTTAATAGAAAACAAACAATGTATTTACCTTAATAGTCATAATATTATAACAGTTCATAATATCCTGTATAACAAATTTCAAAACTCCGCCATCTCTCTCCCCACATCCACCACTGCTGGCGGCTCACCTCCAACTGCGCAACGCTACGCGCTGTTCACATCCAGCTGCCGCTGCCAAACACTACAATGGCAGACAACAATGCCAACTAGCCACAGACTGCACACAGCACAGCCAGTGATTTTCATACAGAGCGCTACGTAACGTTGCCAATAAGAAAACATAAACAGCCTACTTACACAGTTTACAAACATGTGTATTAATGTGTGCGTACTGGGACCTTTGAGGGAACGGAATTGAGCAGTCAGACAGTTATTAGGAGGTGGTCTTCGAAAGACACTTGGGTAAATCACAGAAATGTTGTGGGCCACGTACTACAATGCTCTTCCGTTGTTGATTCAGAAGAGGTAGCCTGGAGACCTGTACAGTAGTCTGCTACGTGTGAGACGCAGCATTCGCCAGAAAACGCCCAGATCAACAACAAGTCTTGTGCGCTGACAAGAGTTCCACGCAGCACTGTCGACGACCGCGTGCGAGGACATAGAGAAATACTACACGAGGGTTCGGGTAGACTGCGAAGGTGATCGGTACCTAGTGCAACGTAATCAGGACGTTGATGATTTTATGGAACATCGCTTCGACTGTTTAGCATGTATCATTGCATGATACGAGTAAATAATAATAACGCAGTGCTACTGAGAGTTGGGGCCCCTCCACGCCCGCACCAACGTGGTGACCAGACCAAAAGTTCTACTGTCACCTCTGTCAACATTTTAGTTATCTAGTAAGTGGATCACAGGATGCTGGGCTGTGATGTGCGTCTGTGTAAGACTACGCATTAACACAGTCCATCAGGTGATAGATAGTGGACGAAACGCGAATGAGGGTAGCAATTTGAAGAGCAGAGGGAAAAAAGTGCCAAGGCTCGTGCCGTGGGAAAAAACCTCTGCGACAGTGGGATGGGTAGTAAGAGCAGTAGTGGCTTACTAGCTGCGATAGTTCATGCAAGGTTGGATTTGTTAGTATGGGTATCATGCATCATTACCGTGGCAAGCGATGGCGATGTATCCCAGCTGCTGCAGCCCCTGCATTCCTGGAACAATCAAAATCGTTATCTAGTATTGAGAGATCGGCCATAGATCATCTCACTGTGTGGGGTGTGTGTGGAGCCTGTCTGCATGCAGTGTACGGTACGGCTTCCCTGCGTGGTGCCAGTTATTCGGCAGTGTATTTCAGCTGGATATCTAGTAATGGCGTCTGATTAACAGGGGCTCACCTGTACCGTTGTGTTTGCGTGTGCTTGGGCATAGATGTTAGGTCCTTACAAGTATGTCTTTTGGTCTTTTATGTTTCTGTCTATGGTTGTGGTCGTAGTTCCCCAGATTCAGAATAAACGGGTTCTGCGAATGTCTGGAGTTTCTGTATAGTCTTGTGGTGAGTTTGTGGATTACCTCCGTTGGAGTTTCAAGTCGGTATTCCCGGTGAAGATCCGCGATGCGTGTGTATCGTGGAGCATTGCTTATGATTTTGAGTACTTTGTTTTGTATGACCTGCAGACTGCGCAGGCGTGTGGGCGCAGCGTATCCCCAGACAGGAGCTGCGTAAGTCATCAGGGGTCGAATAAGTGTCATGTACATGGACCTCGACACCCTTCTGTTCAGTGTGCTACGCCTGTTGAGCATAGGGTAGAGCTGTTTGAGCCTCGCGCTTTCTCGGTTGGTCATGTGTTGTATGCGGTTCCACCAGAGTAATTTCCGGTCCAGCCAGACACCGAGGTATTTGACTTTGTCACTGAAACGTATTGGGCGTGCATGTAGAGTTATTGGTCTGCAGTATCGATGTTTGCGCTGTTGCTTCGGTCTTCTAGTGAACAGAACGGCTTCGCACTTGTCGACGTTTACTCTAACACGCCATTTCTCCAGCCAAGGCTCAGCCACTCTGAGTGCAGTCTGTAAGCGTGACGTAGTGTTTGACGGTGTCCAATCTTGTGCGAGGATGGCTGTGTCATCCGCGTAAATTGTCATCGTTGTGTTGTGTGTGGTTGGGAGATCGTTTATGTAGAGGTCAAACAGTAGGGGCCCTGGGATGCTTCACTGAGGTACTCCCGCGTGTATACCGTGACGTGTTGATTGTTTTCCCTGCACGTCAGTGTTGAAACTCCTGTCTGTGAGGTATTGAAACGTCCCCTTAGAAAAATTATACACGACTGTCCTTAAACTGACACACAATATTTTTAGCGCAACGCAATCTGACTTTCAGAAATCCCTACAAAAGAATGGCCCTGACTAACATTAACCTATACCTTTCACAAATCACCTACCTCACCAAAATCTTGGTTACTCGAACTACTGCAATACAGCGAGCGCCACTACTGCCAGCTAAATAAAAGATTCAAACTACGGAAGGCACTAACTACTGATAGGCATAGTTAGCAAATGGAAGATATTGATAAAGAACAAACAGTGTATTTACCTTAATAGTATTGAAAAATCATAATATACATAGTAGTTCATAATATCCAGTATTACAAATTTCAAAACTCCGCCATCTCTCTCCCCACATCCACCACTGCTGGCGGCTCACCTCCAACTGAGCAACGATACGCGCTGTTCACATTTAGCTGCCCAACACTACAATGGCAGACAACAATGCAAACTAGCCACAGACTGCACACAGCACAGCCAGTGATTTTCATACAGAGCGCTACGTAACGTTGCCAATAAGAAACAGCCTACTTACAGAGCCTACTTACAGTATGAGTGTATTAGACGCACCAGCCCGTCGGCGAATCCCGCGTCGCTAAGTTTGCGAATGAGGCCGTTGTGCCATAGACGGTCGAAAGCCTTTTCGATATCCAGAAACACCGCCCCTGTTGCTTTGTTTGTGTTGAAGCCATGTGTTATATGTTCAACGACCCGTAAGAGTTGTGTGTTGTGGAGTGGTGATCCTGAAACCGAATTGCTCCGGTCTCAGGATGTCATTTGTTATGCAGTGTCCAGTGATGCGTTTGAGAATCACCTTCTCAATAATCTTGCTGAGCGAGCTCAGAAGGCTGATGGGTCGGTAATTTAGTTGGACGCTGAGGTCATTCCCCGGCTTCCTGAACATCAGGACCTAGGCCGTCTTCCAAAAGGCGGGGAAGTGTTGGTGTTTTAGTATGGCATTCGTTATGTGTGTTAGGTATTCAGTGGCTTTATCCGTGAACTCCTGGAGGACACGGTTATGATTGCCATCATGACCAGGGGCTTTTCTAGCAGCGGAATGCATTATAGCCCAGGAGACTTCGGGTGTGCTAGAATGTCGAATGTCGTCGCGTGATGGTTGGGCTAAAATGCGTGTAACCTCCTGGTCAGTAGCAAGTGTGGTCACTGGATCTGATGGTGCCAGGTTCGGTGTGAATGACGCTGCGAGTGTGCGAACCATTAGTTCTGCTTTCTCTTCCGCTGAGTATGCAGGTCCGTCAGGCCCTTGAAGCGTTTGGGTATATATTTTCTCCCTGGTAAAGTGTCGGGCTAGTTGCCACACGCCAGGTCGGGCGGTGTCCAGCCCTTCGAGTTTTTGGTTCCACTGTTGTGTTCTATGTGTTTGTATTTTGTCGTGTATGATGCCCTGTAGCCTGTTAATGTGTTTGAAGTACTGATGCCCGGTGCGATGCCGTTGTCTCCTGAGGCGATTCCTCATCCAGATTAGGCCCAGGATATCCTGGGACAGGGCCCAACTGTGTTGTTGTGACGTGCGATCAGGTATGGTGCCCGCCATTGCCTCCTGGAAGGCGTTAGTGAGGGTTTCTACTGCCTCATCAATTTGTGCTGTTTCATTAATTTTGTGTATGGATGGGATGTGGCTATCGAGCGTTTCATTGAACAATGTCCAATTCGCACGCCTGTAGTCCAACATCCTGTGTTGTTCCATGTGCTGCAGTGTTCCCTCAATGTATAGTATTACAGGTTGGTGGTTTGAGGGCAGATCGTTTTCAATGGAAACGTTGAGTGTCGATGTAATGCCCTTGATGAGGGCCATGTCTAACACGTCTGGCCTGTGCCCCCTCTGATAGGGAATGTGCATCGGTTCAATCGGCGCTAGTATAAAGTATTTTCTGCGAAGTGAATGTGAAACGTCACCTTAGAAAAATTATACATGACTGTGTTCAAACTGACACACAATATTTTTAGCGCAACGCAATCTGACTTTTACTAATCCCTACAAAAGAATGGCCTTGACTAACAATAATCTTTCATGAATCACTTACCTCACAAAAATCTTCGTTACTCAAACTACTGCAATACAGCGAGCACCACTATTGCCAGCTAAATAAAAATGCAATCTACTGAAGGCACTAACTACTGATAGGCGTAGTTAGCAAATGAAAGATTTTGATAGAGAACAAACAATGTATTTACCTTACTAGTGTTCAAAAGTCATAATATATGTAGCAGTTCATGACATCCATTCTTACAAATGTACTGTTTGTGATGGACACACGTCCAGATCATCCGCTCTCAAAAATCCGCCATCTCACTTCCCCACATCCACCACTGCTCGCGGCTCACCTCCAACTGCGCAACGCTACACGCTGTTAACAGAAAACAGTCCAACACTACAATGGCCAACAACAATGCAAACCACCCACAGACTGCACACAGCATAGCCATTGATTTTCATACATAGCGCTACGTGGCGTTACCAATATAAAAACCTAAACAGCCGACTTACATAGCCCCCATGCTCCCCACAAAAAATTTTACAAATTGTTTTGTGCAGCGGCCAAAGCAGATTTGAAAAAATTTTTCATAATTACAATACCAAAGAAATCGAATGCACACACTTATTGATACTATGTTGGTCAAAAGATAAAATTTTCTCACAGTCCATAAAGTCAGTCATGATCATTAATCACAGTAAAATTGCAGTGTTTTTCTCAAAGTCTGAGCAGTAAAAGAAAATGCACACGAAAGTAGTGGATTTCCATGCAGTTTTGATGAAGTAGTGTTGTCCTTGCAACGGAAACACAGTGCTGACTCTCGACATGCAGACAGGTAATGGGCCACAACAGAGCAAACCCACAGCAGAGTCATTCGAAGTTTTGAAGAATATTGGTAGGTAGGTCATCACAGAGTAGAGCCACTGTAGTCCTGGTAGAGATTACGGTATTGATGGGCCACCAGAGGTGCGGAGCCACTGTAGTTCTGGTAGAGATTGTGGTATTGGTGGGCCACCAGGGGTGCAGACCCACTGCAGTCCTTGCAGAAATAATGGTACTGGTGAGTCAGCAAAGATGTAGACCCACTGTAGTCCTTGTAGAAATAATGGTATTGGTGGGTCATCAAAGATGCAGACTCACTGTAGTCCTTGTAGAGATGGCCAGCAGCCATCTGTTGTGACTGTGCAGGTGCACAGTCACCATTGAAGAGTCTTGCGGATAATATAGCAAGTCCATAACCACCACTTGTGCACTCACAAAGTTTTTGGAATTGTCCTTAGAACCAGCAATGCTGTTATCCAGTCCCTTGCTGAATTATTAACACACGTGCAAACACTAACAGTCCCTACTTCTCACATATTGTCCATATACTATGAGCAACAGAAATTTGTGCAGTGAAATGGAACTAACAAGTTAATAATATGATGAACTGGTGTCAATTACAATTTTATAACGTAAGAATACAATTACAAAGGTACAAAATACATCATTAAAGAACATAACAATACAGATAACGTTTGTAGTACAGGCTTTACAAAAGAATCGAAGTAAAATATGCATCAGTGTTACAGGAATTATGACGTGAGTACGTACATAAAAGATCAGAATAACTTTCGAATCATCAACTTCACACATGAGCATTAAAACAGAACAGAGTAAATAATGTCTAAACATCTTTACAAAGAAAATAACATATTATCAGAAAAATTCTACAACGTAACTCTTATTAGCTAAACACATTAAGACAGGGAAAACACAAATTCACATAGTGTAATAACACAAAAATACAGGTCAGGGTTTGTTTTTAGTGTGACATTTGGTACTGCAGTCCACCCCAAAACTTCATTCCATATATCTTTCCTCTTATTTCAACATTTGTTTCCACCAAAAAAATTATATCCAAGCATGCTTTCTGTATTTATATGTTCACACATTTCTTACCTCATTATTTATTTTCCATTATCTTACCTCATCATTTATTTCCAAGAAAATCCTACCTAAACCTGTTGTCCCTAAACCCTACTTTTTTGGTTCATATCCTCTTTCAAAATACTTTTTTGGCCAAACCATATTCTTATAGCTTCTCAATGCATTCCTTCCAATTCATCACAACTTTTTCTCTTATATGGCCTACCCCATCTTAAGCTAACTTAATTCTACTGAGCTCAGATGCTAAACTAAGGGACGAGGCAATGCAGCAGGACAAAACAGTTAACACAAACAGCTTCATCATCATCATCATCATCATCATCATCATCATCATCATTTGAGACTGATTATGCCTTTCAGCGTTCAGTCTGGAGCATAGCCCCCCTTATACAGTTCTTCCATGATCCCCTATTCAGTGCTAACATTGGTGCCTCTTCTGATGTTAAACCTATTACTTCAAAATCATTCTTAACCGAATCCAGGTACCTTCTCCTCGGTCTGCCCCGACTCCTCCTACCCTCTACTGCTGAATCCATGAGTCTCTTGGGTAACCTTGCTTCTCCCATGCGTATAACATGACCCCACCATCTAAGCCTGTTTGCCCTGACTGCTACATCTATAGAGTTCATTCCCAGTTTTTCTTTGATTTCCTCATTGTGGACACCCTCCTGCCATTGTTCCCATCTACTAGTACCTGCAATCATCCTAGCTACTTTCATATCGGTAACCTCAACATTGTTGATAAGGTAACCTGAATCCACCCAGATTTCGCTCCCATACAACAAAATTAGTCGAAAGATTGAACGGTGCACAGATAACTTAGTCTTGGTACTGACTTCCTTCTTGCAGAAGAGAGTAGATCGTAGCTGAGCGCTCACTGCATTAGCTTTGCTACACCTCGCTTCCAGTTCTTTCACTATGTTGCCATCCTGTGAGAATATGCATCCTAAGTACTTGAAACCGTCCACCTGTTCTTTGTTCCTCCTATTTGGCACTCAATCCGTTTATATTTCTTTCCCACTGACATTACTTTCGTTTTGGAGATGCTAATCTTCATACCATAGTCCTTACATTTCTGATCTAGCTCTGAAATATTACTTTGCAAACTTTCAATCGAATCTGCCATCACAACTAAGTCACCCGCATATGCAGGACTGCTTATTTTGTGTTCACATATCTTAATCTCACCCAGCCAGTCTATTGTTTTCAACAAATGATCCATAAATAATATGAATAACAGTGAAGACAGGTTGCAGCCTTGTCTTACCCCTGAAACTACTCTGAACCATGAACTCAACTTACCGTCAACTCTAACTGCTGCCTGACTATCCATGTAAAGACCTTTAATTACTTGCAAAAGTTTGCCTCCTATTCCATAATAACAGACAATAACTTCCTCCTAGGAACCCGGTCATATGCCTTTTCTAGATCTATAAAGCATAGATACAATTCTCTGTTCCACTCGTAACACTTCTCCATTATTTGCTGTAAGCTAAAGAGCTGGTCCTGACAACCTCTAAGAGGCCTAGACCCACACTGATTTTCATCCAATTGGTCCTCAACTAATACTCGCACTTTCCTTTCAACAATACCTGAGAAGATTTTACCCACAACGCTGATTAAAGAGATACCTCTGTAGTTGTTACAATCTTTTCTGTTTCCATGTTTAAAGATTGGTGTGATTATTGCTTTTGTCCAGTCTGATGGAACCTGTCCCGACTCCCAGGCCATTTCAATTATCCTGTGTAGCCATTTAAGACCTGACATTCCACTGTATTTCATGAGTTCCGACTTAATTTCATCCACCCCAGCCGCTTTATTGCACTACAATCTATTGACCATTTTTTTCCACTTCCTCAAATGTGATCCTATTTCCATCATCATTCCTATCCCATTCTACCTCGAAATCTGAAACATTACTGATCGCATTTTCACCTACATTGAGCAACTCTTCAAAATATTCCCTCCATCTGCCCAAGGCATCCACAGGATTCACCAGCAGTTTTCCTGACATGTCCAAAATACTTGTCATTTCCTTCTTACCTCCCTTTCGAAGACTGCTAATTACACTCCAGAATGGTTTTCCAGCAGCTTGACCCATAGTCTCCAACCTGTTTCCAAAGTCATCCCACGATTTCTTCTTGGATGCTGCAATTATCTGTTTGGCTTTGTTTCTTTCTTCAACATAACTTTCTCTGTCTACCTGGGTTCTGGTATGTAGCCATTTTTGATACGCCTACTTTTTCCTTTTACAGGCTGCCTTGACTGTATCATCCCACCAAGCTGTTTGCTTCATCCTACTTTTACACACTACTGTTCCAAGACATTCTTTAGCCACTTCTAGTACTGTGTCCCTGTACCTTGTCGATTCCTTTTCCAATGACTGTAATTGACTACATTCAACTAACTGGTACCTTTCTGAGATCGCTGTTATGTACTTGTGCCTGATTTCCTTATCCTGAAGTTTCTCCACTCTTATCCTCCTACATACGGACCTGACCTCCTGCACTTTCGGCCTCACAATCCCAATTTTACTGCAGATTAAATAATGATCAGTGTCATCAAAGAATCCCCTGAATACACGTGTGTCCCTCACAGCCTTCCTGAATTCCTGATCTGTTATTATATAGTCAATGACAGATCTGGTTCCCCTGCCTTTCCAAGTATACTGGTGAATGTTCTTATGTTTAAAAAGGAGTTTGTGATTACTAAGCCCATACTGGCACAGAAATCCAAGAGTTGGTTTCCGTTCCTGTTGGCCTCCATATCCTCTCCAAATTTACCCATAACCTTTTCATACCCTTCTGTTCGATTTCCAATCCTGGCGTTAAAATCACCCATGAGCAGAACACTGTCCTTGTCCTTTACTCTAACAACTACATCACTGAGTGCCTCATAAAAACTATCCATCTTATCTTGATCTGTCCCTTCACAATGCGAATATACTGACACAATCCTAATTTTCTTGCTAGACACTGTCAGATCTATCCACATCAGTCGTTCGTTTACATACCTTATTGCAACTACGCTGGGTTCCATTTCTTTCCTGATGTAACGCCCTACACCCCATTGTGCTATTCCTGCTTTTACTCCTGACAGGTAGACCTTGTATTCTCCCACTTCCTCTTCTTTCTCACCCCTTACCCAAATATCACTAACAGCTAAAACGTCCAGCCCCATCTTACTTGCATCCTCTGCCAGCTCTACCTTCTTCCCAGGGTAGCCCCCATTGATATTAATAGCTCCCCATCTCATTACCATTTGTTTGCTAAGTCGTATCTTAGGAGTCCCTGGTTTGTCAGTTAGAGGTGGGACTCCGTCACCTCCAAAGGTCCGAGGCATTTTGCTCTGACTGTTGCCAGCATCATATTTAAGGTACCAGGGAAGCAGGTTGCTAGCCTTACTTGCCTGAGTCCCATTGGGTTTTACCCCTAATGGCTGAGGGACTAACCGGTGGATTTGGTAGTCTTTGCCGTATGAGCACAAAGGTGACCACGACTCAGAATATGTCCGAGATGCCCAGCCTTATTCCAAAGTAACTGGTATCTCGACTGTCGGGACCACTTACTTGGCCACTCATACGTTGCCCGTGGTTCATGAACTAGGACATGACTACAGGAACCCACACCATGAACCACACAAACAGCAATAACAAAAAAATGTAAATTGGCAAAGCAAGCAGCATTATAGAAATTAGCAAAGCAATTGCAATATTACAACTAATATAAGGCAATGCACAGCAAACAAGAAAAATAAATCCATAGTAAAACTGGCTTAACAGAGTAATGTAAAGTGAAATTTAGTAGCACTATGCCTGGCAAACCGCAGCAGCAAATGCAATAACTTGTACCTAAACATGACATAGCTCAAGCAGAAAAAATATTACACTAAAGACCACAATGCAGACAAGGGAAATGTATATTCACATCTTAATGTCTATGTAATTAAAGTCGTGCACCACAACTTATTCTACAAAATAAATTACCAAGTACTTGAAAAGAAAATTATGTATGCAGTTCCTGTGAAGGGAAATGTCTTTTTGTGCTCCCTTATTTTTTTATGTATATCATTAGTGTATTATTTACTGGATCTGTAGACATAAAATATTTATATTAGTACATCTACTAAATTTTATTTTAACCAATGCTGCAGTGCAGCTAGAAACTAGATATTAAAGAAAATGAGCAAATATGTACAAAGGAAGGCATGAAACATCATTCATTAGCCATATGGCATTTCATAAGATAGTAGAAAATCTCTCAACTAGAAAGACAGTAGTCATAATCAGGTTCAGTAAATATCATAAATTAAGAGCTCCGCAGTGTTATGATATGTTTTCAACTTTGAGCATGTCGTATTTGCGATGCTTTCTACAAAGGAATGTCAATAGCGAGGATAATGGCCAATTTTATTTCCACCTGTGCCTCTGAAAGGCACACACTAATGGCTTTCTTCCAGGTGACTGTCATGCAGCTGGGTGCCCACGACTCATTACGTGAAGGTGGTCACTTAACCCTGCTGTTCTGTTCACTTTTACTTGACATATATACTGTTCGGGTCAATATGACCCGACATATCAAAATGCTTTAGAAACATAAATTTTGGTACAGTTTTAGCTATCGACATTGTTGTTCTATTCCAGTACCTTGTTAGTAATAATAATAATAATAATAATAATAATAATAATGGTAATAATAATAATAATAACAATGCATACAACTTTATTGAGGGATATTTTTCATTTAAATATGCACATAAATTTGAAACAACAGACAGTTTCCATTACAGGCATTCAACTTAGAAAGCACTACAGTTTTTCCATACTTCTATTCTTATTGTTGACAGTTTAGACGTAAGTATTGACATTTTCTAACAACAGACAGTTGTCATTACAGATATTCATCTTAGAGCACACTACAGTACAGAACACACTACAGTTTTTTTATTACATTCCAACATAGAAAGCACTACAACTTTAGAATCCTCTCTTCTTACTGATTGTAGTTTAGGCACAAGTATTCACATAAATTTGAAACAACAGAATTTTCAATACAATCATCTTATAAAATACTACAGTTCTTTTCTTACTGCTTGCACTGTGGACACAAGTAGGTTACATGTTTCTTGCAAATATGTTTACTACATTTTCCACACACCATGTTTGTTTTATTGTCATTACTTGATGGACAGAACTTACAGCGTGCACGTTTTGTAGATTTTCTTGTTGTTACCGATTCTGACACACCACCCACATCATTCGGGTTTTGGATGCTTGTGACCATTCTCAAAGAATCTTCTGTTCTTGGGAAATGCGTTCTTGATGCAATATGTTCTTTTATCAGTGACTTTCCAAGTTCCTCCAAGAATATTCTCCTTCTAGTCAATTTGCTTGCATTCCAATTAGGGTCAACCGAAATCCACAAAACGTATGCATTATAAGCAGAAACATCAAGAATATTGTAGAAAACTATCATTGGCCACCTATTACTTTTTCGTTTGCATGTATATGTACCTAATAACTGATCAAGCGTGTCTACAGCACCTTTGGTTGAATTATAGTCCAAAATCATTTTTGGCTTCTTATCAGCCCTGTCACTGATTTCCGCATCATGGTGGAGAGTGCTCATAAGTACAACATTCTTGTGTCTCTTAGGAATATAATTAACCACAGTAGTGTCATTTGTGAAGTAAAATGAAGAGCTGTGTACCTCCTTGTTGGTCATTTTGTGTGGAAGCTCCGGCTTATTTTTCCGTATAGTTCCCAACATAGTCAATTTCCTTTTCAGAAGCAGCTGCCCCAAATTGTACGACGTAAAAAAGTTGTCACACGTGATATTCTGACCACGTAACTCAGAAGTGAGATCAGATACCACCCTCATTCCCTGATTTCTTTCTGGTGCCGCTCCACTCACCTTTCCTGTATAAATTTGGGCTTTCAGTACGTATGAAGTTTTGCTGTCACACATGGTCCATATTTTGATCCCATATTTTGCCGGTTTACTTGGGATATACTGCTTGAATGGACAGCGACCTCTAAATGCTACTAACTGCTCGTCAACAGTAACATTTTCTCCTGGATTATACAGTTGAGGAAGGACCTCTACCCACTTCTCCCAAATACTACGAATTGCGGCAAGTTTGTCAGTACGTCGTCTTTCCTCTCTAGTAGATTTCTTGTCAAATCGCAGGACACGTGATATCTTACAGAATGTTTCATGAGACATGGTTGCTCGAAATATGTTTCGCCCAGTATCTTTATCCCACAAACTTTTTGTAGACTCCCCATGAGATCGATATACACCCGCTAGGAGTAAGAGTCCTAAGTATGCATGGAAAACAGAACCATCAATATCTGTCCACTGTTCACCATAAACTCGCTGCCCTTCAATATTTGTCATCTCTATTATTTCATTTTGAAGCGCTGTGTGAAATACTGCTTCAAATGAACATTTTACATCAGATATTCTGCTGACTGCATACCTGGTAACTCCTGGGGTACTCTTGATGATGTTCGAAGCTGGTAGGCGACCATGTTGTGCTGGTGGATGCAACTGCCATTCTATATTCCCATTTTTAGAAAGAAAAGTCTCTACACTATTTTGTATGGGCTGTGGACTGTCGTAACTGTCATCGGAACACTCGCTTTCAGATGCATTGCTGATGTGATCTTCAAACTCAGAAAGTGATCCTTCATCTGGTGAGGCATTTACTATTTCTTCCAACTCACGATCATTCAATGGTCTCATCGCCATGGTGTCACAAGTCAAACTGGGCAGAAACAAAGCATTCCAATTATTGAGAACTGCCAATTATTATTTCCTGGGGAAAGCAACAAACAAGCCCATTGTTGTGAACGCATGGAGCTTTAGGTGATTGTTGAGAGTAAGTTGGAATGATGCAGTCACTATTCCCACACAACACAACAAAAATAATTTTCGCCATTTCCAGATTTTAGAAATAAATACGAGTTACACTAAACATATTTGTGTCGGGTCATTATGACCCGAACATTACATATGCAACTATTACAGTTGAAGCCCAAACTTCTTAAACTTTTTTAAAACCTTTTAAAACACATGCTGCTCATCCATTTTCAGACAAAGTCACAAAGTTTCATAAATATATATTGGTATTTACATAATGTAAAATAACGTTCATATTCGTTTCGGGTCATATAGACCCGAACAGAACAGCAGGGTTAACTTTCTTACTGAAATATTTACGACACTAATTTGTATTACAGTGACAGTCTCATATAAAAAATTTCACAGGTCGAGAATTTGCGTTGCAAATGTGTAGAAACAAAATCCTATGAATATAACAGTGTTCAAAAAGTTTTCGTCGGCATTGTGATACATTCGCGCATTTACACACATTTCATAACTCTTAAAGTACGATTCTTGGTTTCCAACATCCTTTTCCACAAATCAGAGTCCCTAACCACTACTCATTATTCATATACGTATTCGTCGACACTTCTTGAATATTTCATCGTAATAAATATGTAGCATAATCAAATTCCTCATATACGGTAGCATCATCTTATTGATCATAAACATACCTCAACAGCATAATACATATTGTCGTCGTAAAAATAGCATCATAACACTCAGTCAAATCTCAAAAACGTCAAAGATTTCTACAATAACGTCAAAACCTAAAAAAATTCTCTGCTCATTTCAATAGTGTCATCTACCTCAAACGTACTTTAAAATCATGCTCCCTTACCAAATACACCATTCAAAGCTATCACAATGGTTCCGAAAAAATATGAACAGTTCACAAAGTACAGACAAAATACAATTTCATAAGTGTGAAGTTATCTAGCTGTGTAATTGCGTAAACATCTGTCACTGATGTAGTAAAAAAAAAAGTTTGTCTCTCCCAGTTAAATGATCAGATAGCCGTGTAATTTATGTGTTAGTGAAATATGGTATCGATGTGTAAAGTTCTATAAGCAAATACCATATTAGCTAGGGCTCCTTGTGCTTGCCAAACACATGGTACACAAAGTAAGCGTGTACCCCCCTGAGGATTAATGTAATTATACCCTCAGGTGTTACAGATTACAGCAATGGAGTGAAATGTATCATGGAAAACTTTCTTTGTAATTCAAAAATCTTGAAAAATAAATGGCTTAAGTACAAAATTAATCTCTCAATCCTGTAGCGCTAAATATGCGTCTAGCTGTAAGATAATTCTGTGGAAGTGTCGTAGTTATCGTCCTCTGTAAGCAAAGTTCTCAATGTACTCACCTCATCATAAACGAAAGTGAAATGCTTTGCGTATAGATATCGTAGTTATTACATACCTTACCGTGATCAAGAAAGCACTATAATGTAACGTATTGTTGTGCTACGAAAAAGGCTGTCTCATTGTAGCTATACCACAAAAGTTACTACTAAAACATGTTTTACTTTCCAGAATAATACAGAAAAGCTGTGCAGATATAAAACCGATACACCGCAAAAGCAACATTGTAAATTGTCAGTCATTAATAGTGTCGTGATAAAATCGTGTAGTCACATAAACTAACCACTGTGTCATCTGGTATCTCACAGAAAGTACTTTAAACCCAGAATGTATTTCAAGCAAACCAAAATGTTGCATTAAAATCTCATTAGCAGTAACAGTATATGTTCTAAGTAAGTAAGCCTTATAGTCATTACGTAATCGTGCAACTAACAAGCAAGAATGTACACACACAATAACACTGTGACGTCTGTTCACTACAACAATACATTCGCAATTTCTGTTTAAATAAGTTCTCTTGGTTCTTAACTGGATATTTAACTTCAAACATTGTTGCATATTAACAGTTCATTAAGTCTGACAAAGCATACTAGAAATGTGGAGTGGAAAGTTTTATGGCAAAGACAAAGTTAAAAAGCAGATTATCTTTCAATAAACGGTTTTACATGTGAAATGTTGTGTAAACTCTTACTCTTCATAGAACACAGAGTTTCAAATTGAACGCAATTATCATACGGTATACATCGATGAAGAGTACTGGAATTTTTCTCAAGGTTAGCTATGTTATTTTTCTCCCAGCCAGCCGGCGCACGTGGCTGCCTGCGGTGCAAGTCATTGTCTGTCTCTTTGTTGGCGCGCGTCGTTATTAGGATTTGGAGATCTAACTTCTACAAATTCACCTTGTGGAGAGGGCCCTGCCCTGTTTGAACCACACCAGTTCTGATGAAATTCAGGTCTGTCGTTTTGTCGGTAGTTTACATAGTTTATTTTTTGTCGGTCTATGGTGGAGAATTTCTCCCAGAATCGTAACTGCACAGTGGACCATTGCGTGTGAAGTTATTCTGTCTCCCTTGATAATAATTGTTTTGGTTCCCATAATGTCTGTTTCTGTGGTTATCTCTGTTATATTCATTACTACAGAAGTGCGATCTTTCTCTGTAGCTATTATTACTCTGCCAGTGGTTGTCATATTGGTGGTGTCTGTTTTGGTCACGATTTGCGTTGTAAGAATAGACTTGTCGTGTCCAGTTACTGTTTCTGTCGTCACGGAATTGTGACAGATGTGACCTGTAGTTGTTGTGCTCCTGTTTTCGCGTCCCGCGATTGTCAGTGTCAATTTCTAATTCTTGTAAGAGTCCCTGAAAAGCTTCAATGTCGTCTTTGCAACGTCCTGCCAAAATAATATGTCGTAAATGCTCAGGTAGTTTGATTAAGCAAATGCGGATGAGTTCTGAGCGGCTGTATGGGTTTGACAGATACTGATTCTTGTGCAACATGTCTTCAAAATATTTCACAAGACTGGAAAATTGAGATGGTTCGAAATGTTTCAACATTATGATGCTATGTTTTACTCAGTCTTGTGTAGCTTGAGACCAATATACTGAGAGGAAGGCATGGTAAAATTCTCCTTCACTGTGACAATCGTGAATGACCGACTGCATTCTTACAGCTGGTTCATTCTCTAAATAGCCACACATAAATTCTAATCTGTGCTCTAATGACCATTTGGGAGGAAAACAATGAGAGAATTGATGAAGCCACGCTTGTGGATGAATGTCGTTGCCGGAATTCTTAAATGTTTTGAATTTACGTGTAGTAATAAACAGCTTATAGTCAAAATCATCATGTCGGCGAGTCGCATATCGGTCCTTGTTACGTCGTTTCGGCGGTTCCATTTCAAAATTTGGTGCACCTTTCCAATTTCTTTCATAATTTCCGAAGTGTCCTGTGTTATTATTTTGTGGTTGTTCCGTATTTCTATGTCCCTCTTCCCGTACTGGAGCGCGAGTGTCCTCTGAAATATGTATTTCTTGTATTACTTGTGCCAACTGATCTTGTACTTCCCGGATTTCTCTTTTGTACAGTATATTGATTTGATTTTGATTTTGTTTGAATTTTCTAATTTGTTCATACTCTTCAGTGTCAGTAAAGGCTACGGGTCTTGTGTCATTCAGATCATCATCTACCTTTGTAGATAAGTTAGTGAACTGATCCGAAAGTTCGGCTACTTTCTCCGATAGTGTACTTATTTCCTCAGTGTGTTTTTCTGAACCAAATTTCAGAGTGTCCATTTGTGTTGAAATCGTATCTACTGTGGCCTTTAAGTTTTCCTGAGTTTTGCAAGTTGCGTAACCGAATCGGTAGATGCAACTGAGTCAATTTTAGCTTGCAAGGTCTCATGATTTTCATGAACAGTAGTTTGCAGTTCTTTTATGGCTGCTTCATGATTCTGTAATGCATTTTGATGCCGCGAAAAAATAGGTTGAAAATGCTCACAAATTTGTGTTTTTACGTCATTATAGACTTTTTGACATTTCGATTCAATGTTATGCAACTCAGTAGTTAAATCTTCACGTGTTTGTTCAAGTGTGGTGTCTAACGTTTGAAGCTTTTGCTGTGTTTGTCTCTGATTTTGTTCCATTGTGTCTAACTGTTGCTGTGTTTGTCTCTGGTATTGTTCCAATGTGTCTAACTTCTGAAGATTTTGTTGCATTGTGTCTAACTTTTGAAGCTTTAGCTGTGTTTGTCTCTGATTTTGTTTCATTTGTTGCATTAATTGCAATAATAATGTATTAGTGTCTGAAATCTGTTCCTCTATGCTTTTCGGCAGTGCATTTGCACCGGCGACATTCACATTTTGACAAGCAGAAAATGTGTCTTGACTTATTTGAGAAAACGGTGAGGATGCAAAACCTGAAGCTACAGTATTTGCAAGATTGTGTCCTGTCATTCCCGATTCCTGAGGCGAGCAGTTGCCGACCGATCGATCGATAATGCTTCCCTGTTCACTACTTGTTTCACTGTCTACACCATTATTTATCGCCTGGTCCATTTCCCTATGCACAATTACCAAATTACTACTTTGAACATTAGTTAATTCATTACACGATGGCGCTAACACACTGCTTTCGTCTTCACTGTCATTTCTCAGTTTACTTTGGAGCCTAGTATTACATTTTTCACACACCATAATTGTCACAGTATTTCACACGATAACACAGAAAAGCACAATTTGAAGAGCAAAATAAGAAAACACATTAACATAGCTCTGAAAATAATATGTAGTTAATTGCAAGCACAGCTGCGAAATACTTGGTGCAAATCTTCATACATGGCACAACTGTTTTACTGTACGACAATGAAAGACTGCAGCTACAAAGGAGATTCTCTCTACAATTACGCGCTAGCAATAAACAAAGGCTGCACTAATTGCACAAACCACAAGGAAAAAATCAGAAGATTCCAGTGAGGTATCGTCGGCTAAGGGTCGACATATGAAACGTCCCCTTAGAAAAATTATACATGACTGTGTTTAAACTGACACACAATATTTTTAGCGCAACGCAATCTGACTTTTACTAATCCCTACAAAAGAATGGGCCTGACTAACAATAACCTATACCTTTCATGAATCACTTACCTCACAAAAATCTTCGTTACTCAAACTACTGCAATACAGCGTGCGCCACTACTGCCAGCTAAATAAAAATTCAAACTACTGAAGGCACTAACTACCGATAGGCATAGTTAGCAAATGAAAGATTTTGTTAGAGAACAAACAATGTATTTACCTTACTAGTGTTCAAAAGTCATAATATATATAGCAGTTCATGACATCCTTTCTTACAAATGTACTGTTTATGATGGACACACGTCCAAATCATCCGCTCTCAAAAATCCGCCATATCACTTCTCCACGTCCACCACTGCTCCCGGCTCACCTCCAACTGCGCAACGCTACGCGCTGTTAACAGCCAACTGCCCAACACTACAATGGCCAACAACAATGCAAACCAGCCACAGACTGCACACAGCACAGCCATTGATTGTCATACAGAGCGCTACGTGGCGTTACCAATATAAAAACCTAAACAGCCTACTTACAAATGTTCATACTGTTTTTTGCCGTTGGGATTTCGTATTCGTGAATTCCATTCTGGGTGTTTTGCGTTCAGATCTCCAGCGACTATTACTCGCGGTGAGATGTTGAGTAGTGTGCTGATATCGCGTGTTGAGATGCCTGCAGGACTGTTGTATACCGATATCAGTGTGGTGTAGGCTCCGTTGAACTTGACTCTGACGTCCATACCCTCGATTTTTTCCAGTTCAGGGAGCTGTATGTTTGTGTGCTCAATGTCTTTGTGTATTATTATAGTTTCTGTCATTATCCTCGTGTCATTTTTAACTGGAATATTTACTATGGAGAGTAGCTGGGCTGCGGAAATAAGCCGATACGTATCTTGTTTCAGATAAAGCGTTTTTCTCTGCAACTTACAAAACGCAAGGAACGTTACACTTTCTGGGTAGTTATTAAATAGTTTATTTAGTTACTTTCCGGGGAGTTAAAGCAAAAACTTATTATCTCTAGAAAAGAGGATTAGTTTTTTCTACGATGTAGTTGACGAAACGAATCCAAGTCAATAAATCAGTGTCAATAATATTTCTATCATTTTTGGTTAGAGAGCTACAAATGTTTAAAGTCATTGCGGTGGAGGCAACATGTTGTATATAATTTGCTGTGCCTTCCAAACGACCACTGGATAAAGTGTAAGGTTGCTAATTTAACGGAGCTACACGCTTCCTTGACACACCGTGTGACATCACGTTCGGTTCGATTGTATAATGTATCTTCATACTGCCATAAACAAGGCAGGTCGGAATGCGCAAACCAACGAGGTTCGATCTGTCCAGACGTAGACGTGAAATAAACGTGGCATAGACATCTAACAATTATGTTGACATGTTTCCTATGGTCAAAGACTGTCCAGTTCCATACTAGTACATTTGTTTTTGTACCGTTGTACAAGTAATCGTGTTTGTGTCATCGAACGAAAACCCCCAGATGATTTTAAACAGCGCGTTGAGGAAGCTAGTTACTTCGCCACGGCAGCGATTTAACGTCTCCTCTTCAGGTAGTTTAGAAGGCGCGTTCTGTTCTGGTTTAGAAAAAAACGAGTACTCGTTTGAGCATCTCACTTAAAATAACATCCCACCACCGGAACATACATCTCAGCACAGCGGATCATGTATGTTATGTTCCATTCTTTCTACATCTGCATTACTGAGGGCCGCAATTATGTCTACATCATAACTGCAATCCTCTGCGCCTAGATGGCTGCGAGGTGTAACGGTTTGTAACATACCTATTTCGGCGCGTGACACACAGAGCTGTAATTTCTTTTTTTTTTTTTTTTTTTTTAGCATAAAACAAGATTTTACACAACCAATAACGCAAAGTTTACATATTGAGTTCTATTGTTCAAATGGTTTAAATGGCTCTGAGCACTGTGGGACTGAACTTCTGAGGTCATCAGTCCCCTAGAACTTAGAACTTTTTTTTTTTGGTCATCAGTCTACTGACTGGTTTGATGCGGCCCGCCACGAATTCCTTTCCTGTGCTAACCTCTTCATCTCAGAGTAGCACTTGCAACCTACTTCCTCAATTATTTGCTTGACGTATTCCAATCTCTGTCTTCCTCTACAGTTTTTGCCCTCTACAGCTCCTTCTAGTACCATGGAAGTCATTCCCTCATGTCTTAGCAGATGTCCTATCATCCTGTCCCTTCTCCTTATCAGTGTTTTCCACATGTTACTTTCCTCTCCGATTCTGCGTAGAACCTCCTCATTCCTTACCTTATCAGTGCACCTAATTTTCAACATTCGTCTATAGCACCACATCTCAAATGCTTCGATTCTCTTCTGTTCCGGTTTTCTCACAGTCCATGTTTCACTACCATACAATGCTGTACTCCAGACGTACATCCTCAGAGATTTCTTCCTCAAATTAAGGCCGGTATTTGATATTAGTAGACTTCTCTTGACCAGAAATGCCTTTATTGCCATAGCTAGTCTGCTTTTGATGTCCTCCTTGCTCCGTCCGTCATTGGTTATTTTACTGCCTAGGTAGCAGAATTCCTTAACTTCATTGACTTCGTGACCATGAATCCTGATGTTAAGTTTCCCGCTGTTCTCATTTCTACTACTTCTCATTACCTTCGTCTTTCTCCGATTTACTCTCAAACCATACTGTGTACTCATTAGATTGTTCATTCCGTTCAGCAGATTATTCAATTCTTCTTCACTTTCACTCAGGATAGCAATGTCATCAGCGAATCGTATCATTGATATCCTTTCACCTTGTATTTTAATTCCACTCCTGCACCTTTCTTTTATTTCCATCATTGCTTCCTCGATGTACAGATTGAAGAGCTATAATAGAGTTTCTAATTCTAAGACTACATTCACACTTGGAGCTACCTCTCCTTCAGCACAACAGGGCCACACCACACACAAGCTTTGCGACACCTGTAACAATCCGATGCATTCAGTTCACTGCCATCGATCATTCTCCGTACAGTCCTGACTTGGCCCCACCCAATTATCATCTGTTTCCAGAAATTAAAGAACAGCTTCGAAGACTTCATTTTGGTAGTGATGAAGCGGTGCAAGCGGAGGTGAGGTTGTGCCCCCGTCAGCGAAGTCAGAAAATCTACAGTGACCGTATCAGTTCGTCTCTCCTCATGAGAAATGTCTTCGTCACCAGGGCGATTGTGTTGAGGAATAAATATGTAGACATGAAGAATAAAGATCTAGGATGTTAATAATAATTGTTTTATTTGAAAAGCATAAAGAGTTTTCACTTAAAATATTTGGAGGCATTACTACTATTCAGCACGCCCACGTAGTTCCCTACCTGAAACTGATAGAAATTTATGTAAATAAGTTATACACAACTGCAACCAGTCACTTTTTTGAATAATAATGCTTTATTCCATAAACCGGTTTTCAAACCTTTTCAGGTTCATCTTCAGATGGTTTCGGGAGGATCCGGTTACATCATTACTGGTAGTAGCATAATGCTGGGTGCTGGTTCTATGGCAGAAAGATGGGTCATACATTAATGTATCGCCATGACTACAGCTTATCTGTCGATATGGATGTAAATTTAGTTTTTACTTGCTGTAACAGTATAGGCGGCTTTTTTCGGATATGTCTGCGTCCATTTTGATGTCCAGAACACTTTCACACGAACTATATTAGTTTACACTTTACCAGCATCCAGCATGCGCTTTACAACTGTTGCTTGTAACAAAGATCTTGACAGAAAGATATGGAATAACCTACTTTGTACAGAGATGTAATTTGTTGTTCTTTACATGTGTTGAAGTCGATATAAGGGCAAGTATTTTAATGGCGATAAGATGAGAGCACGAGATAAAATAAATAAATTACTACAAGAACAAATTTCAGGTGATCTGATATCTTATTTCTACTTCTATCTTACAGGCAGTTTTTTTTTTTGTTTTTTTTTCGTTTTTAAATAGCAGTTATCATGTTTCGCATTAACATGAATCCCAAGGAATCAATAATACAGGGTTATTGTATCTGCAGTGAGATGCAGCTCTCTGTATGACTAGGGCCTGTGTATTTAAATTAATAATAAATCTTCAGATGAACTATTGTCTTATTTCTGTTGTTACGTTAACATGATCTGGGGTATTATCAAGAACAGATTCTGGTTGCAGTTGTGTATAACTTATTTACATTCAATATACAGTCACGGTTCTAAAATATCCCTAACGGATAAGCGTAATGATAGAAATTTGATTTAAATTCATTAGGTTTAGATCCTTGAACTTCATGAGAGAGACAAATAACATCCTTATCAAAACAAAATGACCTGGTGTTGTAAATCCCTAGAAAGTAACTAAGTATACAATGTTCATGTATCTACAGAAACAAAAAGTTTCTTACGTTAATCTGTCTAAATAAATACTCCATTTATTAATTTGGAAGGTAAACCACTCTGTATATAGAAGTAAGTGAGTCATTAAAATTGTTTCAAGCAGTAATATTATCGTGCCTTCCTTTTCGCTGAACTGGGTAAACAATTAAAGTGTCTAGTACAGACCTTGACTGTAAGGTTCAGAAAGATGCTAGTGCGATTAAAGTAGTCTGGATTAACTTGTATACCCATAATTATTCTGGCACAATTTTTATAGTTTTTTTCTAATTTATATCTTGTGACAAAGAGTTTAATGGGACGACCGCATTGGACCTCGGAAATCAGTATTCCAGCGCTGAATTAGCATCCTGAGCGGGATCTGTTTGAGAAGATGCTTCGACTCTAGCCACATTTCAAAACCCTTTCGTCGCTGAGATCGCTAACACGTGTTTGTGCGGTGGCGCTCGACCCAGGGATAAGTGGGTTCGAATCCTCGCGGAAAAAAATTTTTGTTGTCTGTATTTGGCCGTCAACGGGAGGAGCGATGGTGGCGTAAAGTTCCTGATCACCAGACTTTGAGCCAATGTCCCAGTTTAAACCATTCTCCAGTGTCTCATGAAGTGAGCGCAAGTGACACTCTTGACGCAGATCTGTCTGTCGGATGGGGACGTTAGCCTCGGGGACACCCTTGATGCCATTCGCTTGGAGCAGGCTATGTGTCTATCACGGATTTCACCCTCTCCCTTCTCTCAGAATCATAACCATACAACACAAACGTTACAATACGCTCCACAAGGAAACACACACACATAACACGTATATGTAGTATTACAAATATTGTAATCGAACATGTTGCAAATTAACAAAAAAAGTTTCATTTGATATCGCCCCTCTTCTCGCTCCTCCACAACACCTCAGACATTACCTGCCTTTAGATCCTTTAAAATTAAAACAAAATTAGTTATCGTGGAAATGGGTTGCATTTTGCTATGTAACAGAGATGAATGTCTGAATCTCGTCACATTTCTAAACACAGTATTAACACAACAAACAATTTGTTTCTGTTCAAGCACATTGTTCTAGTTTCAATAAAAATATATTATGTATTAAACTGAGCTGATAGGAAGAAAATATAAAATTTCTGTAAATTTTTAGTATATAATGGAAATTTTCAATTCAGTAGTTCGCACATTATTCCATTTTCCATAGGGAAGTCTTTGATTCATAATCAAAATATCATCAGTCCCAGGTTAGAATCCCGCTACTGCTTACATTTTGATTATTAATCAGCATTGTCGGCCGAAGACTCCCGGCATAAAAAGTCACCCCTCATTCTGTCAACGGCCTTGTCAAAGAGGGCGGAGGACCGGACAGAGGTTTAGGACCATCTCTAGCCCTAGGTGTGGGAAACTGCCCCTAAAGGCGTAAGAATTAACAATGATCAACGGCATGAGTATGCAGAAGGCAATGGAAACCACTGCATTTAAGATGAGTAACGTGTATCCACAGGACATGTGGCCTGTAATTGGAGAAGTGTCATCATGGTCTCTCCATTGGCAAAAAATTCCGGAACGGTCCCCCCATTCGGATCTCCCGGCGAGAACTGTCAAAGGCGGAAGAAGGGGGGGGGGAGGCGTTACCATCAGAAAAATATTGAACAATCAACGAAAGGGTAACGTTCTACGAGTCGGGGCGTGGAATGTCAGAAGCTTCAGCCTGGTAGGGAAACTAGAAAATGTGAAAAGGGAAATGCAAAGGCTCAATCTAGATATAGCAGGGCTCAGTGAAGTGAAGTGAAAGAAGACAAGGAATTATGGTCAGATGAGTATAGGGTATTATCAACAGCAGTAGAAAATCGTATAACGGGAGTAGGAAGATAGGGCACACAGTGTGTTACTATGAATAGTTCAGTAATAGGGTTGTTGTTATCAGAATCGACAGTAAACCACCACCGACAACGATAGTTCAAGTACACGTCCCGACGTCGCAAGCTCAAGATGAAGAGACAAAAAATGTATGAGGATAATGAAAGAGTAATACAGTACGTAAAGGGATGTGAAAATCTCATAGTCGTGGGTGACTGGAATGCAGTTGTAGGGGAAGGAGCAGATATAGGGTCAGATCACAATATAGTCGTCATGGAGAGTAGGCTGAAGTTTAAGATATTACTCAGGAAGAATCAACACGTCAAGAAGTGGTATACGGAAGTACTAAGCAATAACAACATACAGTTCAAGTTCTCTAAGGCTATAGATACACCAATAAGGAATAGCTCAGTAGGCAGTAAAGTTGAAAAGGAGTGGACATCACTAAAATGTGCCACCACCGAAGTTGGGTACGAAACCATATGTATAAAGAAGGTAACTGAGAACAAACCATGAATAACAGAAGATATACTTCAATTGATCGATGAAAGGAGAAAGTACAAGAATGTTCCGGGAAACTCAGGAATACAGAAATACAAGTCCTTGAGGAATGAAATAAATAGGAAGTGCAGGGAAGCTAAGACGAAATGGCTGCATAAAAAGTGCGAAGAAATCGAAAAAGGAATGGTTGTCGGAAAGACAGACTCAGCATACAGCAAGGTCCAAACAACCTTCGGTGACATTAAAAGCAACGGTGATAATATTAATAATGCCACGGGAATTCCACTGTTAAATGCAAAGAAGAGGGCGGATAGGTGGAAAGAATACATTGAAAGCCTCTATGATGGGGAAGGTTTGTCTGGTGTGATAGAAGAAGAAACAGGAGTCGGATTTAGAAGAGGTAGGGGATCAAGTATCAGAATCAGGATTTAAAAGAACTTTGGAGGACTTAAGATCAAATAAGGCAGAAATAGATAACATTCCATCAGAATTTCTAAAATCATTGGGAGAAGTGGCAACAAAACAACTATTCACGTTGGTGTGTAGAATGTATGAGTCTGGCGACGTACCACCTGTCTTTCGGAAAAGCATCATCCACACAATTCCGAAGACGGCAAGAGCTGACAAGTGCGAGGATTATCGCACAATCAGCTTAACAGCTCATGCATCGAAGCTGCTTACAAGAATAATATACAGAAGAATGGAAAAGAAAATTGAGAATGCGCTAGGTGACGATCAGTTTGGCTTTAGGAAAAGTAAAGGGACGAGAGAGGCAATTCTGACGTTACGGCTAATAAAGGAAGCAAGGCTAAAGGAAAATCAAGACACTTGCATAGGATTTGTCGACCTGTGAAAAGCGTTCGACAATATAAAATGGTGCAAGCTTTTCGAGATTCTGAAATAAGTAGGGGTAAGGTACAGGGAGAGACGGGTCATATACAATATGTACTACAACCAAGAGGGAATAATAAGAGTGGACGTGCTCGTATTAAGAAGGGTGTAAGACAAGGCTGTAGCCTTTCGCCCCTACTCCTCAATCTGTACATCGAGGAAGTAATGATGGAAATAAAAGAAAGTTTCAGGAGTGGAATTAAAATTCACGGTAAAAGGATATCAATTATACGATTCGCTGATGCCTTTGCTATCCTGAGTGAAAAATGGCTCTGAGCACTATGGGACTTAACATCTGAGGTCATCAGTCCCCCAGAAACAGAGGACGTAGGTAGCAAGTGCTGCTCCAAGATGAAGAGGTTGGCACAGGAGATGAATTCGTGGCGGGCCGCATCAAACCAGTCAGAAGACTGATCAAAAACAAAACGTTTTGTGCGCTGCAGAATTTTTCTGAAATTACAAAAATTGCTCCGGATGAATAAGATTTCTCCAAAAGTGGAAAAGAGTTCTAAGGTACAACATGGTCATATAGCTAGGAACAAATATTCTGCTGCATTTAAAAGCGCTGCAATCGAGAAAATATCGCCAGTACTATATTTAGTCGTCTACCGGTTACATTACAACACTAATACGAGCATAACGCTAATCAGTAGATGAAATAATATTATGGGGAAGTATTATCAGAGAGTAGTTACAAGTTAAATATATCCTGAAGTTGATGCTGTTGGGCCGGCCGGTGTGGTCGAGCGGTTCTGTGGCGTCAGTCTAGAATCGCGCGACCGCTACGGTCGCAGGTTCGAATCCTGCCCCGGGTATGGATGTGTGTGATGTCCTTAGGCTAGTTAGGTTTAAGTAGTTCTAAGTCTAGGGGACTGATGACCTCAGATGTTAAGTCCCATAGTGCTCAAAGCCATTTGAACCATTTTTGAAGCTGTTGGAAACAAACACATGTTTCTGTTTTCGACACAGGTGAAGTTTTTAATACACTATTAAACTCAGTTAATTCGCAGATATCCCATGTTCCATAGCTAAAGATCTTCTCGAGTTTTGGGGTGGAACATGGTATAACTCTACTATCCACACGATATATTTCAAGAAATATAGATAGAAATATAGAAATACATAGAATTCTATAAGTGAAGCTATTCAAAATAGCTTAAATACAGTATATTATTCAGCAGCTAAATGTGTGGATTCAGTTATTTACAAATAATCAAATAATTCAAATTTCTTAAAAACAATTATACAAAAATACTTTCACTTCCTAGATCACAATTCACATTAGACAGTTAAAACACGATGACCAGTTTCAGTTGTTTATAACAGCTACCATATTACAATAAGATTTTTTCTGAGGGGATTCCTTTCTCTACTTGCTTTCACATCTGAATATTATTGCTATACACAAGCGAAACTAGTGGTCATGTTTTAATTGTCTAATATAAATTCGGTCTAGCGAGTAAAAGATATTACTAATTTTTTTTTTAAATTTGCATAATTTACTTTAAGACTGTTATATCCTTTCCTGAGAACGTCCGGCAACACAGGGATATTTACGAATGGTGTACAAAACTTTTCCTCACATATAATAACAACAAAAACTGATTAAAATGGAAGAAACTGCTTATGGCGTTCTGTATTGCCCATTCCTTAGCGAGTTAAGAGGCGATCGAGTAACGTCATGTGTTCCTTGGTACTCTACACTTCTTTCTAAGTGCAGATCTCTCCGCGATGTACTTTAATTTTAGAAAATTTGTCATGAAAGTTGTTGAAAATTTATTGATGTGGTAAAAATCTTCATGTATACAACTGAAAGATAACATACAAACTTCTGTTTGACATTAAAGAGAAATATTTCATTAATAAAACCAAGTAACGCAACTTATTGTTCAGTATCTGTTATGAAATCGTTTCCTATGGAAAAAAAAATTATATTTAAACCTATCTAGTTTTTGTCTTAGCAAAATCTTTCGATAAACATACTGAATCTGTTTACTTCTAGGTATGGCTACAGTTGACAGTAAAAGTAATCGGTTTTGAGAATATGCTGCGCTGCAGTCGTGGACTGTGCGGTTGATCACGATGGAGGTTCGAGTCCTCCCTCGGGCATGGGTGTGTGTGTTCGTCATTAGAATAATTTAGGTTAAGTAGTGTGTAAGCTTAGGGACTGATGACCTTAGCAGTTAAGTCCCACAAGATTGCACACACACTTTTTTGAGAAAATGTTAACAACTCGAGATTGAAAAAACTTCTTTCACACCTTGCTTCGGGTATAGGTAAACTCAAGAAGACTCGTAAGCTTACAAAGGTATTGGGTAAAAGTAAAAAAAATAAATAATGAGCTTTGAGATATAAGCTTTGTACAGAACTTCCTGTAGGGAGAATGGGAACCAACATAAAAATTTTCATCGTTTAGTTACTTCCTGTCTAAGCCATAAACAAAAAAATTCACCCTCCGTAGCTGAATGGTAACGTTCACACTTTTCGAGCAGTGGATATGGGTTCGACTGGTGACTACAGTACCAGTTTGGACTAAAACGTCCGTCTCCCAAGTAACACCACATGAAAACATTTTAAAATAGCTGAGAATACACTCATTTTCTAAATTTTCTTTAAACAACTTACGGGAATTCAGCCAGGTAATATTTAGAGCGACCGCCGATATTTCTGCGGGAGTATGCCTCACCATTTCCAAGTTTCTGCCTTGAAAACGGCGGGGTGTAGTCCCGCCGAAATACCGGCGGTCGCTGTAAATATTACCTGCCTGCATTCCCGTAATTGTTTGAAAATTGTATACGCCAGGAGAAACTCAGGTCTCACATTTTCTTACCGTTATTTACTGAACATTTTGGTTTATACTGCCGTAAACTTTGACATGTGTCAATTCTCGCTACTAATTAGGTATGTTGCACCCCGTGTACTAATTTTCCACTCTTAACTTTCCGCTGCAAGTGGTCGCTTGTGTCGCTTGAACCGATCCTAATCCTGAGTACAGTGTTATATCATGTGTTATCCAGCATAGTTTGTTAAACAGTTTTGGTAATATCACACAGTTCAAACATGTACGGTAGGCATTATTGTATCACGACACCTTTATCTCTCTCTCTCTATTTGTTTAGTCGGTTCCGACTCTTCGTGACCCCATGAACCATATCACGCCACTTTTTCCTGTCTTTCTACATCTACATCTACATTTCCTGTCTTGCACTTTCTCCCGTAGACCTTCCAGGTTGGAACACATTGCTTCTGTGATGCCATCGATCCATCTCATCCTCTGACGTCCTCTTCTTCTAGTTCTTTCAATCTTCCCCAGCATTAATGTTTTTTCCAGCGAGGCATGCCTTCGCATTGTGTGTCCAAAGTAGGTCAGCTTTTGTTTTAACATTAGACCTTCCAGGGAGAAATCTGGTTTAATTTGCTCCAATACTGATCTGTTGGTTCTCTTTGCAGTCCATGGAACTCTAAGAAGTTTCCTCCAACACCACAATTCGAAGGAGTCAATTCTTCGCCGTTCAGCCTTTCTAATGGTCCAGGTCTCACATCCATACATCACAACTGGAAAGACCATAGCCCTCGCAATACGGATCTTTGTTGCTAGTGTTATATCTCTGGACCTTATAACATTGTCAAGGTTTGACATCGCCTGTCTACCGAGCAACAGGCGTCTCCGGATTTCATGGCTGCAGTCGCCATCAGCAGAGATCTGGGAACCGAGATAACTGAATGTGGTCACTACCTCCATGGTTTCTCCTGCTATATCCCACGAATTGGTAGGTGTAGTTGGCATAATTTTCGTTTTCTTCACATTCAGCATAAGACCGGCCTTTTCACTTTCGTCTTTCACCTTCAGTAAGAGTGTTCTCAATTCTTCATCAATTTCTGCCAACAGGATCGTATCATCCGCGTACCTGAGGTTGTTTACATTTATTCCAGCTATTTTAATTCCTGTTTCTCCTTCATCTAGCCTCGCATTCGACATAACATGTTCTACATACAGACTGAATAAGTACGGTGACAGTATGCAGCCTTGCCGGACCCCTTTCTGAATCTTTATCCATTTCGTTGTTCCATACATAGTTCTCACCGTGGCTTCTTGGTCAAGGTATAAACTCCGTATCAGAGGAATGAGGTGATCTGGTACACCCATGTTTTTCAGTACGTTCCATAATTTGTTGTGATCGACGCAGTCAAAGGCTTTGGCGTAGTCAATAAAGCAGAGACACACATCTTTCTGGAATTCTCTCGCTTTTTCCATAATCCACCGAATGTTAGCAATTTGATCTCTAGTTCCTCTTCCTTTCCTAAATCCAGCTTGTTCTTCTCGTAGCTCTCGATCTAAATATTGGCGAAGTCTATTTTGTAAGATTTTCAACATAACTTTGCTAGCATGTGAAATAAGTGCGATTGTTCGGTAATTGAGCATTCTTTAGAACTTTTCTTCTTTGGAGTGGGGATGAATACCGATCTTTTCCAGTCTTCTGGCCACTGCTGCGTGATCCATATTTTTTGACATATTGAGTGCAGCACTTTCACTGCATCCTTTCCAGTGACTTTAAACAATTCTGCTGGTATTTCATCATGTCCACTAGTTTTGTTATCAGCCATATTTTCAAGGGCCCACTGGATTTCGCTCTCCAAAATATCTGGCTCTAGTTCTAAATTAACATTAACATCAGCAGTAGGAGCCCTGTCATGATGCAGTTCTTTCTTGTATAGGTCTTCTACATATTCTGCCCATCTTTCCTTAAAATCCTCTTCTTCACTCAGATCTTTCCCGTTTCTATCTTTTATCATTCCAATTTTTGCCTTTTATTTGCATTTATACAGTCGTGTCAATGTTATATGGTTGTATGAATGTGTGGTGCCTGCGGGCGTGACCGAAAGAATAGACACCACACGCAATTTTCAGGTGATGTTTATTATGTAAACTGAAGGTGGAGGAGGAGAAAGTAAATGAAAAGGAGAGAACTGATGAAGTGAGTTGTATCGGGACTTAACGCGGCATCAGCGGCGACGAGTGAAAATGTGTGCTGGACGGGAACCCGGGATCCCCTACTTACCAGCCAGCTGCGTTATCCACTGCACTACTCGGACACAATGTGTATCGCTAATGCGCGGACTATATCGGTACGCTCCCAGGCCGACTAAATCTCCCATCCAGCGCCAGCTGACCACAGTCTGCCCATGTCCTCCATGCTTGCTAATTTTAGATTCCCACTGGAGCTCGGGTGTAAATGCGCATCCGCACTGGGGATAACTGACTCGTTGCTCCTCGAGGCAAATCAGTTCTACTAATGTGTGGTGTCTGCTCTTCCTGACATGTTCGATTTGTATACGCAACTAACTTAAGCAATACAAACACGCTTGTACGTCGCAATTAAAATGACTGTTGCATTAACTAATTAGTTATGCAGTGGAATTGTACGAGGGCAGTTCAATAAGTAATGCAACACATTTTCTTTCTGAAACACGGGTTGTTTTATTCAGCATTGAAATACACCAGATTATTCCCCAATCTTTTAGCTACACAACACTATTTTTCAACGTAATCTCCATTCAATGCTACGGCCTTACGCCACCTTGAAATGAGGGCCTGTATGCCTGCACGGTACCATTCCACTGTCGATGTCGGAGCCAACGTCGTACTGCATTAATAACTTCTTCATCATCCGCGTAGTGCCTCCCACGGATTGCGTCCTTCATTGGGCCAAACATATGGAAATCCGACGGTGCGAGATCGGTGTTGTAGGGTGCATGAGGAAGAACAGTCCACTGAAGTTTTGTGAGCTCCTCTCGGGTGCGAAGACTTGTGTGAGGTCTTGCGTTGTCATGAAGAAGGAGAAGTTCGTTCAGATTTTTGTGCCTACGAACACGCTGAAGTCGTTTCTTCAATTTCTGAAGAGTAGCACAATACACTTCAGAGTTGATCGTTTGACCATGGTGAAGGACATCGAACAGAATAACCCCTTCAGCGTCCCAGAAGACAGTAACCATGACTTTACCGGCTGAGGGTATGGCTTTAAACTTTTTCTTGGTAGGGGAGTGGGTGTGGCGCCACTCCATTGATTGCCGTTTTGTTTCAGGTTCGAAGTGATGAACCCATGTTTCATCGCCTGTAACAATCTTTGACAAGAAATTGTCACCCTCAGCCACATGACGAGCAAGCAATTTTCCTTTGCTCTTTATGGTGTTCGGCTAGACAACGAGGGACCCAGCGGGAACAAACCTTTGAATATCCCAACTGGTCAACAATTATGACAGCACTACCAACAGAGATGTCAGGTTGAGCACTGAGTTGTTTGATGGTGATCCGTCGATCATCTCGAACGAGTGTGTTCGCACGCTCCGCCATTGCACGAGTCACAGCTGTGCACGACCGGCCCGCACGCGGGAGATCAGACAGTCTTGCTTGACCTTGCGGCGATGATGACACACGCTTTGCCCAACGACTCACCGTGCTTTTTTCCACTGCCAGATCACCGTAGACATTCTGCAAGCGCCTATGAATATCTGAGATGCCCTGGTTTTCCGCCAAAAGAAACTCGATCACTGCCCGTTGTTTGCAACGCACATCCGTTACAGACGCCGTTTTAACAGGTCCGTACAGCGCTGCCACCTATCGGAAGTCAATGAAACTATACGAGACGAAGCGGGAATGTTTGAAAATATTCCACAAGAAATTTCCGGTTTTTTCAACCAAAATTGGCCGATAAAAAAAATGTGTTGCATTACTTATTGAACTGCCCTCGTAGTAATGTTCTGGAGACTGTATTGTTTCTTAGTATTTATCTTACATTTAGATCTTTATTTTTCCCAAACTTGCGCATGCCACACTTTCTCCGACCTTCACCACCACCTGACTCGTCGTTAATTGACAATATATTATTTGTGATCACCAGCAGCTGATCCTGTGGTGTTGTGTGAACTCACATATAAACAGCAAACAGCGTTAGGGCGATCCCTTACACCGTCTTTTGATTCCACGTCACTACGCTTAGAGGATCCAGTCTCAGCGTGTGAGGACTTTACGTCACACAGTTTTTCGAAGTCAATCAATGAAGCACTGTCTGGTGCTTAACTTGTGAAATAAAGCTCATCTTTTTCACAGGTATCCTTGTTGTGACAGAATGTTCAGAAAATATAATCTACTTTACTTGTTTCCGTTTCTTGCATCTCAATTCCTTCATAAGGAATTCACATGGCGATGTGCGAACTAAATACGTGTGTCTGCCTAAGGGTCACATGCGTCTTGGCCTGTGTGTTATTGCCGGTTGGTAATGCTAGCGAATTTAGACTACACTCCGGCCATCTCTTCGTTTTGGAAACAAGAGACTACCGTATTATTCTCTCGGAAAACTGAGCTGCCAAAGGAAATAGATATTGCATTAATGCTGTCTGTCAAGTACATACTGCATTATTCTCTCTTCAATACGGCTTACGAGTTTGCGCGAATGATAAAAGTTGTGCAGAGTAATGGAAGAAAAGAACTCCTCAGTTTATATCAAGCAATGAAAAAGATTTCTAACTTACAGCCAAAGTAGGAAACCGATAGTTGTAAGAGTTTACACTTAACAAGCGTTTGGTCCAAGGTTGTTGCTCCTCTCCTACCTCGTTCATAATACGTATATACTGATAAGGTTCCTAAATGTGGGAAAGCAGATGTCAAACTGCGATTCTGCGAGTAGGAGGTGAGCGTACATGTAGTCTGCAGACGACTACTGAGGGACTGTGGCTGAAGATGAATAAGTCGTAACTTATCTTTCAAGAAAATATGTGCAGGAGTACAGGGAGTAGGGTAGGGAGGCAAATGTTGCAAAACCGTGGTACATTATCATAGAAGCGGAGGGGAGGGACTTATTTAAAATCCGTGACGCATATTGTTTGAATGTGAAGGAAGGTTACGATTTAACGTCTGGTCGACGACCAAATTCTTCAGGGACAGAGTTCTAACTCGGATGAGGGAATGTGGAAGGAAGTCGAACATGTACTATTCAAAGGCATCGTCCCGGCATTTACCTTAAGCGATTTAGGGGAACCACGATAAACTTACAGCAGGATAGCCAGACGGGAATGTGAACCATCTACCTCCCGAATGCGAGTACTGTGTGTTACCAGTGCGTAACGTGTTCGGTAGGAATGATTAAAAATACAACCTCACACAAACATTTCATGTCACACTCACAGCGCTTGGATTTCCAAGATATAGTGAAGAAAACACAGGCCACAAGTAAGTAGCTACACACAAACTGTATCAGATGCCCTTACCGCCGTCGTTTTATGTAACCCGCAATGTTATTGTTCGGCTTCATAAACAACGCACGAGAGTTTTCATTTTCTCTCGATCGCTATGCGCAAACTGCCGTTTCTACAGAAAAAAATAGCTGGGCCTTTTCGTAGGAAATTTAATCTAGTAAATTTATGTACCAGGATAAGTTCTCGCCAGAGAATTCCCTCTCAACGCGGTGCAAACATTTCCAATTACTCGAACTGTTCCCGATATTCTACCTGTCTATTCTCTATTGGTTGAGATATTACTCTGCCAGCATTGTCGGCTGTTTGTTTACATTATTTGTTTAAACATGCGTATGAAACTAATGAACGAAAAACGACTTCAGTAAACATTACATTATACCTTACTACGTTGACACTTCGATCCAAACTTAAGCCTTGCAAGCACAGAAGTTTAGTGATCAGAAGGCCTGAGAATCCAAACATGTAACTGTTTATTTTATGCTGTTAAAATTTAGAAAACTGATATGTAAAATTTACACAGACGTCAGCTTCACATTTTGTGGATGATCGACTAAGCCAGTGACATAATAAAGACAGCCAATGAAGACGAAGGAAGGTCGAATGTAGAAAATAATTCATGCACTCACAAATTTTTGTACAGGGAAAGAACGAAGTGGCATGAACCATGTAATGGAATTCCTGGATGTTGAGGACTGAGTGTGGGAGTACGGCACTTTTGAAGATCCTTTTTCTTGAATACATCGGGAACTACGGTCTCCAGTGGAAACGTATCCCTGTACAAAATTACCTACAAAAAAAGTCCTGTACATTTTTTCTGTAGGAGTAAAAGTTGTCGCGTAGCAAACTTGAGAATATGAAAACCTCACGCGTGGTTTATGATGGCCGGATATTACATTCCGGGTTGCATAAAACGACAGCGGTAGGAGCAAGGAGCAGCGGAATCACCATGAATAGAATTGTGGAATGACAGTAGACATCCATCCCTACTTGCACAAAAATACAACAGTACAGGCGTTTTGTAGAAAACACTTTGTCATACGGGACGTAGCTAGGGACGCCGTCAAAGGAAATGGAATAAAGGCTTCACTCAATGGAAACGACGTACCGGAGAGGGTGTTGCAGAACCTTGATAATGCCCAGGATAATGGAAGATGACACCAGTGGAATTACGGAAACAGTTTTATCATTGGTACACCACTGGAGGGAATGAAAACATCTAAGATGGTAATGCTCCTAGAAGAATATGGATGGTAACAGAATACCTTAGAAAGTGTGACCAGAAGGACAACTCGGAAACTGGAAAGAGGCAGAACTAGAAAAAAAAATTGGTAAACGGGGATTGCAGAGCCACACAGGAAAGATAATCGACTACACTTGTACATATGAAGAGACACGGAGATTGCCTTCGATGGAAGGCCAATGACGTTGTAAAACAACCAATGCAAAGTATATAATATCTTTCCGTAACCTGATAAAGCTGCAAGGTTTGCAGTGACGTCCAACTGCATCTTATATAAAGAGAGCGCGCATTAGCAAAGCTATAACCACGACAACAATTCGCGATGTGTCGCGTAAAGAGGATAACTTCGTATTTCACAAGGACTTGTACATAGGTTTCTGAAGGGAACATTCTATAGGGCTAATAATAATAACTAGTTTAGAATTTGCCAACTACAGAAAATTGTAACAAGATTCTAATATATGTCGGGAGCTGTTCGCGTGTTGTACTAGATTGAACTATCTGTTTAAAACCCACTGTCAAGTATCTCAGAGTGAACTGTGGACAAAGGTGCTGCTGTTTTATTCGATCTTCTCCCTCTAAGCCCTTTATAGCCTAAATGGCATGATTTTAGATACTCTTGCCAAGAGGGATCTCATGGAGTTAACAGAAATGGAACCTGATTTCACAGTAGCATTAGACTGCAGTGGACTCAAAATGAGGTCCATCACAGCTTTGGGATAACGGAACTGATATTCGCTCTTAGAAATATCATTGCAAATGAAAGTTTATATATTTGCTTCTCTGGCGAAAATTGTCCAGTAGTTTACATAAAGCGAAAAAAAAGACTCCAAACACACACACACACACACACACACACACACACACACACGCATGAAAAGAACCTGATACTGAAATGATAAACTGAAAATGGTTATAAGATAAGGAGAGAGACATTGACTTGTAAGATCCTGTCTGTGACGGGTCACAGACTCGGGTGAGAGAAGAACAGGTTAGGACATGGGCTGTGTCAAAGGAATCGCACCGGCATCTGTCTCAAAAGAAACATAGGAGAACACCTGAACCGCAGTGCTCACAGATGCCAGTCGAGTAGCTTTACCACTACAGTGTCTCTCTCGGTATCTTGTTTAAGTAAACGTAAGGAAGAGATGCAATTGAATTGGCTGAGACAATTGAATGGTCGGGTATAAAAAAGCCATTAAATATTTAAAATTTGTAACAAACACAATACGGATTGGACATGTTTCTGAATATATTTTTAAAAAATTCTAAGGCCTATCCTTTTCCTCGCTAACCATACTTTTAAATTCAACTTGATCCTACGTTCTTGTGACTAGGTTATTAAATAACTTTGATAGGTACTCAAACTGAATCTGGCTACCTAGCATAGTGCTTCAGTAACCTCTCAAGCAAAAAGGAGGTAGATATATCGCCGAGACTGTAGCAACAGGCCAGCGGTGTACCCAATTAGCTGACAGTCGCGGGATCGTTTACTCGGCGCGGGAGCATCTCGGAGATTCTCAACGACCTCTGGTGGCAGACACTAGAAGAGAGGCGTTGTGCATGAGGGGTACGTTTACTGTTGATATTTCGGGCTTTCTAATCTACGAATCCCGCTAAGAAACGTTCCCACTCCAATGCGACACATGCGAAGTTCGGGGTAGAAGTCGAATTTTCATGAGAAAATAGCTGGGGTACCCGGCTCCGCTCAGGGAGTTGATAAGAGATTTTGAGGTAGTTGGAATAAAAGGATAAACTTCAAAGTATAAGAAGAGGAGTCTATTAGTGTTTAACGTCGCGTCGACATCGAGGTCATTAGAGACGGAGCGCAAGCTCGGGTGAGGGAAGGATGAGGAAGGAAATCGGCCGTGCCCTTTCAAAGGAACCATCCCGACATTTGCCTGAAGTGATTTAGGGAAATCACGGAAAACCTAAATCAGGATGGCCGGAGACGGGATTGAACCGTCGTCCTCCTGAATGCGAGTCCAGTGTGCTAACCACTGCGCCACCTCGCTCGGTAAAGCATAAGAGACAAAAATTTTATTGACAACATATTTTAACTATTTGCAATACTTGTTGTGTGTAAGAGGAAATTTTTTTATTGAAAACATATTCCAACTATTTAAAAAGTTGTTTATAAACAATAATTTTCATTCCGTTATCTAGGGTACGTAAGTACAAATTTTTCGAATTTCCTCTAGAGAGCAAGCTACGTATCGCTCACCGCGAGAAAAGCAGGATCTTTGAGGTTGACGCCGCAACATTTTTAAGTTTGTCCTCGCGCTTTCTTCATTGTAAAACTGTAGGCTGATTTGATTGGAAATTGCAAGTCTCGCTGTCAGAGTGTAAATTAATATAGTTTGTGTGGGTGTGTGTATAGTGATACAACAACTGGACAGCAAAATGGAGGCAGACAGATGGACACTAACCGAAAAAAAGCCGCCTGAACTGTCGCAAACCAGCACCCAGCATTATGCTAGCAATAATCGTGTAACCTCCTGAAACCATCTGAAGATGAACCTGAAAAGGGTCGAAAACCGACTCATGGAATAAAACATAATTGTTCAAAAAAGTGACTGGTTGCAGTATTGTATAGCTTATTTATATTAAATATACAGTCACGGTTCTAAGATATCCGTAATGGATAAGCATAGTCTTGTAATGTTCTGTACAAAGTTTCGAGTGATTCCTTCGGTGCAATTGTGCATTCGTCCCAGAGGATAATTATAGCTTGCTATAGACGTTCACCCCGTCCAGTTGCTCTTGAGATTTTACATACCGGGATCTATTCTTCAGCTGTATTCAACAGTAGTTGTAGGCCGGAATGGGATGTTCGTCCTCCTTCCGTAAGTGTGGCTGCAATGCCGGATGGTGCCAGTATAAGCCAGCAATAGGAACGTTTTCCAGGTGCCGCCTGATGAGGCCAAGTAAATAATTCAGCCAGTTTTGTTGTCGAGCCGGTCAGTGATAACGTTGTAAATTTCCCTTTGAATGTCATTGAGGAGTGGTTTGTTGTGAGCAATGTGCTGAATTAGTTCGTTGATGTTGTAGCTTTTTCCTGTATATTTTAGCAGATTTGCACACAAATAGCATCTTCTCGTGCGGCTTGTATCCTAAGTTTTACTAACGTCTGGTTGTTCAATGCTGAACATTTATCTTCTAGGCGAATGAGTGTCTCCTTCAGGTTGTCGTCGTTAAATGCGATCGTCAGTTCAGGATGAGCTTCTCGTCTTTGGTACCACTTGACAATGGCCAAGGAGTGCTTGGCCGAAAGCTCGTGTAGTTTTAAGCAATTGACGCGGTTGGAAACCCGAGAACATTTTATTCAATGTTATCGCCGTGAGACTCTCCATTCATACAAGTCTCTCACCTGTTCAGCTGAGGCTGTGAGTGCGGCTTCTTGTGTGGTTAATTTCCAGTGGTCGTCGTTTTCGCGTAGTTCTAAGCGTTGGCATGATTCTCTGTACGTGTGGCATAGGTAATCGTGAACACTCTTGAGATCTGTGAAACATGTTGGTCCCCGTGGTCTAGCGGTTCTAGGCGCTCAGTCCGGAACCGCGCGACTGCTACGGTCGCAGGTTCGAATCCTGCCTCGGTCATGGATGTGTGTAATGTCCTTAGGTTAGTTAGGTTCAAGTAGTTCTAAGTTCTAGGGGACTAATGACCACAGATGTTAAGTCCCATAGTGCTCAGAGCCATTTGAACCATTTTTTTGTTGGTCCCCGTATTTCATGTAAAAACGTCCGGAGATAGAAACATTGGACGTTGCTCGCATGTACCGTGTATACTCGGCCCAGTGCGCCAGTTTTCATGATTCCTGGATGATCTCTACTGGAATTCTTTGTTTTCATCGTTGAAAGATTTTTCTTGTTGTGTTCCAAGTATTATAGGTACGGATGTTTTTGCGAGTGGATCCGTTTGACACAGCTTTTAATACTGTGATCTGAGGTGGTTCGCTTGCAATTTTTCTGGCGGTGCCTTCTGTGAAATAAACTCTGTGTCCATTCTCCAAATATTCTACTAGACGTGGCACAGTTGGTTCGCGTTCGTGTACGGGAAAACCGAATATCCACCTCGCTACTTCGATACTGTTGATGTATCTTCCCTTTTGGTACATACGGGCCGGCCGCTGTGGACGAGCGGTTCTAGGCGTTCCAGTCTGGAACCGCGCGGCCGCTACGGTCGCAGGTTCGAATCCTGCCTCGGGCATGGATGTGTGTGATGTCCTTAGGCTAGTTAGGTTTAAGTAGTTCTAAGTTCGAGGGGACTGATGACCTGAGATGTTAAGTCCCATAGTGCTCAGAGCCATTTGAACCATTTGGAAAATAAGGATCTCGTCGTTTCTGGTATGTTCTTCGCTGTCTTTGGCTATTTGAAATACTGCCATGCCACTGCCTTTCTTCACGTGCTTACAGACATATTTGATGGATTTCACTCAATTGCAGTATTGTGTCATATTTATTATATATTACCAGTTCGTCGCACCCTCGTATTCGTGTTTTTGCTGTAAAGCTATCGTTGTTGGGTGACCGTCTTCTTTATTTGGGCTAGTCATTACCTACGGTTTGCGTGTCGTCCAAACATGGTTTTCGATATTTTTTGTACATTTTACATCACTCACACATTGTGAACTGGGGTTTAATGGCGCTCATGGTCCGTGAATCATGTTTTTGACTATTGCGTCGTACAGCCCCGGATCTTCTAGTGGATTTGGAAATCCAGCTTCAATGATTTTGTTGATATACTTGGGATGAATTCTGTAATGTAACCAAATGGGATTGTGTGAGTTTGGCAGTCCTCGATTTTGCCGTTCTGTTGTGTACATCCAACATCTAACGATTCCAAAGATGTATTTTTCATGACTTCTATAAACCTCATTTGTATTTGTTGGGAAACTTGGGCTAATATGTCGTGTTGAAGCACGAGGGCTTGTCCGTATTTTAGTTATTCTTTGATTTTTGGCCACGATGAGCTACATATGAAAGTTATGAAAAGGTCCATATTTTCTTAAGTAGGTCATGGCATCTTAAGTGTTTCATCTATGTGTCTTGGATTTCCTATGTGTGGTGAAGGGTAGGATTACGATTGTTCCAATATCGTCGGTGTTTCCGTCCTTTGTGATTGCGTCTCCAAGGTGTATGTGATCTTCCGTGTGTGGTTTCTTCTGATTCAGTCCTATGTAAAGCATCCATTCCGTTTCTATTTTTGCACTCATATTTCCCATGGAGTGTAGGAACAAATGGCTAGTTATGAGAATGTGATTATATGTTTCATGGTCTCTGGTCATGAAGCGATAAACATAGACCTCCATGGAAGTTACTTTTCTGTTTGCTTCTACGCCTGTTTCGTGTTTGATATGTTTCACATTAAAATTATATACTTCCTCTCCGTACAGAAGTATTAATGGGCATTAGAGAGGGCTTCATTGAACGGTGTGGCTCTGCATTGCGTTGTAGCCCTTCTCTTCTTCGTTGTACAATTATATCACGGTTTGTGTTATCATTGCCCACAATTACGATAGCGACCTCGTCTGTCTGACGTACATTAAATCGACGTTAGTGCTAGCCCTATGGTCTTCTGTCGGCTCGAATCATAACCTTATAGTCATCAGAAATCATTTGGTCTAGTGCTGTTTTGAATATACGAATTAGTAGATTGTGTTTGTGTAAGATCCACAGTACATCTCGGACTACTTCTCGTCTCAGTCCACTGATATTTGGGCATCGTTGCTCAACTTCTGTTTTTTCACTTCTAATGAAATATACTTGGAGAAATTTATGGCCTTCGGTGGGAAGTGGTAGTAATGATCCTATGTTGTGACAGATTCGTCCTTTGATGGAAAAAACATAATCGATTTAATCTCTTTTAGTGTTGATCGAAGTGACACCGAAAGAAGTCATTTGGAAGAAGGCGCTGTACGCTTTTATATTTTGAAGAAAGTGTTTCGATTCTGGAGTTTCTCAGATCATGTAATGTAAGAATTCCTGCAGAAGTGCTTACAGTGGTGGTAGTCGAATTTTCCATTCATGCAACACGACCCTGGTGTTTCTCTAGTGAAGTTTTTCGCGTTGCAAAATTGGCAGCTGTTTTCCATTGTTTTCGGTTACGACGTGTTTGTATTTGTTATATTCTTTCGCCGGGTCGTATTGGAATGCTTCATTTGTTAAGTTGTACTGTTTACTTGTCCTCGTCCGCGCTTCTGGTAGTGTGATATTTTCTTCAGTGACTTGAGTTCGCTGTCCTTTATTATAAGATTTTGTTGCAGTTCTTGATTCTTCAATCCGTTCATTTCGTTGTTCTTCCGTTTCTCTGTTTCTCAGTGTGCTCATTCTCGTTCGTTGGGAATTTAAACGTGCTTTGCGCACTTCGTCTGTTTCATTTTTTGGCTATTCTTCTTGCTTTCGCTGTTTTGCGATCTCCTGCTCTTTTCCGTTTGCGTATTGTCTAAAATACAATCAGATCAACTTTCTATTCAGAGATTTACTAAGTATAGCTGAAACACTTTTCACACTTTATTTTCGATTTATGTTCAGTCACTGTATCACTTTGACTGTTCACACTTCACTGCTTATTTTTATTCGCTCATTGCACTACTATTTCGGTTCCCTCTTCATCACTGGGAAGAAACTGACGTTCGAACCCACGACGAGGTCTTGCATTATATAGCCTTACCAGTGGATAGTGCGACCAGTGGCGAATTCCAGAACATATCAAAAGGGCTTCGAATGGCCACAATGTTCCAGAACGTCCCACAACATTCGTGAGTGTTCTTGAATGTTCTACAATGACCTCGGATGCTCCAGATGTTCCCGAACATTCTGGAATCTTCTCCAATTTGCAGACTATTCTCGAACATTCCGGATCATTGCGGAACATTCCGGAACATTATGACATGTTGTGGAATGCTCTCCAATACTCTAGAACGTTCTGCAATGTTATGGAAATTTCTAGACGGCAAAATCTCTTAGCTCTTATGTCTTCAAAAGCACGCCCTTTAGGCAAAAATGGGAACCGTCATCATGGATGGGGGATAGACAGCTACCGCACTATATGACTCCCTTGATCATACCGGGACTCGATGCTGAGTTTTAGTGGCACGCACATTGTACACTTACCTTTTATAATGTATGTTGATTAGACGTTTCGAAAAGAATGGCGTGATTTTGGAAGGAAATAATTACGAAGCATGGAACAGTTTGGCAAGGACATGTGTGGTGTTTGAGTTTCAGAAAATCGCCATTAGATGTCAGTCAATGCGTCTTCTCAGTTTTCATTCAGTCAGGAGTAAGACGGAGTCCGCTCAACAGTAGGCGTTTTGTGTGCTGCTGTTTGCAAAGTGTGAGTCAGTGACTTCGGTCCAGAGAGATTTTCGTCAGTGTTTAGGCACAGAGCCGCTTGTACCCAAAACATTCGTCATTCGCATCCCCAATTTGAAGAGAAGTCGAACAGGAAACTACAGTGACTGGACTGGGTTAACTTCAAATGCTGCAGAATTATGTTTCTTCACTACTTCAGCAGGTCTCCAATGACTTTCTATTCCAACAGGCTGGAGCTCCACCACTTTGGCACAACGCATGCCAGTTTCTCACAACGCTGGATAAGGCGCAAGAAACCCCGAGACACTGCTCGGCATTCTTCGCCCCCAAGATCGCCAGACATGACCTCATGCGATTTATTCTTGTGGGGACATGTAAAGGAAGGTTTGTTCATCTCCCCTTTACCTCGTGAGATAAAAGAAATGAAGAACAGAATAAAGTCCGCCGTAACTTCTGTAAAAGCATATACAGTTTTATCACGCACTTAGCTATCGTCTAGATGTCGTTCGTGCTGCTGCTGGTGGACTCATAGAGTATTTGTAATAGCATAGCTACGAATTTAAGATTTGGTGATTACTTCGCATTTCATCCCATATTTGTAGTGTGTTTTTATTAATAAACAAGGAGATTCGAAATCAGGTCATTCTTCTGGAGCACCCTGTATATAAAATTTATATTGTGTGGTCTCTAGAAAAGCCCTGTTTGATTATCAGAGGTATTTCTTTCAGGAAGAGCGATATGCAGCACTGCGAGGCCGGCATGTTTCTCCCGCAACTGGGCGCTAAGTCAACAGAACGCCGCGGGAATACTCCGCCGGCAAACGAGAGCGGTGCACGGGGCAAACATTCTCTCGTGTGCCAGCTTATGCGAACCTATTTCGTCTTGTAGTTGCAATCAGCCATATTTACGGCTAAGAGTAAAAGTAAATAAAAAAAAGCAAATTGTACTGTTTCGTTTATCTAAATCTACATATACAATACGCAATCCGCCTTACAGTGTGTGGAGGAGGTTACTTTGCGTACCACTGAGATTCCCCTCCTTACCGTTCCCGTCACGAATGATGCGAAGGGAATATTGTTGGTAAGCCTGCGTGTCTTACTATCATTCCCGCTTTACTGTTGCAGTCGAGAATGGTGCTAGCGGAAACTATTGTTGGCAACGCTGCGTGTAACACTGTCATTCCTTCTTTACTGTTCCAGTCGCGAATGGAGGGAATGAAAAACGATAATTGGTAAGCCTGCGTGTGACTTCGATTCTCGCTAAACTTGCGTCATGATATTTTCTTGAAATATATAGGAAGAAGCAACTTATTGGTTTATTCTTCTAGAAACGTAGGCTTCCGGATTTTTAACTATAAATAACATTCTCGTGTACAACGCCCACTCTAATATCTTTGGTAGATTGGCTCTATGCTGTGATCTGCCTAATTTGAAACATGATGCTCGTCTAACAGTGATTTTCACTTTATTTAATTTTTTTTCTTGTCAACTTTCTCTTGCTGCTTACTTTTACGACGGTTTCTAAACTTGTATTCACAACGAGCACGTTACATTTCACGAATATACGCAACACCAGTTCAATTTTGTAATCTTTAAACAATGGTAGTAGAATTATTATGTTGTTCGTCGTAAATTAGTTTATTGTCATCCGCAGAATGTTCAGCATTAACCTAAAGAAATATAGTAAGTCTTTATCATTTTAAACACACGTTACCGAAACACATAGTAAATTTCACAACTCTCCGACTAATTTTAGCCTGCGAAAATGCACATCAAATAATTTGTTTTATTAAATATGAGAGGGACGCCTTTAATCTGTATATCGGTTCTTGCTAAGTTTGCATGGCACATTTTGTTTTGTTCATTTTTGCTGTCAAGGTTTCTCGGTACCCGAAGATGTATTTAAAGGAGTCTCTCCTACCTCATGACTGATTGATGCAGAAACCTCGGCCTTCGCTGATTTTGCTAAGATGGTGTGTCATCTTCCTTTATTTCGTGTGATTTTGCACTAAAATAATTCTTGTTGGTCCTTTGCAACAAACTAGCTTCTGTCAAGTAGCTTGTATGCAAAATAAAAAACGCTTTTGGAGCATTATAGTTTAGAACATCCAGATGGGAGAGGTAGTTTCAGTTTACTGAAAACACAGATTATCTGCCTTAATTTAGCGCAACGCCGAGAACAATGTAATTACAGGGTCGCTACATTTCACTATACAGAAAACCACAATAATGTTGTTTGGTAATTACCCATTACTCACTGTGATACAGTAGAATTAAAAAAAAATCATACACCGAGCGAGGTGGCGCAGTGGTTAAACACTGGACTCGCATTCGGGAGGACGACGATTCAATCCCGCTTCCGGCCATCCTGATTTAGGTTTTCCGTTATTTCCCTAAATCTCTCCAGGCAAATGCCGGGATGGTTCCTTTGAAAGGGCACGGCCGACTCCCTTCACTGTCCTTCCCTAATCCGATGAGACCGATGACATCGCCGTCTAGTCTCCTTCCCCAAAACAACCCAACGCCAAAAAAATCATATTCTTCCATTATTTATAGTTCGCACAGTAATTCCTCTGTGGTCGTAAATATCCTATAGAATCTGAACAACTTCAATTGCTTGCCATCACACGTGGTTTACTTTACCTTTGTATACGTTTCTCATTAACTGTTAGCCTTTGAGTCTTTTAAAAACACTTTTTCATACATTAAATGCCCAGAAAAAATCGTTTCAACACTTCTTTACTCTCTATTCTTCTCACTTCAATTCTCTCTCTCTCTCTCTCTCTCTCTCTCTCGCTTTCTCTCTCTCTCTCTCTCTCTCTCTCTCTTTCTCTCTCTTATTTTACACAGATTTCAATCTTCATGGTACTCGTACAGTAGCCAAGCGGTTAACGGCGCTACAGTCTGGAACCGCGCGACCGCTACGGTCGCAGGTTCGAATCCTGCCTCGGGCATGGATGTGTGTGATGTCCTTAGGTTAGTTAGGTTTAATTAGTTCTAAGTTCTAGGCGACTGATGACCTTAGAAGTTAAGTCGCATAGTGCTCAGAGCCATTTGAACCATTTTTTTTTCTCTTGTACTCGTACAGTAGAAAATAAATACAATCATCCGTGCAAACGTATTGAGATAATTTAGGCAACATACATAACACTAGAGAAAGGAAATACACTCAAAGGCAGAGAACAACTATACACTACCAAGGAATTATCTGAATGGAACGGAGATCAATAGATGATATTTACATAAGCAGCTTAACAAATGATTACAGTTTCTGAAAAATTGGATGATTTATTCAGGAGGAGAAGCTTCACAAATTCAGGAAGTCTATAATGCGTGAGTCCACCTCTGGCTGTTGTGTGAGTAGTTGTTCAGCTATGCATTGGTTGATAGAGTTGTTGGGTGTCCTCTTGAGGGATCTGCTGCCAAATCCTGTCCAACTGCCGCGTTAGAGTGTACAAACCATGAGCTGATTGGAGGGTGTTGCCCATAATACTCCAAACTATCTTAATAGAGGCGAGATCCAGCGACCTTTCTGCTTCTTCAACACCGCACGTTATGGAGAGTATGTAACTTAGAAGTTTTGCATAAAGAAACTAAATGTTAAATGCTTGACCTGCTTGAAAAATTAGCGGTTTTTAAACATTTTACTCACAAAGATGAGTCTATTTTAAACGAATAAATCTAACTCAAAAATAGAAAATACCTAGATAATTTCATACCCATGCTTTCGTTAAAGGAGCAGAGAAATGGCTCTATCTTCCATATAACTATAGGATGTATCATTTTCCTCGCCTGTTGATGCTTGTGGTTCTTGTGTTTCTTCTTTGTTACGACGCAAATATATTTATAGAGCTTATGGTGTTCATAGTTTCTTCAGATATGTCGTATTTGAGAGTTATACATATTTTACCTTCTTCTTCCTCCCCCCCCCCCCCCCCGCCCCAACCACCTCCATCACTCTCCATCGCCCCTTTCGTTTGCTCCCTCTACCGCATTCCTCTCCCGTCTCCACCTTTCCCCCTCTTCCCGCTGTGGTCCTTTCAGCTATTGTTTCTATTTGCCCTACTCACAGCTCTACGTAATTTGTTTTAACCACAGTGAACATTCTTAAGAAGGTAACTTATTATTTGTTGCCATTTTACTAACTTTAAATTTGTACAAAGCTAAATGTGATGGTTTTTAAAGTCATAATTTTATTTTTGACGTTTTCAGCAAGTTCAGTGTGAAATCGTTTCTTTCATTATCGCGCACCCTCCTTGCGCATACTACCGAGCGAGGTGGCGCAGTGGTCAGCACACTGGACTCGCATTCGGGAGGACGACGGTTCAATCCCGTCTCCAGCCATCCTGATTTAGGTTTTCCGTGATTTCCCTAAATCGTTTCAGGCAAATGCCGGGATGTTTCCTTTGAAAGGGCACGGCCGATTTCCTTCCCAATCCTTCCCTAACCCGAGCTTGCGCTCCGTCTCTAATGACCTCGTTGTCGACGGGACGTTAAACACTAACCACCACCACCTTGCGCATACTGCTAGCGGCCTCTTTTACCAGTAGCTTTCCTTAGCCCAAGCGTTGCACACGTGATACTTGGTCACTAGCTATACAGTGGCGAGGAAATACCAAATGTCAACAACTATGTTGTGCATCTTTTAATTATTAAGAACGTGAAATATTATATTTGACTGACACCTCTCGGCTGTATTTCAAGGTACCTCTCCCACAACGGTAACCCAGTTGCCAATATTCCTTCTGAAGAAAAGTTTTTATAAACGTGGAAACCATAGTAAATTGGTTGTAATATACCTTCCATTCTGCACCTGTTCCTACAAGATTACATCCTACTGTTGCTGCTACAACCATGTAAACAATTTTATAGTCAATTCTCTTAACTAAGCGTTACCAGTGTACTGACATGTACCTGACACAAATCAGGGTATTATTATCATTATAATGAATGTTTAGGTATTTTTTTAGGTATGCTGAAAATACTCTCACAGCATATTGTATAAAGATTATTTTCCAAAAATTGTATTTTATGAATCAAATTTATTACACATGGAGTTATGTGGCTTCGAAAATTCTTGAATTTATGTTATAAGGAAAGTTTTCATTTTTCCATAATAAATTGTGATGGAAGATTTTGTAAAATTTCTAGTTAATATTAATTGCTGGTATACAATTTCCAGGAACATTAGTTATATAATAAATTATTTTGATATAAAAATTAATTACATCTGAACATCTATGTGAAAATCACTTACTACGTATCATCTATTCAAAAACATTCTTTCTAAACCTTAAATGCCAAACTACGTTATCCCTTAAAAGCGTAATTGGGCACAAAACAAATTGGTATTACGTTACTTTGTCTCCTCTACTCACTTACCAAGTTTCATCAAGATCGTTTATTTACATTTGGGAATGTCCCCTTCTCAGCGATCCAGTTGTCTCTGACTTTGCACCGTATAACTCTATGTTAGCCTCTGGTAAGGTGTCATCGGTAAATGATGACAACTCAAGATCTCAAGCCAGCTACCAACGATCTTTTCTCGACAGCTCGCAGTGACATGTTGCCTGTAACCGCCGCTCAGATTTCAACTCTCGTCACCCGTCTACCTGTCAGAGACGTCGAACGATCCTATGAACATCTCGGAAATGCCAGAGCGCGGTCTTCTTGCCACTCTGTTGTACTGTGTTATCTCATGACGAGACGTTCAGTAGTCATTGCCCTACAACCCACTAGATGTGCGATCTGTCGGTATGATGCTCCCATGTTCCTGATGCCAACGATTCGACCTTTAAGTCCAGAACGTGACAATAAACTACACGTGCACTTCCGTTGGTCATGCTGCGATACGATCTCCACCTGAAATCTTCCACTGTCGTTAGCACACCCTAAAGTTGTGAATATTTACACCATCCTTCACTTGTTCTAATAATTTTTGTCTGTAATGAAAATAACGTAGCATGAGGATTAAATTGTAGTCCACATCTTCCACTGTCGTTAGCACACCCTAAAGTTGTGAATATTTACACCATCCTTCACTTGTTCTAATAATTTTTGTCTGTAATGAAAATAAAGTAGCATGAGTATTAAATTGTAGTCCACATGTACAAACAGCGTGGAAATAGGTAGAACTGCCAGTTTGGTCGCTTCGCAGGAGGTGTTCGTGGGGTTACACTTGCCATTTACGACAGTATATATGCAGGATGTCGTTTTATGTGAAGACAATGAACTATCTTCAAAAGTACACATCCGATCAAAATACGTATAATTCCAATCTGTTCGTCTCGGAAGGGGACATCCAACTGTACCACACTCGACTCCCCACCCGACCGCGTGTTTGAGCGCCCGGGGAAACTTTGAAATCCTCAATGAGAACCCCAGTTTTTTTTAAATTCCACATTAATATTCTATGGCAAAATCTACATATACTGGGTGAGTCACCTAACGTTACCGCTGGATGTATTTCGTAAACCACATTAAATACTGACGAACCGATTCCACAGACCGAACGTGAGGAGAGGGGCTAGTGTAATTGTTTAATAAAAACCATACAAAAATGCACGGAAGTATGTTTCTTTTTACACAAACCTACGTTTTTTTAAATGGAACCCCGTTAGTTTTGTTAGCGCATCTGAACATATAAACAAATACGTAATCAGTGCCGTTTGTTGCATTGTAAAATGTTAATTACATCCGGAGATATTGTAACCTAAAGTTGACGTTTGAGTACCACTCCTCCGCTGTTCGATCGTGTGTATCGGAGAGCACCAAATTACGTAGGGATCCAAAGGGAACGGTGATGGACCTTAGGTACAGAAGAGACTGGAACAGCACATTATGTCTACATGCTAACACATTTTTATTGGTCATTTTCACTGACGCACATGTAAATTACCATTAGGGGTGAGGTACACGTACACACGTGGTTTCCGTTTTCAATTACGGAGTGGAATAGAGTGTGTCCCGACATGTCAGGCCAATAGATGTTCAATGTGGTGGCCATCATTTGCTGCACAACATTGCAATCTCTGGAGTAATGAATGTCGTACACGCCGCAGTACATCTGGTGTAATGTCGCCGCAGGCTGCCACAATACGTTGCTTCATATCCTCCGGGGTTGTAGGCACATCACGGTACAAAAATGGTTCAAATGGCTCTGAGCACTATGGGACTTAACATCTTAGGTCAGCAGTCCCCTAGAACTTAGAACTACTTAAACCTAACTAACTTAAGGACATCACACAACACCCAGCCATCACGAGGCAGAGAAAATCCCTGACCCCGCTGGGAATCGAACCCGGGAACTCGGGCGTGGGAAGCGAGAACGCTACCGCACGACCACGAGATGCGGGCCATCACGGTACACATTCTCCTTTAACGTACCCCACAGAAAGAAGTCCACAGGTGTAAGATCAGGAGAACGGGCTGGCCAATTTATGCCTCCTCCACGTCCTATGAAACGCCTGTCGAACATCCTGTCAAGGGTCAGCCTAGTGTTAATTGCGGAATGTGCAGGTGCACCATCATGCTGATACCACAACGTCGACTCGTTTCCAGTGGGACATTTTCGAGCAACGTTGGCAGATCATTGTGTAGAAACACGATGTATGTTGCAGTGCTCTCCGATACACACGATCGAACAGCGGAGGAGTGGTACTCAAGCGTCAACTTTAGGTTACAATATCTCCGGATGTAATTAACATTTTACATTGCAACAAACGGCACTGATTAAGTATTTGTTTATATGTTTAGATGCGCTAACAAAACTAACGTGGTTCCATTTAAAAAAAACGTAGGTTTGTGTTAAAAATCATACTTCCGTGCATTTTTGTATGGTTTGTATTAAACAAATACACTAGCCCCTCTCCACACGTTCGGTCTGTGGAATCGGTTCGTCAGTATTTGATGTGGTTTACGAAATATATCCAGCGGTAACGTTAGGTGACTCACCCTGTACTTTGTTTGAAGCATTTTCTTCGTTTCGCCACATATGGCGCTGTAATCGGACGAGTGGAATAGGGTGCCCAATCGTAATTTACCATGTACTAGTCAATGGCACTTGAATATCCAATGGCACATTGGACCCAACTGCTTCCATACTGCGAGGTCACGACAGGTCAGTATTTAGCAACTTCTAATTGGAAACCCATCCGCAACGTTGTAGTCCTGACATATCGATAAGGAGACTACTCGACTCGCCACCGTGGCCGTGAAACGAACTACGACGTATCATAACAGGCAGTTCAATGCGACCCGGTCTCACGTATCGTGCGGACGTAGAACAGATAGCGGCTGTAAACATTACAATAACTGCACAGTGTTTATTGCCCGTACACCTGGCTATCATTTGGAGAACGGACGTGCAAGTGTACGATGGATGTTGCAACCAGAGGAGAAAAAATTGAAACGGTCCTGAATTACGGAGAATGTGGGAGAAGTGTTGAGGCTGCTGTTGCCTTGAATGCCGAGCGTACTCCAGAGAAAACTCGCTCTCGTTCGTTCTTTTACAAGGTTGTGAACGACTTTATGTCTGATGGCAGCGTACAGACCGGCAAAGGAAACGAAACAAACGTGTTACAGAAGTAGCTAATGAAATAGCTGTACTAGCGGCAGTGCACTACAACCCTAGGATAAGCTCTCGGAAATTACACCACGACTCTGGTATCTCACGTAGGTTGCATCGTCAGAATACTGCATCGTGGTAAGTACCATCCATATCACGTGTCACTGCATTAAGAACTTCACGGCGTCGGTTTCCATAGCCGGGTAGTTTTTTGTGAATGAGCAGTCAGCAAATACAAATGACACCTACATCTACAACACATCTACATCTACATCTACATCCATACTCCGGAAACCACCTGACGGTGTGTGGCGGAGGGTACTTTGAGTACCTCTATCGGTTCTCCCTTCTATTACAGTCTCGTATTGTTCATGGAAAGAAAGATTGTCGGTATGCCTCTGCGTGGGCTCTAATCTCTCTGATTTTATCCTCATGGTGACTTCGCGAAATATACGTAGGTGGGAGCAATATACTGTTTGACTCCTCGGTGAAGGTATGTTCTCGAAACTTCAACAAAAACCCGTACCGAGCTACTGAGCGTCTCTCCTGCAGAGTCTTCCACTGGAGTCTATCTATCATCTCCGTAATGCTTTCGCGATTACTAAATGATCGTGTAACGAAGCGCGCTGCTCTCCGTTGTATCTTCTCTATCTCTTCTATCAACCCTACCTGGTATGGATCACGCACTGGTGGGCAATATTCAAGCAGTGGGCGAACAAGTGTACTGTAACCTACTTCCTTTGTTTTCGGATTGCATTTCCTTAGGATTCTTCCAATGAATCTCAGTCTGGCATCTGCTTTACCGACGATCAACTTTATACGATCATTCCATTTTAAATCACTCGTAATGCGTACTCCCAGATAATTTATGGAATTAACTGCTTCCAGTTGCTGACCTGCTATACTGTAGCTAAAGGATAAAGGATCTTTCTTTCTATGTATTCGCAGCACATTACACTTATCTACATTGAGACTCAATTGCCATTCCCTGCACCATGCGTCAATTCGTTGCAGATCCTCCTGCATTTCAATACAATTTTCCATTGTTACAACCTCTCGATATACCACAGCATCATCCGCAAAAAGCCTCAGTGAACTTCCGATGTTATCCACAAGGTCATTTATGTATATTGTGAATAGCAACTGTCCTACGACACTCCCCTCCGGCACACCTGAAATCGCTCTTACTTCGGAAGACTTCTCTCCATTGAGAATGACATGCTGCGTTCTGTTATCTAGGAACTCTTCAATCCAATCACACAATTGGTCTGATAGTCCATATGGTCTTACTTTGTTCATTAAACGACTGTGGGGAACTGTATCGAACGCGTTGCGGAAGTCAAGAAACACGGCATCTACATGGGAACCCGTGTCTATGGCCCTCTGGGTCTCGTGGATGAATAGCGCGAGCTGGGTTTCACACGATCGTCTTTTTCAAAACCCATGCTGATTCCTACAGAGTAGATTTCTAGTCTCCAGAAAAGTCATTATACTCGAACGTAATACGTGTTCCAAAATTCTACAACTGATCGACGTTAGAGATATAGGTCTATAGTTCTGCACATCTGGTCGACGTCCCTTCTTGGAAACGGGGATGACCTGTGCCCTTTTCCAATCCTATGGAATGCTACCCTCTTCTAGACACCTATGGTACACCGCTGCAAGAAGGGGGGCCAGTTCCTTCGCGTAATCTGTGTAAAATCGAACTGGTATCCCATCAGGTCCAGCGGCGTTTTCTTTTTTCAGCGATTTTGATTGTTTCTCTATCCCTCCGTCATCTATTTTGATATCTACCATTTTGTCATCTGTGCGACAATCTAGAGAAGGAACTACAGCGCAGTCATCCTCTGTGAAACAGCTTTGGAAAAAGACATTTAGTATTTCGGCCTTTAGTCTGTCATCATCTGTTTCAGTACCATTTTGGTCACAGAGTGTCTGGACATTTTGTTTTGATCCACCTACCGCTTTGACATAAGACCAAAATTTCTTAGGATTTTCTAACAAGTCAGTACATATAACTTTACTTTCGAATTCATGGAACGCCTCTCGCATAGCCCTCCTCACACTACATTTCGCTTCGCGTAATTTTTGTTTTTCTGCAAGGCTTTGGCTATATTTATGTTTGCTGTGAAGTTCCCTTTGCCTTCCGCAGCAGTTTTCTAACTCGGTTGTTGTACCACGGTGGCTCTTTTCCATCTCTTTCGATCTTGCTTGGCACATACTCATCTAATGCATATTGTACGATGGTTTTGAACTTTCCCCACTGATCCTCAAAACTATCTGTACTTGAGATAAAACTTTTGGTTTGACCCGTCAAGTACTCTGAAATCTGCTTTTTGACACTTTTTCTAAACAGAAAAATCTTCCTACCATTTTCACCAATTCTATTTACGACTGAAATCATCGATGCAGTAACCGCTTTATAATCGCTGATTCCCTGTTATGCGTTAACTGCTTCAAATAGTTCGGGTCTGTTTGTCGTGTTAATCGGCATAACATGCATTACTGGATTGTAGGCAATCCCCAATGGTTAACGGAAGCTGACCATCAATGACCTTGGTTGGTTAACGTGTGCTGTGGTATCGTTGGAAACAAACTCATTGGGCCGTATTTTATCGACGGACAGTTGAATGGACGCAAATATCGAACGTTTTCGGAACAGGAACTACCGGTAGCACTGCATGTTATTGCCATGGTTGTTCTACAACGTTAACCATGAAGGCTGTCCAGCGCATTAAGCAACTGAAGCACAGGAGGTATTAGACCGTGTTTACACTGGTCGGTGGATCAGCAGTGGCGGGCCTATTAACTGTCCCGCTAGGTCGCCGGATTTGACGTCGCCGCATTCGGCGTCGCCGGATTTGTATGTGTGGGGTCATTTAGAGGATAATGTGTACCAGCAAGTGCTAACAGACCGTGAAGACATCGGCGACTGCATCAGAAACACCTGTACTGACATTCGCGCAGGTGTAGGGTCATTCGAAAAGCGGATCACTATTTGTATTGAAGTTGGCAGCACTACTTTTGAACGTTTAATTCTAATTAGAAAAGCAGAGCAGCAGTCGCTTCGAGCCACGTGCACAGCGGCTAATCGAGTAGTCCCCTGTTCGATATGTAGGAGGAGTACAACGTTGCGAATGGCGTTTCCAACTAGAAGTTATGAAATACTGGCCTGTCCTACCTTCGCAGCATAGAGGCAGGGTCGGAAGTGCCATTGGGTAATCGATGGCCAGTGAGTAGCATGTCTTAAATTATGGCAGTGTACCCATTTCTATTCCCCCTATTACAGTGCGCTCTGAGGCGAAACGAATAAAGTGCTTGAGAAGAAAATGTATGTAGATAATGCATTAGAATCGTAATCTACAACAAAAAACGGTGCTGCCATTTAAGATTTTAAAGTAGTTCCCCACTACCAAAACTCGGGCTGGGGTAGGGTGTCGAGTGTGGTATCATTGGCTGTCCCTGTCTGAGACAAACAAATTGAAATTATACCCTCTTTATATACGAAGTGTAATTCTTTAGATATTTCAACGCCTTCTGTTAAAAATAAAATTATCAGTTCACATTCTATGGTAAGTGATAACAGACTGGCTTCATTGATGTTCTGAGTGGCGTCAGAGTCTTCTATTATCTGCTATATCCATTTCCTATCTTGTTTTTAAATAGCAATTCCGTCGAAATTACGTAATAAAGGTGCAATATGTACTGCTAACTCCTGTAAGAAAGGCTGTAGCCTTTCGCCCCTACTCTTCAATCTGTACATCGAGGAAGCAATCATGGAAATAAAAGAAAGGTTCAGGAGTGGAATTCAAATACAAGGTGAAAGGATATCAATGATACGATTCGCTGATGACATTGCTATCCTGAGTGAAAGTGAAGAATGATCTGCTGAACGGAATGAACAGCCTAATGAGTACACAGTACGGTTTGAGAGTAAATCGGAGAAACACGAAGGTAATGAGAAGTAGTAGAAATGAGAACAGCGAGAAACTTAACATCAAGATTGATGGTCATGAAGTCAATGAAGTTAAGGAATTCTGCTACCTACGCAGTAAAATAACCAATGACGGACGGAGCAAGGAGGACATCGAAAGCAGACTCGCAATGGTAAAAAAGGCATTTCTGGCCAACAGAAGTCTACTAATATCAAATACCGGCCTTAATTTGAGGAAGAAATTTCTGAGGATATACGACTGGAGTACAGCATTGTATGGTAGTGAAACATGGACTGTGGGAAAACCGGAACAGAAGAGAATCGAAGCATTTGAGATGTGGTGCTATAGACGAATGTTGAAAATTAGGTGGACTGATAAGGTAAGGAATGAGGAGGTTCTTCGCAGAATCTGAGAGGAAAGGAATATGTGGAAAACACTGATAAGGAGAAGGAACAGGATGATAGGACATCTGCTAAGACATGAGGGAATGACTTCCATGGTACTAGAGGCAGCTGTAGAGGGCAAAAACTGTAGAGGAAGACAGAGATTGCAATACGTCAAGCAAATAATTGAGGACGTAGGTTGCAAGTGCTACTCTGAGATGAAGAGGTTAGCACAGGAAAGGAATTCGTGGCGGGCCGCATCAAACCAGTCAGTAGTCTGATGACAAAAAAAAAAACTCCTGTGCTGTTTACCATTACCGGTGTAGACAACCATTTTTGTTGCTCTCAATGTAGACAGGTTCCGAGAAATACGTTATTCTAGTAAATATTTCTTACTCATCCTCATTCTACGCCGCATTTCGTTTCCAAATAACAGTCACTTTTAGTAATTTTAGTGTATTCTACTGTGCAAGATTACTGTCATGGAAGTGAGCTGAAGACCCTTGCACATCACTTAAATCCTCCAAATCCATTATATGTAAATTCAACATGGAATTAGAGAAGATACTTCTCCACATGACTGTAATGGGCGACTGAATGTCACCTGGAGGTTGTCATCATCTGCTACCACACCCAGCTGCGTCTACTGTGCCTACCATTACACATATATACTGCTTTGTACCTGATGGTTCAAATGGCTCTGAACACTATGGGACTTAACATCTATGGTCATCAGTCCCTTAGAACTTAGAACTACTTAAACCTAACTAACCTAAGGATATCACACAACACCCAGTCATCACGTGGCAGAGATAATACTTGACCCCGCCGGGAATCGAACCCGGGAACCCGGGCGTGCGAAGCGAGAACGCTACCGCACGACCACGAGCTGCGGACTCTTTGCTTTGTACCTGATGCTCTTGCTTTCGAATCAAAGACTCCCCACGTAGACGTTGCGGTCTGGCTCCATTTCTCTGCTGCAACAAAGACAGTGGACTGATAGTTAGATACTGCAAGATTTACTGCTGTAATCTAAAGCAAACCATGTCACAATAGCTCTACCTAATACCAAAGTGTTGTAACATCATACTGACTCGAAAATTTCGAAGAACAATTAAGTTGCACATGAATACGCATCTGCAGCCTATATATTTGTACCCCATTAGTACTACTCTGAAAACCATTCCCATTGAATGACCTCATTAACTCAAGAGCGGCCAAGATTTCGGCTCACAGGCTGTGCCAGAGTACAGGCTGTGCCACAGCGCTTACACTCCATTCACAACCGAGCGAAGTGGTGCAGTGGTTAGCAAAATTGACTAGAGATGGGCAAAACTGTTCTTTTCAGAGATTGGATCAGAACTGTTCACTCCCTGAAATGAATTAGCTCTTTTTCATGACTCACCACTCATTTACAATATAAAATAAATGGAAGGCACATTGCCCTTTAAACTTGGTTTATTCCAGTACTATACCTGTATTTTGATCTTATTTGATCCTATTTTGAAGTAACACAGATAATGAGTAAGAATTTTGTATTGTTTATTGAAATTTCCACGATATGACAAAGTTTTTCATTATTGATTTATTTTGCACTATCGTGGTTTTTTGGGTGATCGGAAAATGTTTTAACTTGAGATTTACATTAACAATATATTTGGCTATAATGTATTAAAATTGCATTAACCTCATACAAATACATCGCAAGCCATATATTTTTAAAGTGAACGTTTCCTTTCGAAGACGCCCAAAATTGCAAAATCCGTACCAGAATAAGAAAAAAAATATAAATTTGACTGTAAAACGAAAGTGCTGCATATAGCCTAACGCAGAATAAAACAAGGAAAATATTGGTGTATCACATTTTGCGATACGTTTATCGGTTTGCTCGTAATTAAAGCGTAAATTCGAGTGTCTATAATAAAAATCCTATAGTAAGAGGAGTCATCAGGAACCTAATCTAATCAGTTTAAACAAATAAAAATAAAATAAAAACAATTGATGTATACATAACATAATAATGTAATATACATAGCGGCATTACTACGAAGAACAATATCCAGTGGGGACGAACTCCGATGCAGAGGCGCTGAGTCGAGCAGGTCGAGCCGCGAGCTGTATTACTGCGTGAGCTGAGACCGCAGAGACCGCAGTGACACCTGAGTCGCTTTGCTCGACGCTCTGGCTAGAGCCGAGACGGTGGGGCGAGCGTTGAGCGGGCGAGTTCCGAGGGAGGGGGTAGTGGTGAACTCATCCGCTCCGAGACAAATAGTTCGTTCCCTTGCGAGCGGGTTTTTGCAAGTGGTTCCTATGTTATCCGCTAGGTGGCTCTTTGTCCTGTTGCTCGCATCAACTGCCCAGAGGGCAGGACGTGCGACTGAAACGATCGCCGACAGAGTGCGATGCGAAGTTACGCTGCGCCAGACACTGCGCGGCAGACGACGCACAGAGACGCCACGGCATATGTGAAATACAAAATCCAATGGGGCACTGCACAATGCAGGCAGCCAAGGTAGAAGCAGGGCAGAGGCTGGCGCTGGCTGTGTTGTGTGGCGTGCAGTGTGCTCTGACCAGCAGAGGCGCTGCTGATATGCTCCATCTCTCTCTCTCTCTCTCTCTCTCTCTCTCTGCCGTGGGAAACGTTTGGAGCTACCGTTCTTTTTTTCTGAATCACTGATTGTTCACTCCTTTGAAAGATTGAACTCTATGAATTAGTTCAAGAGCGGATCCCCCATCTCTAAAATTGACTCGTATTCATGAGGACGACGGTTCAAACACGCGTCCGGCCATCCTGATTCAGGTTCTCCGCGATTTCCCTAAATAGCTTCAGGCAAAATGCCCTGGTGGTGCCTTTGAGCGGGCACTGCCGACTTCCTTCCCCGTCCTTCCCTAATCCAATGGGACCGATGACGTCGCTGTTTGGTCCCGTCCCGCATATCAACGAACTAACCACCTCGCTACACGTTTCCCCTACCTACACGCTACGCACTCTGAGCGCGAGAAGAGGAGAAGGTGGGGAAAACTGTGAATGCCCCGCGTTTAAATGGCAGTGCAGTCGCATTGCATACGACTTGATTTTATATTTCACATTCCTTTTCGGTTTTATTTAATTATTTTTGGAGAGCTGAAAACGTAATATAATTTGCGTCTAGTACAAACTGTTGGCATATGGACAGGCTCAGAGAATTTTGCAGAGCCTTATTTAATTTCACAATCGAAAAAAAAGATCTTTCTCACAAATATGTGTATCGAAATATCGTAGCACATTTGCAATCTCGTTATGTAGACTTGGAAACTTTACCTAAAGAAAGCAATGTAGACGTCCTGGACATTTTTAACATAAAAATATTTGCCATTAAAACTGAAACAGCCTTGCAGATCAAACAGTTATATCAGCACGAGCGCAGAGGCGATTTCAATAGAAACACCAAGGGTCTCCAAAACAGCTCTCAAACAGATTTAAGATTGACAGAGTGCACACAACCTTAATAAAAATATCCTTGTAATCCTTTCAAGGCCACAATAAATTCTTCAGACCTCTCGTTTTCTTTAAGGTCAGCGGGCTTAGGAAATCGGGCTGTGCGGCGGGGCGGTGTCATTCGGTCGTTCTTTCGTCTCCTTACTCTCTCTCAGTCACTTTCATCGAACAGTTCACCTACCTCTATATTTCTTCCTTTCGAAGTCTCTTCACTCTGCAGTAGTAGATACACACTAGTCAGTGTAAAGCAGCGTTGATGAAACCACTGTCTAACACATACCACACAGAGGCCGCGTAACTCAAGTTGCAAATCAGTTCCTGTAAGTTCATTTTCACAAATTTCGGGTGGTAGGGGAATGCAGTTTAATTGCAGTAAGCATTTCAGAATTGTATTAACGTCCTTTTATTCATAAGGAAGCACATGGAATGGATATCAAGTCCATATTTAATGAGGCAAATGCTCTATCATTGCCGGCCAGAGTGGCCGAGCGGTTCTAGGCGCTACAGTCTGGAACCGCGCGACCGCTGCAGTCGCAGGTTCGAATCCTGCATCGGGCATGGATGTGTGTGATGTCCTTCGGTTAGTTAGGTTTAGGTAGTTCTAAGTTCTAGGGGACTGATGACCACAGCAGTTAAGTCCCATAGTGCTCAGAGCCATTTGAACCATTTTAGCTCTATCATTCCAAGTTCACTGTCTATACAATTCATTTAATACGAAACAACAGCTAGAATTTCAGCAAGTCCGAGCCGATTAATTTTGCGATCTAACAGTCACTGACCCACCACCATTAGCGAGTTGATCACTCGGTGGTTTCAGTGGTCTTCTATGTCAGAAGTGCTCGCCAACGTATTCCATCAAGAACATGGAATGTGCGTCGCGGAATTGTCTCTACGTCCAAAAGATCACACGCTTATAAGACTTCAACTATTAATTCCGAAACATCACTCTTTCCTCAAAATATTCGTAACTTAAACCGCTTTAGTCACGACACGTTCTATCTGAAATGATCTCACTATCTCTTCTTTTTAGATACTATTCTCGCAGAGACATCTAGCATGGTGTTACTCAGAAGTAGGCTAGCGATCGACTATCTCGATGCTCCTCTCCTATCTGCACGCGGGAACCGCTTAATGCTGGTTGGCTATTGATCTGAATGACCAATCAGAATGCTCCTTCCAGATCATTCGCGTGGCAAAACTTACCTTAGCTAACCACTAATCAGATAGTCATTTACGTCATTACAATTTCAATTTCTAATGTATTGTTTAATAAAATAGAACGAAATGCAAAATATTTTTTTAATTAAAATAGAAACAGAAACGTCCCCTTAGAACAATTATACATGACTGTGCTTAAGCTGACACACAATATTTTTAGCGCAACGCAAACTGACTTTCAAAAATCCCTACAAAGGAATGGCCCTGACTAACACTAACCTATAGCTTTCACAAATCACTTACCTCACAAAAATCTTCGTTACTCAAGCTACAGCAATACAGCGAGCGCCACTACTGCCAGCTAAATAACAGATTCAAACCACGGAAGGCACTAACTACTGATAGGCATAGTTAGCAAATGAAAGATTTTAATAGAGAACAAACAATGTATTTACCTTAATAGTCATGATATATATATATATATCAGTTCATGACATCCATTCTGTACTCAAAAGTCCGCCATCTCATTTCCCTCATCCACCACTGCTGGCGGCTCACCTCCAACTACGCAACGCTACGCGCTGTTAACATCCAGCTGCCCCTCTACAATGGCAGACAACAATGCAAAGCCACAGACTGCACACAGCACAGCCAGTGATTTTCGTACAGAGCGCTACGTAACGTTGCCAATAAGAAAATATAAACAGCCTACTTACATAAAGAAAACATAAACAGCCTACTTACAAAACTACTTCAGCTTCAGACTCTTATCCTGACTGCTCTCTTACAAAAGCAAGCACACATGGACATATGTCATCAGCATCGTGGTTGCAACACAATTTTCCCACAGTTCAATTTTATAAGGTTTTACATTAAATGACATTACGTTTTAATGTATGTCCCGCATAAACTTATTCACAAAACAAATAATAACTAAATTCTAATTCTGAATGATTTTTTATACTACGTAATGTAGAGTAATTAAAGTTTTGAAAATAAAATTACAGTTAAGTAATTTTGTACACTGAGAACTTTGTTATAGCTTCTATTGATAACAAAGACCAATCTGTTCTTTTTTGTAACTGAGTTTTAAAATATAAGTGTCGATTTTAGGACATTTAGGTAATTTTCTCAATCTCCGTAAATGTAATAGGTAAAAATTTGAAATTTTGACAGGATCCCTTCTTTAATAACGAAAGATTGTGTACTAAGGCTGAACAAAGTCGGATGATAATTACTATAGTTTATTTAGATTCGTAGGGAGTACGAGTTTTTGCACCGACTGAATGTTACTTGGGACCGTTCTCAGGGATGGTTGCGTCAGCTGCGCTGTGAGTCAGAGTGAAGAAAAAACGCGGCCATTCTGAAACTACTGTGCAACACGGCTGCGTGCCTTACATAATCGAATGTTATCTCGTAATAACTTGCAACATTACAACTGTCTTTCTCACAATGTGTCCCTTCTACAACGCGATTTTGTTTTAAAATGCATCGCCATCAGATAAGAAGGAAATTTTCTTTCAGTGCCTTACGGTTAACAGTGTAGAGTTCAGTATACTGAAAATGCGATGTTAGAAATCCATTCCAGAGGTTCTAATTTTCATTCCCGCATCCCCTTTTCCTTTATAAATTCAACAGTAGTGAGTTGTAATTGGAAAAAATTTTCCAGTCATGCTTGTATTCATAGCTGTTGCAAATGATATGGAATAATGTGTGCAACATCAGAAATTTTATTGTAGTAGAATTAAGTCGGGTGTTGAGGGTATTAGATTAGGAAATGAGACACTTAAAGTAGTAAAGGAGTTTTGCTATTTGGGGAGCAAAATAACTGATGATGGTCGAAGTAGATAGGATATAAAATGTAGACTGGCAATGGCAAGGAAAGCGTTTCTGAAGAAGAGAAATTTGTTAACATCGAGTATAGATTTAAATGTCAGGAAGTCATTTCTGAAAGTATTTGTATGGAGTGTAGCCATGTATGGAAGTGAAACATGGACGGTAAATAGTTTGGACAAGAAGAGAATAGAAGCTTTCGAAATGTGGTGCTACAGAAGAATGCTGAAGATTATATGGATAGATCACATAACTAAAGAGGTGGTATTGAATAGATTTGGGGAGGAGTTTGTGGCACAACTTGACTAGAAGAAGGGATCGGTTGGTAGGACATGTTCTGAGGCATCAAGGGATCACCAATTTAGTATTGGAGGGCAGCATGGATGGTAAAAATCGTAGGGGGAGACCAAGAGATGAATACACTAAGCAGATTCAGAAGGATGTAGGTTGCAGTAGGTACTGGGAGATGAAGAAGCTTGCACAGGATAGAGTAGCATGGAGAGCTGCATCAAACCAGTCTCAGGACTGAAGACCACAACAACAACAACAACAACCACCAATTTCTTCACGTTCTCCATGCCTGCAAATTTACCACGAAGTATTTCATGATGTACAGAAGAACGAACACCATCTGTCGACCGTTGTAATTATTTGCTCTTTGATCATTAACTAAATCTTTAAATTCTTTCTGTACGGCACTGTGATGTCGTTTCATCTCAAATAAGCAGTACCCGTCAGTTACGCGGACAGTAATTCTCGTTGTAAGGTAGATCTCTAGAGTTGCTCATTTCGTGCAAACAGCCACTGAACCTGTAATGGTTCTTCACACCACGAACAGATACCGAAAGGTAAACAGCGTTGACACCACATCCCTCTTAACCCAGAGAATTCTGCCGACCGAAAAATGATAAATTAAATGTCGTTCTGTTCCAGGTACTTCCGAGAAGGACCGAGCTAAGCCGAGAGGCAGGCTGGCCCTTGGACGGTCCGCCGCCCACACATGCTGCTCGGTGAGGTTTGGCACCTCACAGTGATGGGACTTGCTTTAACTGTGGTAAGACGATTAATCTGCAGTGTAGCACCTCTGTACCCCTGCTCTGCTATTTCCAGTCTCTCAAAAAATGGTTCAAATGGCTCTGAGCACTATGGGAGTTAACATCTGAGGTCATCAGTCCCCTAGACTTGTTATAATGTATTAATGTAAGAATAATAGAATGCTGAATGATGAATGCATGCAGCTTGCCGCTAACTTTGTGTAATGTCTTGTCTGTATAGACGTGTATCTGTTGCCTTTAAGATCCCTTCACTTTCACACATAAATCTATACAGTAAAGTAAGGGCCTCCCGTTTTGTCTTTAGGCTGATCCGTGATAAGACAGGCGAAAAATTAGACTAATGGAGGATTATTAGTATTTTCTCTAATTTTCATTCGCTCTCTCTCTCTCTCCTTTATCTATGTACAGTTTTTGATATAATATTTCATTACGTGAAATCAGCCAAATAGAATCTCTGGTGCAGCCCTTCGTCTTAGTATTCAGCGGCTGGCTTGCTGTAAGAGATCTTTACATTTATTATTATTGTTAAGCGCTGCATTCAGTTGGGAAAATCAATCGTTTGAACAATTAGTTCCTTTTACGAAAGATTTCGAATTCCAGATGTGTACGAAGCCTTTTTGGACGATTTAACAAAGACTCGGTGATTGCAGGCTCCCTTTGACACAGCTGAAACTTCCCCACTAATTACAGGGCCAACGCGATCATCAATGACTCAGACAAAGAACTCATTCGTTCATTCACTCCAGAATAAAAGGGGTCACAAACCTTATTTATGAAGGAAATTGTATATTCAATCCATCTCCATTACATGTCCAGATCTCTGTTGGTTCCAAGTGTAAGTAGGCTGTTCATATTTTCTTCTTGGCAACGTTACGTATGAAAATCTCTGGCTGTGCTGTGTGCAGTCTGTGGCTAATTTGCATTGTTGTCTGCCATTGTAGTGTTGGGCAGCGGCAGCTGGATGTGAACAGCGCGTAGCGTTGCGCAGTTGGAGGTGAGCCGCCAGCAGTGGTGGATGTGGGGAGAGAGATGGCGGAGTTTTGTAATTTGTCATGAACTGCTATATATATTATGACTATTAAGGTAAATACATTGTTTGTTCTCTATTAATATCTTTCATTTGCTAACTATCCCTATCAGTAGTTAGTGCCTTATGTAGTTTGAATCTTTTATTTAGCTGGCAATAGTGGCGCTCGCTGTATTGCAGTAGTTCGAGTAATGAAGATTTTTGTGAGGTAAGTTATTTGTGAAAGGTATAGTTTAATGTTAGTCAGGGCCATTCTTTTGTAGGGATTTTTGAAAGTCAGATTGCGTTGCGCTAAATAATATTGTGTGTCAGTTTAAGCACAGTCTTGTATAATTGTTCCTAAGGGGACGTTTCATATGTCGACCCTTAGCCGAGGATACCTCACTGGAATCTTCTGATTTTTTTCTTGTAGTTTGTGTAATTAGTGTAGCTTTTGTTTATTGCTAGCGCGTAATTATAGAGAGATTTTCCTTGGTAGTTGTGGGTTTCATTGTTGCACAGTAAAACAGTTGTGGCATGCATGTAGATTTGCACCAAGTATTTCGCAGCTGCGCTTGCAATTAACTAGATATTATTTTCAGTTCTATGTTAATGTGTTCTCTTATTTTTGCTCTTCAAATTGTGCTTTTCTGTGTTGTCGAGTGAAATATTGTGACAATAATGGCGTGTGAAAAACGTAATACTAGGCTCCAAAGTAAACTGAGAAATGACAGTGAAGACGAAAGCAGTGTGTTAGCGCCACCGAGTAATGAATTAACTTATGTTCAAAGTAGTAATTTGGTAATTGTGCATAGGGAAATGGAGCGGGCGGCAAATAATGGTGTAGACAGTGAAACAGGTTGTGAACAGGGAAGCATTATCGATCGATCGGTCGGCAACATCTCGCCTCAGGAATCCGAAATGACAGGACACAATTTTACAAATACTGTAGATTCAGGTTTTGCGTCCTCACCGTTTTCTCAAATAAGTCAAGACACATTTTCAGCTTGTCAAAAAGTGAATGTTGCCGGTGCAAATGCACTGCCGAAATTCGTAGAGGAACAGATTCCAGACACTAATGCATTGTTATTACAACTAATGCAACAAATGGAACAAAATCAGAGACAAACACAGCAAAAGCTTCAAACGTTAGACACAATGGAACAACACCAGAGACAAACACAGCAACAGTTAGAGACAATGGAACAAAATCTTCGGAAGTTAGACACCACACTAGAACAAACACGTGAAGATTTAACTACTGAGTTACATAACATTGAATCGAAATGTCAAAAAGTCTGTAATGACGTAAAAACACAAATTTGTGAGCATTTCCAACCTATTTTTTCGCGTCATGAAAATGCATTACAGAATCACGAAGCAGCCATAAAAGAACTGCAAACTATTGTTCATGAAAATCATGAGACCTTGCAAGCTAAAATGGACTCAGTTGCATCTACCGATTCGGTTACGCAACTTGCAAAAACTCAGGAAAACTTAAAGGACACAGTAGATACTCTGAAAATTGGTTCAGAAAGACACATGGAGGAAATTAGTTCATTATCAGAGAAAGTAGCCGAACTTTCGGATCACGTCACTAACTTATCTACCAAGGTAGATGATAATCTGAATGACACAAAACCGGTAGTCTTTAATGACACAGAAGAGTGCGAACAAATTAGGAAACTGAAACAAAATCTGAATCAAATTAATACGCAACACCAAAGAGAAATCCGGGAAGTACAAGATCAGCTGACACAGGTAATACAAGAATTACGTATTTCAGAGGACACTCGCGCTCCAATACGGGAAGAGGGACATAGAAATACGGAACAGCCACAAAATAATAACACAGGCATTTCGGAAGTTATGAAAGAAATTGGCAATGTGCACCGAATTTTGAGATTGAACCGCCGACACGACGTAACAATGACCGACATGCTACTCGCCGACACGATGATTTTGACTATAAGCTGTTCATTACTACACGTAAATTCAAAACTCTTAAGAATCCTGCCAACGACATTCATCCACAAGCGTGGCTCCATCAATTCTCTCATTGTTTCCCTCCTAACTGGTCATTGGAGCACACGTTAGAATTTATGTGTGGCTACTAAGAGAATGAACCAGCTGTAAGAATGCGATCGGTCATTCAAGATTGCCACAGTGAAGGAGAATTTTACCATGCCTTCCTCTCAGCATATTGGTCTCAAGCGACACAAGACCGAGTAAAACATGGCATCATAATGATGAAACATTTCGAACAATCTGAATTTTCCAGTCTTGTGAAATATTTTGAAGACATGTTGCACAAGAATCAGTACCTGTCAAACCCATATAGCCCCTCAGAACTCATCCGCATTTGCTTAATGAAATTGCCTGAACATTTAAGAAATATTATTTTGGCAGGGCGTTGCAAAGACGACATTGAAGCTTTTCAGGGACTCTTACAAGAATTAGAAATTGACACAGACAGTCGTGGGATGCAAAAACAGGAAAACAATCACTACAGGTCACATCCGTCACAATTCCGTGACGACAGAAACAACAACTGGAAACGACAATTCTATTCTTACAACGTAAGTCGTGAGCAAAAGAGAGACCACCCGTATGACAACCACTGGCAGAGTAATAGTTACAGAGATAGATCGCATTTCCGTAGTAATGAATATGACAGACACTCATAGAAACGGACAATTTGGCAACCAGCACAATTATTATCACGGGAGACAGAATAACTTCAGATGCAACGGTCCAGCGCGCAGTTACGATTCAGGGAGAAATTCTCCACCACGTGACCGACAGGAAAGAAAGTATGGAATCTACCGACATGACGACAGACGATATGATCATAACGACAGACCTGAACTGCATCAGAACTGGCGGGATTTAAACAGAGCAGAGCCCTCTCGGCAAGGCGAATTTGTGGAAGTTAGGCCTCCTAATCCCAGTAACGACGCGCGCCAACAAAGAAACAGACAATGACTCACACCGCAGACAGCTGCGTGCGCCGGCTGGCTCAGAGAAAAATAACACAGACGCTAACCTTGAGAAAAATTCCAGTATCCTTTACTGACGTATACCACATGATAATTCCGTTCAAGTTGTAACTCTGAGTACTAGGAAGAGTAAAGGACTGCACCATGTTTCTCATGTACAACCGTTTATTGAAAGATAATCTGCTTTTTAACTTTGTCTTTGCCATAAAACTTTTCACTTCACGTTACTAGTATGCTTTAGAAACTGTTACCATGCAACAATGTTTAAAGTTAAATATCCAGTCAAGAACCAAGAGAACTTACTTAAACAGAAATTACGAATGCATTGTTATAGTGAACAGACGTCACAGTGTTATTGTGTGTGTACATTCTTGCTTGTTAGTTGCACGATTACGTAACGACTATCAGGCTTACATACTTAGAACATATACTGCCAATGAGATTTTAGTGCAACATTTTGGTTTACTTGAAAATACATTCTGAATTAAAGTACTTTCTGAGAGATACCAGATGACACAGTGGTTAGTTTATGTGACAGGTACACGATTATATCACGACGTTACTAATGAGTGACAATTTACAATGTTGCTTTTGCAGTGTTTCTGTTTTATATCTGCACAGTTCTTCTGAATTCTTCTGGAAAGTAAAACATGTTTTAGTAGTAACTTTTGTGGTACAGCTACAATGAGACAGCCTTTTCCGTAGCACAACAATACGTTACAGCACAGTAATTTCTTCATCTGAACAGTAAGCGTAATAACTAAGATATCTATACGCAAAGCATTTCACTTTTGTTTATCATTGGCTTCTGCAGAACTTAGCTTTTGGAGGACGATAACTAAGACACTTCTACAGAGATTATCTTACAGCAGGATGCACATTTAGCGCTACAGGACACGTATTTGAGTGATTAATATTGTACTTAAAACATTTATTTTTAAAGATTTTTGAATTACAAAGAAAATTTTTCGTGATACATTTCATTCCATTGCTGTAATCTGTAACACCTGAGGGTATAATTACAATAATCCTCAGGGGGGTACACACCTACTTTGTTTACCATGTGTTTGGCAAGCACAAGGAGCCCTAGCTAATATGGTATTTGCTTATACAACTTTACACATCGGTACCATATTTCTCTAACACAAATTACACAGCTATCTGATCATTTAACTGCGAGAGACAAACTTTTTTATTATGTCAGTGACAGATGTTTACGTGATTACACCGTTGTATAACTTCACACTTACGAAATTGTATTTTGTCTGTACTTTGTAAACTGTTCATATTTTTTCGGACCCTTTGTGATATTATGAGAGCTTTGAATGATATATTTGGTATGGGATCACGATTTTTAAAATACGTTTGAGGCAGATGACACTTTTGACATGAGCAGAGAATTGTTTTAGGTTTTGAAATTATTGGAGGAAGCTACGACGATTTTGAGAATTGACTGAGATGTTATGATATTTTTACGACGACGATGTGTATTATGCTGTAAGTTTTTGCTTCTACACATTTGCAATGCAAATTCTTGACCTGTGAAATATTTTTATATGAGACTGTCACTGTAGTGGAAACTGCTGTCGTAAATATTTCCGTAAGAAAGTTGAGTGACCACCTGCACGTAATGTGTTTTGGGCGCCCAGCTGAGAGGTAGTCATCTGACAAAAGAAAGCCATTAGGTGAAAAAAAAGGGAGGCCATTATCTTCGCCATTGCCATTCCTTTAGAGAAAACATTGCAAATGCAACACCCTCATTACTTGGAAGGATACTTACATCTGCACACCTGATTATGACAAGCGTCTTTCTATGAGAGTTGAGAGAATTTCTACTAACTTATGAAATGTCACATGACTACTGAATGATATTTTTATGTTTTGGTTTGCGTAAATGCTTATTTCATTTAATATCTGGTTTCCAGCTGTGTTGCAGCATTAGTTTTATAAAATAAACTTCGATGCATTTGCTAATGTGAACACTTTCTGTCAACAGATCTATTAAATAATTGTTTTATGACCCACATTCTTCGACAAAGGAGCTCTTGGAATGGAAAGAAAAATAAGAAGGGACTAATAACAGTAACTGCATACATAATTTTCTTTTCAACTACTTGGTAATATTTTTCGTAGAATAAGTTGTGGTGCACCACTTTAATTACATAGACATTAAGATGTGAATATGCATTTCCCTTGTCTGCATTGTTGTCTTTAGTGTAATGTTTTTTCTTGCTTGAGCTATGTCATGTTTAGATATAAGTTGCTGCTGCTCTTTGCCAGGCATAGTGTTACTGAATTTGACGTTGTATTACGCTGTTAAGCCAGTTTTACTACTAATTTATTTTTCTTGTTTCCTGCACAGTGCCTTATATTAGTTGTAGTATTGCAATTGCTTTGCCTATTTAAAATTTTTGTCCTTGATGTTTGTGTTAATTGTTTTGTGCTGCTGCATTGCCTCGTCCTTTAGTTTAGCATCAGAGCTCAGTAGATTTAAGTTAGCTTAAGAGGGGGTAGACTATATAAGAAACTAACTATGATGAATTGGACGAAATGCATTAAGAAGCTATAAGAAAATAGTTTGGCCAAAAAAGTAGTGCACAGTGGAGAAAAATTATTTTTGAAAGAGGATGTGAACAGAATACAGAAAGCATGCTCAGATAGGATGTTTTTTTGGCTGGAGCAAATGTTGAAATAAGAGGGACGATATATGGAATGAAGTTTTGGGTTGGACTGCAGTACCAAATGTTACACTGAAAACAAACCCTGTCCTTTCCTTTTGTGTTATCCCACTATGTGTTTGTGTACCTTTGTGTATTTGTTTTCTTCCTGTCTTTGTGTAGTTTCATAGAATTTTTTCTTCTTTTAATATTAAGCTACATTCACTATGATGAGGAATACTGTTATCCTCAAATATAATTGGCATTAATAATATATTATTTACTTTGTAAATATGCTTACACATTATTTATTCTGTTTTGTTTTAATGCTCATGTGTGAGGTTGATGTTTCAATAATTATTCTGATCTTTTATGTATGTACTCATGTCATAATTCCTGTAACACTGATGTATATGTCTATTTCTATTCTTTTGTAAAGCCTGTATTACTACAAATGTTATCTGTATTGTTATGTTCTTTAATGATGTATTTTGTACCTTTGTTATTGTATTTTTATGTTACAAAATTGTAATTGACACCAGTTCATCAAATTAAGTAACTTGTAAGTTACATTTCACTGCACACGTTTCTGTTGGTCATACTATATGGACAATATGTGAGAAGTTGGGGCTCTTAGTGTTTACATGTGTGTTGATAATTCAGCAAGGGACTGGATAACAGCATTGCTGGTTCTATAAACAATTCCAAAAACTTTGTGAGTGCACAAGTGGTGGTTATGGACTTGCTATATTAACTGCAAGACTCTTCAATGGTGATTGTGCACCCGCTCAGTCACAACAGATGGCTGCTGGCCATCTCTACAAGGACTATAGTGGGTCTGCACCTCTGGTGGCCCACCAATACCATACTCTCTACCAGGACTACAGTGGGCCTGTCCACAATTTCTACAAGGACTGCAGTGGGTCTGCACCTCTGGTGACCCACCAATACTCTCTACCAGGACTGCAGTGGGTCTGCTCTGTGATGACCTACCTACCAATATTCTTCAAGACTTCGACTGACTCTGCTGTGGGTTTGCTCTGTTGTGGCCCATTACCTGTCTGCATGTCAAGAGTCAGCACTGTCTTTCCGTTGGAAGGACAACACTACTTCTTCAAGACTGCATGGAAATCCACTACTTCTGTGTGCAATTTCTTTTACTAATGAGACTTTGTGAAAAACAAAAACTGTAATTACTATTATGATGAATGATCAGGACAATCTTTATGGACTGTGAAAAAATTTTAGCTTTTGACCAACATTGTATTAATAAGTGTGTGCATTTGATATCTTTGTTATTGTAATTATGAAAAAAATTTTCAAATCTGTATTGGCCACTGCCCAAAACAATTTCTAAAATTTTTTGTGGGGAGCGTGGGGGTTATGTAAGTAGGCTGTTTATGTTTTCTTATTGGCAACGTTACGTAGCGCTCCATATGAAAATCACTGGCTGTGCTGTGTGCAGTCTGTGGCTAGTTTGCATTGTTGTCTGCCATTGTAGTGTTGGGCAGCGGCAGCTGGATGTGAACAGCGCTTAGCGTTGCGCAGTTGGAGGTGAGCCGCCAGCAGTGGTGGATGTGGGGAGAGATGGCGGAGTTTTGTAATTTGTCATGAACTGCTATATTTATTATGACTATTAAGGTAAATACATTGTTTGTTCTCTATTAATATCTTTCATTTGCTAGCTATCCCTATCAGTAGTTAGTGCCTTCTGTAGTTTGAATCTTTTATTTAGCTGGCAATAGTGGCGCTAGTTGTATTGCAGTAGTTCGAGTAATGAAGATTTTTGTGAGGTAAGTTATTTGTGAAAGGTATGGTTTAATGTTAGTCAGGGCCATTCTTTTGTAGGGATTTTTGAAAGTCAGATTGCGTTGCGCTAAATAATATTGTGTGTCAGGTTAAGCACAGTCGTGTATAAATGTTCTAAGGGGACGTTTCACAAGTCTTAATTATTTTCCGTTACAATTTCTTTCTCTTCAAACAACCCGCTAGTGGCACAAATGTTAATAGCTCGCTTTAGCGAGAAGAAAAGCAAATATGTCTGTTTCAGAAACCCGTCAATCTTTCAACAGATACTTCCGAAGCTGTCCTAGTTACCAGTCTAACAACCATGGAGAATACATACATGTATCTCTGTTATTCCAAATAATAAACGTACTAGAAAATACTTTGGTGTCGACAAGCTGTCGCCACATATGTTACTAGAAAATAAGATCAGATACTTTTCCAAAGTAAATGAATGTGGATGGTCTGATTGGCAATGATTAACTGGTGCGTGGTAGAGGGTATTTTCTGTGGGGACATTACAATGCCCCTCGCAGCGAGCGAAGTTTGTAAGCTTAATTTTGATTTACCGAACACACTTCGCGAGCTATCCATTAGTGTGGATAACCCGGAAGTGATGGTTGTCAGTCCTCCGACTGAAAAAAAACTTTGTTTAAGACAGACGAAGGAAAGAAATATTGAAAACAGAAGACATGAAGAGACAGGTACCGCGGGTGTATTGCTTTTACGTGCATCAAGGTGTTATGTCTGCTGTGCACAACCAAGGAAGATGATCTTTCATGAAACTGTTATCAGGGTCTATCCATTTGGGAACTTTCTTAAGCAGGGAAACCTTGGAAAACCTCTTAAGCCTAGACTCCCAGCCTACGGTACATAAAAGATAGGAAAGCCTACAGAAGTGAAAAAATAATTTTGAAATTGATCTCTAAAGGAAAGATAGGGATCGATTTATATAACGATTTGGAGAAGAGTGATTTGTGCCTCTAGCAAAAAAAAATATTTTACAATAAATAACGTGAGTTTTCGTTTTACAATCTTGTTCCTAGGACAATATCTTGCGGTGCTGAAACTCCCCCGGATCTTGCATGTCCCCATTGCGGTGGTGAAACTCCCCCAGATCTTGCATGTCCCCGACGTCCACATTTGTAGTCGGTCTTCTACGCGGCCCACAATGGGAAGAGTAGAAGGGACAGGGATACTCGAATTCACATGCAACATTCATTCCAAAAGAATTAGCAATGACTGAAAGGGAAACTCTTCCTGTAAAAGAACTGGTTAGGTTGCACTGTCCAAGATTCTCCTTTTTGAAAACAAAATCCTTATGGCTTCATGCATCCTTTTTCTTACGATGTACTGCAAGGAATTTAGCCATTGACGTAAGTTTTCCATTTAGCCATTGACTAATGCTGTTGCCAAAAACATCATCATATTTACTCTAGTTTGAATATTCTTTTGGACTTTGCATCCCCACTTGTGCTTATAAGTCCAAAAATTCTGACACATTTCTGTCAATGATTTATTCTTCGTAATTTAAAGCATTCATGCAACTTACAGTAGATTTTGGATTCAAATCATCGAATAAGGGAAAGTGTGGTTCATTTTATACAAAGACATAATCCATCATTTCCTTGAAAAGTCATATAATTTATCTATACTCAAAAAATTTTTATCCTAAATACATATATTTCTCCGCTTGATTGCTGTAATGTAAAAGTTATTAGCATTGACGAATGCGGATTCACTTCTTTCATTTATTCTCTGATTCATCCGGCGTTCATACATGCACGTATATGGAAATGGATTTTTCAAACAAAATTCCAAAACGAACAAGACCCATTAAATAACTACCAATTCAATGAATATTACTTTCTTTTAACATTCAACAATAAATTAAGAACTCTTAACGTCTAATTATAACACTTTTTTTTAAAGTTCAACATCAATCAGTTTACCCTCGCGTTTGATGCGAGTCTCTTACAAAGCATATCTGTGTCGCCTACATCGATTTTAACTCTCGCGCCGACGTCAACTGTTTTGCGCGGGAAATTATCATTGCGGCGTTAACCGTCACTCATGATTCACTGCCTAAACGCATCCCTTCACACGTTTACACATCTAAGCGTGCACTTCAATTTATATATGAACATTCACTAGGAACCTCTTTTGATTATGCAGCGTCTGCGGGAAACATTTCATTCTTCTTGTAGGTCAGTCAGATCCTTTATAAATCTTGATGACGTTAGCAATGCTAAAGTTCCATGTTTACCCAAACACAGGTGAAGCCTATCTCCACTATCTTCTTTGCAGTACTCGATAGTAATAGTTAGTCACTATTTCTATAATCTGTGTCACTGATTAATTATTTCAGTTTAAAGTTTTCTAACACTACACACACACACAGTTTATTGTTATGTTTTTACGAGCGTTCATCTCTGTCACTCGCAACACCATTTCTCCCTATCTTCTAATCTTCATTAAATTTTTTCAAGTCGTTATGGGAAAATAACCCTTTAATTTTGTTCGATCCCGGGTATGCTAACAGATAAGCCCCAGGATTCGGAATTTGTAGAATAATGTATGGGCCAGTATATAATAACTCCCATTTCTTTATACTCTTCTTTATTAAGGATGATTTGGTATGTCTTTTGACTAGCACCTTCTCTCCGACGTGGTACGCCTGTACCCTCTTGATTAATTTGTCATATTGTTGTTTTCTCTGATCAGCCTTTCGCGTCATATTTATGATGGCTTGTCTTATTTTTTCTTCCCAAGGCATCTCAGTTTCCTGAGTTTTGGGCATATGTTCAGTCCAGAAGTTTTCTTCTTTTGCCTCGAACATCAATTCATGAGGTGTATATCCAGTGGAGGAGTGAGGCATGTTGTTGTATATCTGTTCAAATTCTTCCACATGAACTTGAGCCTTTAACCTCCAGGGAACAGGATAGAAAGTTCTACAATACGTTTCGTGCGGCTTAACGTAGAGATGGCATATGTATCCCTTAATAACTCCTGGCCTTTCATCAAACACATTTTCATACGTTAATAATAATTCATTGAGCTGCTTCCTCTGATCTTCTATAATGCAGTCGGATTCACTTAACTTTTCACACACTAATTGACCGAAATCTTCTTTGACTTGGAACTCATTAATTACGTGCTCTTTCGAATTTTGTGCCGTCCTGATTACTTGCACACTGATCCCACAATTATATTTTCTCGTAAGGCTTTCTTTTTTCAACAACTCCAACTCAATTTCTTGTTTATTAACATTCAACCAAATTTTTCCTGTTTTAAAATCTATTCTGCATCCGTATTGACGTAGGCTGTCGACTCCGATAATGCAATCTACCACCAAATTTTTCACAACAAGGAATGTGCTTAATATTGCTACATTTCCGACTTCTACACTAAGTAGTGACTGCACTTTTACATTAGCCGATCTAGCCCCAACGGCGCCTATTATTCTGCAATTTTGAACTGGAAAAATTGGTACTCGTCTTATATTTCTGATCTTGTTGAATAGTGCCTCCGAAATAACATTTGTGGTTGCAGCTGTGTCTAAAACCGCCACTATAGGTACGGTCTCCAAAATGACTTGCACTTCGGCTACTGCCACCTGTTCCTTATCCTCATCTTGTGGTTCTAAGTCCTCGGTCAGTTCATCTGCCAGTAATCGTCGATCATTATACGTTAGCATGGGTACACACATCCTGTTGCCCCTCAACCAATTGTTGACCGCTCCTCCGAGGCACGAATGGGTCCTTACAAGTTTGTTGGATTTTGATTTGTTTGCTGGTTGACACCATCCGTCACTTCGGTAATTACCGGTTGATTCGCAGATGTCCGTCCCCACTGATGTTGGTTATTTGAATTCATTCCCCCCGGTTGATTCCACTTTCTATTATTGTTATTATTCCAGGCTTGGGGTCTGAAATTCCTTTCATTCCCCCACACGGGATTGTATCTTTTCCCATTCCTGCTGTTCCTTGGATAGCCTGTCGCAAGACTATTGCCGGGATTACTATTGAGATTTTGAGGGGTTTCTCCATTATTTAACGATCTCTGTTCATTCCCTTGCCTACCGTTTGGCGGAGGTTCTATCTCCCTATATTGGAATCTGTTATTACGGGCTTTCTGGTTGTTCTCCTCGACAATATCTATATGGTCTAACGTCGTGAGGAACGACTCCAAGTCTTTGTCGTTGCCGTAAATCAATTGATTCCGGATGCTAGTTGGTAGTCTTGCCTTAAGTATGTTTATTATGTCTGGCAAGGGCAAAGGTCTGTCCCAGTATCTTGTTTTATGTACATATTTTTCGAAATACTTTCTAAGGCTTCCTTTCGAAAAGGAGAAAGGCTCTGGGTAGAGCACCTCCTGCCTTAGGCGTTCCTGTACCCCTTCTGACCAGAACTTTGCTAAAAACGCCTTCTCAAAATCGTCATATGTCGAGCAAACAGAAGTCATGTCCGAGGCCCAGATCGCCCCCGAACGTTGTATATATCCTGTAACAAAACTGATCTTCTGCCATTCCGACCAGTTTCTGGGTAGCACTCCTCTGAAACTTCGAATAAAAACAATTGGATGGACCCCCCTTTCGTCAGGGTTAAAAATCTGGAATTGCCGATGCTTTATCATTTTTTCTTCGGCATGGCAAAGGCTTTCGTAATCTCCGTTAGATAAGAATTCACGCGAACAACTAGCTCGTGGCAATTTAATGTTTGAGTTACTTGCATAAGTCGGTATCGTGTGCGAATGTGCAGTAACTGGCTCTATAGTCGCTGCCAACTTCTGCTGCTGGCCTGTATTCATTTGTTCTGAGCTTTGTTGTGAAGCGCGCATCGACTCTTCTATCGTTTGTTTCCAATGCTCCAAATCAGCCCCTAACTGATGTCGCACCTCCTCAAGTCCTTTCGCAAACAAATTCTCTTCCTGTTTGCCAGATAAACTCTGGAATGCTGCCTTAACATTTTGCTCAACGTTTTCACACATTAGCCTTTTGTTTTCTAATGTGATTTCGGATAATTTACCCGTTAATACGTTAATTTGGTGGTCTATAACGTCTTGACGCTCTGTCAGATGTTCAACACTTTCCTTTAGGTTAGTCTGCGTACGTGCCAATTCAGGAAGTTGCGCAATTGCACATGACATGGCGTCTTGCTTTTGTACTAATTGCGGAACCATTTCCACCTGTTCCCGTACAGTATCTATCTTAATAGCCACATACTCCTTCATTTCTACACGTACGCGGTGAGCAGATTCCTCACATTGAGCTTTCACCAATTCTATTTGTGCAATTAATTTTCGTTCCGTCTCTTCGGCCTGATCTTTGAGTTCCTTGGTCTTCGCCTCTATCCGCTGCTCTAATTCGGAAAAACTGTCTAGTAACTGCTGCTTAATCTCAGTTTTCAGATTTTCCTGCCCTTCCGTAACTGAGGCTAATTTCGCGTTCAAATCATTTTGCCCTTCAGTAACTGACGCTAATTTCGCGTTAATGTCGGTTTTCAGATTCTCCTGCCCTTCAGTAACTGAGACTAATTTCGTATTCAAATCATTTTGCCCTTCAGTAACTGAGGCTAATTTCGCGTTAATGTCGGTTTTCATATTATTCATGCTCTCGGTTATCTGCATCTGTCTCATGATAATTACCAATGGATCTAATCCATGTTGCGTACTTGCTGTTACATGTCCCTCCGTGTCCACAGGGCGTTCTATTGCGCTATCTGTAGCAATCGGTTCTACAACACTTCTTACTACATCATTATTATCAGTGCTAACAGCTGAAGGCTGTTGCGTGCTGCTATGCTCTGCTTGACTCATCCTAAACATTGCCCTAGTTAAAACCATATAAATGTAGAAGGGATATATACATATATATATATATATATATATATATATATATATATATATATATATTCCTTCTACTGTCACTATATGTAACTCCGTTCAAATAAATGCAACTGGGGCAGGTCAAACTACATCTAGCATGAACACAATTAATCAATGTTCAAATATCCAATAATACTAAACAGAAAAGCGTATACTTCATCTATAATAGCAAGCTTTAATAAGAAAATTATAGATATGGCATTTGCTCTGCACCCCTCGTGCTGTCTGTCTTTCGTTCTTATCTGTAGATTCAATTAATTTGATTGCGAGTATTTCCTCTCTTTTCCAAGCGTCAGTTAAGTTAGCTCGTCGTAGTTCACATGAAACACAGAACAAAATTATTTTAGCAACGTCCAAAAACGTGTCCTGTCACGGATTGGCCATTATAATGTATTAATGTAAGAATAATAGAATGCTGAATGATGAATGCATGCAGCTTGCCGCTAACTTTGTGTAATGTCTTGTCTATATAGACGTGTATCTGTATATCTGTATATCCCTTCACTTTCACACACAAATCTATACAGTAAAGTAAGGGCCTCCCGTTTTGTCTTTAGGCTGATCCGTGATAAGACAGGCGAAAAATTAGACTAATGGAGGATTATTAGTATTTTCTCTAATTTTCATTCGCTCTCTCTCTCTCTCTCCTTTATCTATGTACAGTTTTTGATATAATATTTCATTACGTGAAATCAGCCAAATAGAATCTCTGGTGGAGCCCTTCGTCTTAGTATTCAGCGGCTGGCTTGCTGTAAGAGATCTTTACATTTATTATTATTGTTAAGCGCTGCATTCAGTTGGGAAAATCAATCGTTTGAACAATTCGTTCCTTTTACGAAAGATTTCGAATTCCAGATGTGTACGAAGCCTTTTTGGACGATTTAACAAAGACTCGGTGATTGCAGGCTCTCTTCGACACAGCTGAAACTTCCCCACTAATTACAGGGCCAACGCGATCATCAATGATTCAGACAAAGAACTCATTCGTCCATTCACTCCAGAATAAAAGGGGTCACAAACCTTATTTATGAAGGAAATTGTATATTCAATCCAACTCCATTACATGTCCCGATCTCTGTTGGTTCCAAGTCTTAATTATTTTCCGTTACAATTTCTTTCTCTTCAAACAACCCGCTAGTGGCACAAATGTTAATAGCTCGCTTTAGAGAGAAGAAAAGCAAATATGTCTCTTTTAGAAACCCGTCAATCTTTCAACAGATACTTCCGAAGCTGTCCTAGTTACCAGTTTAACAACCATGGAGAATACATACATGTATCTCTGTTATTCCAAAGAATAAACGTACTAGAAAATACTTTGGTGTCGACAAGCTGTCGCCGCATATGTTACTAGAAAATCAGATCAGATACTTTTCCAAAGTAAATGAATGTGGATGGTCTGATTGGCAATGATTAATTGGTGCGTGGTAGAGGGTATTTTCTGTGGGGACATTACATTATAACTACTTAAACCTAACTAACCTAAGGACATCACACACATCCATGCCCAAGGCAGGATTCGAACCTGCGACCGTAGAAGCAGCGCGGTTCCGGACTGAAGCGCCTAGAACCGGTTGGACACAAGGGCCGGCCCTAGTCTCTCCCTGCAGTGAAAGGTACCCTGGGAGGTGAAATCCAAACATGTGTGAATCTGTTTAAATAACAACATTATAAGAAACTTGAGACTAGGTGTGATTGCGAATTTAGGAGCGGCGAAGTGAAAGTTAGGAATACCGCACTTGGTATACAAATAGCTGTCACTAATAGCTTTAGTTATATTTAACGTATATAGTCGAAGGTCTCGGATGATGTAGCTCCAAGTACGTCATTACCTTTAACTTACGTGGTCAATGGCGGGAGGTTCACAATAAATTACGTAGTCACGTGTTCCTTAACTGGTATTTCAGTAACAAATTCGGCTTAGTATTTACTCACAAACTACTAACAATACGTTGTAATTGACGTGAAAAATATAAAACTGTATATAAAAGATGCTATGAATCAACATACGTCTTTATACAAAGTAAAATAACAACCAAGTGTTACATGAGCTTCTCTACGTGTGCATAGAATGCTGTTGCTCTTTGCTCATAAAAAGCATTGCTGACAACACAGAGAATTAATTGCAGCCAAAAATTAGCCAAATAAATTGGCATATGGTGGTAACACAAAACAAGAAGTTGATTTTCGAATAAAACAGACGAACTAGAAGCAGAATGAACTGAGAATCAGTGTTTAAAAATACACTCCTGGAAATGGAAAAAAGAACACATTGACACCGGTGTGTCAGACCCACCATACTTGCTCCGGACACTGCGAGAGGGCTGTACAAGCAATGATCACACGCACGGCACAGCGTACACACCAGGAATCGCGGTGTTGGCCGTCGAATGGCGCTAGCTGCGCAGCATTTGTGCACCGCCGCCGTCAGTGTCAGCCAGTTTGCCGTGCCATAAGGAGCTCCATCGCAGTCTTTAACACTGGTAGCATGCCGCGACAGCGTGGACGTGAACCGTATGTGCAGTTGACGGACTTTGAGCGAGGGCATATAGTGGGCATGCGGGAGGCCGGGTGGACGTACCGCCGAATTGCTCAACACGTGGGGCGTGAGGTCTCCACAGTACATCGATGTTGTCGCCAGTGGTCGGCGGAAGGTGCACGTGCCCGTCGACCTGGGACCGGACCGCAGCGACGCACGGATGCACGCCAAGACCGTAGGATCCTACGCAGTGCCGTAGGGGACCGCACCGCCACTTCCCAGCAAATTAGGGACACTGTTGCTCCTGGGGTATCGGCGAGGACCATTCGCAACCGTCTCCATGAAGCTGGGCTACGGTCCCGCACACCGTTAGGCCGTCTTCCGCTCACGCCCCAACATCGTGCAGCCCGCCTCCAGTGGTGTCGCGACAGGCGTGAATGGAGGGACGAATGGAGACGTGTCGTCTTCAGCGATGAGAGTCGCTTCTGCCTTGGTGCCAATGATGGTCGTATGCGTGTTTGGTGCCGTGCAGGTGAGCGCCACAATCAGGACTGCATACGACCGAGGCACACAGGGCCAACACCCGGCATCATGGTGTGGGGAGCGATCTCCTACACTGGCCGTACACCACTGGTGATCGTCGAGGGGACACTGAATAGTGCACGGTACATCCAAACCGTCATCGAACCCATCGTTCTACCATTCCTAGACCGGCAAGGGAACTTGCTGTTCCAAGAGGACAATGCACGTCCGCATGTATCCCGTGCCACCCAACGTGCTCTAGAATGTGTAAGTCAACTACCCTGGCCAGCAAGATCTCCGGATCTGTCCCCCATTGAGCATGTTTGGGACTGGATGAAGCGTCGTCTCACGCGGTCTGCACGTCCAGCACGAACGCTGGTCCAACTGAGGCGCCAGGTGGAAATGGCATGGCAAGCCGTTCCACAGGACTACATCCAGCATCTCTACGATCGTCTCCATGGGAGAATAGCAGCCTGCATTGCTGCGAAAGGTGGATATACACTGTACTAGTGCCGACATTGTGCATGCTCTGTTGCCTGTGTCTATGTGCCTGTGGTTCTGTCAGTGTGATCATGTGATGTATCTGACCCCAGGAATGTGTCAATAAAGTTTCCCCTTTCTGGGACAATGAATTCACGGTGTTCTTATTTCAATTTCCAGGAGTGTAATTTGAGAAGTAACTGCAGAGTTTATCTGCTCGTGCGCTCAAGTGACAACTAGTCTGAATTCTTTCGAGCGACTCGGGTAATGAGATAATGGCAAGGAGTTTAACCAGATTCCAGGCCACGAAGCGGAGCCGAAAGCATGCAACCCCAGGAAACCAGATGTTGTACGCAGTCTTTCCCCTTCCGAGACGAAGAGGTAAGTGTGGCTTACTTAAAAACATATACCTGCCTTGTTCTGATTCAAGGCTATTTTGAACCATATCTGGTGACCACGCTCACAATGTGACCCTTTCAGGGTAAAATTTAATATATTCTTTTACACGAAGGGCAGGTACTGTGTTGATTATTGACGACGGGACAATTTTGTAGACCAGTCATTCAACCTCAAACGAATTATGTAAGCTGTTCATACACACTAATCTTTGTGTTTATTAGTTGTACATTTCTCAATTTCTTTCGTTTCGACGTAATAACTAATAGCGTCCATGTGTCTGATTTCGAGTTGCATTGAAGTCGGAACTGTAATCCTCAGAGACTGGTATACCTAATAAACATATTTGGTAGCTACATTTCAATTTACATGTGACCTGTGGGCAAAACTTTCTTCACTGTACTCAAATAATCGACCAGTCCTCAGTGTATTATGAATTCCCTCTGGGCAAATAATCTTGCTCTTGTTACACAGGGAAAAAATTGAACTAGTTGAAGAGCATTAATAGGTGCTCCGTATGATATTATTGCCAACAACATGAGACCAAATTCTCTAAAAACACAAGTGTGTGGTTCATAGCTTTCCCAGCAGAAAATCTGAAACACCGAGAAGACATAACCGTTTGCGACCCTAACTTCGTAGACTTTCACGCCTTCGGTGAGTAAGTAAATGATCAGAGCTGCAGTTCCTTGTGATAAGTAGAGAGGCCACCTGGGTGCATCAATGTTGTTCGTATTCAGTGTTGTTAGTGGTCCTGTAGGTAAGTGCTGTGAACGCTGTCAGATGCTGAGTGGCCACTGTGAAGCAGGCGGACATACCACCTGCTGTTATTGGACAAGGTAATGAGCCACCTGGCAGTGTTTGAAAGGGACCAGCTGGTCGAATAGTGCTAATCGACATTCGTGGGGTATACGTTTGTGACAGTGGCCGGATGTTGGACTCCATCGGAACGGGAGCACAGGCATACTCTTTGTCGAGATTCCACTCGACCAAGTCTGAACACCACAAGGGATTCGGCGTATTGTGCATCTTAACCCTTTCACACCCCACCTGCCATGGGAGAACAAGCGGTAAACTCCTTAGTTATCCAGCATCTAGCGGAGACTGGCAGCAGCTAAACTCAAGGATTACCATTGCATGTGTAACCTGCCGCAAGCACTAGAACAGAAAAGGTTCTTTTGGAGTGATGCCGTGATCTGGAAGCACTGCTAATCAATGTTGTCACATTGTGTACAACCACGAAGAGCGGTTCTGCACTACTCGGATGACCGTCGACACCTAGTATGGTGGTAGCCTGGAGAAAGGTCCCATTCTCAGAGTGTCTGGGAAAGGCACAACGGTGTTACTACTGGCATTGTGGTGTGTGGAGCCGTCAGGTATGACTTCTGGTCACCGGTAGTAGTGACTGACGGGCTCTGAGGGCACAGTGATAAGGTAACAGATATCCTGCTTCCCTATGTGTTATCTCTCATGTGACTGTATCATAGTTCCATTTTCCAACAGGACAATGCTCAGCCACACATGGCACGTGTCTCTACGAACTGTCTGACTGAGGCTGAAGTACTCCCATGGTCAGCAATATTACGTAATCTGTCCCTATCAGAACATGTGTCAGACCAGGTTGGTCGTCAACTATGCTGCAATGCAAATATCCAGGGCCGGCCGGAGTGGCCGTGCGGTTCTGGGCGCTACAGTCTGGAGCCGAGCGACCGCTACGGTCGCAGGTTCGAATCCTGCCTCGGGCATGGATGTGTGTGATGTCCTTAGGTTAGTTAGGTTTAATTAGTTCTAAGTTCTAGGGGACTGATGACAACAGCAGTTGAGTCCCATAGTGCTCAGAGCCATTTGAACCATTTTGTTGTTCCGAAAACAACAGCACCTGGTTTAGATGGCCCTTAAAATTACGCTTCTTTTACAGAAAAAATTCGTAGTTAGTGGAATAACAATTGCCACGTGGAAAAATATTTTCCTCTTTCCATGCTGCCATTTGCCAAAACATCATTTCGATATCTCAGCTTGTTTATGAAATATAAGGAATGCTACGAATATTACGATCTGGCTTTATCACTGGCGCGCGCGATCCCAAATGTGTGTGCTACATGAGACCAGTTTTCTCTGGATCTTTGACAGTTCTAGATGACCCAACGCTAAAAACATCTTCAACATGTTAGCTAAATTTTATATGCAGCAGTATGAGCCGTGTGTGGCTCGTGTTCATGCCATATCACATTTGACATCCTGTTTTTACTGTAGTACCACCTCGTTATGTTAATTTATACTACTGGTGTCACTGAGATGCCACCTTGCCTGCCCGTGATCGGCAGCGGCGCTTATCGATACAAGTCCTGGCGTATTACGAGGGCAGTTCAATAGGTAATGCAACACATTTTTTTTCTGAAACAGGGGATGTTTTATTCAGCATTGACATACACCAGGTTATTCCCCAATCTTTTAGCTACACAACACTATTTTTCAACGTAATCTCCATTCAATGCTACGGCCTTACGCCACCTTGAAATGAGGGCCTGTATGCCTGCACGGTACCATTCCACTGGTCGATGTCGGAGCCAACGTCGTACTGCATCAATAACTTCTTCATCATCCGCGTAGTGCCTCCCACGGATTGCGTCCTTCATTGGGACAAACATATGGAAATCCGACGGTGCGAGATCGGGGCTGTAGGGTGCATGAGGAAGAACAGTCCACTGAAGTTTTGTGAGCTCCTCTCGGGTGCGAAGACTTGTGTGAGGTCTTGCGTTGTCATGAAGAAGGAGAAGTTCGTTCAGATTTTTGTGCCTACGAACACGCTGAAGTCGTTTCTTCAATTTCTGAAGAGTAGCACAATACAGTTCAGAGTTGATCTTTGACCATGGGGAAGGACATCGAACAGAATAACCCCTTCAGCGTCCCAGAAGACTGTAACCGTGACTTTACCGGCTGAGGGTATGGCTTTAAACTTTTTCTTCGTAGGGGAGTGGGTGTGGCGCCACTCCATTGATTGCCGTTTTGTTTCAGGTTCGAAGGGATGAACCCATGTTTCATCGCCTGTAACAATCTTTGACAGGAAATAGTCACCCTCAGCCACATGACGAGCAAGCAATTCCGCACAGATGGTTCTCCTTTGCTCTTTATGGTGTTCGGTTAGACAACGAGGGATCCAGCGGGAACAAACCTTTGAATATCCAAACTGGTGAACAATTGTGACAGCACTACCAACAGAGTTGTCAAGTGGAGCACTGAGTTGTTTGATGGTGATCCGCCGATCATCTCGAACGAGTGTGTTCGCACGCTCCGCCATTGCAGGAGTCACAGCTGTGCACGGCCGGCCCGCACGCGGGAGATCAGACAGTCTTGCTTGACCTTGCGGCGATGATGACACACGCTTTGCCCAACGACTCACCGTGCTTCTGTCCACTGCCAGATCACCGTAGACATTCTGCAAGCGCCTATGATATCTGAGATGCCCTGGTTTTCCGCCAAAAGAAACTCGATCACTGCCCGTTGTTTGCAACGCACATCCGTTACAGACGCCATTTTAACAGCTCCGTACAGCGCTGCCACCTGTCGGAAGTCAATGAAACTATACGAGACGAAGCGGGAATGTTTGAAAATATTCCACAAGAAATTTCCGGTTTTTTCAACCAAAATTGGCCGGGGAAAAAAATGTGTTGCATTACTTATTGAACTGTCCTCGTATCTTCGCTGACTGCTATTATTTCCTGGTTGTCGTGTGCTGTGAGTTAGTTCGGATCAGCTAGTCAGTTGGAACGCGGTAGCAGTGGAGTTCGAACCTGGAATGTGTTTGACTTGGACGCGGCAGAGGTTCAGTCTGGGGGCGGCTGCAATGAGATCCGGACAGCCATGACTCACCCGATGGTTGTCGATACGTATCACTTGAGTGCGGACTACCTTGGTTGGTGATTGGTCGGTCGTCTGGTCGGACGACGTGTGTGTTGGCCGGCGATCGCTTATGGGTTGGCTGCGTGTGCTGACTTGTGACTCGTCCTTGTTATTGGACTGTCACTGCCCTCAGTATGGTCTAGTTCTTTGTGTAAGTGCTCGTGAACCTGTGTGTAGTTTGTGTGATTTCCACTGACAAGTTATTTCATTTGCTGTCGGCGTGCTGTTGTGCGCCGAGTCGGTCGGCTGGCGTGGAGCAGTGAGGAAAAAACTGCGGGGCATAGTTTGGCCGGGACCGCTGGCAGTCTCTAGAAAGCATTAAGAGTGTGTCGGGCTGTTCCCATTGCTATGAGGTCCGTGGCTCACCAACTCTGGACCCGAAAGTTGAGTTTAGCCACTGTCTGGTGGAGTCTAACTGTATTTGGTTACTTGCAATTGAATTACACCAGTGGAATTTTCTGTCTTGTGGCCGTTAACGTTCGGTTACCTGTCCTGGCCGTTGACGTAAATTTAGGCAGTGTCCTTTCCTCACTGTGTTGTCGCTTTCCAGCACGGTGCGTAGTTCTACAGCTTAATGTATGCTTGGTTGTGGACGTCCATGCCTTTTACGTTTGCATTGAACTCCCGGTTGTGTCCTGGTCGGGTGGAGCGCAAGTCACCTTGTCGGTGGGTCCGTTGGCTGTCTGTTGGTTGGGTTGTCGTCGATACGAGAATGATTGGCGCGACTGCCTGTCCCACCTATGTGAACATTAGTATTTCAGGTGCTGGCCGACCTCCGAAACTTCTGAGCACCGATAGCTGCACTGCCTTTTCTTATTTTCTGTTGTGTGTATTTGTATGGCTCATAGCCGATGGTTTTGAATTAAAGTTGAATTGTTTTTAATGGTGTTTTAAGTGATGGGCCTTCAGCTGCCTTAAAATTATAATTCTTTGCTTTTCAAGTGTTAGATCGTTTGGGCCTTCAGCCTGATTAATATATTGAAACTACCTGGCAGATTAAAACTGTGTGCCCGACCGCGACTCGAACTCGGGACCTTTGCCTTTCGCGGGCAAGTGCTCTACCATCTGAGCTACCGAAGCACGACTCACGCCTCGTCCTCACAGCTCTACTTCTGCCAGTGTCTCGTCTCCCACCTTCCAAACTTTACAGAAGCTCTTCTGCGAACCTTGCAGAACTAGCACTCCTGAAAGAAAGGATACTGCCGAGACATGGCTTAGCCACAGCCTGGGGGATGTTTCCAGAATGAGATTTTCTTTCTGCAGCGGAGTGTGCGCTGATATGAAACTTCCTGGCAGATTAAAACTGTGTGTCCGACCGAGACTCGAACTCGGGCCCTTCGCCTTTCGCGGGCAAGTGCTCTACCATCTGAGCTACCGAAGCACGACTCACGCCCGGTACTCACAGCTTTACTTCTGCCAGTATCTCGTCTCCTACCTTCCAAACTTTAGAGAAGCTCTTCTGCGAAGTAGAGTTTGTGAGGACCGGGCGTGAGTCGTGCTTCGGTAGCTCAGATGGTGCCGGCACTGTAGCTCAGGGTGTTCGGTCAGAGGGCTGCGTGCTCCCTGTGATTAAAAAAACTGAGTCAAGGAATCACCGATCAACTTGAACAGATGTCTTGTGACGTCCGCACAGACCAAACGCAACGAACTATAAAAAAAATTTAAAAAAATAAAAAAAACCAAAAAAAGATGGTAGAGCACTTGCCCGCGAAAGGCAAAGGTCCCGAGTCCGAGTCTCAGTCGGGCACACAGTTTTAATCTGCCAGGAAGTTTCATATCAGCGCACTGCAGAGTGAAAATCTCATTCCGATTAATATATTGTTTAAAGATAAAGCCTCTGCCTACTAAAAATTATTTTAGTTGTGTTTTAAGTCATGGGCCTTCAGCCGTTTTAAAAGTGAAATTCCTTGCTTGTCATGTGTTAGATTGTTTGGGCCTTCAGTCTGATTAATACATTGTTTAAACATAAAGCCTTGGGCCTTCTGCCCAATAAAAATTATTTTAGTTGTGTTTTAAGTGATGAGCCTTCAACGGCTTTAAAATTAAAGTTCCATGCTTGTCAAGTGTTAGATTGTTTGGGTCCTTCAGCCTAATTTAAGATAAGGCATTGTTGTTTAAATTTATTTTACCTTGTGTTTTAAGTCATGGGGCCTTCAGCCGTTTTTTAAATTAAGGATCTTTGTCTTTCGAGGATCAGACTGTTTGGGGCCTTCAGCCTAATTGAAGGTAAGGCCTTCTGCCTTGTGTTGTTTTTATTTAATTTTACCTTGGGTCTTCAATCATCGGCCTTCAGCCGTCTTTAAATTAAGGTTCTTGCTTTTCAAGTGTTAGATTGTTGGTAGTTCAGCCAAATTACAGAACTTACTTAACATGAGGCCTTCTGCCTTCTAAATATTTTTTTTGGCGTCTGAATTTTGAGTTAATAGCTTTTGGCCGTTTTTTTTTTTAAATTAAAGTGGTTGTACCCTTAAGGCATAAGATAGTGTGGCGTATTCACCCGGTAACTAAGTTCAAGAATTGGTACCGTAATGTTTGGTCAAATAAATAAAGTTATATGTGCTCCAGTGTAACCGACAGCCGCTCATTTTGGCCCCTTTCCACAGTTCCAACTTACCTGTCCTGTTCTGCGCGTTTAGCAGGGCGTTTCGCAATATACAATGTAACACAAAATCCATAACGACCCCTACTTCTAATTGCAAATTTTTTCGAATTTCGCACAGTCTTTCTTAAATTTAGATATCACAATAACTAAGACCATTAAGTAAATAATGGGCACATTATTATGAAGTCTACATAAGTGACATGAGAAGGAAATCTTTTTACCCCACAGTTTCTATAAAATAGTTTGTGGAAGACTCCACAGCGTGCGCGTCGATTCCGTCATCGTAGCGTCTCAGTGACCAGCCTGAAGGGGGCAACCACTGTCTGCGTCTCCTTGCGAGCAAACGAACGAACTCGCCCAGTGGTTTGGATGAAAACCGACCACTGCACTTGTGAGCGTATGCTGCGGGGACTCTGCTGACGTCACCCAACACTGGGCCGAGAATTTTAAAGCCGTGACAGTGATTAGAGGCCATGGCCGAAAACTCTCACGAAACAAGTAAACCAGGGGCGGGCAAACGTTGCACGTTGTTCATGAGCACACGGCGCTGCACGTGTGCTGCTCGCGTGCAATCGTCAAACGGGACAGTGACGACAGCCGGCAGGTTGCGGCAGTGTAGTACCAGGCTAGGCTGCGGACGTTCAAGCGAAGCGACCACTACGTAGTGAACGTTGTATTTCAAGAACCGGAAAATGCAGAGTGAATCAAGGAAACGGAGAAGTGGAGATTTGCTATCTTTTAAAAAGGAGTGGGAGAATCATTTTTTCTTTGTGTAAAAACGTGAAAATTCGAAATGTATAATATGTGACAGTATTCTCATTTTTTCTTTGTGTAAAAACGTGAAAATTCGAAATGTATAATATGTGACAGTATTCTCGCTAGTCAGCGAAAGTTTAATATTGAACGCCATTATAATAAATTTCAATATGTTCCAGTACTTAGTGCAATAAAAGAAGAATTTCTCAAGCGATTTGGGGATATATCACACTTATCCCAAGGTTTTGAATAGTTCTCGAGACAATTTGCTGTTTCTGTAGATGATATTCATCCCAGTTTGCAAATGGAATTAATAGATCTGCACTGTAGATTCTACAGCATAATTCTCGTCTGAGAGACAAGTTCGTTTTGGCAAGACGTGTAGTAGATTTTTATCACGACCTTTCACAGCAAGAGTTTCCTCGTCTTCATCGTGGAGCCGCGAAGGTAATGTCAATGTTTGGCTCGACATACGTTTGTGAGAGACTTTTTCTGTTACGAAAATTAATAAGTCTCGGTTAAGAGCAAACATCAGTAATGAAAATTTACGTAACTGTTTGCGTTTGTCTGTATGTAGAAATTTTGTTCCAGACATTAAATGTATTGTAAACTCCACCTGTGATAATTAAATAAAACGTATCGTAGGTAATAGGTACTCTTTCAAACCACGATTTCTTTCAAGCACTTCTACTAACCTTATTCCTTCATTCAATAAAACAGGCCAGGAAACAAAACGCATTACAGAGGAAGAATCGGAGAGACGGTATGGCGGGGAGTGGAGAGAAGCGGGTGGCCAGCTTGCCCCTGTGTGCACGCAGAACACCTGTTAACTGCACACGTGCAAGTGCATCGCACACGTGCAGGATTCCTGCCCGCCCCTGAAGTAAACCATCATTCTGTCGTCCTATTGCGTTGTGTACGTGATGTGTGCCCGGCTTATGAGTCCTGAACTGAGCGCCAGCGGCAGTATTGAGCCGGCGCTAATGACCTGCGGCCGCAAGAGGCGCCCCGGGCAGGTGCGTCGCACGCCGGCATGCTCGCCAGTGCGGGAGGCCACCGACAAAGCATAACTCACGGTCGTCAATCACGGGGCGGACTGCGGCCGGGTCAGCAGCGCGCCGCGGCACGCTATGCCCGGAATCCCGCCGCGTCTCAGCGCTGGACCCCCTAACAAGAGAACTGATCGGAAGACTTCCTGCATAAACGAGTCGAACAAAAGTAAAGCCGACTGAATGTTCGACAATGGGGGACGTGCAGACGTGCCGACCATCACGTCACCCGAAACTGTTCTTCCAAGACTCGATGGTAGATGGACGAGACCCAGAAAGCATTCGTTCTGCGTATGGTGGCGCAGTTCTTTCAGTAAGCGACAATGACCATCCTCATGCAGCTCAGGTGATATGCTAGAAAGTGTGACTGTCACAAGAATGCGAAAACCCATAGAAAACGGTTTGAAGTCGCTTGAAAAGCAGACAAGTTCTGGCCACGAGTGGCCTACCGGGACCATCCCACCGCCGTGTCATCCTCAGAGGAGGATGTGGATAGGATCAGCACACCGCTCTCCCGGTCGTTATGATGGTCTTCTTGAACGAAGCCGCTACTATTCGGTCGGGTAGCTCCTCAATTGGTGCAAGCTGTTCGAGATTCTGAAAAAAGTAGGGGTAAGCTATAGGGAGAGACGGGTCATATACAATATGTACAGCAACCAAGAGGGAATAATAAGAGTGGACGATCAAGAACGAAGTGCTCGTATTAAGAAGGGTGTAAGACAAGGCTGTAGCCTTTCGCCCCTACTCTTCAATCTGTACATCGAGGAAGCGGTGATGGAAATAAAAGAAAGGTTCAGGAGTGGAATTAAAATACAAGGTGAAAGGATATCAATGATACGATTCGCTGATGACATTGCTATCCTGAGTGAAAGTGAAGAAGAATTAAATGTTCTGCTGAACGGAGTGAACAGTCTAATGAGTACACAGTATGGTTTGAGAGTAAATCGGAGAAACACGAAGGTAATGAGAAGTAGTAGAAATGAGAACAGCGAGAAACTTAACATCAGGATTGATGGTCACGAAGTCAATGAAGTTAAGAAATTCTGCTACCTAGGCAGTAAAATAACCAATGACGGACGGAGCAAGGAGGACTTCAAAAGCAGACTCGCTATGGCAAAAAAGGCATTCCTGGCCAAGAGAAGTCTACTAATATCAAATACCGGCCTCAATTTGAGGAAGAAATTTCTGAAGATGTACGTCTGGAGTACAGCATTGTATGGTAGTGAAACATGGACTGTGGGAAAACCGGAACAGAAGAGAATCGAAGCATTTGAGATGTGGTGCTATAGACGAATGTTGAAAATTAGGTGGACTGATAAGGTAAGGAATGAGGAGGTTCTACGCAGAATCGGAGAGGAAATGAATATGTGGAAAACACTGATAAGGAGGAGGGACAGGATGATAGGACATCTGCTAAGACATGAGGGAATGACTTCCATGGTACTAGAGGGAGCTGTAGAGGGCAAAAACTGTAGAGGAAGACAGAGATTGGAATACGTCAAGCAAATAATTGAGGACGTAGGTTGCAAGTGCTACTCTGAAATGAAGAGGTCAGCACAGGAAAGGAATTCGTGGCGGGCCACATCAAACCAGTCAGTAGACTGATGACCAAAAAAAAAAAAGCTCCTCAATTGGAATCAAGTTCAAAAAAGAAAATGGGTCAAATGGCTCGGAGCACTATGGAACTTAAGGTCTATGGTCATCAGTCCCCTGGAACCTAGAACTACTTAAACCTAACTAACCTAAGGACATCACACAACACCCAGGCATCACGAGGCAGAGAAAATCCCAGACCCCGCCGGGAATCGAACCCGGGAACCCGGGCGTGGGAAGCGAGAACGCTACCGCACGACCACGAGCTGTGGACCCTCGAAAGTTACCAGACGCGACACAGTACTGTTGAAGGACACAAAGACGGTTGTCTCACAGCCGTTCAAAGGTACTGGGCAAATGCCACTAAGAACAGACAGCAAAGCCTGATGTTGGAAGAAAACTTGAGAGTCACACCGAAACAGAAATATTTTACGCTATTATAGAAATTACAATTATACAACTATGTTGAGTTGGTGCAAAAGTTGGTAACGTTATTCCAGAGCTCAGTTTTCCATGAAAGCAAATTCCTTGAGGGCTGTTCGAAAGAGAGCATAAAAGATGAAAATCAGAGGGCAAAGATATGAATAAGGTGGGTGCGAAATGACTTCCCAACCCATCTCGTATACACTGCAATTCTGTCAGTCCAGTAGAATGCTGGCGGGCGTAATCGTGAAGTACCGTCACCTCACACAGTCTTCCTGCTCGATGTTCCTCTATTGCAAGACATCCCAGTTGTTGCACGAAATGTGAGCCGTGATGGTTAAACCTTGGGGAGGCAATTCCCAGTACACCACACTGCCACTGTTGCGCCACATGCATTACATTACCTTCCGCGAATGCGCGGATGTCTTTGCATAGGGACTTTCTGCTTTGTATTGGGTCAAGCATTCCTTTCTTTCCTCATGTTAGCATAAAGCCACCATTTCTCTTCCCCAGTAACGAAACAGAATAGGAATGATGAGTGTGGTCCAGGAGCCCAATTGATGGCTAACGAGGGGATGTGTACATATGACCACCCGCTGATTTTTGTAACGTTTCGCGTTGCATGCAAGTATCGCGCAGTGGTGCAATGATCACATTTTGGCATATCTGCTAGGTGTTGAGTACACTGACGTGTATCATTGTGGATTAATGCGTTTAAACGACCTTCACTATACCCTGAAGATCTTCCTGAACGTGGAGGGTCACTAATGCCAAAAACGATCCTCATTAAACTCAGAAAACCACTTTATAGCCTTTATCTGTCTATTGACATTATCGACATATACAGCGCAAATGTTTCTGGCTGCCTTCTCTGCTGTTACACCTCTATTGAACACAACCACATGAATATATCAGAAATGTTGCGATTTTTCCTATCTGTACTCCATTCTCTAGCGTCCTCAGCTGCAGTCACTATTTCCAAATGACAAACTGACAATATGTAAACTCAAATAGCAAATAAAGACGACAATCGGTAAACAAACCCCTAGAACCGGAATACCAACGTGCAAAATCAAAACTTATACACCAACCTTACATTTATTACCAAGTAAGATAGTAGTATTCTATTTTAAATGAAAATAAATACAAATAAATTATTGTACTACTCTGGAACACGTGAAGGTCTAAATTACACTCCTGGCAATGGAAAAAAGAACACATTGACACCGGTGTGTCAGACCCACCATACTTGCTCCGGACACTGCGAGAGGGCTGTACAAGCAATGATCACACGCACGGCACAGCGGACACACCAGGAACCGCGGTGTTGGCCGTCGAATGGCGGTAGCTGCGCAGAATTTGTGCACCGCCGCCGTCAGTGTCAGCCAGTTTGCCGTGGCATACGGAGCTCCATCGCAGTCTTTAACACTGGTAGCATGCCGCGACAGCGTGGACGTGAACCGTATGTGCAGTTGACGGACTTTGAGCGAGGGCGTATAGTGGGCATGCGGGAGGCCGGGTGGACGTACCGCCGAATTGCCCAACGCGTGGGGCGTGAGGTCTCCACAGTACATCGATGTTGTCGCCAGTGGTCGGCGGAAGGTGCACGTGCCCGTCGACCTGGGACCGGACCGCAGCGACGCACGGATGCACGCCAAGACCGTAGGATCCTACGCAGTGCCGTAGGGGACCGCACCGCCACTTCCCAGCAAATTAGGGACACTGTTGCTCCTGGGGTATCGGCGAGGATCATTCGCAACCGTCTCCATGAAGCTGGGCTACAGTCCCGCACACCGTTAGGCCGTCTTCCGCTCACGCCCCAACATCGTGCAGCCCGCCTCCAGTGGTGTCGCGACAGGCGTGAATGGAGGGACGAATGGAGACGTGTCGTCTTCAGCGATGAGAGTCGCTTCTGCCTTGGTGCCAATGATGGTCGTATGCGTGTTTGGCGCCGTGCAGGTGAGCGCCACAATAAGGACTGCATACGACCGAGGCACACAGGGCCAACACCCGGCATCATGGTGTGGGGAGCGATCTCCCACACTGGCCGTACACCACTGGTGATCGTCGAGGGGACACTGAATAGTGCACGGTACATCCAAACCGTCATCGAACCCATCGTTCTACCATTCCTAGACTGGCAAGGGAACTTGCTGTTCCAACAGGACAATGCACGTCCGCATGTATCCCGTGCCACCCAACGTGCTCTAGAAGGTGTAAGTCAACTACCCTGGCCAGCAAGATCTCCGGATCTGTTCCCCATTGAGCATGTTTGGGACTGGATGAAGCGTCGTCTCAGGCGGTCTGCACGTCCAGCACGAACGCTGGTCCAACTGAGGCGCCAGGTGGAAATGGCATGGCAAGTCGTTCCACAGGACTACATCCAGCGTCTCTACGATCGTCTCCATGGGAGAATAGCAGCCTGCATTGCTGCGAAAGGTGGATATACACTGTACTAGTGCCGACATTGTACATGCTCTGTTGCCTGTGTCTATGTGCCTGTGGTTCTGTCAGTGTGATCATGTGATGTATCTGACCCCAGGAATGTGTCAATAAAGTTTCCCCTTCCTGGGACAATGAATTCACGGTGTTCTTATTTCAATTTCCAGGAGTGTATTAACGCCATAGCAGAAAGCCTGAGTGACTCCCACAGTGGTCTGATGATATTGGTTGGGATATGACAGGACACGTGAGGCAATACTGACCCTACGACTTATTTTAGAAGCTAGATTAAGTAAAGGCACACCTACGTTTCTAGCATTTGTAGACTTGGAGGAAGCTTTTGATAATGTTGACTGGAATACTCTCTTCCAAATTCTGAAGGTGGCAGGGGTAAAATACAGGGAGCGAAAGGCTATTTACAATTTGTACAGAAACCAGATGGCAGTTATAAGAGTCGAGGGACATGAAAGGGAAGCAGTGGTTGGGAAGGGAGTGAGACAGGGTTGTAGCCTATCCCCGATGTTGTTCAATCTGTATATTGCGCAAGCAGTAAAAGAAACAAAAGAAAAATTCGGAATAGGTATTAAAATCCATGGAGAAGAAATAAAAACTTCGATGTTCGCCGATGACATTGTAATTCTGTCATAGACAGCAAAGGATTTGGAAGAGCAGTTGAACGGAATCGATAGCGTCTTTAGAGGAGGATATAAGATGAACATCAACAAAAGCAAAACGAGGATAATGGAATGTAGTCGAATTAAGTCGGGTGATGCTGAGGGAATTAGATTAGGAAATGAGACACTTCAAGTAGTAAAGGAGTTTTACTATTTGGGGAGCAAAATAACTGATGATGGTCGAAGTAGAGAGGATATAAAATGTAGACTGGCAATGGTAAGGAAAGCGTTTCTGAAGAAGAGAAATTTGTTAACATCGAGTATCGACTTAAGTGTCAGGAAGTCGTTTCTGAAAGTATTTGTATGGAGTGTAGCCATGTATGGAAGTGAAACATGGACGATAACTAGTTTGGACAAGAAGAGAATAGAAGCTTTCGAAATGTGGTGCTACAGAAGAATGCTGAAGATTAGATGGATAGATCACATAACTAATGAGGTGGTATTGAATAGATTTGGGGAGGAGTTTGTGGCACAACTTGACTAGAAGAAGGGATCGGTTGGTAGGACATGTTCTGAGGCATCAAGGGATCACCAATTTAGTATTGAAGGGCAGAGTGGAGGGTAAAAATCGTAGAGGGAGACCAAGAGTTGAATACACCAAGCAGATTCAGAAGGATGTAGGCTGCAGTACGTACTGGGAGATGAAGAAGCTTGCACAGGATAGAGTAGCATGGAGAGCTGCATCAAACCAGTCTCAGGACTGAAGACCACAACAACAATAACGACAGGACGATGCCAGATCACCACACAGGACGGGGTTGCACAGAAATGGTAGCGGACCGCCATGGAAAAATATTAGTTGAATACCTTCTTTATTTCGTAACAAGTACAGCAGCAGAGATGGAGGTGGAGTGGCGGCAAACGCCCCGTGACGTGGGCACATGGATGGGTAATATACATGCCTTTCTTATAGATACTAAGGGCAGAGCGTAGCTCTTGTGCATACGTGCATCCGTTCTTCTTAAATTACGTATGCCCAAATTTCGTTTAAACCGATACTGTCAAACGCAGATATCTTATGAAAGGTACCAAATATCTGTATTTGAGGAGAACTTCTAGACAGTCAGAGACATGTAGTTTCGTTTGCTGAAACAGGAAAATTTAATTCCGCTCCTATTTTTTCTTGAGCGCTGGCTCACTTGTAATTTTTCTTCTATTTTCTGCGCTGCAGAGTTGAGTTATTCTCTGTCTGTCCGTATACGTATTTTTCGTTATCTTTAAATGCGATTAAACTAGCACGTGAGACCTACTCCACTGTTATCATGTGTAGAGTACTTCCCTTTCCTCGAACTTTGGCACGCACACGTATTCATTCACCGTTTTTCAGAATATTCAGCGACTGGGACAGAGAACTCCCTGCAACAAACTGTTGGGACATACTATGTTCAGTCATTAATTTGTCTTGAAGAAAGTACAAAGCTGCCCTGAGATACACTACCGGTCATTTAAAGTATCTTGCAGCAATTTTCGTGCAAGCAATGCTAAGGATGGTGTGGTGTCACCGCCAGACACCACACTTGCTAGGTGGTAGCTTTTAAGTCGGCCGCGGTCCGCTAGTATACGACGGACCCATGTGTCGCCACTGTCAGTAATTGCAGACCGAGCGCCACCACACGGCAGGTCTAGAGAGACGTACTAGCACTCGCCCCAGTTGTACAGCCGACGTTGCTAGCCATGGTTCACTGAGAATTACGCTCTCATTTGCCGAGACGATAGTTAGCATAGCCTTCAGCTACATTTGCTACGACCTAGCAAGGCGCCGTATTCAATTGCTATAATACTTCTGTATCATCAAGAGCAATGTCCTACAAATGTGGATCAAAGTTAAGTATTCCAGAAGCTACGTACTTTTCTTTATAGCTTTCATTACGTATCCTGTTTCAGACTTCACGCCTGCCTGCGTGAGCTTATAGCGTGCATTTCGGTCTCCTTCAACAAAACAGTGTTGGCACGTCTGCCGACACTTCATATTGGCGACGAGTCTCAAAAAGGGTCTTGTTCTTAATACTTGCTGCACTAATTGACTTGTCATGGCTTCGCCACATTCTCCAGATGTACTGTCCCAATTTTATCTCTTGCAGAATCAGCAGACGCATTCCTTATTGGATGCCCTTGGACAACTCGTCCAGGGTCAACGTGCACTGCAAAACGATGCGGCCGCTGCCGCTTGATCGCTACCGCAGCCACAACACGCAGTTGCACCACCATTTTGGCCTTTTGATTCAGCCATGGAAAGCTGTACAGAGTGGTCACGCCAATTTGGATTCCATCTCGCCACCTACAGAATTCAAGGTAACGAGTGGCAGCCTCATCTCCTTTCTTGTGTAGGTGTGTCCACCTACTGTGTGACAGAGAAATTGTTTCCCCGATGCGACGTAGCAACTCTGTCCTACGAAGAAATTTTGTCTGCTTTAGATGCCTATTTCAATGAATCAGTTAATGAAGTTGCAAAAAGGTATACATTCTTTCATACAAAACGTACGTCCGGTCAGACTAATCGGGAGTGGGTTGCAACTTTACAAGGCCTTACTAGGGATTGTGCTTTTGAGTGTGAATGTGGACTCCCTTATTCAGATACTATGCTGCGTGATGCAATTGCACAGAACATTTCTGATGTTCGCATAAGGGAACAGATTTTGAAACTAGTCAATCCCTCCCTTCAACAAGTGATAGACATATTGGATAGGCAAGACACACTTGACTTTGCTCAGGAATCTTTTGAAACTTTGCCAGCTGTGTGTCACATAAACCGGCCCGCCGGGCGAGCTGCATGGAACAGTAAACAGCCCTCGCTCACGTCCGCGCAGCCACGTGTGCCGCGCAAGCATGCAAATGCAGTGAAATCATGCCCGCGGTGTGCTACTAGACATTCGCGTGAGAATTGCCCGTCACGCCAGGCTATTTGTTTTTTCTGTAATAAAAAAGGACATGTTCAAAGAGTTTGCCAGAAAAAGCTCCGATTGGACACTGACAACCATTCCAGGCCCTTTGCTTCGCGCCGGAATCGCACGAAGAATACTCGGGCTCGTGAACCTTCGCCCATGGAAATTCATGTAGTTAATGCCACTCCGCCCAGTGCTACTCTCTCTAACAGTGACTGCGTTTGTCCTACTAAAAGTGTACGTCAACATGGAGTCCTCCCCACGGCGGGCAGAAGCCTTATAAGACAATCGTTCGCCGATTTGCGGGGGAGGAATGTGGTGTCACCGCCAGACACCACACTTGCTAGGTGGTAGCTTTTAAATCGGCCGTGGTCCGCTAGTATACGATGGACCGCATGTCACCACTGTTAGTAATTGCAGACCGAGCGCCACCACATGGCAGGTCTAGAGAGACGTACTAGCACTCGCCCCAGTTGTGCAGCCGACGTTGCTAGCCATGGTTCACTGAGAATTACGCTCTCATTTGCCGAGACGATAGTTAGCATAGCCTTCAGCTACATTTGCTACGACCTAGCAAGGCGCCGTATTCAATTGCGATAATACTTCTGTATCATCAAGAGCAATGTCCTACAAATGTGGATCAAAGTTAAGTATTCCAGAAGCTACGTACTTTTCTTTATAGCTTTCATTACGTATCCTGTTTCAGACTTCACGCCTGCCTGCGTGAGTTTATTGCATGCATTTCGGTCTCCTCCAACAAAACAGTGTTGGCACGTCTGCCGACACTTCAGATGGTTCGGTCATTGGTCCCCAAAAAATTATATTGTCGATCTTCAACACTAGGCAGACCCAGGCCCCTTGTACCATTTTTAACCTATTTTGGTAGGAAAAAAGGTCATCTATTCTCATGCAGCACTCTGCACTGAAGATATGCACTTTATTTTCTGAGCACGGACCACCATCAAATGAAAGGTTGTTCTCTCGTGGTGGTTGTTTCCTTTTCTTTTTTTAAAAAAGAAATGGAGGCGGAATGCCTCCACACCCACCCTGGCATGATGGCAAACTCAAAAGGTCTGTTGCCATCTCTGCATTAGTTTTCAATAATCGCTAATGTGAGGTGTCGCAGGATGTGAGTACTGCGGTCTGCGTACGTCTGGTTAAGGTCAATCATTGATACGCCCTCATCTGGAGTTAGATTGGGTCGAAAGTCGAACGAAGGGTAGCGGTTTTATGGGGAAAAAGTGCCAAGGCGGGCGCCAATGGACAGAAACCTGTGCGATAGTTATGTCGGGTAGTAGGAGCTGTAGCGAACGTCTTGCTGACTGCGTTAGCCCATGCAAGGATGGGTTAAGTTAGAAGCGGGTATCATGCAAGCGGTTACCGTGACAAACCATATGTTTGTCATAAGAGATCAGTCCGTGACGGTGCTGCAGCACGACGTGCTGCAGTTTAGGCTGTGTGAGCCCCCTGCGGCGCTGCGTCTGTGGTGACTTGGAGTGGGGAAGGGCGTAGGTCGCCCACCGGTGTCTGGTGGTCGAACATGGGAGCCGAGAGCTCGGAGACGAGCGGCACCACTGCTCACTCGTTGGCTGCGCTGACAGGCCCAGTGAGGGAAGCGGTTGAGTCTTCCCCGTGTTGCGGCCGACGTAGCCCAAGCCCTTGACCATCCTGATCGCTTTGGTAGCCCGCTCATCGGAGCAGAGCTGCTCGGAACCTATAACACTCCTGTCTGCTACTGCTGTACCATAACCTTGAAGTTGTAGGCAGGTCGTGAAATAAAAGCAATCTTGTTAAAGCAATTATGGTATAAAGCAACAGAGCAGTTTCACCCTCTGAGAGGAATTATGTTATGTTGACCGTGTTGTACCTAATGGAGTTGGCTTATCGGAAATGAAAGTCACAATTACGTAAATATTTGAACAGTAACAAACAAAATTTTGCCTATCTGCACTGTTTAACTGATAAAGAAAACGGTCGCCAGCCTAACTGGGCAAGAGAATGATTAACATTCTCGTTCAAGAAAATAGTTATTAGTAACTTTAATGGATAAACACAACCTATACTTTGTCACACGCGAGTGCAGTGAACTCTGACACATACAGATGTTTACAGTAAGATTGAAACTAACAGTTAGAGCAGCACAAACTATTTGCAAAATTATAACAGATACCGAAACACACTATTACTTTCAGGGCTTATACAAACTTAATGGTCTTTATAACATTATTATTACTATTCACTGCAGAATCATTAATTGGATATAGGTTAAGTCTCTCTCAGTTAAATACTTTACTATTTAAAATGAAAGTTAATTGGAATACACTAACAGGTTGCTTCTCACTATCATTTGAATAAAGAAATTATGGTTTTCCTAATTAGTGGTCTTCCCGTTACTTGTTACTGAGCATTAACACAATAGACAAACTGTGGATCCTGTTATATTATTAATATGCACTTCCAATACACAAGAGAGACAAACACTTAGCAAACATGGTTATATAACTTTCACAGTTGCAGTTTTCCACTTTTACTACAATGAGAGACAAAATTAACATATATGTAAGATACTGACTCACCTTATGAGATTTACAACAGGCAGTAATGTGATCATTTACTAAGCAAAACTTTATAAGCCTCAGTCTTAAGAACTTTTAATTTGAAGTTGGCAACAACACATTAATAAGCAGTTTTACTAGGAAAATTATTTTCAGCAAGCATCATTAACTTTAACTCACTCTCTTGCCACATTAACTTTTACTTTCTTTTTACTATGTTCAAGAGGCATTAATTAGCAAAAACACTGGTCTTTAATGTTCTTTCAGTAGGGACACTCGGTAATCACTTTAGTTCAAACGGAGAGGAACCTGAGATGTGTTATGATAAGGAAAAAATCTAGGTAGGTACATAAATTCAGTTATAAGTTACCTAATATTTGTGCACACTAAAACATCCAATGAGCCGATCCTTCACTGTACATTATTGTAGCATTCCGATACAGTGATTGCGCAATGTGGTGGCAACTGCATGTTGGTAGGTGGATTTGCAGGCAGAATTGCTGGACTCTGTCCCTTCTTGGTGGCGATGATGAGTACCAATTCCAGAATCATTCCAGCTATTTATCCATCCATCCGAGGCATGAGAAAGTGGCAGAAAAAACCTCTCTCGGAACCAGCACAATATACAACTATAACATGGCAGTGCACAGTTGGGTAGCTCGTCCCCGACTCGTAGCTCGTCCCCGACTGACTCTTGTTCCACCTATTCTACCTAGGCCGACCACAATTTGCGCGCGCTACACAGTTCCGTTCCCGAGGGGAACCACTACACCTTTTACATACAAACTAATTAAGAACCCTAAGTGAGGATCAGCAGTTTACATAACAGTAACCAAATACATTAAATAAAACAGAACATTTGCACATATTGACATTTCTACAAAAAATTATTCATTCACAAATTACAATTATATACAGTAGGATTTGTTCCCTCGAATTGAGACAAAGAATTTAAATGACAGATACACTACACAGCATAGAATCAAGTCATGACATCGAAGTTTGTACAAAGAAAGAAGTATACAATTTTGTGTTATCTATTCAATCAAACACTTTTACAGAAGCTCAACGATGTAGCATTAAATGAAACAAAAGCAAAATAAATCAGTACAGTATTAGAACTATGGTGTTACAAACCGATGGGTTTCGCTGTTCCTGCGACTGCACCCGCGTCCTTCTTCGACGTGTCCGTCGCGCTGTGGTTTACCGCCGGCTCCTCCGTAAGGGGAACGGCGGCAGACGTCTTCTCTTCGCCTGTGGCGTCCGCACTTCCTTAATTTTGTTTTCCATTCTTCTGCATATTATTATTCTCACCAAAATGGATGCATGAGCTGTTCGGCTTACTGTCCGATAGTTCTCGTGAATAGCAGATCCTATATCTCTGCAACTGTATGAATGAAGTTCTTGAGGAAATGAGATGGTATTTTGCCAGTCATATATATTCTACACATAAAGGAGTAGTCGTTTGGTTGCCACATTCACCGATGATTTTAAAAATTCTGATGGAATTTTATATAACCATACTTAATTTTAAGTTAGCAAAAACACCTTTCAATTCTGTGTGTAGCATTAGATCTCACCGTTACGGTCGAGGGTTCGAATCCTGCCTCGGGCATTGATGTGTGTGATGTCCTTAGGTTAGTTCGGTTTAAGTAGTTCTAAGTTCTAGGGGACTGATGACCTTAGAAGTTAAGTCCCATAATGCTCAGAGCCATTTGAACCATTTGAACTAGATCTCACACCTCATCTGCATCCACTCCAATGTCTTCTTCTATCACGTCATCAGACAACTCTTTCCCCCTCATACAGGCCTTCAGTGTACCCTTTCGACTTCTCCGCTCTCTCTTCTGCATTTAACAGTGTAATTCCCATAGTACTCGTAATGTAACCGTCTTTGCTCTTAATTTCACCGAATGTTGTTTTTGACTTTTCTATATGCAGAGCCCGTCTTTCAGATGAGCATTTCTTTTTAGATTTCTTTACATTTTTCCTGAAGCCATTTCGACTTGACAGTCTTGCACTTCCTACTTATTTCATTCCTAAGTGATTCGTATTACTGTATACCGAACTTTCCATCAACACTTTTATAAATCCCTCTAACGTTGATCAATTGTAGAATTGCTTCTGTTACCAAAGATTTCTTCCCAGTTACGTTCCTAAAACCTGCTTTTGTATTTTCAATATCTGTGATTACTTTCTTTTGGAGTTGTCTACTTCCCTTCATCTGAAATGCCTGCTGTGTTATTCCTTACCGCTGTATCCACCGCTTTAGTGAATTTCAAGCGCCTCTCATTTTTACTCAGTACCGCAATATTCAATTTCCTTCCCAACTGAATCTTCCGGACAGTTACCTAAAACTTCTGTCTACTCTTCGTCTTTACAAAGTGGTGATCTGAGTCTGTATATCCTGCTGGCTATGCCATACAATGCAATATCTGATTTCGGAGTGTCTGCCTGACAATGATGTAATTTAACTGGAATATTCCTGTATCTCTCGGCCCTTTCCAGGCATACTTCCTCTTCTTGTCAGTCTTGGGCGCAGTATCCGCTATCAAATTCATTGTAAAACTCCTACTGCCAATTCCATATCCTCCGGTAACCCTTTCTTCTGTTCTTTTTGCTACAACAGCTTTCCATTTGATCATGATTATTAGATTTTCATCTCCTTTTATCTACAAAATTACCCATTTTATACCCTCATACCCTTTACCTGTGGGTTCATCTTCTTATTCCGACGTTAGTTGTTGTATCTGAATCATAGTTTTCGGCGTTGGTTTGCTGTCCATTCAGATTTCACGGTAACTTACTGTCTGCCCTATTTCGTATTTGTAACGAATCCTACTCCTCCTATATCATGTTATATCATTTTCAGCTACCGTTGATATTACCCTACATTTGTCGGTCCAGAAATCCTGGTGTCTTTCCATTTGCTTCACTGACTACGACTATATTAAGATTGAGCCAAAGCATTTTCCTTTTCAGGTTTTCTAGCTACACTACCATCCACAGGCTTAAGATATTCCAAGCTTGGACTCGTGCAATGTCGCCGTTTCCTTGGTTAATACATCTTCATCTCGCGGTTAGCTTCCACTTAATAACAGGGCACATGTCCTGTGGATACATCTTACGGGTCTTTTACGCAATGGTATTTGTTTCCTTCTGCATCTTAGTGCTGTGGATCATTGTTGATTCATCCGCGTTTCTCATTCCTGTTTGATAAGGTCGTTGGCAGAACGAGGGTAACTTTTTGTGCGGAAGGCTTCGGTCGTCATCGTCAATGATTTTTATTCAAAATTTAATGAGTGGTTATGTTCATACACGGGACCTATGACGTTTTGATTACTGGTCAGACGCTTCCCCTAGACCACAGGTATTCTACAAATGAATAAATTACTAATACGCACTGTCATTGTAGACTATTCTTTAAGTGTTTGCTCCATCTTTTTGACAAAAAGGAACGAATTAGCAAGGCATAGGAGAATGAAAGAATGTGTTGAAGAGTGAACTGGAATAAAGGTAATACAGAACAAGATTATTTTATTAAAAAGACACTTCTTTCAGCTAAGATGGCTAAAACTGCTTATAATATTGAGCTAATTACTTGACGAGGAATTAATTAATAGGTGTGTGATAATATAAATACTGCAAACGGTGAACAGATTTCATATTAATTTTCGGAAAGAGCAAAGTAAATTTTCCAGTGGAGGATCTCGTGTTCATTAAAATATCACTATTGCCACAAACCACTACATTTGATGTAGTAGATACGAACTTCTCTCAACACTGTGGAACTTCAGCGCCTCTTGATTTCTAAAAGAACACATATTAACAGTGGAACTCGTATTTTTTATTTTTATTCCTACTTAGCAATACAAGAACGGGTTATCGTATCGAATGACACATTATTATCAATACTTAGTCATAATCATAAGGTGACATTGGTAAAAAACGTATCATACAGTTAATCCAGACTACAATAGGAACTGGCGTTTGGAGTCGTTGCGTACCACCAGAAGGTAGCCATCACCAGCTGCTGAGTAGCCAGTGATAGCTAGAGCTGTAGCGGGTAGTTCCCTACCATTAGACATTTTTCTTATTATTGTATTCTTAGAATCGTGGTTAGAGGATAGTTATCTAAAAGCAATCATAATATTAACAGGAACAGAACTGCATTTGTGCCTACTATATATTCTTGTAAAATAAATTATTTCAATTTGAATTTCAGAACCACTACAGTTTCTTAGCAGTCAATAACTATAAAATACTTTATTATTATAGCTTATGAATTTTACATTTTTTTAATGAATACTTAGTATACTGTGCATGCACAACATATTGTGCAAATGAAATGATTGTAAGCATCAATGTAAATAACTGATCACACCTCCTTCAATTTCTGTATCTAATTTATTGATTTATTACGTTGTTTATATCTTTTCACTATTCAAATGTTTGTCAGGACATTGCGTCCTCTACAGTTACACAACAAATGAATACAGCACGAGTACCTCACATTCTGTCATACTTGTGTCTTTGTTTAAGAGCAGTTTACTATGTTGCTAGTACCTTTATTTAAATAATAACTACAATGGACAATACACAATGCTGTTAATCCAAAAAGTGGTCAAACACATGTAGTAGCTGACATCCCTTTGTAAAAGAGTGCCAAAAGACACTTCTGTCAAGCAGGCATAAATGATCGTTTAAATAATATTTAACGAAAATATATCGTCATTCATAGCAAGAATACTGATTTATTTATTCATGAACAAACTTTAATCCATATTTATTATGGATCGTCTTATTGTGAAAGAATGTTGTGCGCGCGCGCGCGCGCGCGCGTGTGTGTGTGTGTGTGTGTGTGTGTGTGTGTTGTGGCTTACAGGCGCTCAACGTCGAGGTCATCAGCGCCTGGCACACATTAAAAGAAACGAATGTGGACAAACTTATTGAAATGGAAGTATACACGCAAATGCAGCAGGAAAAGAAGAAAAATGCTGTATAAGAAAATAAAACGTAAGGAAAACGAGAAAGGAGCGACAAGGACGACGCGGGAGATTGTCACTGGCTGGCCACTTACGTAAAATATAGGCGACCCAGTCACCCTGTGAACAAACTAAGACCGCCTCCCTAAAATCTTCGTAAAAACATTCTAGAAGTAAGAGAACTTTAAAACTTTAACCACAGCCGTTTGAGAATTTCCTAAAATAGATGGCAGATCCGCCGGCAAGTCAGCAGCCGCGGCCCGCTGGTCAGAAAATAAAGCGCAGTCCAATAAAACGTGGCGCACTGTGACCTGGACGCCACAAGCAACACACAGTGGAGGGTCCTCTCCCCGGAGGAATAAGCTATGCGTCATACGGCTGTGGCCTATCCGAAGCCAAGTGAGGAGAACCTCGTCCCGTCTACGGGGCTGGAATGAAGCACACCACACACGCCTTGTAGGCTTGACTAAACGGAGCTTATTGTCAGTCATTTCCAGCCACTCATCCTCCAACGCATGATTCGTGAGCTCAGTAGCGAGGTGAGTGCATGCAGGGGGATGGCAAACTGAAACACTTGCGGACCGAGACACGCCTCCTTGGCCCTTTCGTTCCCAGCAATACCGACGTGTCCTGGAACGCAGCAGAAAGCCACCTCCTTCCTCAGTCGTTGTATTTGGAGGAGGGCGTCCTGTATAGTGCGGACTATTTTATCTACTGGATAGAAACTTTGCAATGAGTGAAGGACACTTAGTGAATCGGAACAGACAAGAAATTTAAGACGGGAAGAGCGCCTCATCTGCTTCAGTGCCCGCAAGATCGCAGACAATTCTGAATCAAAGACAATAAACGCTTGCGGCTGTCGGATCCTGAGGATATGATCCAGAAAAACAACAGAGCAACGAACGGAGTCCCCCTGTTTCGACCCATTTGTAAAAACAGCTGCATAGTCGGGGTGCTCAGATAAAATGGCACATAATGTTGCGTTAAAACGGTGGCGGGAGTGCAATCTCTCTTGTAGCGCACCAAATCTAAAATAACTCTGGGTCTCTCCAGTAACCAGGGTGGCAGACGGTTAAAACCCTGGATTTTGGGCCGCACGGGCTCCACACAGAGGGATTCCAGCACACGTTGCAGACGGAACCCAAACGGCATCGTGACTTGGGGACGGTGGGAAAAAAGATGGTCCAGAAGAGGATAAGAAACAATATAGTGAGCGGGTGAGGTTGGAACTGCAAGAAACTTACACACCTGGCGCACCAGGAGGAGCTGCTGCCGGGTAGTAAGTGGTGGTTAACCGGCCTCAGCCCAGAGGCTGGGTATGGAAATGGCCCGATAACCACCCGTGGCCAGTCGAATCCACGTATGGTGGACAGCGTCAATGATCGGCAGATAAGTGGGCCTCCTTGACCCATACACCGTGCAGCCGTAGTCCAGCAGTGAACGCACAAAAGGCCGATAAAACTGAAGGAGAGGCGCCTTGTCCGCTCCCCAAGACCTGTGACTAAGGCACTTCAGGATGTCCAGTGCCTTCAGGGTTCTGGCTTTCAAGTTTCGCAGGTGTGGCAACCATGACAATCTAGAGTCAAAAATGAGGCCCAGGTCCAGAAACCCTACTGTGTCTCTAAAATGTAGGATATCGAAGGCAGGCAAATTAAAAGGACGACGAGAACCATTAAAATGAACACACACACACACTTATCGGCAGAAAACTGAAAACCCGTCTTTGCAGCCCACTCCTGTAACCGCCGCACTGTAAGTTGCAACTGACGGCTACCCGTTGCAACACTGGAGAAGGAACAGGAAACAGCCAAGTCGTCCACAAATAAGGAGCACTGTACTAGACTCCTTACCGTAGATGTTATACTGTTGACGGCTATGGAAAAGAGGGTAACACTTAAAACACTGCCCTGGGGTACATTATCGTCCTGCTAAAATCGATCAGACAGTGTGTGACCATCTCTGGTCCGAAAAAACTGCTGAGACAGGAAAGACCGAATGAAAATGGGAGGTGGCCACGAAAGCGCCATTGATGCAGTTGTGCGAGACAGAATGTTTAAAACACTGGCACAACATATGAGTTTCTAGTCAGCATAAATATCTGTCAGTTATAGCTGAGGTATTTGCAGCCTAGCAGTGCCTGCTACGATGAGAGGTATACGCTGGAAGCTGGAGTGATGGGTCAATGGCTCAGAAGGCAGCCAAGGCAAGTTCGGGCATACGCCACTGCCGGACCATCTTCTAGCATCAAGACCTCCTTCCCACACTTGACGGCTTTCTGCTAGTGCGCCGCCTCCAGGTTCAACTGGCGCTCCGGTAGCTACGCTAGTACAACACCTGTTACGAACGACATTGGAACCATTATTAGCACGTCTTCTATACCCCAGGGGACATATAGAGTCTTCGGATAAAAATCAACATCGTCTTTCAAGGAGTACTATTTTTTTTTTTGTCTTGCGCATGATGTGTTTTGTACTTTTATTCTCAGCAAGGGATGAAGTCAGGACTATATGGAGGATGATCGATGAAAGTAAACCCAAGGTATCATATTCTTGGTTATGTCACAGTGGGATCGTTGCAGATGTCGCAGCTCTTATGTGTGGCTTGGTGTTGTCATATTGAAGCAGAGGGTGCTCCATCTATTGACGAAATCTTCGAATTGATCCAGTTTTGTCGATTACAGCAAGGATTTTTTTATGCATGGACATAATTACTTTACACACCACCATGTTACACGGTACAAATCGGAGGCCTCCAGGAGCAGAGGTCTGCAACTACCATTGACAGAGTAATATAGATAACATGTAATACCTCAATCGATACTGAGAAAAGAATAAGAAATTTAGAGGCATTACTTTTCAGCACACTTTCGTATTGACACTATTTACAATTATATGGTTCTAATTCACTACCTACATTTAGGTCTCCTATCCTCTTGGTGTGCTCGTTGCCTCCACTAGATGAACACAATATATGTTTCCTATGAGCTGTATCCAACAATTTACACTTTCGCTACAAATAACATTGTTCCCTGTGCACATCACTTGCTGTAGCTACTGTCTTAAGTAAGGGACCTGCAGAGGATAGTAATAGGGTAGGATATTTGGGTAGGTATGGAGGGAGGGTGAGCATATCATGTGGTAGTTGGAGCACTCTGAAGATATTCGTTTGTGGCCACATGTGTGTACAGATGTGTGTGTGTTTGTGTGTGTGTTTAGTTACCTTTAGATGTTTAAGTACATTTTTTCATTTTTATATTTTCTTTTTAAGGTAAGTTGTCAATTAAGCGTGCAGAAGCAATGCTGTTTCAGAAAAGCCTTAATTTTCACGTTAAGAAGAACATTTCAGAATAAAAACGGTCTTCGTTGAGAAATTATGTAACAACAATGACACATTCCACACTTTTGGGGCATCATCAGGTTGTCAACAAAAACCAGAAACCAATTAATTAGAAACAAACATAGGAAGGACTACGCTCTCTCTTCTACTTATTTCTAATTGATTGGTTTCTTTTTTCATGGACAATCTGATGATGCCCCAAAAGAATGAAATGTGTCATTGACGTTAAAAAATTTCTCAACCAAACATTTTTTTATTCTGAAGTTATTCGAAACTGGTTGCTGTTGCACCCTGCCACAGTGGAATTTAATAATTTTTAAGGAAGAACATATTAACATATTAGCTGGTAGCGAAATGGTAAATGAAGCACAAAGCACTGTAGCACAAGAGGATAGAAAAACCAAAACAGTGATATAAATTCAGCGCTGATCAGAGAATTGAGAGCAATGTTGTGTCCTGGTGCGAAGAGCTACTACTGTTCATGGGTTGGGTTACAGATGTAGGTCGTGGTGAGGGCGCAGGCTGCTGGTTGCTTGGAAGAACAATATCGGAAAGTTCAAGATGTTGCTTAGTTTCATGCTACTGCCTACTTAGTATAAATTTCTGAGATTCCACGTCTGGAGCACAGCATTGTATGGTAGTGAAACACAGACCGTGGGAAAGATGAAACAGAAGAGATTCGAATCATTTGAGTAGTGGTGATACAGAGGAATGTTGCAAATTAGGTGGACTGATAAAGTAACGAATGAGGAGCTCCTCTGCAGAATCGGTGAGTAATATTTAGGAAACACTGACAATAAGAAGGGACAGGATGATAGTATATCTGTTAAGACATCAGGGAACAAGTTCAGTAATAGTAGAGAGAGCAGTTGAGAGTGGAACCTGTAGAGCAGGGGCGGGCAAACGTTGCACGCGGCTCATGAGCACACGGCGCTGCACGTGTGCTGCTCGCGTGCAATCGTCGACAGGGGCAGTGGCGACAGCCAGCAGGTTGCGGCAGAGTAGTACCAGGCTAAGATGCGGACATTGAAGCGAAGCGACCACTACGTAGTGAACGTTGTATTTCAATAACCGGAAAATGCAGAGTGAATCAAGGAAACGGAGAATTGGAGATTTGCTATCTTTTAAAAAGGAATGGGAGAATCATTTTTTTCTCTGTGCAAAAACGTGAAAATTGGAAATGTATAATATGTGACAGTATTCTGGCTGGTCAGCGGAAGTTTAATATTGAACGCCATTATAATAAATTTCAGTATGTTGCCGTTCTTGGTGCAATAAAAGAGGAATTTCTCAAGCGATTTGGGGATATATGTTACTTATCCCAAGGTTTTGAATAGACACTCTGCTGTTTCTGTAGATGATATTCATCCCAGTTTGCAAATGGAATTAATAGATCTACAGCGTAATTCTCGTCTGAGAGACAAGTTTCTTTTGGCAAGACGTGTAATAGATTTTTATCACGACTTTTCACAGCAAGAGTTTCCTCGTCTCCATCGTGAAGCCATGAAGATAATGTCAATGTTTCGCTCGAGATACGTTTGTGAGAGATTTTTTTCTGTTATGAAAGTCTGGGTTAAGAGCAAATATCAGTAATGAAAATTTACGTAACTTTTTGCGTTTGTCTGTACGTAGAAATTTTGTTCCAGACATTAAATGTATTGTAAACTCCACCTGTGATAATTAAATAAAACGTATCGTAGGTAATAGGTACTCTTTCAAACCACGATTTCTTTCAAGCACTTCTACAAACCTTATTCCTTCATTCAATAAAGCAGGCCAGGAAACAAGACGCATTACAAAGGAAGAAGCGGTGAGACGGTATGGCGGGGAGGGGAGAGAAGCGGGTGGCCAGCTTGCCCCTGTGTGCGCGCAGAACACCTGTTAACTGTACACGTGCATGTGCACCGCACACGTGCAGGATTCCTGCCCGCCCCTGCTGTAGAGGAAGACTGAGACTGGAATACATCCAGCAGATAACTGTGGACATAGGTTGCCAGTGCTACTGTGAGATGAAGAGGCTGTCACAAGAGAGGAATTCGTGGTGGGTCTCATCGAACCAGTCTGAAGACTGAAAAAAAAAAGAACACACGTAGTGCTGCGGTGCAATGCTAAAGGCCCCTTCAGCACGTGAAGTGGTTGACTTTGGCGTGACAGGAGGTCCATCTGTCATGCAATAAGCCCGCTATGTGGTTGGTTGCTAGGAAACATGATACGCAGAAGCTTGCCCAGCAGTGTGTGCTCCAGTTTGGCGTCGAGTGGCTGCTCGCGGATGACACCATGACACCATCCGCGCAGAAGCCGGCCGGAAATCTTGCAGGTGATAACAGCCTCAAGAGGTGCAGCTCTGACCTTTTCACAGCAAGAGTTTCCTCGTCTCCATCGTGAAGCCATGAAGATAATGTCAATGTTTCGCTCGAGATACGTTTGTGAGAGATTTTTTTCTGTTATGAAAGTCTGGGTTAAGAGCAAACATCAGTAATGAAAATTTACGTAACTTTTTGCGTTTGTCTGTACGTAGAAATTTTGTTCCAGACATTAAATGTATTGTAAACTCCACCTGTGATAATTAAATAAAACGTATCGTAGGTAATAGGTACTCTTTCAAACCACGATTTCTTTCAAGCACTTCTACAAACCTTATTCCTTCATTCAATAAAGCAGGCCAGGAAACAAGACGCATTACAAAGGAAGAAGCGGTGAGACGGTATGGCGGGGAGGGGAGAGAAGCGGGTGGCCAGCTTGCCCCTGTGTGCGCGCAGAACACCTGTTAACTGTACACGTGCATGTGCACCGCACACGTGCAGGATTCCTGCCCGCCCCTGCTGTAGAGGAAGACTGAGACTGGAATACATCCAGCAGATAACTGTGGACATAGGTTGCCAGTGCTACTGTGAGATGAAGAGGCTGTCACAAGAGAGGAATTCGTGGTGGGTCTCATCGAACCAGTCTGAAGACTGAAAAAAAAAAAGAACACACGTAGTGCTGCGGTGCAATGCTAAAGGCCCCTTCAGCACGTGAAGTGGTTGACTTTGGTGTGACAGGAGGTCCATCTGTCATGCAATAAGCCCGCTATGTGGTTGGTTGCTAGGAAACATGATACGCAGAAGCTTGCCCAGCAGTGTGTGCTCCAGTTTGGCGTCGAGTGGCTGCTCGCGGATGACACCATGACACCATCCGCGCAGAAGCCGGCCGGAAATCTTGCAGGTGATAACAGCCTCAAGAGGTGCAGCTCTGACCTCATGAGCAGAGGCACAGGGTGCCAGATACGACGCCCCCCCACCACATTAAGAGGATGTCGGCTATACCTCCCCAGTCATGGTGTGCTTCCAGGCTCAGTATGGTACAAACGTGTGAAGCAAGTAGGTGACCATACAACTGAGACGCACTCGTGTTTCCTACAGCCAACTGAGCGAGTTTGAAACGGGACAGGCTGTGGCCTTCCAAGTGGTTGGATCGTCCTTTCGGAGAACTGGCACACAAGTTGGACGTGCTGCCTCAGCTGTGCAACGATGCTGATATCAGTGGTCATGTGAGAATTCTGACACACGTACACGAAGTTCTGGATATCCACGCACGACAGACGCCCGCCAGGACCGTTGTATTGTGAGAGGAGTAGCGGCAGATCGTACACCTACCACTACACGCAAAGAGGACTTGTGATCCTAGGTGTGGTAACTGCTGCGAGCCGGTTATTAGCAGTGGGACTATGGGCAGACACACCTATAGCCCATCTTACATCACATGACAGCAACGCTGTCCACTGCTCGACTGGTGCTGTGAGAGACTCATCTTGGAAGATGTAATGTGTAGCAGCACCACCGCTTAGGATAGGGATAGTTAGTTTTGTGCGATATTCTGAGCACAAGTTACAGACAGGTGTGGGCCAGATTGCAGTGAGTTATGCACAGCAACAGTTACGAAGTAGAATAGAGGCCACAGGGGCGCCAGATTCATGAAAGAATATATGTAGCTGTTTTGCATGTTGCAAGTCGCTGGCAGAAGGGGCCTACTGGCCAACCTAGCGTGTTATGAGTACGTGATGCAAAGCGGCGGGCTTAGCAAAACAGAGGTGCACCGCCGAGTATAAATAGGTGCCGTTTTCTAATGAGATTCATTCAAGCGTGGAAGCTCTCCTGGATGGGAGGGCGTGTCACACCACCAGCTACACACAGCAGCAGATGGGGCGCCAGTGTTCCAGTCCACGGTGGGTCGTTGGTTCGACCCCCTGAGGCCGACATAGGGCCTGTAGTCAGCCAGCCAGTGGCGGGCCACTCCATGGCTCGCTACTGCTGGCAGTCGTCCTGGTTTCCAACATATGCCGGAGGCATCCCGAGGTGAGGGCCACAGATTCGGACGCTGGATCATGGGTGCTCGTCGTCGCCGCGATCTCAGCCACGCCAGTGGGTAGAAGAGGCAGCTGGCCACCTGCTGCTCGCACGGAGCAGCGCTGAGTCAGCAGGGATGCAGACCATTGAGCCAACTGGTGGCGCGTCCTGACGCCGTCACAATTCTACGGCTGTCCAAGGCCAGCACGACACAGCATTGTGTTGCATGGGCCGCGGGGGTGTTTCCTCAGCATTGCAGGGCCCTGTGACACAGACCAAGAGGAACGAGGGCACTGTAGTTGGAAACAAAAAATCACTTGGAAAGTTCTCGCTGAATTTAATAAGGTGCCTTCTACCTCCACCCTCTACTTCTGGCACCAGCCACTACAAATGGAAATCATGGTCGTTAGCGATAAAAGCAGATTCTGTCTGAATGGAAGTGTTGGTCGTTTGCACATATAATCTATACCTGGTAAGCATTGTCACGTAGAGTACATTTGTCCGAGAATCTTGTTGACCGTTGGTGTTTCTGGAAGAGACGCTAACCAGCGGTAAGTACACGCAGAAGTCAGACCCGTTTCTTTGCCTTTCTTGCAGCAGGGAGTTGATGTGTTGTTCGAACAGGATAGTGGTCGCCCACATGCTGGCCGTGGATCTCAACGTGCTCTGCAAGACGAGCAGCAACTTTCGTGGCCAGCACGTTCAAGGGACTCGTCCCCAGTCGAGCAGGTGCGGGATATGATGGGACGAGAAGTGATTCATGTGGACTCGTCAGCCAACAACTCTTACAGAACTGCGTGAACAGGTTGGGCAGGCGTGACGTAACCTATCCTAGGACAGTAGTCGCCACCAGTACGATCGACTGGATGCCAGAATCAGCGCTTGAATTGCCGCCGGTTGAAGCTGAACCACGTACTAATATGGGTGTTTCAGCACGGTTCGATACCAGGTACCTGCTGAAAGCTTGTGCCGTTGATCTGTAAATGTAATCATTTCATGTACTCCATATACACTATTGCAACAATGAATCTTGAATGAATTGGAAACCTCTACAAAGCTTATGATATTTTTCGCCCGGAAATGTACTCCATGCACCTAAGATAGGCAAGTAACCTACTTCCCATCACACCTGGGCGAAATGATGTAAGCCGCCTTGCCTATCTTAAAGTGCATTAAACATTTTCCAGTTGTATTCTGGCCATCGTGAGTAACATTTCTTATTCGTGAAAGATCATCTTCAGTTGCAAATAGAATGTAATCGCTCTGATAGACAGAACGTTTAAGCAATTTTTTTAACATAGGAGTTGACTTATAAACATAGTTCAGAATATTGATACGTATTGTGAACATACAGGGTGCTCTAATCTATAGATTCAAAATTATACTAATTCTTGAGGGTCGTGAACAGACTATTTTGAGACGAGTATCTATGGATCTAAATCGAATATTTCAGCTTCGTCACTGATGATTGTTTATTATTCTGCAAGGTATAGCCACAACTGTCATTTGAAATGAATTACGTGTCTGCGTGCATACATCAGAAAGGCGCATAAAATTTAGCAGTACTCGCTGTTGGAAAATAGGATAGGTGACTATGACGACACTGACAATCAGTTTGTCTTAAGTTTCTACCATGTTTCATATACCAATGACTTCATATGATTCCGAAGGAGGTAAATTCAGCGCTGACACGTCACTGATGATTGTTTATTATTCTGCAAGGTATAGCCACAACATCATTACGAAATGGCTCTAAGCACTATGGGACTTAACATCTAAGGTCATCAGTACCCTAGACTTAGAACTACTTAAACCTAATTAGCATAAGGTCGTCACACACATCCATGCCTGAGGCAGGGTTCGAACCTGTGAGCGCAGCAGCAGCGCTGTTCCGGACTGAAGCGCCTAGAACCGCTCGGCTTCAAGGCTGGCCGTCATCACGGCTTAAGTTTCTATCAATGATGTGTTTGTGCAATTATTATTTCGCTACGAAGTAGACGTAAAGTATAATTGAAACAAATACTCATCGCAAATGTCGGTAGTTTCGATCATCTGAAGGTATAATTCTCTACATGGAGAAATCTTAAGGTTTATCCACAACTCATGCGACTCTAATTTACCATTAACAATTTTTGTTCACATGTAGGTCAGACAGTTAAAAGTAAGCAATACTGCAGTAACAGAATCTGTATTTTCTCTTTTTTTTTTTTGACTATACTCTCACTCTCCTTGGAATGAACGTAATTGAATTTCATCTCAGATTACTTAAGCGAAAATAATTTACAGGACACAAGAATAAAACCGGTAACAAACTTCTCGCCTACTACAACCACCGAATTAATAAAGTATAACAACTACATATGTTATCTTACACGAAGTAGAAGTTAATACCTTCTTCAGAGAATTGCTTCAAATAAGATGGCTAAGATTTACCTTATTGTCTTATCAAAAAGAATGAATACAAAGAACCATGAACACACTGCAACGCAAGTGCTGCTATGCCTCAAGGTACCCCACCTTGGTTTGTTTCACATTCAATACGTAGTACCATCGGATACAATCTTTACTTCATCTCACAGCATTTAGTTTCGTATGCTACAGCGTCTATATAGTTCCAGCCCTAAAACAAAGTGACATACGCAAAAGCATTGGAAATATCAGACAGAAATTGTTGTGAAGAGCTACTGAATTACTGCAATGCTATGGCGGCAATGAATATTTGATATAGCAGTAGATTGAAGCCACGCTACAAGAGATATAGTCATGCCATTTGTCATGCAAGCATGTACATGCATTCATCGATTCAAATTAAATATTGTCGAAAGTATGTAAACCTGTAAGTGATAGTCATTGAATGTATTATGAATAGCACATGGCATCGTGGTAATGGATTAATCATAGCCTCACAGAAAATATTGCGGGTGTTCGACAAAGGGAACATATCTGTACGCCAATTTACGCTTTTACGGGTACTGTAATGCCAATTTATTGGAACTTCGGCGGAAACACTCCACCGGAAAAAAATTGTTCTATTAATCGTGTGCAGGTGGCATAAAGAACAACATGAAAAGCGTCGAAAGCCCGTACCCTCGTTCCACTTGCTATGTGGTATTCAATCGAGGCGATCCGGCAGAAAAATCGTATTGGATTCCTCTAATTGCGGATCCAATAACATGCCTGCTGAATACCCTCACGCATTGGCTGTTTGGCAGAGGCGAGCTGACGTTATACGAGCACACGGTCGGCTTCAAAATTGCAGTCGTACTGCTCGCAATCTATGCCTTTCTAGGCAACGCGTCTTGTAGGGCGCACTCACGGATCAGGTAGTGACTCCAGATGCACGGAACAGAAGATAATGGCTTCACTTTGAACTAGACGAATCATTTGAGACACACATCGTCCTCTGTTTATTGTGGTCGTCGTGTAACTTGACAGGTACTGAGCGAATCGCCCTTACTCGCCGTGCACGGTCAGGTGAGGAGTTTCAGACGAGAGGCTCCGAACCTATTCTCTCTTCTTTCCTTCGGACTTACGATACAATTTGTGAAGTTATCATCTGAATTGTTTCCGTCCACAGACTCCAGCTGATCATAGGTGGTAAACGTCTCCCGAGCGAGCATAACAATAGTCTGCAAATTGTCTGCATTCGAATTTGAGAGTTTAATTGGCGAAGAACGCCAATATGGCGGATGTCTTCAAAGCTTGACACAGCAATAAAATTAAAGACGATGTTTCAAACGAAATATATGCAGATTTGCCTACCATATGATAATAAAGCTGTAAATTCCGAAAACAGTATTGATCTGCAGCTAGATCTTTAGCCCTGGTATATGTATAGCGTGAAAATTCCATTGCATTTTATCGGTCTCCTTAATGACAGTTTAAAGCTTAAATCTAGGAATACTGACGTTAATGCTTGATATTGCTATCTACATTGTCTCCTGTATTACTGATAACGTATTCGCTAACTCCATCGAAAATTTTCAGCCATTGTAGGTGACTCAAAATTTACCGAAATAACAATTCTCCATATCTAATGCGTACCAAATTGTGAAACGAAACGCAGCAATTCATGACCTCTTTATGACGTATGTACTGGGTGGTCCATTGATAGTGACCGGGCAAAATATCTCACGAAATAAACATCAAACGAAAAAACTGCAAAGAACGAAAGTCGTCTAGCTTGAAGGGAGAAACCGGATGGCGCTATGGTTGGCCCGCTAGATGGCACTGCCATAAGTCAAACGGATATCAACGGCGTTTTTTTTAAACAGGAACCCCCACTTTTTATTACATATTCGTGTAGTACGTAAAGAAATATAAATGTTTTAGTTGGACCACTGTTTTCGCTTTCTGACAGATGACGCTGTAATAGTTACAAACATATGGCTCACAATATGCGCTGACGGATGTTGTGAGGCGTTGTCGGTGGATCGCAATCCATCATGTTGGAAGTACATCGCCATTTTGTCGTGCAGTGAAATATCTTGTAGTAACATCGGTAGAACACTACGTAGGAAATCAGCATACATTGCACCATTTAGACTGCCATCGATAAAATGGGGGCCAATTATCCGTCCTCCCATAGTGCCGCACCATACATTAACCCGCCAAGTTCGCTGATGTTCGCTTATCGCGGCCATAGCGGATTTTCCGTGGCCCAATAGTGCATATTATGCTGGTTTACATTACCGCTGTTGGTGAATGACGCTTTGTCGCTAAACAGAACGGGTGCAAAAAATCTGTCATCGTCCCGTAATATCTCTTGCGCCCAGTGGCAGAACTGTACACGACGTTCAAAGTCGTCGCCATGCAATTCCTGGTGCATAGAAATATGGTACGGGTGCAATCTATGTTGATGTAGCATTCTCAACACCGACGTTTTTGAGATTCCCGATATGTGTGGTACTGATGTGCGTATTAGCCGCGACAGCAGCTAAGACACCTACTTGGGCATCATCATTTGTTGCAGGTAGTGGTTGACGTTTCACACGTGGCTGAACACTTCCTGTTCCCTTAAATAACGTAACTATCCGGCGAACGGTCCCGACACTTGGATGATGTGGTACAGGATACCGAGCAGCATACATAGCCCATGCGCGTTGGGCATTTTGATCACAATAGCCGTGCATCAACACGATATCAACCTTTTCCGCAATTGGTAAACGGTCCATTTTAACACGGGTAACGTATCACGATGCAAATACCGTCTGCACTGGCGGAATGCTACGTGATACCAAGTACTTATATGTTTGCGAATATTACAGCGTCATCTATCACAAAGAGGAAAAAGTGGTCCAACAAAAATATTCATATTTCTTTACGTACTACACGAATATGTAATAAAATTGAGGGTTGCTATTAAAAAAAACGCAGTTGATATCCGTTTGACCTATGGCAGCGCCTCCTAGGGGGCCAACCAGAGCGCTAACTGGTTTCTTTCTCCAAGCTAGACAAGCTGTTAATAGAAAGTATGCCATATTTTGAAGACTGATACTGTGGACATAAGTAAGGAAAAAAGTCCAATAAATTTGGACTCTAAAACACACATCTTAGGAACTAAGAGCAAATGTTCGTCTTCATTAATATGAGAGACATATCTTCTACCACAAACGCTTTGCTATTACGGACGACCCCCAAAATGCTGTACACAAATAAGGACACATTCCTCTGTTAGTGCCCGTGGAAACAGCATGCAGCAAACATCGGCTAGTGTCGGTACTGTAAACCATATTCAGGGGTTTGTGTTGAGTGCAGTGCATATACTAGTTCTAATAGGACCAATTAATATTTTGGTAAATCTGTGAAACGCTGTTACATTGTATCCAGATTGAAATTTTCACACTGCAGCGGAGTGTGTGCTGATATGAAACTTCATTGAAGATTAAAACTGTGTGTCGGACTGATAATCGAATTCGGGACCTTTGCCTTTCGCGGGCAAGTGCTCTACCAACTGAGCTAACCAAACACGACTCACGTCCCCTCATCACAGCTGTACTTCCGCCAATACCTCGTCTCCTATCTTCCAAACTCTCCTGCGATAGTTGCAGTACTAACACTCTCGGGAGGAAGTATATTGCGGAGATATGGCTTTGCCACAGCCTGGGAGTTTCATATCGGCGCACACTCCGCTGCAGAGTGAAAATTTCCTTCTGGAAACATCCTCCAGACTCACGCAAAGCCATATGTCTGCAATATCCTTTCTTCCAGGAGTGCTAGTTCTGCTAGTTTCGCAGGAGAGCTCCTGGGAAGTTTGGAAGGTAGGAGACGAGATACTGGTAGAAGTGAAGCTGTGTGGAGGGGGAGTGAGTTGTGCTTGGGCTGCTCAGCGAAACGCAGAGATGCCGAGTTCGTGTCTCGGTCCGGCACACAGTATTAATCTGCCAGGAAGTTTTATTACATTGTAGTTTTTTCTTTACAAGTACCAGAATAATGGAAGCCTATTTTCTTCTGTCATGGTCTGAAAAATGGGAGCAACAGTCGATCCAGTGTCCTGCGTGCTTAAAGATATCCAGAACGCAGGGGATGATATGCACCCAATTATTCAATTGTCTTTTTCAGTGACTACCAGACCCTGACTCCGTAGCTCCAATAACGGCAGACATTGCACCATTCGTATTCCTATTGTAATGATGTGGGTATTGCATCGAGTGGAATAAAGACCTGGAATTAGTGTTCGTAGAATTTTAATATCTACCTGGGCTAGTCATCCTGTAGTCTCTGAGAAACCAGCATGAAGGTTTACTACGCATACCCATTTCCTGTACAGCGTGTCCAAGCACTTCGGCCGCAGGATTAGCCTGCCAGAATGCAATTCGGCCAGTGAATGATTAGAGGAAAATCCACGTCCCACCACAAACATACCGTTCAGGGACGAGACAACTTTCAGGCGAGATGGTGTCGTCAATTTTCATTACCGGTGTGTGTGGGCTGAAGCAAACCCACAAGCATTTGAAGAAGCAAGGTATCGTCGCCGATTTTCGGCTAATGTATGGTCAGGAAAATTTGCTGATAGAATATAGAGAATTACATACTACCAAAAAAGTTGACTGGTGCACTTCCTACCAAGCGATTTGCCTGTCCTGATAGAGGAGGTACCTTTTATGATGAATCGAGCCCGATCGGAACTTTTGCAAGGTTAATGAACTGTAAGATAGAATCTAGCTTTTAGCCAGACTCGAATTGATTTTCTTACCTAAATGCAATATTTCTGATCTACTCACGTTCATACAGTTTTTCGATTTTCAGACACGATTTTTCCCTCAATACATTTTTATTATTCATATATAGAAAGGTATCATGTATCGCTTATACTCTATGAAAATTTGTGGACACATTATTACCATGGAACGCTCTGAAAATAAATCTACATCATTTACATGGAAGCCTATTTTCTTCTGTCATGGTCTGAAAAATGGGAGCTACAGTCGATCCAGTGTCCTGTGTGCTTAAAGATATCCAGAACGCAGGGGACGATATGCACCCTACTGAGTTATATATACGACTAAACTGTCTGTTTCTATTTACACTGAGGTGAGAAAAGCTTCGGGACAGTGATGTGCACACTTAGAGATGTCGGTAGTATCGCTTTCACAAGGTATAAGAGGTCAGTGCACTGGCAGAGCTCTCACTTGTAATCGGGTTTTTCATGTGAAAAGATCTCCGACGTGGTTATGGCCGCAAGACAGGAATTAACAGATCTGAACGTGGGATGGTAACTGAAGATAGAGGTATGGAACATTCAGTATCGGAAACCGTTAGGGTATTCAATACTACAAGATTCACAGCGTCAAGAGTGTGGCATTAGTACCCACCACGGACAACGCAGTGGCCGATGGCCTTCGCTTAACGAATGAGAGCAGTAGCGTTTGCGTCGAGTTGTCAGTGCTAAAATACAAGGAACACTGCATGAAATAACCACAGAAGTCAGTGTGGATGTACGACGATCTTATCCATTAGAGCAGTGCCACAAACCGAGTTTCAGTGGTCTATGGCAGCAGACTACCAAGGCGAAACCTTCAATAACAGCACGACATTGCCAGCAGCACCTCTTTTGGGCTCATGTCCACATCGGTTGGATCCTGGACTAGTGGAAACCGTGGCTTGGTCAGATGAGTCACGATTTCGGTTGGTAAGAGCTGATGGTAGTGTTCGAGAGTGGCCAGACCTCGCGAAACCGTGGTCCCAAGTTGCCAACAAATGACTGTGCAAGCTGGTGATAGCTCCATATTACTGTGGGCTGTGATTACCTTGGAAGGACGGGATCCTCTGGTCTAGCTGAACTGATCGTTGACAGGTAACCGTTATGTTCGGCTACTTGGTTGGTTGGTTGATTGCGGTTGAAGGGACCAAACAGCAAGGTCATCAGTCCCTTGTTTCAAATGTGTTCCATTCAGATAGTGTTACATCTCAGAGAAGTTAGAACGATAAAAGGGAAAAGGCTAAAAAATGTAAAAGGGCACTCATGTCGTCAATGGTAAAAACAGAATGAGGTAAGTCAGCAAGAGAGCGAAACCAACGCTATGCTAGAGGCAGGAAATATCCCACCTGTGAAGCAGCAGAGGCAAGACCACCTGCGACTTAAAAGGTGCAATCGCTAAAATGTACAAGTGCGTATGGGAAAAGTAGACTAACCAACCCTAAAAATGATAAAAACAGAGTAAAAGGGGAAGAAAAGAGGCTCTCGCCCAGGGAGGGGAGTCGGGAATCTATAAAATAAATAAATAAATAAAATAAAATAAAATAAAATATTAATTATTGCATATGTGTGATAGTGATTGGTTGTAATTAATATTTGCTTATCTGGAACGTGGACGTTTAATTGTTTGATATCAGACGCTTGACAATGGCTTTTTCGTAAATGCAGTGTTACTCGTAGTTGACCGTGAAATAAGACTCAAATAATCGGACTTCGTATTTAAATCGTTTCCAAAGACTCCTGCGGTAATCTAAATCTCAATATTAGAATAATTTTCCAGCCATGTCAATACGTCGTACAGAGGTGACTGTCTACTAAACATAAAAAAGTTTACACAGTTAGTTAAATCAAATATATTCAACGAATAAGCCTACAGTTAAATTATTCTACTTACTTTCATAAATTTAAATTCTTTACAGAATCGAGTGCCTAGTAAGACTGCAACTCGCAGTGTTGTTATGTAACATCAAATATGGCGGTGGGCCAGTTAATAAAATATACGTGCTTCACGCACCAGCTATTCTACTCGACCTACTTCTTCTTAATGAAACATAAGAGTGTCATAATTGTATTTTGTTTTACCAGCGGCATAGCGCTGTAGTTCTGTGCCATAGGCTTTATTTATTTGTCAGAGATTAATTATTTAATTAAGATTTCGCGTTTCCGAGGAAACTCACGCACGGCATGCAAATGTGCCTTTAGATTGCCCCCTGAATTGCGAGGCGAAAGGACACACCTGCAGACGAGCAATTCACCTAAAGGCACAAGAAAATGTAAGTTATCTACAACTATTTACATGACATACATTATACAGTATATTATATACAAAATTTCAATGACGCGCGTGCAACGTAAAAGTTCTTATGTTGGCAAAATAGAGTGCGCGCATGCGCAGAAGCGTCTATGTGGCTCCGGCACTGCCATTATATCGTAAATTTAGATCACGCGGCACAGTATTGCAATTCATATTGTTCGTGTGCGCGCGCGTTTCTTAGTCGTTGCATAAGGAAAATATTCCACCAAGATTACATATGAAGATTACATTCTATGACAGGTAACTTAATTTTAAAATTACAATATTTGTTATAATACAATACAACTTTAGATTGTTGAATGTTCATAGTTACATAGTATTGCATTGAAATGCTTCAAAGAAAAATGTCTTTTTGTTTCAGGCGCGATGACCTATACACATCGTGTCGTTATTACAGTTTATATTCATCTGCTGCACAATAATGTTTCACAGGTTAGTGTCGTCGAGGTAAAGCTTTTTGATCACAGTAACATCGCTGTATAACAACGTAATTGATACATAAGCATGCCCATTTCCTATTTCCATTATAGTCGTTGTGATGCAGTTCGTTGTGACAAAAAGCATTGTTTATTAGAAATCGGACGTGACCCGTCGAGTAATTGGTCCATATGCAGTTCGTTTTCGATATTCCGTGGAAGCTTGGTTGCAGAACCTCGGACGGCAGATAGCTGACGCCGATCCTTGGATAGTCCAGGTAAGTGTGTCCGTCACATTTCGAGATCATTCCATTCCCTGGAGTTCCAACCAAAATTCTTCCACTCGTCGTGTTGTTTTCTGGACAGGCACGTTGTGACCATTTAATCCAGTTAACATCTTGAAGTTGGATACTGTAGTAATGTCACTAGACGATGCACCAATTATGTACTTCACATTTTCAGTTTTCCTTTTAAGATATACCTCACCTAAATGTGTGTAGTTACTTATCAAAGAAATCGTTCATCGCGTTTACAAAGGTACGACGCATGATGAATATCATTAACAGTTTATTTCACATACTGTCCATGAACAGTCGTTCACTATGCAATTTTTTTTTTTTTAGTTTTTCACATTTTGGCACTCGTTATCGTTCAAATTTTCACATAGTAACAGTTACATTATACATCATTAAAAAAAAAAAAAAACATAAGTAATCATACATATACACGTCACATATTTTCCTAGCATAAACATAATACAGTTACACATAAACATGTTTACATCATCATTACATAGCTATAAATTATTACATTATGTCACATTTGATTACATGAATTGCAGATATTTATGTTCTCTTTAACGGTTTTGCTGGGATTTTATCGATTTTTTTTTTGTGATGTCATCTGAAATTAAGATAGGTTAGACACAACATTCATTACATCAGTAGGCAAGACTAGGCGTTTTCACTACTCAATAAATATTCAGAATAATAAGAGACGGAAAACTGTTAGATTCCTCGCGTTTTGTGCGTGTGTGTATAGTGTCTGTGTGGCCTTGGCTACTGGAAGATGCTTTTCTTGCTGAGAGATGTGCGTCTAATCTATTTCTCGAAGTAAAAGGTCCCTTCACAGATGACGTCTGTCGGTTCGTCAGGTGTCATACCCAGTCAGTGGTACCTACAGTCACAAATATTCCGTGAAAAATTAATATATCATTCACTGCTACGTAATCATAAATTTTACCTTAATATTCAGTCTTCTTGGTAGTGCCGCGGCATTGAAAGAAAAGTTCTTCTGTCTTCAACTGCGTCACTGGATCAGCTGAAATGAAAATTTCTATACTACTTATTATCTATGTTGTAGCAAACAGTTTTGCGAGTTGCTTAGCAATGTTTTCATGGATATGACTTTGACATTATTTAGCATGAAATGCCCTAAGATCTTGGTGTGCGTATTGTAAATATTTAAGTTATTGTGTACGTCTTCGAAAAGACTTAGGTCGGACACCCAATTAGTTTGTTTTGATGAAATATAGGTCCTCATGAATCGGTTTAGTTCTCGGAAAAGTCTCTCAGTCGCGTTACATTGTGGACTAAACCTTGAAATAAAGATACTTTTAATGTTATTGTCCTTCAAGAAATTTCTCCATTTGTACCCAGAGTAGTATGCTGCATTATCTGACAGAATTGCTTTAGGTTTCCCCACGTGCGTCAAGTAATCACTTGAGAATCTTCGTATTATAGCATTTGCAGTGGCGGATTTTAAAGCATAAAGTTTTACATGTTTAGAAAATATATCGTAAAAAGCTAAGATATGTATGACGCCTCCAGAGCTTGCTGGATGCGGTCCACTGATATCAGTACACAGAATTTCCAGGGGTTTACTTGGTAAAATAGAATGTAAATCTGTTTTTGTGGATAAATTCTGAGGTTTTGTTTTTGACATATGACACATGTTTTCAGTTTCCTGTAAATTTTTCTTCTCACATTGCTAAAATAACAGTATGTGCTGAGCTTTGGCAAACACTTTTTCATCCCATAATGACCCCAAACTAAGTGTGTGTGCCAAATCAAATTACGTTCAGACTCTTTGGGAATGCATACACACCAGTTAGTAGCATTTGGATGTCGTCGATAAAATAATACATCATTGTGTAACTTGTAATACTTAGTCAAAGGATGATTGTGTTTTTCTACCAGTAATGTTATTAACTTATACCAGTGAGGATCAGATTTTTGTAATTTAGCCATGTTTCTGCACATATCAATATAATATTAGTGATACTGCTTGTCTTGCATTTATAATAAATGGAAATGTCATGTGGCTAGGGCCTCCCGTCAGGTAGACCGTTCGCCTGGTGCAGGTCTTTCGATTTGACGCCGTCGATGGGGATGAAATGATGATAATTAGGACAACACAACACCCAGTCCCTGAGCGGAGAAAATCTCCGACCCTGCCGGGAATCGAACCCGGGTCCTTAGGATTGACAGCCTGTCACGCTGACCACTCAGCTACCGGGGCGGGCGTCTTCCATTAAGGGAATCCTGTAGTCATCTATATTTTCTAAGTCACTGTTGGTTTCATTCACACCTTGTCGAAGTCTAGACAAAGCGTCGGCAATGGTGTTGCCCTTACCTTTTATGTACTTAATTTCAAAAGAGTAGTTCTGAAGAGTAACTGCCCATCGTGATAGTCTAGGATATACAAGTTTACAAGTTACCTAAAATGCCAGGGCCTGGTGATCGGTATAAATGACTGTATGTTTGCTAAATAAATAATAATTGAATTTCTTGAATGCCCAGACTATGGAAAGTGTTTCTAACTCAGTAGTGGAGTATGCGCGCTCACATTTACTTAGAGTACGACTTGCAAATCCAATAATTCTTATCTGTTCCTTTTCTTTATTCTTTACAACTTGAAATAAGCAACAGCCCAAGCCAGAACATGAAGCTTCACAAGTCATACAAAAATCTAAATTGAAGTCTGGATGGCTCAATATGTTTGCATTCACTAAAGCGTGCTTAATAGTATTTAAGTCATTCTGGCACTGTTCCGACCAGATCCAAACTTGATTCTTTCTGAGTAGATTTAACAGATGTTTACTGTTCAAAAGTGGTTGTGGTAAAAAAACGTCTGAAAAATGAACATAGCCCAAGGAATGATTTTAACTGCTTTTTTGTTCGAGGGCTAGGAAAGTTTCTGATAGCATCTAATTTACTGGGATCAGGACGTATGCCCTGTGAATTAATGATATGTCCTAAATATTTTATCTCACTGCAACCAAATTTTGATTTTCTTAGATTGGCTGTGACTCCAGCTTGTGCAAATTTTTCTAAAATTCTTTGAAGTGTGTCAATGTGTTCATTCCAAGACTGTGTAGCTATTAGTATATCATCTACATAGTGTGTGACTGTCTCGACTAAATCATCGCCAAGCACGGTATCCAGGGCTGTAATGAATTCTCCAGAACTGACGTTCAGTCCGAAGGGCAGAACACAAAACTGATAGGTTCGCCCCCCGAATATAAATGCAGTATATTTCCGAGAATCAGGAGTGATACCTACTTGCCAAAATGAATTAGCGAGATTTATTGCGGAAAAACATTTTGCATCTAGAAATTTCTGTAATTGCTCTTCTAAATTTTCGGGTGTTGTGTGAACCGCCAAAATTACTTCATTTATTGCTCGTGCGTCTAACACTAGCCTAAAGTTACCATTTGGTCTTTTGACAACAAGTAGAGGACTACAGTAAGGTGAGGTGGATGGTTCAATGACTTTCCAGTCTAACATTTGTTTCAGTTCTTGCCACACAGCAGATCGCTGAGATAACGGAAAGTTATATGTCTTGTGGTAGAAGATCTTGTGAGGCTTAACTTCAATTTTGTAGACATACGTGTTGATAACACCTAATCGTTTGGTAAAAACTTGTAAATATTTGGATAGCACTTCCTGTAGTTTCATACGTTCATGTACACTGAGAGCTGTAGCTTCATTTATCTTATGATCAATCAATGTTTTCAAGTTCATTAGCTCTGTGTCAGATGAGTGTGTGTGCGTGTCTTGAATGTCATTGTCAAGTACTAACTGAACCTTGTACCCTGTACAGTGTTTGTCATGCTTTAGAGTTCTCCTGTCCAAATCAATAATAATTACACTGCCTTTATCATTTAAAATACATTTACCTTTGGAGAAGTCTATAATGCAGTCCTTCTCGCTCATAATATCTAATCCTAATATGCAATTTGTCACAAGGTTTTGTACAACCAGGAATGGCCATTTTACGGTTCCATTACCTATTTTAACGTTTACAATAACTTGCTTCTTAGCCCTACATGAATTATTACCTAGAGCAGTAGTTATTTTACAGTTTTGGGCAGAAACTCAGGCACAGGCTCCAATTCACAAATCATTTTATAGAAATTAAAAGACAAAACGCTCACAGCTGCACCTGTATCTAAGATAATAGTAGTTGGAATCCCACATACTACACCAGTAGTAGAGGCTAAATCAATTTCATTTGTGTTTGAACGACATTGTGTACTGTCTTGCAAAAGTTCATCTGATATATTTTCATTGTGGTTGTATTTTATAAATAATACAGGTAGTTTTTGTTTACAATTATTAGGCATATCAATATTTTGTTGTTCAATGGTGGTGTCAAACAACTGATTAACATTGAAGTCGCCCCCCAAGAATTCTTCAGCCACGATCCGGAGCATAGAAGTGACTGTTTCTAGTTTGTTGGATTAACGTTTGTATTAGGTACTGACACAGATTGAGTTTGTGTATCCGGTGTCACTTCTATTATATTCACATTCGGGTATTGCCTGTTGTGATCTCCAAACTTTTGCGGTGGTTGTTGCAGTTGCGCATTATGACTTACCTGTCGGTCGTAAGGTATGCTCCAATTTTGTCCTGGTGGCTGCTGTGGTATAGCAGTGTTTGAATGAAAGTAGTGATTGCTACGAGTCCAGCCTTGATGCTGTCTTGGCTCGTACTTATTATTGTTTCTATTTGTGTTTTTGTTGTTATATTTATGTCCGTTGTTACCGTTGTTGTTGTTGTTATTACCGCGGTGCCTTTTGTATGGATTGCCGCATGAAGTGTTATTACTGTTGTAACTGTTGTTTGTATTGGAATACGCGTGTTGATTTTGATTTCCGTATTGAGACGGCATGTGAGTTTGCTGTTTTTGCTGTACCGCGTATCCAACTGTCGGCGCGCCAGAATTGAGTTGGCAAGCCTGCATGTTTTGCATACCACTAGTATTAACATTGTGGCTGTTGTTTTGCCGCGCGAAGCGCTGATCTTCTGGTAACATGTCAACCTAATCTAAAGCTGTTAAAAAATAATCTGGATCGTCATCCAGAATATGTAAGAGTTTTTCTTTCATGTTGAAAGGCAATTTGGCCTTCAACGCACGGAGTATATCACGTGTTGCGACTGGTTCGTCCAAAAAATGTCCCATGTTCAAGTATTTTTCAAAATATCTGCGTAAGTTACCATTTTTACTGTTAAAAGTTTCAGGTTCTAAAATTTGTCTTCTGAGTCGCTCCTGGACGGATTGCGACCAGAATTTGTTCAGAAAGGCACACTCAAACTCACTGTACGTGGTACATACGTCAGCTTGACTGTATGCCCAGACAACTGCATCGCCTTGGATGTAACCGACAATGTATGAAATCTTTTTCCGGTCACTCCAGGTGCGTGGAAATGCGTTACTAAAAGAATTAAGAAAAATCACCGGATGAATGGTTTGTTTTTCTGGGATAAAAGTCTGAAATTTCCTGTGTTTTATTAAGCTTTCTTCTTCCTTTGCATTATGATATGGATCTGTTCCACTGTAATTACTGTAGTGTAATTACGATAATGTTGCTGTGGTTTACCATGATAATAGCTTGTGTTTGTGTTTGCACGACGTGGTATGTGTTGTTGTCGTTGTGTGTTTTGTTCTTGTGTGTTTGTTGTGTGCGGTATGTGTGCGTCATACTCGTATGTATATTGGTTTCTGAACTGAACATTTTGACTGATATTTTCGTTACATTCAGACTGTGGTTGATCGGTGAATTGTGTCATTGGTGCAGTGACAGACTGTATTGCGTCACTAATCAGCTGTTTGTTATTAGTGATGTATTCCGCTACGGAGTCGAGCACAATTGTTGGTAAATTTTCACGTATGCATCTATCAAAATGTTTGTCTTTGTTCTCTGCCCAATCATGAAATTCTTTATTCATATTTTGAAAATGAGCTGTGGCATCAGATTGTAATCTGTCAGTCAGGTGTTGTTCAACATCGTCAAATTTATTCTGCACGTCAGTAATTCGTTTTTCAAGGTTGTCATGTACTGAAGGATATGTTTGTATTTGTTCAGTAAGAGCTTCACACGTGACATTAAGGTTTTTTCCTTGTGTCTGTAACAGTGCTACGTCACTTGTAGTCTTTCTTGTATCGTATTAAGCTTGGAAAATTTCGTACTGAGTTCAGTCATCTGTTTGGTCAGCGTGGCATCTATAAGTTCCACACGTTTACATAAAGTGTCATTACATGTCTTGATTGCTATGAGATCAGATTTAATTTCGTCATTTTGTGTCTTTAAGGTTGCCATATTTTCTGCGTTTTGTTTCATTAGCATTTGTAACATGTTGGCAATGTTTACTGTTTGCAAGGTCACTGCCCCCGCCGCGTCATTAGACGTGACGTCATGTATTAACATGGGCTCTGACTGAGACTTTGAAATTTTTGTGGTGGACGGCCTATTGTCAAAATTTCCGTTAACACTTGCGTCAATATTTGATGAATCGTCACTACCGGTTGCTGTCGTAAAGTCATTTTCAAACATTTGTCTCGCGTCCGAGTCGGACTGAGTCTGAATAGTATGTCTTTGCTGTACCATCTTTGCGTATTGTTTTCTAGTTATGACCATGCCACACGTAATATATGTTTCAAGAAAATAAAGTTTGACACTGGTTTTAAAATAAAATGCAGTTGAACATGAATCGCTCGTAGCAACAATTCCTGTTTGTTAATTTAAAAATGTAAACTGAATAACTGATTATTGTTAATGGCTGCTGGCCATGTTACAACGTGCTCCATTAAGTTTCGGGAATGCAGCCGCATGAATTCTGCTTCTTCTTCTAATATTTCGGCTGTATACCTTTCAGCCATCTTCAGAGAGAGCCGTACGACTGACGCTCCAGCGCTCGTTCCATCCTTTTAAACTCGCGGACCGCGCCACTGCGCATGCGGCCACAGATAAACAAGGCGCCAGTGATGTTGATCGGCGGCAAAGACGTACAATATGCATGAGTTACGTCTGTTGCTGCGCGTTCGATCTATGCTGGGAGGTCGATGTATTACTGGGAGCTGAACTGTAGCAACGTCTTTGTAAGTTCAATATTGAAAGTGCCGGATTCCATGATTTATCTAATGTGAAACCGCTGTCTCTATTAATTAAATTCTTTGTTAAGCGGATTTCAATGGCCTCTTTGCTACGGAGTCCCAGAAAGATGAAACAGAAGTCAGAATTTCGACATTTTCATATACCATAGAGTGACCTGAATCAATACAATGCTCTTCCACAGCCGATTTACTGGGTTGTAAGAGCCGAGTGTACCTGCGATGTTCCGTACATCTCTCTTGGACTGTACGATTCGTTTGTCCGATATATGAAAGGCCACATTCACATGGTATCTTATAAACTCCAGGCTTGCGGAGTAGTAAGTCATCTTTAACGGAACCCAGGAGTGCAGCCGTCTTCGCCGGTGGACGAAAAATCACTTTTATTTTATGTTTAGTGAGGATCCGTCCTATTTTGGATGAAAGGCTTCCCACGTACGGCAGGAAAGCCATGGATTTAAATGTTTCCTCGTCATCTTCTGCATTCCTTACGGACATTTCAGGTTTTATTTGTAGTGCCTTACGTATCTGTTGTGGAGAATACCCGTTGTCCTCAAAAACTCTCTTCAGATGTAAAAGTTCGTCTTTTAAACTAATTTCATCAGATATGACGTGTGCTCGGTGTACCAAAGTTCTTAGAACACTACTCGTCTGCGAAGGATGGTGACAGCTATTTCCATGTAAATATAAGTCCGTATGGGTCGGTTTCCGATATACTGCATGACCCAAAGTGCCATCTTCTTTGCGCCGGAGCAAGACATCCAAAACTGGAAGACATCCCTCCTTTTCCACTTCCATTGTAGACTGAATTTGTCCATGGATGGAATTCAGATGGTTTAAGATGTCCTGCAATTTGTCCTCGCCATGGGGCCACACTACGAAGGTGTCATCAACGTACCTCCAAAAAACTGTAGGCTTCAAACTAGCAGACTCCAGGGCCTTCTCCTCGAAGTCCTCCATAAATAAATTGGCCACCAAGGGTGACAAAGGACTACCCATGGCAACACCGTCAGTCTGTTCAAAAAAGTCGTTATTAAATAAAAAGTATGTGGAGGTCATCACATGGTGAAACAAAGCTAAAATCTCCTTATCAAAACTTTTTCCAATAAGATCTAAAGATTCAGAGAGAGGTACCTTAGTAAATAGCGACACTACATCAAAGCTGACTAATAGATCAGAGGTGTTCAGTTTCAAAGATTTTAATTTGCCAATGAAATCTGCAGAGTTCCTTACATGATGATCACATTTTCCCACAAGCGGCCTCAATAGTGACGCCAGGTGCTTGGCACAATCATAGTTGGGAGAACCAATATTGCTCACGATAGGACGTAGAGGAACGTCTTTCTTATGGATCTTTGGGAGTCCATAAAGCCTTGGAGGCACTGCACCACTTGGTTTCAGTCTTCGTATGACTTCCGGTGTAAATGGGGAGGCATTCAAAAGCGACGCCGTCTTCCTTACCACCTTGTTGGTGGGGTCCTTACTGATCTTTCGGTACATACTATCATTCAGTAAGCTGTATATCTTATCATGATAGTCGTCACGTGACATTAAAACAGTGGCATTACCTTTATCGGCAGGGAGAACCACCGTTTCGGTATCTTGGTGGAGCATACGTAGTGCAGTCCTCTCTGCCACAGATATATTGCTTCTTTGTGGGCGAGCCATCATAACAGCTCGACAAGTTTCGCGTCTTATTTCATCTGCAGAATCCGTAGAGAGTGGTCGAGCGGCTTCTTCAACGGCACTGATGAATGCAGGTATAGGCAAAACCTTTGGCGTGGGTGCAAAATTCAGTCCTTTGCTTAAGACCATCATCGTAGCATCGTCCAAATCTCTACCCTTCATATTAATGACGGAGCGTCGAATGATACTTTCTTGCTGTGGAGATGGCTCAAGTCGGCTGAACTTTGCAGTCTGTCTTGATGTCGCTACCTCACGAACCCAGTCTGATTTGGCCCATGTTGTACCCTCTATCCAGTTCCAAGAGTTGCTGGGTAACTCCACAGACATCTTCAGGTGCAGACGATAAAGTTCTTGAGAAACAAGATCCAGCTTCCTTCGTGTAAATCGGATCCTCTCCTTAACGATAGCAGAACCAGCTTTAATTAAAATCTTATTCATGGAAGTCGATTTTATAAAATGTACGAACCTGGCAAACTTCGGAATTATGCCATGGTCACTGCACCTCAATAAAAAACTTAAAGAGCTCAATAATCTCGCTCTCAAATGTCGTAGCTTGTCCAATCGTCGAACACATAAAACCATCTCCTCCCCGAAGAGGTACTTGAAGTGAATCTTCAGGTTTTCGCGGCGCAAAGACTGCTCCATTAAGTTTTTGAGGACAACGGGTATTTTCCACAACAGATACGTAAGGCACTACAAATAAAACCTGAGGTGTCCGTAAGGAATGCAGAAGATGACGAGGAAACATTTAAATCCATGGCTTTCCTGCCGTACGTGGGAAGCCTTTCATCCAAAATAGGACGGATCCTCACTAAACATAAAGTAAAAGTGATTTTTCGTCCACCGGCGAAGACGGCTGCACTCATGGGTTCCGTTAAAGATGACTTACTACTCCGCAAGCCTGGAGTTTATAAGATACCATGTGAATGTGGCCTTTCATATATCGGACAAACGAATCGTACAGTCCAAGAGAGATGTACGGAACATCACAGGTACACTCGGCTCTTACAACCTAGTAAATCGGCTGTGGCAGAGCATTGTATTGATTCAGGTCACTCTATGGTATATGAAAATGTCGAAATTCTGACTTCTGTTTCATCTTTCTGGGACTCCGTAGTAAAAGAGGCCATTGAAATCCGCTTAACGAAGAATTTAATTAATAGAGACAGCGGTTTCACATTAGATAAATCATGGAATCCGGCACTTTCAATATTGAACTTACAAAGACGTCGCTACAGTTCAGCTCCCAGTAATACATCGACCTCCCAGCATAGATCGAACGCGCAGCCACAGACGTAACTCATGCATATTGTACGTCTTTGCCGCCGATCAACATCACTGGCGCCTTGTTTATCTGTGGCCGCATGCGCAGTGGCGCGATCCGCGAGTTTAAAAGGATGGAGCGAGCGCTGGAGCGTCAGTCGTACGGCTCTCTCTGAAGATGGCTGAAAGGTATATAGCCGAAATATTAGAAGAAGAAGCAGAATTCATGCGGCTGCATTCCCGAAACTTAATGGAGCAGTCTTTGCGCCGCGAAAACCTGAAGATTCACATGTTACAACGTATCGTACAGAAGTCGGTCATATTGTACACTCGTGTATTGGTATTGTTGCAGAAGTTATTGTTTAAGGAAAAGCACTGAGAAAAAAATTTATCACTGAAAACTGCTACGCGCGAAAGAAATGCTACAGAATCTACTGAAGAGCTAATACACTGAATTATGCGTCTGGTGTAGCCTGCCAATGCAAAGGTGCTGCGTCTTACCTTATTTTGCTGGAAGCTTCTTTGCGTCTTCCCGCAAAATTTTAGAATTGGAAAATATCTTCAGATTTTTGTTATTTCTCATATATTCAAGTCCAGGTCCAGAAAGTTGATTTTTCACATGAAGCGAAGAGAACAACGTAACAAAAGACAAAATAACAAGTCCGACACGCAGTCGCCAATATAAAATAAATAAATAAATAAATAAAATAAAATAAAATATTAATTATTGTATATGTATGATAGTGATCGGTTGTAATTAATATTTGCTTATCTGGAACGTGGATGTTTAATTGTTTGGTATCAGACGCTTGACAATGGCTTTTTCGTAAATGCAGTGTTATTCGTAGCTGACCGTGAAATAAGACTAAAATAATCGGACTACGTATTTAAATCGTTTCCAAAGACTGCTGCAGTAGGTGCGGACTCAAAATCTAAATCTCAATATTAGAATAATTTGCCAGCCATGTCAATACGTCGTACAGAGGTGACTGTCTACTAAACATAAAAAAAAGTTTACACAGTTAGTTAAATCAGATATATTCAACGAATAAGCCTACAGTTAAATAATTCTACTTACTTTCATAGATATAAATTCTTTACCGAATCGAGTGCCTAGTAAGACTGCAACTCGCAGTGTTCTTATGGAACATCAAATATGGTGGTGTGCCAGTTAATAAAATATACGTGCTTCCCGCACCAGCTATTCTATTCGACCTACTTCTTGTTAATGAAAACATAAGAGTGTCATAATTGTATTTTGTTTTACCAGCGGCATAGCGCTGCAGTTCTGTGCCATAGGCTTTATTATTTGTCAGAGATTGATTATTTAATTAAGATTTCGTAGTTTTCGAGGAACTCACGCACGGCATGCAAATGTGCTTTTATAAATTTTCCAACACGGCTCACACTGGGAGACACCCCAACGGTCACCGCCCTGCCCCAACACCAGAGAGAGATTAAAAACCATAGAACTGAGAATAAAAACCCACTTTCTCGGAGAAAACCGAGAAACCAGGTCGACCATCCGGGAATCGTCAGCCAACATCAAAGGTAAAGTGGGGGGGGGGAGGGGGGGGGGGGGAGTCTGTAGTTAGCACGCAGAGCCAAAAGAAGGGGGCCATTCAACCAAAATATGGGCTACTGACTGGAAGGCTCCACATCGGCTACTTGGAGACAATTTGCAGCCATTCGTGAATTTCATTGTGCCCAAAACAACGATAGAATTTTTATGGATGACAATGCGCCATTTCAGCGGCTCACAGTTGCTCGCGATAGGTTTGAAGAACATTCTGGACAAGTCTAGCGAAAGATTTGAACACCCATATCGCCCTACATGAATCCCATCGAACATTTATGGGACATAATTGAGAGTTTAGTTCGTGCACAAATTCCTGCACCAGCAACTCTTTCACATTTATGGACGGCCATAACGGCAGCATGGCTGAATATTTTTGTAGGGAGCTTCAAACGATTTGTTAAGTCCATGCCACGTCGAGTTGTTGAACTACGTTAGACAAAATAAGGTCCGACACCACATTCGGAAGTATCCCATGACTTCCGGCACATCAGTGTAAATTTTTATTTATTTTACTACCGATATGAAATGGATATTCTTAAGCAAAAGGAAGTTTAAGCTGATGTGTATAAATTTTCCATTCTATATCATTTGATATTATTACTAAAAATCTTAATACAATTATAAACCCACGGAAAACAATATGTGCCGGCCACTGGTGGCCGAGCGGTTCTAGGCGCTTCAGTCTGGAACCTCGCGACCGCTACGGTCGCAGGTTCGAATCCTGCCTCGGGCATGGATGTGTGTAATGTCCTTAGGTTAGTTAGGTTTAAGTACTTCTAAGTTGTAGGGGACTGATGACCACAGATGTTAAGTTCCATAGTGCTCAGAGCCATTTGAATCACTTTTGAAAACAATACGTAATTTATGTTTATTTGATAATGTCAGGAACAGAGGCTAACTTCATCATTTTTTGATTCATGATATTTTGTGGAACATCAATAAGTTCTGTGTAATACTATTTCTGCTCAAAGCGCGGCACTTCACTTTTGTGACGGATAATTTTTCAGATCATTTCAATCGAGGAAACAGTTTTGGCATTCTCGATGAGTTTGGAACTCTTATGTTTCATTTTGATCTCTGATGTTTTGGAAAAACTGTGAAATGCCATGCGAAAGGATTAATTAACAGAAAATGTTACTTCTAAGTAGTTAAACTGTTTCCCCTTTCCATTTCAAAGAACACTGGATGGCGGAATTGAATATTACGTCGTAACATGTCCTTAGGCGCTGATGCCATCACGAAAAACTGCGTACAGCTTCTAAGCTAATATGTAATGTCACCTAACCTTAACCTAGGAAATCATTGTCGCATAATGACGATTATTACATAGCAAATTTATTACAAAGAATATTTATCAGCACTCAAATTGTGGAATATTTAAGACAGGTGCATTATCTCCAACAATCGTTCGAGATGTCCATGGATGATGTAGGACCAACCTGTTTTTTTGGAAGTGTCCGAGAGCACGTCATATACAAATTTAATTAGCTGTGAATTGGTCGGGGAGGTTCCGTACGTTTGCCAGCTATTTCTCTTGATTAATCCCTTGGATTTATGGATCTGGGGACATTTAATGACTTTGTGTAAGCAAACCCCATTAATTAAGTATCAACACCAAAAGCAAACGTCATCGATGACTGCCATTGGATCCTGAGGTTTTCAGGACAGCATGATTCACTACGAGTTCGGAGAGAAAAATGCCTTACTACAAATGAACTCCTCTAGCGATGTCTCTCAAGCACGGGTCGTATGCAGTACGTAGCAGATTACATTTTAAGCTGTGCTGTCTCATAGTAAAAGAATAATGTGTTCTCGTTTCCTTATTCACTTGTTTACTGCATTCTGAAGAGCGTTCACATTGACAAAGAGTTTGGAGTGGAGGAAATGAATTTTGCAGAAGCGAATATGAAAAAGAACTTATAGATTTTAAATGATACATTTTGGAGTCCATCTTTGATTGGCAGTTTTTCTTGTTTGGTACATACTACCGTCTCTCAAAGTATGAAATACTTCATTCAACATCCCGTATTGAATACAGTGCCTTTCTCTACACAGACGTAAATTCAACATGACAAATCATTCCAAATGCCTGATTTGCAACGAACACAAGAAGCGTATCTTTCTCAGTTGATATGGACTAGGTGGGTCTAATGTGTTGTTTAGAATTTCTTGCTGAAATTCGAGATAATGAAGAAAGGAATATCATCTTTTCTATGCGTCATCAACAGTGAAGCGACGTTAATGAGCGCAAAAAGCAAGACGTATGAGAAACTTATGTTACGTTTGTTTGTGTGGCCATCTTCTGCAGCAGATTTTATTATAGGTTATCTGTCTTAAGCTGACTGCAAAATGGTTCAAATTGCTCTGAGCAATATGGGACTTAATTTCTGAGGTCCCCTAGAACTTAGAACTACTTAAACCTAACTAACCTAAGGACACCACACACATCCATGACCGAGGCAGCATTCGACCGTAGCGGTCGCACGGTTCCAGACTGTAGCGCCTAGAACCGCTCGGCTACTCCGGCCGGCAGCTGACTGCAATCTAATTAAAAACAACAACACCAGATGCGTTTCACTTTTATTCACAAAGCATTTTCTACGGTATTCTGTAAATTCGATACACACATTTATACATTTTTTAATTGTTTTGGGTCAAAAACAGCGTTTTCTTTATAAAGTTGTTCTGCAAGCTACATACGGTATTTCTTTACATAATCTGCTCCTTCCCTTCTTGCTAGCAGTGGTTGGTGTCGACAGGCTTCATTTCACATCTGCACCTGGAAGTTTTTGGCATATTGCGTTATTTCCTGTGCTGCACTATTTATAAGTGATATTATTAACTGTTTTGCATTCAACACGGCCACAATGTTTATGCCTATTCTTTTGTTTTCGTTCACGCTGTGTGTGTTGCTAACCTATGAAACGATTTTGTGTGTGTGTGTGTGTGTTGTGTATTATAGAGACAGAGAGAGTGAGGACAATGTCTTGAATGTAGGTAGAGACGTCAGAGACGTGTGTTTCTTTTTTTTTTTTTTTGCAAGGGGGAGGGAGGGAGGAAATACAGGGATAGCCTGGACAGTGGTTACCGGACAAATCTTGGAGAAAATAGTGGTGGTAAATGGAGCCTGTGGTTATATATGTGCTTTTAATGTTACATTAAGTGGTCAATTAGTTTAAAGAGTGTGTGGTTTGCCAAGTTGATCTGATCATTTTTGAGTTTTTTCTTTTCTGTTATTTTTTGATGTGGTAGTTTCCCTTTAAGGTGAGGAGGTGATTTTTGTCGTTGTTTATCCTTATGATCTCCATGTCTGTGTCTCTGGTTGTAATTTTATGTTGGTGTTGGTGTAAGTGTTCCGCAAAAGTTGAAAGATTGCATGTCATTGTGTACCATCACTTACTTCCTGTTTCTTTCACACGTTTTATTGTTTCTATTCTTGTATTTTGTATATTTGTTTGTGTGTGATTTTGTCCTTGTGTTGGTGACAGCTGGATGTCTGTTCTTTTCTGTTTCTTGATTTTCGTGTTCAGCTTTTTTATTAAGTTCTCTTTATATCACCATAAAGATTCAAAACAACCAACATACATTTGCCAATACGGAAAAGCGACCGCAATAGACACATTTATATATGAGACATCACAACACCCAAATTCTCAAAAGCAGGCAGCACTTAGATACATGCTCCACAGACTGAACACAGTACCATTAAATACGGACAATTACAAAAAATAATTGAATACTATAATACAAATAGCCACACACAGTGGATACAAAGAGAACTTAGTAACAACGCTGAATTAGAAAATCATGGAACATAGAAGAACAAACACTCAGCTGTCATCAACACAAGGACAAAATCACACACAAACAAATGCACAAAATACAAGAATAGAAACAACACAGAGAATGGTAGAAACGGAAAGTAAAAGATGGTATACAATGACACAAAACTTCAAATACACACACAGAATAACCAATATTATCAAAAATAAGGCACAAAAATACCACACCAAACCAACAGCTCAATTTAGAAATACTTCCCAAAAACAATAGGATAAACTGATGTGTATGAGAAACCAGGAATATACCAACTGAAATGCAATACATGTGAAAGAAGATACATAGGTCAAACCACGAGGACATTTGACACCACAAACAAAGAACATGTAAGATCGTGGAAGTATAGGACAAATCATTCAAATTTTGCAGAACACTTACACCAACACCAACATAAAATTACAACCAGAGACACAGACATGGAAATCGTAAGGATAAACAACAACAAAAAACACCTCCTCACCTTACAGGAAAACAACCACATCAAAAAAATAGCCGAAAAGAAAATACTCAAAAATGATCAGATCAACTTGGCAAACCACACACACTTTAAACTGATTGACCACTTAATGTAACATTCAAAGTACGCACATAACCACAGGCTCCATTTGACACTGCTATTTTCTCCCAGATTTGTCCCATAGTCACTGTCTTTCCTCCCTCCCTCTCCCCTTGCAAAAAAACCACTTCTCTCACGTCTATACCTACATGCAAGACAATTTCACTAACTCTTTCTCTCTCTCTCTCTCTCTCTCTCTCTTTCTCTCTCTCTCTCATAAACACACACATTCACAAAAGCGTTTCATAGGTTGAAAACACTCACAACGCTAACGAAAAGGCATAAATATTGTGGCCGTGATGAATGGAAAACAGTCAAGAAAATCAGTTGTAAATAGTGCAACACAGGAAATAACGCAAAATGCCAAAAACTTCCAGGTTCAGGTGTCAAATGAAGCCTGTCGACACCAACCACTGCTAGCAAGAAGGGAAGGAGCAGATTACGTAAAGAAACACCGTATGTAGCTTGCAGAACAACTTTATAAATAAAACGCTTTTTTTAACCCAAAACAATTAAAAAGTGTATAAATGTGTGTATCGAATTTACGGAATACCACAGAAGATGCTTTGTAAATCAAATTAAAACGCGTCTGGTGTCATTCTTTTTAACTAGATTGCAGTCAGCTCAAGACAGAGAACCTATAATAACAGAAAGTTATATTATTTATGAAAACATAGAACTATTGTCTCCAGACTAACATTCACATATTTCGATCCATCGATCTCAGGCAGTTAGCTATCTTGGAAAATGGGCCTGCTATTCCTTCTCACTTTTCAGTTTAAGTACTCCCGGCGTCAAATGTCTTGTATTATTCCACATCACCTCTAATTCTGCAAGGTGAAAGAATGAAGTGCGGTGGTGAAGGCCAGTTGGTTGTCTGTGTGCTTGTGAAATTCGTAACAGCAAGACATAAATTAATTCGATTGAAGTATTACAACTGAATCACCTTCTCCGTGGCTGTAATGACAGCAGTGAACGCTGAATGAAGCCTAGGAACCTGCTGACTTGTTCAGCTCAGCAGATAGTTGAGGCTGTAGTCTCCATCGTGGCGTCATGTAAAACTGCAGTGCTGTGCAGGGCAATGAGCAGCAGGTGTAGCTCTTACAGTAGCATCTCGTGGCCTAGTGGCTAGCGTTGCTACCTCTGGATCATGGGGTTCTGGGTTCGATTCCCGGACTGGTTGGGGATTTTCTCTGCCAGGGGACTGGGCGCTTGTGTTGTCTTCATCATTTCATCATCATCCTCATCATTCGTGACAGTGGCTAGATTGAAAAAAATTGTACTTTGTATGGTCGTTGATGACCGCGCAGTTGAGTGCCCCACATACCATCATCATGATGTTACAGCAGCGTCGACCACCAGATGCTCAACTACTTGCTACTAGGGCACTCTCGTGGACATCGAAGGGATGTGCTGAAATAAACCCCAGCACCTCTGCACAGGATGTAGGAGGCAGAGCGGAATTACTGGATAGTCTCTCCTTCAGACGTAGGCTGTGGATGCTGGTATCTGCTCACAGGTGCAAGTCGGGGGCAGCAGCCTTCAGCACATCTATTGTATACAGCGACAGGTTGATGGTGTGCCAAACACCAGCAGCAGTTCGGTTCTCAACAAGTTGAAGGTAGAAGTCTCGAAGATTTCACATGTTGGTTTCTCACAGTGCCCAGTTTTGGCAGTCATCTGGAAGGCAGGAGGTACCTGTCGAATGGTATGCAACACAGCACTGTGCCTGAATTGTACTGTGCTGTAACTGAAAGACGTATGAGCTCGGTACCTGAGTATTATTGCTGACTGACCGAGACACAGATGTTATGTCTAGCCTAGTATGACAATACACACACATGTCCTAGTCTTCTAGACTGACAAGCATTCTTTGGCCCATTTCGGTCTCAAATCAGTGGCTTTCATTAGTTAAATTGGTACTTTCCAATCATGTTAGTGTGCTGATGGGTGTTCTTGTGAAACATTTACTCATACGTGTGACAGTATGCTGTGCTGTCGGAATGACTATATGATCCATCGTCAGTGAGACTGTGTAGCTGGTGTAGGATTCGTTATGAATAGGAAGGTAGGGCAGAGAGTGTGTTACTGTGAACAGTTCAGTGACCGGGTTGTTCTAATCAGAATTGACAGCAGACCGACACCGACAACGATAGTTCAGGTATACATGCCGACGTCGCAAGCTGAAGATGAACAGATAGAGAAAGTGTATGAGGATATTGAAAGGGTAATGCAGTACGTAAAGGGGGACGAAAATCTAATAGTCATGGGCGACTGGAATGCAGTTGTAGGGGAAGGAGTAGAAGAAAAGGTTACAGGAGAATATGAGCTTGGGACAAGGAATGAAAGAGGAGAGAGACTAATTGAGTTCTGTAACAAGTTTCACCAAGTAATAGCGAATACGCTGTTCAAGAATCACAAGAGGAAGTATACTTGGAAAAGGCCGGGAGATACGGAAAGATTTCAATTAGATTACATCATGGTCAGACAGAGATTCCGAAATCAGATACTGGATTGTAAGGCGTACCCAGGAGCAGATATAGACTCAGATCACAATATAGTAGTGATGAAGAGTAGGCTGAAGTTCAAGACATTAGTCAGGAAGAATCAATACGCAAAGAAGTGGGATACGAAAGTACTAAGGAATGACGAGATACGTTTGAAGTTCTCTAACGCTATAGATACAGCAATAAGGAATAGCGCAGTACGCAGTACAGTTGAAGAAGAATGGACATCTCTAAAAAGGGCCATCACAGAAGTTTGGTAGGAAAACATAGGTACAAAGAAGGTAGCTGCGAAGAAACCATGGGTAACAGAAGAAATACTTCAGTTGGTTGATGAAAGGTGGAAGTACAAACATGTTCTGGGAAAATCAGGAATACAGAAATACAAGTCGCTGAGGAATGAAATAAATAGGAAGTGCAGGGAAGCTAAGACGAAATGGCTGCAGGAAAAAAGGTGAAGACATCGAAAAAGATATGTTTGTCGGAAGGACAGACTCAGCATACAGGAAAGTCAAAACAACATTTGGTGACATTAAAAGCAACGGTGGTAACATTAAGAGTGCAACTGGAATTCCACTGTTAAATGCAGAGGAGAGAGCAGATAGGTGGAAAGAATACATTGAAAGCCTCTATGAGGGTGAAGATTTGTCTGATGTGATAGAATAAGAAACAGGAGTCGATTTAGAACAGATAGGGGATCCAGCATTAGAATCGGAATTTAAAAGAGCTTTGGAGGACTTACGGTCAAATAAGGCAGAAGGGATAGATAACATTCCATCAGAATTTCTAAAATCATTCGGGGAAGTGGCAACAAAACAACTGTTCACGTTGGTGTGTAGAATATATGAGTCTGGCGATATACCATCTGACTTTCGGAAAAGCATCATCCACACACTTACGAAGACGGCAAGGGCTGACAAGTGCAAGAATTATCGCACAATCAGCTTAACAGCTCATGCATCGAAGCTGCTTACAAGAATAATATACAGAAGAATGGAAAAGCAAATTGAGAATGCGCTAGGTGACGATCAGTCTGGCTTTAGAAAAAGTAAAGGGACGAGAGAGGCAATTCTGACGTTACAGCTAATAATGGAAGCAAGGCTAAAGAAAAATCAAGACACTTTCATAGGATTTGTCGACCTGGAAAAAGCGTTCGACAATATAAAATGGTGCAAGCTGTTCGAGATTCTGAAAAAAGTGGGGGTAAGCTATTGGGAGAGACGGGTCATATACAATATGTACAACAACCAAGAGGGAATGATAAGAGTGGACGATCAAGAACGAAGTGCTCGTATTAAGAAGGGTGTAAGACAAGGCTGTAGCCTTTCGTCCCTACTCTTCAATCTGAACGTCGAGGAAGCAATGATGGAAATAAAAGAAAGGTTCAGGAGTGGCATTAAAATACAAGGTGAAAGGATATCAATGACACGATTCGCTGATGACATTGCTATCCTGAGTGAAAGTGAGGAAGAATTAAATGATCTGCTGAACGGAATGAACAGTCTAATGAGTACACAGTATGGTTTGAGAGTAAATCTGAGAAAGACGAAGGTAATGAGAAGTAGTAGAAATGAGAACAGCGAGAAACTTAACATCAGGATTGATGGTCACGAAGTCAATGAAGTTAAGGAATTCTGCTACGTAGGCAGTAAAATAACCAACGACGGACGGAGCAAGGAGGACATCAAAAGCAGACTGACTATGGCAAGAAAGGCATTTCTGGCCAAGAGAAGTATACTAATATCAAATACCGGCCTTAATTTGAGGAAGAAATTTCTGAGGATGTACGTCTGGAGTACAGCATTGTATGGTAGTGAAACATGGACTGTGGGAAAACCGGAACAGAAGAGAATCGAAGCATTTGAGATGTATTGCTATAGACGAATGTTGAAAATAAGGTGGACTGATAATGTAAGGAATGAGGAAGTTCTACGCAGAATCGGAGAGGAAAGGAATATGTAGGAAACAGTGATAAGGAGTAAGGACAGGATGATAGGACATCTGCTAAGACATGAGGGAATGACTTCCATGGTACTAGAGGGAGCTGTAGAGGGCAAAAACTGTAGAGGAAGACAGAGATTGGAATACGTCAAGCAAGTAATTGAGAACGTAGGTTGCAAGTGCTACTCTGAGATGAAGAGGTTAGCACAGGAAAGGAATTCGTGGCGGGCCGCATCAAATCAGTCAGTAGACTGATGACCAAAAAAAAAAAAGGTCCAGTCTCCAGATAGAGGTACAAATTTGCAGTCAGGATGCGTGGGATAGCCACTAGAGTGTCCCTGCTCTCATACTAAGGCGTGTTCCAGACCATAACTGCAGGTGTGAGTCCAATGTATCACAGAGACCGGTTGGCTGCAGGCCCTTAACGTACCTCCTTCTAATCAACACGTGGCCATCAGAAAACTTAATAGACCTGCAAATTACTCTCCAATGAGTTCTCGCTTGACACTACTGACTGGGTCAGTGGAATGCCCGCCATATAGGATTTCACTTGGAGCTATCCTTAAAGTATGTGATTTGTTACAGTTCGCTCAGTGACTGTGGTGCCACGTGCTGCTCTGATTACTTTTGCAGATGCAGTACAATGTGCCAGAGGCATACGTTGAAGACGATTGTCTCCCTTCTCGGTAGTTGCCAAGTGGCTGTGTGGGGCCCAGTCTTCTTTCATCCTTATATTCCCATAATCACCGCTGACAGCAATTATGTAGAGTGGCTATATTCCTGGAAAGCTTTTCCACAATATCGCCGAAGGGACAACCAGCTCCTCGTAGCCTTTTTCCACGACCTCGTACAAACTCAGTGGTGTGTTAATGATGGCATGTTCGTCGCCTTAAATGCATCCTTGACCAACGTCAACTTAGCACGACTAATCTAAAAGATAACTAACGCTCATGACCATTACAGCGTCAGGGTGTATTTAAAAGAAACCTGAGTTTGTGTCCTCATAATGGCACTACTAACATTACTCTTATGCGACTTGGCACGAAATTTGAATAGACACTATCTTCCATCTGTAGAAACAGACCTACCATTCATTTATCTCACACTGGTGCTGCAACTTTTTCCCTTGTAATTAATTTTTGTAACATATATCCCTCTGTCTCTTTAGCTCTTCCTATTTACGAAAACCTGGTCACATCATCTCATCCATATGTGCAGTACATGTAAAAAAAAAAAAGCAGAAGTTACAGCAACGCCTTTTTAGGACATGACAGGGGAAGCGAGTAGATGCGACGTTGTGGCCATCATCAGCACTGAGTGTAGAGGGAGACGTAATTGCAGAGCTACATGGGCTTGCTAGCTGTTCCACGCACTCACCGATGTCAGACCACCATCTGCTGCTGCTGCTACTGCTACCTTGCTGCCTGCATTCCTTAGCGAAGCATCGCTACACGATCGCTTGTACACTAAGTGGGGATTGCTTTTTGAGGCCAATCAAACAACCCAATAAGTTGAGCCGAGAATAGTTGAAGTATTTATTAATGGATTCTAACAAATTATGAAAAAACCTAGCATACTGAAAGGAGTGATGCAAAATTTAAAGTAGAACTTTTTCCTAAAGTTGATGGGGTTAGAGTTAGAAAATATGTACAAGTTAGAAAATACTGAATAGAGGTAATGTTAAAGTAAAACAAACTTCCCATGGCGATGTAACAGAAGTTGAAGTTGAGAAAGAAAAAGAGTATTGAAGGGGGTATTAGATAGCGAAACTGATTTTAAGGATCGAGGGATTTAAACGTTTCAGGAAATACAAGATTCTCCTTTTGAAACGTCCCCTTAGAACAATTTTACATGATTGTCCTTAAACTGACACACAATATTTTTAGCGCAACGCAATCTGACTTTCAATAATCCCTACAAAAGAATGGCCCTGACCAACATTAATCTATACCTTTCACAAATCACTTACCTCACCAAAAATCTCCGTTACTCGAACTACTGCAATACAGCGAGCGCCGCTACTGTCAGCTAAATAAAAGATTCAACCTACGGAAGTCACTAACTACTGATAGGGATAGTTAGCAAATGAAAGATTTTAATAGAGAACAAACAATGTATTTACCTTAATAGTCATAATATATATAGCAGTTCATAATATCCAGTATTACAAATTTTCAAAACTCCGCCATCTCTCTCCCCACATCCACCACTGCTGGCGGCTCACCTCCAACTGCGCAACGCTACGCGCTGTTCACATCCAGCTGCCGCTGCCCAACACTACAATGGCAGACAACAATGCAAACTAGCCACAGACTGCACACAGCACAGCCAGTGATTTTCATATAGAGCGCTACGTAACGTTGCCAATAAGAAAACATAAACAGCCTACTAAAAGCTTTCAATCAAATTATTTCAGTTTCATGATTCTGTCAGATGTGTCAGACCATTTCCTAGAGGAATTCTTAGACAGACTCACGGCCAGGAGTGTACCATTTACCACTCCAAAATTCCCTTAAACCATCGTTTTGCGTATTGTCTGACAAGTACTCATTCAAGAAGATAGATTTAAATTCGGAAACTTATTACGATGTATCATTACATCAGCTCGAGCAACACAATTCATCTCCCGACAAATGACTTAAAATAAAATAAATTTTCTAGCGTTGACACTTGCCCCCCCCCCCCCTATCCACCATTTGGCAACACACCTCCAAAATTATTCCTGAGGCCCAATCACACTATACATGTACTGGGAGGAATTACTCGTGATGTGAAAAAGCAGCTTCCAGATGCCGCTAAGAGCACAGATGCAGTCAGCTGCATTTGGTAGCTCATGTTGTCACTAACGTCACGGCTCGCTTTGGATCGGAAGAGATTCTTATTCCCTTTGGGCAACTAGCTGAGATAGTAAAGACTGCCAGTCTTATCTGCAAGATGAAGGCGGAGCTCACCATCTGTAGCATCGTCGACAAAACCAACTGTGGTCCTTTAGTACAGAGCGGTGGGCCTGATTCAGAGGCTCAGCGAGTTCTGCAGCCGTGCAGGCTGTAGATTCCGCAACTTGCGCCGTAGGGCGGTGGGTCGAATACACACAGGAAGCGGCTCCACGAATAGCGTGGATTGTTTGGAGAGGACTGGGAGGTTTTCTTGGTTATGTAACGCCGGAAGTGCATACCCTCCTATTTCCATCTATTGTACTATAAATTTTTTCCTTATTTTGTTACCTGATGATAAGACACTTCTATGTCTTTATGTACGGTAATTGTTTTACTCTTTGTATATATATATATATATATATATATATATATATATATATATATATATATATATATATATGTATGTATGTCATTTGCTGCACACAATTGCAATCTCTGGCGTAATGAATGTCGTACACGCCGCAATACATCTGGTGTAATGTCACCGCAGGCTGCCACAATACGTTGATTCATATCCTCTGGGGTTGTAGGCACATCACGGTACACGATGGCCACCACATTGAACATCTATTGGCCTGACATGTCGGGGCACACTTTATTCCACTCCGTAATTGAAAACGGAAACCACGTGTGTACGTGTACCTCACCCCACATGGTAATGTACATGTGCGTCAGTGAAAAAGACCAGTAAAAAGGTGTTAGCATGTGGACGTAATGTGCTGTTCCAGTCTCTTCTCTACCTAAGGTCCATCACCGTTCCCTTTGGATCCCTCCGTAATTCGGTGCTCTCCGATACACACGATCGAACAGGGGAGGAGTGGTACAAAAGCGTCAAATTTAGGTTACAATATCTCCGGACGTAATTAACATTTTACAATGCAACAAACGGCACTGATTACGTATTTGTTCATATGTTCAGATGTGGTAACAAAAGTAACGTGGTTCTATTTAAAAAAAACGTGGGTTTGTGTTAAAAAACATACTTCCGTGCATACAATTACACTAGCCCCTCTGCTCACGTTCGGTCTGTGGAATCGGTTCGTCAGTATTTGATGTGGTTTACGAAATATATCCAGCGGTAACGTTAGGTGACTCACCCTGTATATATATATATATATATATATATATATATATATATATATATATATATATATATATATATGCATTTATGTCGATGTATAACTGGTTTCCGGTACACAGTTTTAATCTGCCAGGAAGTTTCGTATAATTGGTTTGTTTTGCCTAGGGAAAACTATACTATCGAACGATTACAAGCCCGCATCTCGTGGTCGTGCGGTAGCGTCCTCGCTTCCCACGCCCGGGTTCCCGGGTTCGATTCCCGGCGGGGTCAGGGATTTTCTCTGCCTCGTGATGGCTGGGTGTTGTGTGCTGTCCTTAGGTTATTTAGGTTTAAGTAGTTCTAAGTTCTAGGGGACTGATGACCATAGATGTTAAGTCCCATAGTGCTCAGAGCCATTTGAACCATTTTTTTGAACGATTACATCCATAGGGCATGTATAGGAACAAAGTGTTTAGGATTTTTGGTAGTGTTAATTCTGCCGCGTGCAGCACGTGCAGAGCAGAGTCTGGCTAGAGTAGGGCTGTGGAGCAGGTGTGTTGTGTGAAGCTCCCGCGATTCGCCGCGCTTTCGGGGTTCGGCAGCATGTAATTGCGCTCGACTTGCTATGATACTTTCTGACACGGTGTCGAGGACGGGAATCATTAGCTGGCGCACATCAAGACCCGTTTCGCCTGGTGACCGTGTCGAGAAGAAGGCGCCCCAACATCCAGCTTCTGCAACAGCGACGGCCGACAATGAGTGACTGTCGTCACCTCCTCGACCGACGACTTCAAACCTTCAATCAACCAACGAGGAAGACTGGAAGCACGTAAATTTGTAGAACTGTATGGCAGACTTTTAAAGTTGATCCATTTGCCTCACAAAATTACAGCAACTTAGCATGAACCTTTGTTGCTCATTGTCCCAATTGCATTTCCAAGCAGGGTCCCTTCTTTTCAGGAATGAACCCGACTGTCATTGAAATTCAAACGCCAGAATTAAAGTAATGTCATTCGATTTCACTGCTTTAATCTCAAAGTTCAGATAAGGTATTCATAGCTGGCTACAATATTTAGATTACACAAGCACAAATTAAGAGTGCGCGTTTTGTCACCATATTTTAGCTTAACTGTGACTGCAGCTCAGCTTGGTACGTACTAAAATTTACTATCGTTAATTGTTCAGAATCATTTAATTCAAGTTCAAAGTTAAATCTCTTATTTCTAAATTGCGTAGATTCAAGTAGCTCTTGAAATGATTGTTGAGGTAGCCCAAGACTAACCTTATTTTATTGAATTTCTATGTGCTTCAGAAACAAAGCTCACTATTAATATCAGTCACTAAATTAAATTTTCCGGTTTTATTAATTCTTTTGCTAAATGAAGATAGAGTGTAGCGAAATTTATTACTTCTGACAAACATTCAGCTTTCACACAACACGTGTCAACCTTCAGTTGACACGCTTTTAGTGCTAATTATATGTGCAATAACCTTTCTTTATCAGTTATTATAGTAGTTGTCCATAGGACTGGCGACTGTAATTTTCCCCAAATCTCAAATATCTCATTAACGCCAGTTAATTGTTAACGTAACGACCGCACATTTACTTTCTTTATTAACTTTACCCTTTTTCTAAATTAATATCCACCAATTTCATTTGCTTTTTTCCTTTCATTTAGATGTAACCCTTTCCTCTCTCTTTACCTACAGATTAAATTCCGGTGATGATTGCTTTCCCCAAATTTCCATTAGGTACACGTGGTTTAGTTTTTCACTGTCATTGAGGTCATTAAGTGAAGGGGAGGTTACATTTAGACAATAGTTTATCTTGTAGTGAAATTGAAATAGATAGTTCCTGTGAGTATGGGTACAGGTTATACTTGACAACCAGGATAAATTAATACTTGGTTCCTTTTACCGAACCCCCCACTCAGATAATACTGTAGCTGAACAGGTAAAAGGAATATTCAGTCTTGCTTCAGGTAGGTATCCTACTCAAACAATTATAGTTGTTGTTGTTGTTGTTGTCTTCAGTCCTCAGACTGGTTTGATGCAGCTCTCCATGTTACTCTATCCTGTGCAAGCCCCTTCATCTCCCAGTACTTACTGTAACCTACATTCTTCTGAATCTGCTTAATGTATTCATCTCTTGGTCTCCCTCTACGATTTTTACCATCCGCGCTGCCCTCCAATGCTAAATTTGTGATCCCTTGATGCCTCAGAACATGTCCTACCAACCGGTCTCTTCTTCTTGTCAAGTTGTGCCGCAGACTCCTCTTCTCCCCATTTCTATTCAATACCTCCATATTAGTTATGTGATCCACCCATCTAATCTTCAGAATTCTTCTATGGCAGCACATTTCGAAAGATTCTATTCTCTTCTTGTCCAAACAATTTATCGTCTACGTTTGACTTCCATACATGGCTACACTCCATACAAATACTTTCAGAAACGACTTCCTGACACTTAAATCTATACTCGGTGTTAACAAATTCTCTTCCTCAGAAACGCTTTCCTTGCCATTGCCAGTCAACATTTTATATCCTCTCTACTTCGACCATCATCAGGGATTTTGCTCCCCAAATCGCAAAACTCCTTTACTACTTTAAGTGTCTCATTTCCTAATCTAATTCCCTCAGCATCACCCGACTTAATTCGACTACATTCCATTATCCTCGTTTTGCTGTTGATGTTCATCTTGTACTCTCCTTTCAAGACACTGTCCATTCCGTTCAACTGCTCTTCCAAGTCCTCTGCTGTCTCTGACAGAATTACAATGTCATCGGCGAACCTCAAAGTTTTTATTTCTTCTCCATGGATTTTAATACCTACTCCGAATTTTTCTTTTGTTTCCTTTACTGCTTGCCCAATATACAGATTTAATAACATCGTGGACAGGCTACAACCCTGTCTCACTCTCTTCCCAACCGCTGCTTCCCTTTCATGTCCCTCGACTCTTATAACTGCCATCTGGTTTCTGTACAAATTGTAGATAGCCTTTCGCTCCCTGTATGTTACCCCTGACACCTTCAGAATTTGAAATAGAGTATTCCAGTCAACATTCTCAAAAGCTTTCTCTAAGTCTACAAATGCTAGAAACGTAGGTTTACCTTTCCTTAATATTTCTTCTAAGATAAGTCGTAGGGTCAGTATTGCCTCACGTGTTCCAATATTTCTACGGAATCCAAACTGATCTTCCCCAAGGTTGGCTTCTACTAGTTTTTCTATTCGTCTGTAAAGAATTGGATAGTATTTTGCAGCTGTGGCTTATAAAACTGATTGTTCGGTAATTCTCACATCTGTCAACACCTGCTTTCTTTGGGATTGGAATTATTATATTCTTCTTGAAGTCTGAGGATATTTCGCCTGTCTCATACATCTTGCTCACCAGATGGTAGAGTTTTGTCAGGACTGGCTCTCCCGAGGCTGTCAGTAGTTCTAATGGAATGTTGTCTACTCCCGGGACCTTATTTCGACTTGTGCTGTATCAAACTCTTCACGCAGTATTGTATCTCCCATTTAACCTTGATCTACATTCTCTTCCATTTCCAGAATATTGTCCTCAAGTACGTCGCCCTTGTATAGACCCTCTATATACTCCTTCCACCTTTCTGCTTTCCCTTCTTTCCTTAGAACTGGGTTTCCATCTGAACTCTTGATATTCCTACAAGTGGTTCACTTTTCTCCAAAGGTCTCTTTAATTTTCCTGTAGGCAGTATCTGTCTTACCCCGCAGTGAGATAAGCCTCTAAATCCCTACGTTTGTGCTCTAGCCATCCCTGCTCAGCCATTTTGCACTTCCTGTCGATCTCATTTTTGAGACGTTTGTATTCCTTTTTGCCTGCTTCATTTACTGCATTTTTATATTTTCTCCTTTCATTAATTAAATTCAATATTTCTTCCGTTACCCAAGGATTTCTACTAGCCCTCGTCTTTTTACCTACTTGATCCTCTGCTGTCTTCACTACTTCATTCCTCAGAGCTACCCATTCTTCTTCTACTGTATTTTTCCCCCCATTTCTGTCAATTGTTCCCCTATGCTTTCCCTGAAACTCTGTACAATCTCTGGTTTAGTCAGTTTATTCAGGTTTAATAATATAGTTGATAGTGACGTAAAAATATCCGCGAAAAGTTGAAGAAAATACTTCTTTAGGGTCGATGACAGGCCTAAAATATCGTCCGATATCGTACTGAATGCTTTCTCAGAACAATAGTTTCAACAATTTGTTCAAATGGCTCTGAGCACTATGGGACTTAACATCTATGGTCATCAGTCCCCTAGAACTTAGAACTACTTAAACCTAACTAACCTAAGGACGTCACACAACACCCAGTCATCACGAGGCAGAGAAAATCCCTGACCCCGCCGGGAATCGAACCCGGGAACCCGGGCGTGGGAAGCGAGAACGCTACCGCACGACCACGAGCTGCGGACTTCAACAATTTGTTCTGGAGCCTACTCTAAGTGTAAATGGTTGCGAAAACATACCTGACCTCTTACGAACATATAATCCTGAACATATAGGAAGGATCATGACGGATAAAGCGTTGGCGACCACAGGGTCGTTGTAGCAACGAGACTAAATACCGTAAATTCCAAACCCAACAAAATTAACACAAAATATACCTATTTGAAAAAAGCAGATAAAATTCACTCGACACCTTCCTAAGAGAAAGTCTCCACTCCCTCCTATTTGACTGCATAAACGTACTCTCCATGTGTTTTAAATTCAACGACATTGTATCGACGGCATTTGAAAGGTATATGACAAATAAATTAATGAGAAATGGTACTTATCCCCCATACTACACAAAACAGGCAAAACAGCGTTGTAGAAGAAACGGAAAATCATGCCAAAATTAAAAGAACGCCAAGTCCACCAGATTGTAAAAGCTTTATAGAAGCTCGAAATGTAGCGTGAACTTCAAGCCAAGATACTTTTAATAAATTACTAAACCAAACTCTGTCTCGAAATCTGACAGAAAACCCAAAGAGATTCCGGGCGTACGTGAAGTATACCAGCGTCAAGGCGGAATCAATACCTTCTCCGTATGATGACAATGGCGATGTTACTGATGACAGTGCCACTAAAAAAGACTTACTAAACATGTTTTTTTCCGAAATTACTTCATCAAAGAAGACGAAGTGTATATTCCCGAAATAGAATTAAGAACAACTGCCAAGAGCAGTAACTTAGAAGCAGATATCCTTGGTGTATCGAAGCAGCACGAGTCACTCAATAAAGGTAAAGCCTCCAGTGCAGATTGTATAGCAGTCAGATTCCTTTCGGAGTATGCTAATAGAATAGCTCCAGGCCTAAATACCATATACAACCGCTTGCTCATCGAAAGATCCGTACCTAAAGATTGAAAGTTGCGCAAGTCACGAAAACACCAAAAAAAAAAAAAAAAAAAACGAAATAGGAGTAATCAGATGAATTACAAACCAACAGCAATAACGTCGATTGGTGGTAGAATTTTGGAACATAAAATGTATTCGAAAATTACCAATTACCTTCAAGGAAACGATTTATTGACAAAACACCTAACATGGATTCAAACAATATCATTCTGCATCTTTATGCTCACGACGTTTTGAGTGATATCGGTAGCGGATGTCAGATTTCACATTTTTTTTATTTCCAGAAGGCTTTTGATATCATTCATCACAAGCGACGTCTAATCAGTTTGCGTGTCTGTGAACTATCGTCTCATTTCTGCGACTGGATTCGTGATTTCCTGTCAAAAAGGTCACAGTCCTTAGTGATGGACGGGAAGTCATGGAGTACAACAGAATTAATATCTGACGTTCCCAGGAAAGTGTTATAGGCTCTCTGGATCCTGCGCTTTATAAACGATTTAGGTGACAATCTGTTTCCATAAACGAGTTAGGTGACACTCTATGCAGCCCTATACATTTTTGGATAAGATGTTGTCATTTACCGTCTTGTAAAGTCATCACATGATCAAAACCAACTGAAAAATGATTTAGACAAGATATCTGTATGATACGAAAAAATAATAATGAAAAGTGTGAATTCAAGCACATGAGCAATGAAAGGTCTCTCCTAAATTGCGATCACACGATAAATTATTCAAATTCAACTAAATACTTGGGGATTACAATTACGAATAACAAACTGGAATGATCACATAGACAATGTTGTGGGGAAAACCAATGAAAGACTGCTATTTTTTGGCAAAATACTTAAAAAATACAGCAAGCCTACTAAAGAGCCTGCTTGCACTTCAATGCTAGTCGATTCTGTTCAGTATTGCTGTGCGGAGTGGGATGCGCATCAGATAGGATTGACGGAGGCCTCGAAAAAGTTCAAACAAGCTCAGCTCTTTTTGTATGAGCACGAAATAGGAGAGAGGGTTCCACGGATACGATACGCGAATTAGGATGGTAATAATTGAAATGAAAGCGTTTCTCGTTGCGGCAGGATCTTCTCATGAAATTTCAGTCACTAACTTTCTGCTGAGAATGTGAAAATATTTTGTTACCCCCACCTACACAGGGAGAAATAATCATCATAATAAAATAATAGAAATCAGAGCTCGCACAGAAAGATTTAAGTGCTGGTTTTTCCCGTGCGCTGTTTCTAGAGTGGAACGGTAGAGAAGTAGCTTAAAGGTGCTTCGGGGAGCCTTCTGCCAGGCACTCAGCTATGAGTTGCAGAGTAATCATTTAGGCGTGGACGCAGAAATGGTAATAACGGGATTAAAAGGTAAAGTTTTCATGACTGCCTGCCAATGACCTTCGACGCCCGGCGCGCTACGGTTTGGGGGAGGATTAGGTGGCCGATGTCACGAACAGCTGACTGGCATCCAGCATATGTCAACATAACGGGAACGTGCCGCCGACTAGCCGTACGGCGGTATGCTGCGATTCTTCGTGGGCGTAACAACAGCTCCTAGATCTTCCTGTCTCCGGTTTCGTCGATGCCACTCTTCCCTTGCATCAAACGTCGTAACTGCGTGTGACGAACAGCTCAACACATAGGACAGTGATAAAAGCAGAGTAACAAGTGCTGCGTTACGTATAGTGTTTGTGAGTCCTCAGCGGCGACGATGCCACTCCCCCTAGTGAAATCGTGTGAAGTTCTGCTCAGCTTATAGGTAGGGCCCCCATGCAGAGTACCCAATATTTCCTTATGGTGTGAAAAGTGCTCAAGCCAACAAAATGTCTTTTGTTTATAAATTATTCACTCAATGTAACTTGGTTGCAAATGGAAAATATTTCTTCAAAGGTATGTACTGATTTTTGTATAAGTAGTCTGTGTGCTGTGTGCCTATTTAAAAATTTCAATTGTTAATTGATAAAATGTTTTGTGCCTGTAACTGTAGTTTTGACAGATGCATCTGGTGTCACCGCCAGACGCCACACTTGCTAGGTGGTAGCTTTAAATTGGCCGCGGTCCATTAGTACATGTCGGACCCGCGTGTCGCCACTGTCAGTAATTGCAGACCGAGCGCCACCCACACGGCAGGTCTTGAGAGACTTACTAGCACTCGCCCCAGTTGTACGGACGACTTTGCTAGCGACTACACTGACGAATCCTTTCTCTCATTTGCCGAGAGATACTGGGATAGCCTTCAGCTAAGTCCATGGCTACGACCCAGCAAGGCGCCATTAACTATTTCTAGAGAGAGTCTCACTTGTATCATCAAGAACGCTGTATACAAATGATGGATTAAAGTTAAGTATTCCTGCAGCTACGTACTTTTCTTTATAGCATTCATTACGTATCCTGTTTCAGACCTAGCGCCGGCCTGCGTGGGTTGACGCGTGCATTTCGGCCTCCTCTCTGAATTAGTGTGCGTTGTGTTGGCTAATCTGCCGACACAACACATAGCGTCAATGCTTTTGTGTATATAGGTTTTACAATTGTATTAGGTTACTTAAAATTAGTTTCATTTATTTAAATTCCATTCCTTAGTGTCAATTGTGTTCTTTACTGTCATTCATGTGTGTAATTAAGGGTAACCTTTACTAATATGGTTGATATCTCCAACAAAAGGGAAAATGTGTCAGTCATATTATCTTATCTTTTTTTTACATTATTCTTGCTGATTAACAGACAGTTAGTAAATTATGTGGAAAGTTCTTGCTGTCATTAAATAATTTTCAAATTGCTATATTCATTAATCATGTTTTATGTGCGTGAAGATAAGCTTAATTAACGTTAGTTATATTTTGAAAGTCATTTGTTCTCAGGGTCAGATACTTACTTGACATGAAATACTAATTAGTGAAATTTTCAAATTTTGATTTTTTATTGTATAACTTTCGCTAGGACTTCTGAGTCGCCTCAAAAGGTAACCTAGCTCTAGTTTTGGTGGGGATGTGAGGGTACTGGTGTGTAGTATATGTAAGTGGTCGTTCTTTGGTGGGCGACAATGCACAGTGGCGCAGAGAGTCGCAAGCAGAGGCAGTTGTTGAGAGGCTGTGGAAGGTGCAGGCTGCGTGAGCCAAAGGCGGTTGCGTAGCGAAGGATTTATCTCTATGTTTAATAGTAGTGGCACACAGTTTGAATAATAGTGTGTTTACGTTTGTGCAGTGTGATAAAGGAAATAAATTAAATCTTACCAGTTCTTAATGCGCCTCCATCAGTTAGTACCACACCATTGCTTTTAACAATGAACGAAGTCTCGATATACACGGTCAACTACAACAAGAGGATTGTAACATAATAATCATTAATTAACCCATATAATCTCCAAATAAGAAGGGAGCTTATACAGCTGAGTGTAGCCTTATTTTTGTTTTCTGGTTTCATTCATTTTCCTTTTCTATCTGCAATGAGAAAGAATTATATGTCTTCATGTTTGTATGTAAGCTGTTACTGGGCGAGAATTTTCATAGTATAACAATTATTCACCAATTCTGAAATACCTGATTCACGCAACAGCAATGCAAGGAGAGTTTGGATTAGTGAATTTAAAATTTTCGCTGAAATTCTGGAACTTCTAGACAAGAGCAGAATAGATAGCAGCAAATATGGGAAGGAATATGAGAATTAATAATCATTAGTAAAGTATATAAATAATTTCCATGAAATATTGTAAAATTTGAAATTGTCTGAAGTCTAAGGATATGAAGTCTGCATAAAGTTGTATTTTAAACTGCGTATTATGTTGTCTGTATTTAAGAGAGTTTAATACATTCTGCCATATAAAGACAAGGTAAAGCGTTTCTTTACAATTATTTGAAGAAAATGTGAGGAAGCGGAGTGCTGCTCATGCCAGAAATTAAAGGAAAGATGTCAGTAGGCTCTGAGGAAATGGGAATAATGCGTTACAATGGACAATTGATTGGAAAAATCTGTGTAAAGGGGGTCAGTGGCATGAGGTATGCATTTCCAGCGATCACCTGCTTCAAATATTCGATATTTCTTTAAAAATTGTGTCACAAAATAAGATATGGGGTGATGAGAGGAAGCAAGCACTATACCCGTGTGCCTACGGTGGAGAGTGAGAGTTCGGTCTTTTCCTCCGACTCTGGGCCAAGGTCAAGCCGGCAGTGACTCACACATACCGTGCAAGGTAAAAAAAGAATAACAGTATAGTCTAAAGTGAAATAAGATATTGAACTAATATTACAGTACTTGACAAAATTGTGTAAAATTACGTGAATGTCAATTTGTTTTGAGTCTCAGTGTGGTCTGCTGAAAAGGTTCCTAAAAACTCCACATTTCACGAAATTTCAAAAGCATGTAACAATAAAGTTAGTAAACTGTACTTTTGGAATTAGATTCAGTTTATTATAAAAACATATGATAGATGTTACTGTTTCAGTTATTAGAAAAACACTGATTTTTCGGACTAAAATCTGGAAAAAGAGTCGCATTAACTGACAACTATAATTAGGATAAGAGGCGAAATGATAACACTATAATGAATATATGTAATGATGAAGCTTTACTAATGTAGCGGGTACATGCGGTAAGCGTTGCTTCACGCAGTGGAGAATGGCAAAACAGAGGCACGCCGGCGACTGAGGCGTTGCGAAGTAGGCAGGCACATATAGCCCTGCTGACAGCAGCAGTCTACCAACAGCCTGACGCAAGGACGCAACAGACTGAGTGGCAAGTGAAGCCTGGACAGTGCTGAGTAAGGGGAAGTGAGGCCAGCACGCTAAGTTACGCTGCAATATACTGTGGAAGTAATAACAAAAAGCTACCACCGAGGGTAAAAAACGTCCTCCTGCCGGATATAATAGCGGAGCGCAGGCAGAAACAGACAGAAGCCAATAGGAAGCACTTCGCATCCAGGGACGGACGTGGTCCGTGTCCGAATGTTCAATCTTCATAGGTGACAATTCTGGAAGTCTGTTCTAGCTCGCAGGAGTCATCTATTCGCCACCAGATGTCAACTTCAGCTCTGGAGGTCGGCCAGAGTTCGGTCGGCTCCATGGCTGACTAACTACAGCGAGTACTTCCAGCAGGACCGGCCGCAGCGCGGTCTCGGTCACAGGCGCCGCCGGGGACTGACGCCCGGACTTCACGGCAGCCCGTCCCGACGGCGCGTGGTCCGTCCATGACGGGACCTCGCGGACATCGCGACTGACGGCTTCCCAGCCGCCGGTGCAGCAGGCGTCGGCAGCTGACCTCACGGCGACGCGGCTCTGTGGGCGTGCCCGTACTGGGGCGCCGAGCGGCGAAGAGTTCACCTCGACCACAGGGCATCCTGCCTTCAGCGGAGCACTGGTGGCATGAGGCTCCCGAGTGCGATCAGCGGCGCGCGTTTCGCGCATTATCGGAGAATCTACACAGCAGAAGCCAGGCGGAGGGATCCGCAGGGCTGGGCAGCGACGACGAGGGAGAAATTGTAAAGAAAGTTCAATAAATAATTATAAAACTCCACGCCGTCTCAGTCTTTCGCGCAGCCACTGTGTCTGCTGCTAACAAGTGGGGCAGAAGTCGTAACACTAATTTTCGAGATGATACTCTAGTTTAACCCACGGAGATAAATTAAAAAAGAGAGAGTTCAGGCGTCACTATCTACCCTCGATTACCGTTTGAAAAATTTTGGAGGTCAAAGTTTAGGCGTTATCCAGCTGAGATTTTTATAGGTCATGAAGTGGAGTACACTTTCACTGGGAGAAAAACTGGGAACTTTTAGTCGATGTAAATAATTTCGTGCTAAATGTGCACGGCTGCCGACGCTGGAAACGATCTATCGGCAAGTGTTACGTTTACCATCAGCACCGAGAGCATAGGAACACCCACGTGTCATTCTGGCGAGAAGTTACTGGATCACCGTCAGTCACATGTGATGTGTCTCGCTCGACTACAGAATGTTCCGTGATTGTGTCCAAAATTGTATCTACTAAGCCTCAAATATCGTTAACGACGACTGACGTGAATGTTTTTTGACCGAATTAGATGTCGCGCTTCTCTAGTACAAATATGCGAAAGCGAAATGTCTAGGATTAAACTAAGAACTTAAACTTGAAAAGAACTTCAAAACTTTAATAATTTTCAAAACTGTTGAAAAACCATTGAATTTTGCATACTGCCCTGCAGACTGTCTGCATCGTCGTCAGGGATTCACTGCACAGTGGATGACATAATAATAAATGAAAAGCACACGTAACAGCAATAATAATAATAGTAATAATAATAATAATAATAATAATGAACAATGAGAGATAGGTGGAAGGACTGATATTGTATCTACATTTTCTTTGTTTTATTCTCCCAGCTGGTGGTCATTGATCTGTACTGCTGTTGATGATGATGATGATTCGTGATGTTGGTCGACTGACTTAAAGAACGAGAATGCTAAGACCTTCTCAGGGTTCTGGGCACCCAGGAGGGTGGTGCTGGAGGCGTAAGATCCCCCCCCGATAAAGTCGCACTATAGGAGTGGGTGAGGCTGGGTGACCATCTTGGATGATAAGTTACGGTAATTACGATCAGACTAAAACCATTCTGTCCTAAATTACACTTGCACAAACATAAGAGCGCAAGGAGGTTATTTGGAGTTGTGTGGTAGGAATTTGGGATAACAAATTATGGGCATTGAGATGACAGTTATGGGTCATAAATTAAATTAGGTTAAAAGTAATTGGACATTAATTAGATCCTAAACAAATGAAGCTAAGAGCGCAAGTGAACAGTTTGTTTACGTTAGGGTCATTAAGCGGAGCTGATCCAAGTGGGTGATTCGTTTACTTAAGAAGAATAATATAGCCCAATTGAACCCATATCCGCACAGGTCCCCTGAGAGGGAGATTTGTCTTGCTGCAGACAAAACTATTACGTGATTCAAGGTACGCGATGTGGCTCAATGTTTCGCCATTGCTGATCGAACAATATCGTGTTGCAGTTGCACTTCACGTCAGTTCGGTGTTTCTCACATGCAGAGTAGATATTGATGTGGATCTAGCTCTCACAAGTTTTTGACTACACTGTGAACACCGTCACAGTATAGAGGTATGTTCGTACCAGACTTGCGCTCCAGTGGAGAAAGGGATGCCCCCTGTATAGTGCAGGGATTTGTGCCGGCTCAGTTCTATGAAATGTTTTCGATATTTTTGGCCAGCGCGGAACGGCTATCAGATGGTGATGAGGGCGGCTATTAGCCGTGGGGGTGGCGGCTTATCTCTGGCGCCCTCTCGACCGAGCCAGCCCCTCCCCGCTTTCACCCCCTTGACACGCAGCGGCTGATACGGCAGTCGTTAGCCGTAGGTTGGTCTGGGCTAGGCCGAAGCGGGAGCCTGAAAAGAGCCGCGTCGCTGCAGTATTGACGCCGGCCTTTAACGATCGTGACGCCCGCCGAAACCAAAGGAAACGGAAAACGGGCGCGTCGTTAAACGCGGGCGGAAACACTGAGGCGATAAAATCTGGCTCCCCGCGATGAATGTCAAACAGTTCGCTGTTGACGGGCGAAGTGCGTCCACAATATGTAGCCGCTTTGAATTTTTTGTCGGTGTGTCCTGGAGTGGACCTTTACTCTGACTAAAAAAACATGAAACGTATGCGCGGCAGTAGGATACGGAAAGCGCTGCAACTGCGTGGCGAATGACGATGTGATTTAAGATGGCACGCAGTTTCTTCAGCCATGTTCACACTTTCGGCAATTTAGAAGAAAAAACTGCATGTCAAAGAAAGGAAAAAAATCATGGAGTTCATGGTCCTTCAGGACTTAGAATCCCAGTGGCCAGATGAAATAGGTTTTTGATGTATTTTCTCTTATATCTAGATCAGAAAAAATTATTGACGTCTAGATATTTACAGCAAATCAGTGACCACACATGGTCGCACCTTCTGTGCCGTACCTGGTCTGTCAAATCCGTCTGCTACTACAGGTAACCGCGGACGATGCTCGCGGCCAGTAACCTGATCTGTCGCAATCCGTTTTGTTGTATGTTTTGTTTCTCTGTGTGGCGAGTTTATTTTGCGTTACATAACATCTGCAGCTTTCAATGGAAGACTGTAGAAATGTGTGATTCCTAAACGGAAACTGCGACAATCTGCTCATGATAAGTGTCGTGAGACACGCGAGAATGTTTACTCGGTGCGGGAATAGTTCGAGAAGGAGGGAGACAGTGACGCAACTCTATTTCCTCTAACGAATATAATCGAAAAAAGTGCTGACACTTTGAGGGTAGATACAGTGCCAGAAGAGAAATTAGTGCTCCCGTTTAGAGGTTTCCAGTTGCAACAGTACCAATGGAGTATATGAAATGATTACATTTACAGATCAACAGCGCAAACGGTTCTGAGGTACGTGGTATCGAACCATGCTGAAACGCCGATGTTAGTATCTGCTGTAGCCTCCACCGGCGGCAGTGCAAGTACTGACTATGGCATCCATTGGACCTGTTCGCATATTTCTGTGACGGCTGTTGGATGACGAATCGCATGAGTCACTTCTCACCCCAATCATATCCCAAACCTGCTCGATAGGAGACAATTCCGGTGATCGTGCTGGCCAGGGAAACTGCTGTACGTCTTGCAGAGAACATTGAGTTCCACGAGCAGTGTGTGGGCGAGCGTTATCCTGTTGGAATAGCATATCACCTTTCTGTAGCAATAACGATAAAATAATGGATGTAACAACATTCTGCACATACTGAGCTATGGTTAGCGTCTCCTCCAGAATCACCAAGGCTGAACGAGAGTTTTAGGTTATCGCATCCCGGACCATAAGGCCTGGGGCACGGCCAATGTGTCTTGGACTTTACCGTACGAAACAGTGCTCAACAAAACCATTTAGTACTTGCAAACGACCATTGCCTGTCTGCGGCAGAACCTGCTTTCATCGCTCAAGACCATGGTGCAGCATAAATGGAAAACGGGTTAGAGGTGTGCGTGCCTGTAGTCCCACTGCTAATAACCGGTTCGCAACAGTTCGTGTTGCCACATCACCGACTAACAGTACTTCGATCGACAGCAGCATCTCCATACATCTTTTTCAACCTCTTGTGGATGTTCCCCACTGACTCGTTTTCACAGCACAGGAATTATATGACAGCACGTTGCTTCTGACGAACGTCAAGTGTAGCAACCATCTTGAAGACATGCTGTGATGGCGCCACTCACGGGAACAGGTTGAAGAAGGATTTATCTACACTGTAAAACTTTCACACATGCAGAGTGGAAACTGTATTTTTACAAAAATAGCGTGCATTTTGGAGTGACCCTCGCAGATTTATATGTGAAGATGACTGGTTACTACGCCATTTGTGACATCCGTGTCGCACAGGGGTGAGGAGAGCGGACAGTGAAAGAGTCACTCTTGACAGGCTCGTCAAGCTGGAAGGTTCTCTTGTTGACAGTGCTATTAGGACTATTCAGCCGCTGATCTCGGGAGCTCTGGGCCAACTTTTCCGCTGCCATCCCTCAGCATCCGTCACAAACAGGACCGGCGCATCCGACGGCAAGACTGTGGAGGCGACGTGTGCACCCCCGCCGTGCATAAGCAGCTAAACCGGCCGTCTGGGGGCCCCGGCGCCATGAATTATTCAGCCCGTGCGCCACAATTTGCGCTGCGCCGCGGCGCCGGCCGCCCGCCGCCCGCCGAGACCCGCCCCTGCAGGCGCGCAGGCCCGCCGAACAGCCGCCCCTGCAGGCGCGCAGGCCCGCCGAACAGCCGCCACCTGCCGGGCCACCGCCCGCTACCTGTCACCGCCGGCCGCCGGCCGCACACGCGTCTCCGTAATTGGCGAGGCCCAAGAGCAGAGGCACCGATATCTGTCACTGTCACACAGATACCACACATCCTGATACAGCACGACTTCTGTAGAAAAAGTGATGCAACCTGTCTCGATCCTGAACTCTCCAAACATCGTTAAGGGGGATAGGACATCAAACGGGCCGACTTGGAGCAGGACAGGCACCACAGGACATTTTATTTTCTACTGTCTACACTTTCACAAATTAATTCATAAAACTTTGTCAGCATGGCCAGTAAGGTATCAGGATTCACACTCATAGCAGTGGAAGTGCAAAAAAATAACAAAATAAATTTTTTTCGATATGAAATTTCATCATTTTTTCACTTCCTGTTGACTGCATTTGTTGCTATAGGTACATTTTTCTTCACAAGTAAGAGAGATTCTCTGATAGATTTTGCACACTATAAAAACCATACTTACAGGTGTATGAGGGTTGTTTTGGGTTGTTCGGGGAAGCAGACCAGACGGTGAGGTCATCGGTCTCATCAGATTAGGGAAGGACGGGGAAGGAAGTCGGCCGTGCCCTTTGAAAGGAACCATCCCGGCATTTGCCTGGAGCGATTTAGGGAAATCTCGGAAAACCTAAATCAGGACGGCCGGACGTGGGGTTCAACCGTCGTCCTCCCGAATGCGAGTCAAGTGTCTAACCACTGCGCCACCTCGCTCGGTCAGGTGTATGAAACTCTAGCATTTTCCAAATCTATTAAAAACAGTGGTGAAAATTGAGGTAATTAACTACAAAATTTGATTATTTTCTAAACATGAAGTTTATAACGTAACAGCTTATTCATTTTTTCATAAAATAAGTAGATTCTAGAGTTTCAGACACCTGTAAATATGGTTTGTATGCTGTGCAAAATTCATCGAACAGTCTCTCTTACATATGAAGAAAAGTGTACCTATAGCAACAAATGCAGCCAATAGTAGGTGAAAAAATGATGAAATTTCACATGTAAAAAAAATTATTTTGTCATGTTTTTGAACCTCCGCTGCTACGAGTGTGAATCCTTCCTGGCCATGCTGACAATTTTTTTTTAATTTACTTGTAAAAGTATAGACAGTGGAACTTAAAATGTCCTGTGGTACCTCTCCTGCTCCAAGTAGGCCCGTTTGACGTCCTACCCCGCTTAAGTGGTATTAACTAGAGTGAATTATCACTCTGCAGCGGAGTGTGCGCTGATGTGAAACTTCCTGGCAGATAAAAACTGTGTGGCGGACTGAGACTAGAATTCGGGACCTTTGCCTTTGGAGGATAGTTGCTGTACCAGGTCTACTTGGGTAGTTCAGTTGATAGAGCACTTGTCCTCGAAAGGCAAATATTCCGAGTTCGAGTCTCGGCCCAGCACACAGCCTTAATCTGACAGGAAGTTTCATATCAGCACCCCCTCCACTGCAGAGCAAAAATTAAATTTGGCAACATCCCCCACGCTGTGGCTAAGCAATGTTTGCACAAAATCCTTTGTAAATGGGCTGCTTCTGTGTTGGCAGCGCTGTTTAGTGCTTTGCGTTGGATCTCTAACTGCGCTTTCTTTGTAAGAGACTCTGTGGTTGATTGGACTCGTTTTGGAAGTTAATAGGCAGTAGTGTTGGGCAGTTGGAAGTTAGTCGCCAGCAGTGATGGAAGTATTGTTGGGCAGTTGGAGGTGAACAGCGAGCAGTGATGGATGTTAAATGTGAGAAGTTAGCATTGATGGAGAGTAGAGGTCTGAAATCTTAGCGTAGGCTAACGATGTGGAAGTATCCGACTTGGAGATTGAAAATTATTCATGATTATATATCTTTGTACTGAATGTTAAAATGGCTCTGAGCACTATGGGACTTCTGAGGTCATCAGTCCCCTAGAACTTAGAACTACTGAAACCTAACTAACCTAAGGACATCACGCAAATCCATGCCCGAGGCAGGATTCGAACCTGCGACCGTAGCGGTCGCGCGGTTCCAGACTGTAGCGCCTAGAACCGCTCGGCCACCCTGGCCGGCTGTACTGAATGTCAATGACGATTTATATTCGTGTTTGAACTGGAGGCCACATTATTAAGGTAAACAATAGATTATTTGGTTTGCAACAAAATCTTTCCTTTGCTAACCACATGCCTATTAGTAGTTAGTGGTTTTAGTAGTTAGAATCTTTTACTAAGCTGGCAGTACCTATTGACGCTCGCTGAAATGCGGTAGTTCGGGTAATGAAGATTTTTGTGAGGTAAGTGCTTAATGAAATGTATAGGTTATTGTTAAGATTCCTTTTTGGTCAGGGTCATTCTTTTGAATTAATTATTTGAAGTCAGGTTCTAGTTTTTTTGAGCAGTCAGACTGCATTGCGCTAGAACATAGTGGGTCAGTGTTGACGCGATAACAAAAAGTAAAGAGGAAGTAGGCTCAGTACGTTTAGTTTTACTCAGCTGTCTCAGAATCAAATAACGTAGAAGTTCCATCTTCGTAGTCATTCCGAAATTTAAGTACAGACACACACATTCAAATAAAGAAGTTTTACCTTTTTTCCAGAAGTGCTAGTCTCGCACGTTTTGCAGGAGAACTTATGTAAGTCTAGTAGATAGGAGACGAGATACTGACGGAAGTGCATCTGTGGGGAGAGGTCCTGCATCATGCATGGGTAACTCTTCTGGTAATCACTTTTGCAGAGGTGAGGCGAGGACATCTTGTTTGGATACCGCTTATCGAGCAAGTGATTCCTGTTTAGCTTCTTGCCACAGCAAGCACATCGCATCTGTCTTTCAAGAGCACCATGGCACACTTGCGCCACCAGGGCCCACAATCAAGTTCTCCTTTCAGGCGGACCACGCAAGACCTCGAGCACATGAAACTGCATCTTTTATATGGGACAATCTTCACATTGCACCTCGAAAGTAACTGGGGTCCTTTCATCAAGTACTGGTAGCATTGTCTATACAAAACTGAAAGTGTAGAGATGTGCACAGATGTCATGTAGAGAGACGTTCGTGACCCCAAATTGAGGCAGTCATAGAGGGGCTGTTAATGAAGTCTATGCTGGATTTGTCCCCTGCAGTCTGAGGGTCGTCCAGCTCCTGTTCGGAGTCCCACGAGATGTGGCGATGACAGCTTACAAACCATAGAGTAATATGATAAGTCTCCTAGCTTAAAAGTGGCAAACTTTTGAGACACCCTATGAGGTCTTAAATGGTGTACAGCAAATCTTAATTGATGAAGCACGTGCTGTCCAATTTAGTTACTGGGGGCTGCAGGGCCATCGTTATGTAAAATAGACAGCCCTGTGCATGTACCGCTTGTGGCCAGGAAGGCCACGTCCGATTGGCATGTGTCCAATGCAGACTACTTCAGACACCAGTTGGCGGCCCTACACTCCCAGCGAAACACACTGCACTCCCCTTCAGTTGTGCAGTGGCTAATAAAGCAACAGATGTTCATGCCCAGGATCAACGCCCTTCCACTATTAATGGTCGACGACTGTGCACCGTACCACATACTTCCTTCAACGTCGTCACTGGTCGAGCTAACAAAGGAAAACCACCACTCGCACGCATATGCTGACCTTCTTGAGAAGATGGGTTTTAAATGAGGAGTTGTACCGACTTCTGCCTTCAACCAACAAGCGAAGCGTCGAATGACTGCCGCCCACTCAGACATGGAACAATATGTCCGCAGACGAACAATTGTTCCTGAGAAAATGCAAGAAGCGGCATTGTACGCCATCTGACCATCGACTTTTCAGATGCATGAACTGGACGAGGACCCGAAATCAGATGACGCAAAGGAGTCCACCACCTAGGCGTCGGGTAGAATTACCCCTCTCCCTACCAATGCAGCCCATCTGACTCATCACAATGTCGTAGCAACTACAATACCTACCTACGTCTACTGCTGACATCCCACCTTCTGATGTTCAGCATACGTGCGAGCACTTCATTGACAGTATTCACCAGTGGCTACCAAGTGTCACATCTGACTCTTAGCCGGACGATACCGAGGATGAATCAAAGCACCCCGTGGGTGTCGAAGGTGTGGGTGGCCCCTCGGCTGTGTCCATCACTGTCCCATCACAGTAAACATGGCTAGATGGTCAGATTTGATGGAGCTGCCCCTGGTGGCCGCAGACTGTATACAGAACAACCTACTGGAGTGAGCTGCTGATCAGACTTATAACCTAGCCGGCCGCGGTGGTCTAGCGGTTCTGGCGCTGCAGTCCGGAACCGCGGGACTGCTACGGTCGCAGGTTCGAATCCTGCCTCGGGCATGGGTGTGTGTGATGTCCTTAGGTTGGTTAGGTTTAAGTAGTTCTAAGTTCTAGGGGACTTATGACCTAAGATGTTGAGTCCCATAGTGCTCAGAGCCATTTGAACCATTTGAACTTACCACCTAGCAACAATTAATCTCAGTAACATATGAGCATGCCAAAAATTTCCGTGCTCCAGGACATGCTCAACACAACGGACGTTGACATTGCCCGGCTTTAGAAACATTTCACAGGACCATTTAACTACACGACTTGTGTCTCACATGCATCTGTCGCTGGTAATGGAGTGGTGGTGAAGGTAAACTTGTTGCGTATGTCGAGTATCTATTTGATGCTTGAGGTGTGGCTCTACCTTCGTCATGGATGTGGTCATGCTCCTATTTATGGGCAGCCCGGACAGCTAGCTTTTGGGGGAGAGAATCTCAGCAGCGCCAAAGTGACCAAGGGTCAATTACTGCGTCATTCACCAAGTGCATTGCTTGCCACAATTGTCAATAAACTCCAGCTCAAGGACCTGTGCTGTGCCACCACCCTTCGTCAGCAAAGAATATGGCACATCTTGCTTCTCCATAATGTTGGCAGCTCATAGAGGACACATGGAAGTTCTGCACACGCTGGCACTGCGCCTGCCAGTCTACCATTTCGTGGTCGTTAGTCTGCACCAAGCTGTCCCTCCAGGAGAACGTGATTGGATATGGCAGAGACGTTATGGCGTGAGTCTGACATTCAATGGATTTACATTACAGAATTCTACGGGAATATTCCTCACTGCCGCACTCACCTGCGTGGTAGACGATGGTGAATAGTGCAAATGCTCTGTTCACCACCCGTGCAAGCCCCCATCTTGATCGTCATGGCGTGCCCTTAAGACAGACGGTCAAAAGGGATCGTCTGTATATTACATCCTTGTCAAAGGTGACACCAGAGAATGAACTCGATCCGCGTTGTTACGAGGGACGATGGATGACACCTCGATAGCGCGGTGTGGGGAACGCCCTTCACGCCCATCACATCCCCAAGAGATGATTTCAGAAATCTCTCAGTTCACTTTTGGCACAATCCCTTTGGCTGCGGCAAGGGATTTGATCTAAGCTGTAATGGACCAGAAGGTCGTTGGAGCGATGCAGACGGGAGGCGCAGTAAAGTCGCTGGGACCTGACGGCCTCCTTCTGCAGTTATACCAGGCTTTCCACTATTTTCTGGCACCAGCCTGAAAGGATATCTGCCACGATCTACTGTCTCTCACGGTGCATCTCTGTTGAGCACTCCCTCAAGGACTGATCGACCCACAGATAAAACATGACGTGGATCCAGGATCCCTCGACCTTACTCAGTAGTGCATGAAGATTTTTACTCGGGTGCTGGCTGCTCGTCCCAAATGTCCGTTATGTCGTTATGCATCGTTAGGAGGCGTTCAGAAAGTCCACACTGCGCTCTGTCCGTATTGGACCTTGAAATTCGATTACCCAGGCTCGCCAAATGCCTCAGGTCATGGCCTCCCTCGACACCAGTCAAATGGAATCATTGTAAGATTTGAGCAGGAGTGTTGGGCATGGATTTTTGTACAGAATGACTGTTGTTTTGAAAATATCTCCAGCTAGAGTTAGGTGTTCATACAAAGACTCCAGAAATGAAAGTGCGTATTCAGAGTTAGAGAGACGTCCTCCTTTAGGTGGATTTTGTATGACACAGATGAGACACTTTTGTTGAGCTCAATGACCACTTGTTCTGGATATTTGTCCGTTTTTACACTTCAGCACAACCGTGGGAAACAAATTTCCTCGTACATACGCTGCTATACTGCCCCCTCATCTGTTACATGTGTCACATCTTTGGGGGAAAAGAAACCTTACAGAACTGCAATGGATACTGAGATTCTAACATGTCTCCGACAGGAGCTGACATGGAAGCTGAGGTCCTGAAATATGCACACTGATAGACCTCTTTTTTCCACGAACGCCTATTTGCCTGTGCTAGTCTGCTTTTTATGCCCTTCTTGCTTCGCCCTTCGTGGATGATATTGTTTCCAAGGTAGTACGATTCCTTAACTTTGACTACCTCGTGATCACCACTTTTGATACTGAATTCTCATAATCTCATTTATACTGCTTCTCATTACTTTCACCTTCTTCAGGTTGCTCCCAGTCCGTGTTATATACTCTTCTGACTATTCATGTCTTTCAACACAAGCCTGAATTCTTCTTCATCTACTCTGAGGATACCATGTGATCATCGAAACTGATCATAGATATCCTTTCACTCTGAATTTTGATCTCACTCTTGCAGATTTCCTTTATCTCCGTCCTTGCTGCTTCAATGTATAGAGGGAACAATAGGGGTGAAAGACAGCATTCCTATTTTGCTCCCTTTTTAAGCCGAGCACTTCGTTCTTTGTCTCTCAATCGTAATATCTCTCTTCGTCTATACACTGTACAGTACCCGTCATTCGCTAAAGCTCATATCCATTTTTCTGAGAATTTCGTCCATCTCGCACCATTTTACAGTGTCGAACGCTTTTTCTATCTCAACAGATCTTCTGAACGCCTCTTGATATGTCTCCATTCTAGCTCCCATTAATCAGCGCAAAGTCAGGACTCTGGTCTCTACTGCTGTTACCTTTCCTAAGACCAAACTGATCGTCATCTAACACAGCTTCAGTTTCCTTTTGTGCCATTCTTCTGTATATTATTCTTGTCAGCAGCTTAGATGGATGAGCTTTTAAGAAGATTGTATGATTGTTCTCCCATTATATGCTCTTGCTGTCTTCGGAGATGTGCGGATGCCGCTTCTCCGACACTCTGATAGTAAATCGCATGTGTCATAGATTCTACACGCAAACTGAAATAGTCGTTTGGTTGGACTTTCACGAGGTGATTTTAAATATTCCGATGCAATGTTATGTAGCCCTTCTGCCTGACTTGATCTCAAGTTCTTCAGAGTTCTTTTGAATACAAACTCCAATACTGGATTCCGTATGTCTCCATATCGACTTCCATGTCGACTTCTATAACTTAATCAGATAAGTCCTCCCCGTCATAGAATCCTTCAGTGTACTCTTTCCACATACCCGCTCTCTTCTCTGCGTTCAACAATGGAATTTCTGTTGCAGTCTTAATGTTGGCGCTCTTCATTTTAATTTCATCGAACGTTACTTTGACCTTCCTATATACTGGGTCAGCCCTTCCGACATTCACTTCTTTCTCGATTTCTTCACACGTTTCTTTCAACCATTTTGCCCTGCACTTCGTATGTACTTCATTCCTGAGTGATTTATATTCCTGTGTTCATGTTCTCCCTGAACATTTTGTACTCCCTTGTTTCGTCGAACAATTTCTTTCTTCTGTTACCCATGATATCTTCGCAGTTATCTGCCTACTTATGTTTGTCTGTTCAGCACCTGTGATATAGATGTCAACTCCTCTTCAACTGTACCGCTTAGCGTAGTATTCCTTATCGCAGTCATCACATCCTTGGAGGACTTGAAACGCGTCTCACCATGCCTCAGTACTTCAGTAACACTTCCTTCCTAGCTAGTACTTCCGGTCGATTATCTTAAACTTCAATTTACTCTTCATCATTACTAAATTGTGACTGGAATCTATATCTTCTACTGGGTACGCATTAAAATACAATACCTGGTTTCCGAATCTCTGTCTGATGTAATTCATCTGGAACCTTCTAGTGTCTCTGGACTTTTGTCACATATACCTCTCTTGTGATTCTTTTGTATGGATTCACTATTACTATCTTTATTGCAGAGCTCAGTTAGTTTTTCTTCCCTGTCATTCCTACTGTCGCGCCCATCGTGTCCCTTAAATCTTTCTTCTTCTTCTTCCCCTACAACCGCATTCGAGTCCCCATGAAAATCAGGTTGTCAGTTCCCTTCACATATACAATCACCCGTTCCTCATACACCTCTTCTGTCTCTTCGTTTTCTGCTTGCGACGTCGGCGTGTATATCTGAAGTATTGTAGACGGCGATTCTTTGCTGGTGAGTTTGATGAGAACAAGCCTATCACCATTCACAGTAACTGCACTACCTTCCTATTCATAATGAATCTTACTTCTGTTATAACACTTTTGTCACTGTTCATATTACCGTATATTCTGCTGACCAGAAATACTTTCCTTTTCAGTTAAATATCCCCCCCCCCCCCCCCACACCCACACACACATAAGTTAAGCAGCAGCATTGGAAGATATATTAATAAAGATAATAGGATTGTTGTTACTCTTTAAAAGTTTTGGTTGCTGGCAGTGTAAGCTATCTGTAAGCTTACCTAAACATTCAGCATAGTAATTCGTAAACTTTGATCATAAAAGTTCGATTGCGAGAATGTATTCCAAAATCGGACTGCAAAAAAGTAACTTGAAAGTGCCTATCTAGCTCCCTATCTGTTTAAATATGGCAAGAATAGTGTCTGAATTCAACACCGCGAATCATTAAACTTTTAAACTGATAAATAAGTCCCGAAAAAGCTCCTTTCTCCCTTTTCTTGTTATTTTAGCTTACCGGTTTTACAGTCAGCCCCTGGCAGCTGAGTGATCAGCACGACGGAACGTCGTACCTAACGGGCAGGTTTCGATTCCCGGCTGGGTCGGAGATTTTCTTCCAATCGACACGCAAGTTGCCGAAGTGGCGTAAACTCGAAAGAGATAACACCAGACGAACGGTCTTCCCGACGAGAGGCCCTAGCCACACAGCATTTACATTTTACAGCCGAAAAACCGTGACACTGCTCTTGATTGAAAGCGTATCGCGTTTGCTGAGCTACAATTAACAGCTGAGATGCGCCCCCTGCAACGGCCTCTCTTTTAGGAAAATGCAAAGCATACTTGGTTCATAACAGATCTGAATACTTAAAAATGACTACTTATATTTTGGCATGGAATGTGGATGAAGACAACGACTTAGGATAAATTAAATCATCAAATGTAATTAGTTTTCTGATTACAAAAGTTCCATGTTGAAAAATTATCTCTTTCTTTGCTTCCTAAAGATTAATACATAAAAAATATTACAGCTCTTGAGTGGACACACATAAATAGCCTTTAACATCAAACGTGATCTTTTCCAAAATGCAGCTTTCAAAAATGACTTTAAATATTCAACAGTTATTCCTACCCCAAATTCTCAAATTGAAAATTACGCATGGGTATTTTTCTTTCCCTATACTCAGGTCTCTGGATCTCTGGACCAAGAATGCGTAACTACAAGCTGCCGCGATAAAGCACAAAATTTGAAATTAATTACCTTAAATTAAATCCTCTTCTATTACTCATCAAAATAATCACAATAAAATATTCTTCTCAAATTGCTTCACTCTCTTCCCTCATCACAAATAATTAGTGAGTAAATCAACATGCTCCACTTCCTCAGAATATAACTGCAACAGTACCGCTCGTCCTTTGCCGCCGGCTGGTGTGGCTGAGCGGTTCTAGGCGCTACAGTCTGGAACCGAGCGACCGCTACGGTCGCAGGTTCGAATCCTGCCTCGGGCATGGACGTGTGTGATGTCCTTAGGTTAGTTAGGTTTAATTAGTTCTAACTTCTAGGCGACTGATGACCTCAGAAGTTAAGTCGCGTAGTGCTCAGAGCCATTTGAACCGTCCTTTGCCGTACTACAACTCACGACAGACCACTGTCGGCTGCTGTGTCTCCTCCTTCCACGATTATCAGTGTGCATCACCTCCCATGCATCTTCCAAAACAGTCTGTCCAAGCAAGCCTCCAGGCGACACGGCATCTCTACTGACACTGTTCGCATATAATTTCAAACAGTAGAAAAGCGCTTACGCGTTTATGACATCCAAATACTAGAAAAATGCCCATGAATTTATCTATAGCCCTGTATCACAAACCCTCGGCCTCTCCGGTTAGAATTTTGTAGAGTGAGTTTCGTAATTGACAAAGTTTAATCTGCAAAATGCGTTAACGAAATTAAAATTTCATGACTAAATATTACAATAATGTTGAAAAAGTATGTAAGTCCAGATAATACAGTAACAATAGTGGTTAAAGAAAGAATAAATCTTCGTGAACAGGATCACAAACATAGTAGTAAACATCGATGTCCATGAGATACAAGTTAACAAATGTGAAAGTCTTCATGACATAGAAATGTTAGAGTTAGTGTTTTATTTTTTTCTTGTTGTACATTTTTGGTAGTTTGTTTTCATAACATTAATCAGAGCAAAAAGAAAAAGGACACTGCACATAGTCTGCGCAGTTTCTTGCGAAAAATATGTTTCACCACATATGTTAGATTTACACTGCACTAGAGTTATAGTGTCTTAAGGAATGAGTACTGTCGTCGGTGAAATACTCGTATATAAACTGGGGAAAAACGTAACTGTACGCAGTACAGCACCACTCTTGTAGAATCGTTTGTGGAAGTGATCATTGTCGAAAACTCAGTGTGAGATACAAATTGTTTTCATTCCATTCACGTCGACAACCGTAGCACAAGTAGATTAGTTCATGTGTGAGTAGGGTCCACTAGACTCAGAGGAAACTGTATCAGTCTATTAAATTCTCCGTTGACAACTCAAAGCCAAATATATCTCACAACCATGCTGCTGATCGCAAAGTACTATATTTGACACAGAAGTATTTTTTAAGTGCAGCTGAAGAGAGCTATGCTGTCTCTGTTGTGCTTAGTCCTACTACAATGCAGTTTGTCCAAGTATAAACCTTAATAACAAGTGCAATCAAAGGATTACATACAGGTAAACGTTGTAACATTACATACATGGGCAAAATAAAAGTTACAGAATCGGTCAACAGTGCTTAGTCAGAGTTTTAAAAATCCTAATGTTAGACAAATGACTTAATCCTACATGTAGTACACAGTGAAAATTGTAAGTTAGCTCATTCCTTATCAGTAAAACAAAATAACCTCAGTAAATAAGCATTGACATGCAATGGCATCATCAATGAAAAAGCCATGAGGTAAATCTAAGTTAGAAAAGAATGTGTCTGGTTCATGCAGTTATGAATTAATGTTTTTCTGATTAAAATCAGCTTACGTACTGCGAAACGCATTACAATAATTGTATCTAATAAATGCTCGTCTAACTACTGGGAAGGAAAGTAGAGGAAAAACGAGCAACAGTGGGTCACTGTGATGTGCACAGCATGCTGTTAGTTCCTGGTGAAAGAGATACGTAATTACGGAGTCAGTTGTCAGTCTGTCCAAAGCAAAATTTGTGGCTACTGCGGTACCTAATCGACGTACATACTGACTAATAAATCTTATCTGAGAAGTATCTGCTTAATGTACTTCAAATATGTCCGGTAGAGGGTAGACAATAAAGATCTGACGTGCAAAGGTTACTGCTAAACGTCGTGGAATAAAAAGAAATCACGTGAAAGTAAGTGGTGGTGATCTGCTGAGAAAAAAAAAAACAACTGTAAAATTACGAACATGAGCACAGCAGAACTTTAATGACCAGTATGAACAAAGCTGTATAGTTTGAAACATCTTGACAAATTAAATGTAGCATCCTATTCAAGTCCGCCCCAGTAGCTGAGTGGTCAGCGTGACGGATTGCCGTCCTCCGGGCCCGGGTTCGATTCCCGGCTGGGTCGGAGATTTTCTCCGCTCAGGGACTGGGTGTTGTGTTGTGTTCATCATCATTTCATCCCCATCCGGCGTGCAGGTCGCCCAATGTGGCGCCGAATGTAATAAGACCTGCGCCAAGGCGGCCGGACCTGCCCCGCGAGGGGCCTCCCGGCCAATGACGCCAAACGCTCATCATCATCATCCTATTCAAAACGCTATCAACATCCTCCTGCCTCAATTCATCCGAAATCAATTTCGCAGGCAAAAAGAAAGAGAAACTAAATCTGAAAAATTACGGAGCGTGCACAGTAAGCTTCCAGGTAACAAAGCATCTTTGATGACACTGCTCGCATATAATTTCAAACAGTACATAGGTACTTACACATTCATGACATTCAAATAATAGAGAAATGCCCTTTAAATTATCTACAGCCTTCTATTAGCATTTTTCCTTTTCAGATTTTCTATCTTATGCATCACGTTCAAACTTCTCACATTCCACCCTTCGATCCATAGAACGTTACCCTGTCGTTGGTTATTCCATTTCTTTCTCATTGCTATCTCCTTCTTGGCAGTCCCCTACCGGAGATCCGAATGAGATACTAATCCGGAATCTTTTGCTAATGGAGAGATAACCAAGACACTTGTTCAGCTACAGGCCACATTCCCTGTGGATAGATTTTGCGCATCGTTAATGCAATGGTTTCCATTGCCTTCTGCATCTTCATACCGTCGACGATTGCTGTTTCCTTCAGTCTTTGAGGGCACTTACCCGCTCAACGGTCAAGAAAGTGCCAAGATCCTCTGTCTGATCTTTACTCCCTCTTTTCACCCCTAGACCAAGAGTTCGCATAAACGTTACGAGCGTATGAATCACACCTCTTTTGTGGCTCCTGACGATTTGAAAGATTGTCCTGTTATCGATCCGCGTGTGTTGGTTCCTGACATACGCAGTGGCCGCTGTTTTCGCCATTACTCATAACCAGCACACCTAAACAAGGTAACCGTTGATTCTTCTCTACCTACATTTTTTGAGTCACCCGTCCACCGAATGGTTTGATGCAGCCCGCCACGAATTCCTCTCCTCCGCCAATCTCTTCATCTCAGAGTAGCTCTTGCAACTTAAGTCCTCAATTATCTGCTGAGAGTATTCTAATCTCTCTCTCTTCCTCAATACGTGGTGCATTCAAGTTATAAGGCCTCCAATTTTTTTTCTAATTAACTACTCATCCAAAATCGATGAAACTGGCGTTACTTCCCGACATACTCGCCCTGCAGACATAAACATTTTTCACAACGCTGACGCCATGATTCCATGGCAGCGGCGAAGGCTTCTTTAGGAGTCTGTTTTGACCACTGGAAAACCGCTGAGGCAATAGCAGCACGGCTGGTGAATGTGCGGCCACGGAGAGTGTCTTTCATTGTTGGTAAAAGCCAAAAGTCACTAGGAGCCAGGTGAGGTGAGTAGGGAGCATGAGGAATCACTTCAAAGTTGTTATCACGAAGAAACTGTTGCGTAACGTTAGCTCGATGTGCGGGTGCATTGTCTTCCTGAAACAGCACACGCGCTGCCCTTCCCGGACGTTTTTGTTGCACTGCAGGAAGAAATTTGTTCTTCAAAACATTTTCGTAGGATGCACCTGTTACCGTAGTGTCCTTTGGAACGCAATGGGTAAGGATTACGTCCTCGCTGTCCCAGAACATGGACACCATCATTTTTTTCAGCACAGGCGGTTACCCGAAATTTTTTTGGTGGCGGTAAATCTGTGCGCTTCCATTGAGCTGACTGGCGCTTTGTTTCTGGATTGAAAAATGGCATCCACGTCTCATCCATTGTCACAACCGACGAAAAGAAAGTCCCATTCATGCTGTCGTTGCCCATCAATATTGCTTGGCAACATGCCACACGGGCAGCCATGTGGTCGTCCCTCAGCATTCGTGGCACCCACCTGGATGACACTTTTCGCATCTTCAGGTCGTCATGCAGGATTGTGTGCACAGAACCCACCGAAACGCCAACTCTGGAGGCGATCTGTTCAACAGTCTTTCGGCGAACCCCGAAACAATTCTCTCCACTTTCTCGATCATGTCGTCAGACCGGCTTGTGCAAGCCCGAGGTTGTTTCGGTTTGTTGTCACACGATGTTCTGCCTTCATTAAACTGTCGCACCCATGAACGCACTTTCGACACATCCATAACTCCATCATCACATGTCTCCTTCAACTGTCGATAAATTTCAATTGGTTTCACACCACGCAAATTCAGAAAACGAATGATTGCACGCTGTTCAAGTAAGGAAAACGTCGCCATTTTAAGTATTTAAAACAGTTCTCATTCTCGCCGCTGGCGGTAAAATTCCATCTGCCGTACGGTGCTGCCATCTCTGGGACGTATTGACAATGAATGCGGTCTCATTTTAAAACAATGCGCATGTTTCTATCTCTTTCCAGCGTGGAGAAAAGAAATCGGAGGCCTTAGAACTTGAATGCACTATGTAGTTATTGCCCTCTGCAGCTCCCTCTACTACCATGGAAGTCAGTCCCCGATGTCTTAACATATTCCTATCATTCTGTCCCTTCTCCTTGTCAGTGTTTTCCACTTATTCCTTTCCTCTCCGATTCTACACAGAACCTCCTCATTCCTCATCTTACCAGTCCACCTAATTTTCAACATTCGTCTGTAGCACCACATCTCAGATGCTTCGATTCCATTCTGTTCCGGTTTTCCTACAGTCCATGTTTCACTACCATACAACGCTGTGCTCAAAACGTAAGTTCTCAGAAATTTATTCTTCTAATTGAGGCCTATTTTTGATGCTAGTAGACTTCTCTTGGCCAGGAACGCCCTATTTCCCAGTGCTAGTCTGGTTTTGATGTCCTTCTTTCTCCGCCCGTCATGGATTATTTTGCTGCCTAGGTTGCAGAATTCTTTAACGTCATCTACTTCGTTACCATCAATCCTGATGTTGACTTTCTCGCTGTTCTCATTTCTACTACTTCTTATTACTTTCGTCTTCTTTCGATTTCCTTTCAATCCATTTTCTGTACTCAGTTGACGGCCATTCCATTCAGCAGATCGTGTAATTTTTCTTTACTTTCACTCAGGATAGCAGTGTTATCAACAAATCGTATCATTGATACCTTTCACCTTGAATTTTAATTCGGCTCCTGAACCTTTCTTTTATTTGCACCATTGTTTCTTCGTTGTACTTATAGAACAGTAGGGGGCAAAGACTACATCCCTGTCTTACATCCTTTTCAATCCAAGCATTTCGTTCTTGGTCGTCCACTCTGATTATTCACTCTTGGTTCTTGTACATACTGTATATTAGTACTGGTGTCTCCATATAGCTTACCCCTATTTTCCTCAAAATTTCGAACATCTTGTACCATTTTAAATTGTCGAACTCTTTTTCCTATGAACGTGTCTTGATTTTCCTTTAGTCTTGCTTCCATTATCAATCGTAATGTCAGAACTGCCTCTCTGGTTCCTTTGCCATTCCTAAAGACAAACTGATCGTCGTCTAACACCTCCTCAATTTTCTTTTCCATCCATCTGTATATTATTCTTGTCAGTAACTTGGATGCTTGAGATGTTAAGCTGATTGTGCCATAATTCTCGCACTTGTCAGCTCTTGCAGTCTTTAGAATTGTGTGGATAATAGTTTTCCGAAAGTCAGACGGTACATTGCCAGACTCGTACACCGTACACACCAACGTGAATAGCCGTTTTGTTGCCACTTCCTCTAATGATTTTAAAAATTCTGACGGAATGTTATCGATCATTCTGCCTTATTTGATGTTAAGTCCTCCAAAGCTCTCTTAAATTCTGATACTAATACTGGATGCCCTATCACTTCTATATCGAATCCTGTTTCTTCTTCTATCACATCAGACAAATCTTCCCCCTCACAGAGACCATCAACATACTCTTTCCACCTATCCCCTCTCTCCTCTGCATTTAACAATGGACTTTCGGTTACACTTTTAATGTTACCACACTTGCTTGTAATTTCACCGAAGGTCGTTTTGATTTTCCTATTGAGTCAGTCCTTCCGTCTACCATTTCTTTTCAGATTTCTTCAGATTTTTTCATGGATCATTTTCGTCTTATCTTCCCTGTACTTACTATTTAGTTCATTCCTCAGCGAGTTGTATTTTTGTATTCCTGAACAGTTTTTCATACATCACCTGAAGTATATCTTTTGTAAGCCATGGTTTCTATGTTTCTATGTTTTTCTACCCAAATGTTGTGATGGCCCTTTTTAAAGATATCCATTCCCCTTCAACTGTACTGCCTACTGAGCAATTCCTTATTGCTTTATCTATAGCCGTAGAGAACTTCAACCTATCTCGTCATTCCTTGACACGCATGGGTAGCCGCGCGGTGTAGGGCGTCTTGTCACGGTTGGCGCCGCTCCCCCCGTCGGACGTTCGAGTCCTTCCTCTGGTATTGGTGTGTGTGTTGTCCTTAGCGTAAGTTAGTTTAAGTCAGATTAAGTAGTGTGTAAGCTTAGGGACCGATGACCTCAGCAGTTTGGTCCCATAGTACTTGCCACAAATTTCCAATTTTCGTCATTCCTAAGTACTTCCGCATCCCACTTCTTCGAATATTGATTCTTCCTCATTAATGCTTTAAACGTCATGACCAAAATGGTACTGAAACAGAGGATGACAGACTAAAGGCCGAAATACTAAATGTCTTTTTCCAAAGTTGTTTCACAGAGGAAGATTGCACTGTAGTTCCTTCTCTAGATTGTCGCACAAATGACAAAATGGTAGATATCGAAATAGACGACAGAGGGATAGAGAAACAATTAAAATCGCTCAAAAGAGGAAAGGCCTCTGGACCTGATGGGATACCAGTTCAATTTTACACAGAGTACGCGAAGGAACTTGCCCCCCTTCTTGCAGCGGTGTACCGTAGGTCTCTAGAAGAGCGTAGCGTTCCAAAGGATTGGAAAAGGGCACAGGTCATCCCCGTTTTCAAGAAGGGACGTCGAACAGATGTGCAGAACTATAGACCTATATCTCTAACGTCGATCAGTTGTAGAATTTTGGAACACGTATTGTATTCGAGTATAATGACTTTTCTGGAGACGAGAAATCTACTCTGTAGAAATCAGCATGGGTTTCGAAAAAGACGGTCATGTGAAACCCAGCTCGCGCTATTCGTCCACGAGACTCAGAGGGCCATAGACACTGGTTCACAGGTAGATGCCGTGTTTCTTGACTTCCGCAAGGCGTTCGATACAGTTCCCCACAGTCGTTTAATGAACAAAGTAAGAGCATATGGACTATCAGACCAATTGTGTGATTGGATTGAAGAGTTTCTAGATAACAGGACGCAGCATGTTATTCTCAATGGAGAGAAGTCTTCCGAAGTAAGAGTGATTTCAGGTGTGCCGCAGGGGACTGTCATAGGACCGTTGCTATTCACAATATACATAAATGACCTGGTGGATGACATCGGAAGTTCACTGAGGCTTTTTGCAGATGATGCTGTGGCGTATCGAGAGGTTGTAACAATGGAAAATTGTACTGAAATGCAGGAGGATCTGCAAGCGAATTGACGCATGGTGCAGGGAATGGCAATTGAATCTCAATGTAGACAAGTGTAATGTGCTGCGAATACACAGAAAGATAGATCCCTTATCATTTAGCTACAAAATAGCAGGTCAGCAACTGGAAGCAGTTAATACCATAAATTATATGGGAGTACGCATTAGGAGTGATTTAAAATGGAATGATCATATAAAGTTGATTGTCGGTAAAGCAGATGCCAGACTGAGATTCATTGGAAGAATCCTAAGGAAATGCAATCCGAAAACAAAGGAAGTAGGTTACAGTACGCTTGTTCGCCCACTGCTTGAATACTGCTCAGCAGTGTGGGATCCGTACCAGATAGGGTTGATACAAGACATAGAGAAGATCCAACGGAAGCAGCGCGCTTCGTTACAGGATCATTTAGTAATCGCGAAAGCGTTACGGAGATGATAGATAAACTCCAGTGGAAGACTCTGCAGGAGAGACGCTCAGTAGCTCGGTACGGGCTTTTGTCAAAGTTTCGAGAACATACCTTCACCGAAGAGTCAAGCAGTATATTGCTCCCTCCTACGTATATCTCGCGAAGAGACCATGAGTATAAAATCAGAGAGATTAGAGCCCACACAGAGGCATACCGACAATCCTTCTTTCCAAGAACAATAAGAGACTGGAATAGAAGAGAGAACCGATAGAGGTACTGAAGGTACCCTCCACCACACACCGTCAGGTGGCTTGCTGAGTATGGATGTAGATGTAGATGTAGATGTCAGCCTACTCTTCATCACTACTACATTGTGATCTGAGTCTATATCTACTCCTGGGTACGCCTGTCAATCCAGAACCTGATTTCGGAATTTCTGTCAGAGCATGATGTAATCTAACTGAAATATTCCCGTATCACCCGGCCTTTTCTTGTGATTTTTGAACAGAGAATTCACTATTACTAGCTGAAACTTATTACAGAACTCAATTATTCTTTCTCCTCTCTCATTCCTTATCCCAAGCCAGTATTCTCCTGTAACCTTTTCCTCTACTTCTTCCCCTACAACTGCATTCCAGTCCCCCGTGACTATAGATTTTCATCTCCCTTTGCGTACTGTATTACCCTTTCAATATCCTCGTATACGGTCTCTATCTCTTCATTTTAAACTTGCATCGTCGGCATGTATACCTGTATTATCGTTGTCGGTGTTGGTTTGCTATCGATTCTAATATGAATAACCCTATCACTGAACTGTTCACAGTAACACAATCTCTGCCTACCTTCCTATTCGTAAGGAATCCTACTCTCGTTATACCATTTTCTGTTGCTGTTGATATCACCCTAAACTCATCTGACCAAAAATCCTTGTCTTCTTTCCATTTCACTTCACTGGCTCACACTGTATTTAGACTGAGCCTTTGCATTTCCCTTTTCAGAGGTTCTAGCTTCCCCACCACGTTCAAGATTCTGACATTCCACGCTTCCATAGCAAAAGTAAGAGCTTCGCAATAACTGCACGAATCTAATGTGCTTCTAAAATATCTTGAACATCTCGGATCTATTTTATGAGCATAACATAATGTTATTGGAGCAACAATGTACATGACATAATCTACGACTAAAAAGTCATCCATAAAATACTTGAAAATGGTTTATGGCCGAAATTGTACAATCAATCATGACATAAAGAGAATGGCAGCTGAAGGCTTCAAGAAATCTTTCAAAAAATTCATCGCAGCTGGAGACCCTATCGCACTGAAAATTATGTCAAATTTAATATTATCATGCGTGACGTCTACTATAACTGTGTTGTTGTTGTGGTCCTCAGTCCTGAGACTGGTTTGATGCAGCTCTCCATGCTAATCTATCCTGTGCAAGCTTCTTCATCTCCCAGTGCTTACCGCAACCTACATCCTTCTGAATCTGCTTACTGTATTCATCTCTTGGTCTCCCTCTACGATTTTTACCCTCCACGATGCCCTCTAATGCTAAATTTGTGATCCCTTGATGCCTCAGAACATGTCCTACCAACCGGTCCCTTCTTCTTGTCAAGTTGTGCCACAAACCCCTCTCCTCCCCAGTTCTATTCAATACCTCCTCATTAGTTATGTGATCCACCCATCTAATCTTCAGCATTCTTCTGTAGCACCACATTTTGAAAGCTTCTATTTTCCTCTTGTCCAAACTATTTATCGTCCATGTTTCACTTCCATACATGGCTACACTCCATACAAATACTTTCAGAAACGACTTCCTGACACTTAAAATCTATACTCGATGTTAACAAATTTCTCTTCTTCAGAAACGCTTTCCTTGCCATTGCCAGTCTACATTTTATATCCCCTCTACTTCGACCAACATCAGTTATTTTGCTCCCTAAATAGCAAAACTCCTTTACTACTTTAAGTGTCTCAATTCCTAATCTAATTCCCTCAGCATCACCCGAATTAATTCGACTACATTCCATTATCCTCTTTTTGCTGTTGTTGATGTTATCTTATATCCTCCTTTCAAGACACTGTCAATTCCGTTCAACTGCTCTTCCAAGTCCTTTGCTGACTCTGACAGAATTACAATGTCATCGGCGAACGTCACAGTTTTTATTTCTTCTCCATGGACTTTAATACCTACTCCGAATTTTTCTTTTGTTTCCTTTACTGCTTGCTCAATATACAGATTGAATAACATCGGGGACAGGCTACAACCCTGTCTCACTCCCTTCCCAACCGGTGCTTCCCTTTCATGCCCCTCGACTCTTATAACTGCCATCTGGTTTCTGTACAAATTGTAAATAGCCTTTCGCTCCCTGTATTTTACACCTGCCACCTTTAGAATTTGAAAGAGAGTATTCCAGTCAACATTGTCGAAAGCTTTCTCTAAGTATACAAATTCTAGAAATGTAGGTTTGCCTTTCCTTAATCTATTTTCTAAGATAAGTCTTAGGGTCAGTATTCCCTCACGTGTTCCAACATTTCTGCGGAATCCAAACCGATCTTCCCCGAGGTCGGCTTCTATCAGTTTTTCCATTCGCCTATAAAGAACTCTCGTTAGTATTTTGCAGCTGTGATTTAATAAACTGATAGTTCGGTAATTTTCACATCTGTCAACACCTGCTTTCTTTGGGATTGGAATTATTATATTCTTCTTGGAGTCTGAGGGTATTTCGCCCGTCTCATACATCCTGCTCACCAGATGGTAGATTTTGGTCAGGACTGGCTCTCCCAGGGCCGTCAGTAGTTCTAATGGAATGTTGTCTACTCCCGGGGCCTTGTTTCGACTCAGGTCTTTCAGTGCTCTGTCAAACTCTTCACGCAGTATCGTATCTCCCATTTCATCTTCATCTACATCCTCTTCCATTTCCATAATATTGTCCTCAAGTACATCGCTCTTGTATAGACCCTCTATATACTCCTTCCACCTTTCTGCTTTCCCTTCTTTGCTTAGAACTTGGTTTCCTTCTGAGCTCTTGATATTCCTACAAGTGGCTCTCTTTTCTCCAAAGGTCTCTTTAATTTTCCTGTAGGCAGTATCTGTCTTACCCTAGTGAGATAAGCCTCTACATCCTTACATTTGTCCTCTAGCCATCCCTGCTTAGCCATTTTGCACTTCGTGTCGATCTCATTTTTGAGACGTTTGTATTCCTTTTTGCCTGCTTCATTTACTGCGTTTTTATATTTTCTCCTTTCATCAATTAAATTCTATATTTCTTCTGTTACCCAAGGATTTCTACTAGCCCTCGTCTTTTCACCTACTTGATCCTCTGCTGCCATCACTACTTCATCCCTCAGAGCTACCCATTCTTCTTCTACTGTATTTCTTTCCCCCATGCCTGTCAATTGTTCCCTTATGCTCTCCCTGAAACTCTGTACAACCTCTGGTTTAGTCAGTTTATCCAAGTCCCATCTTCTTAAATTCCCACCTTTTTGCAGTTTCTTCAGTTTTAATCTACAGTTCATAACCAATAGATTGTGGTCAGAGTCCACATCTCCCCCTGGAAATTTAAATCCTGGTTCCTAAATCTCTGTCTGACCATTATATAATCTATCTAATACCTTCTAGTATCTCCAGGATTCTTCCATCTATACAACCTTCTGTTATGATTCTTGAACCAAGTGTTAGCTATGATTAAGATATGCTCTGTGCAAAATTTTATCAGGCGGCTTCCTCTTTCATTTCTCTCCCCCAATCCATATTCACCCACTATGTTTCCTTCTCTCCGTTTTCCTACTCTCGAATTCCTGTCACCCATGACTATTAAATTTTCGTCTCCCTTCACTACCTGAATAATTTCTTTTATCTCATGATACATTTCATCAATTTCTTCATCATCTGCAGAGCTAGTTGGCATATAAACTTGTACTACTGTAGTAGGCGTGGGCTTCGTCTCTATCTTGGCCACAATACTGCGCTCACTATGCTGTTTGTAGTAGCTTACCCGCACTCCTATTTTTTTATTCATTATTAAACCTACTCCTGCATTATCCCTATTTGATTATGTATTTATAACCCTGTATTCACCTGACCAGAAGTCTTGTTCCTCCTGCCACCGAACTTCACTAATTCCCACTACATCTAACTTCAACCTATCCATTTCCCTTTTTAAATTTTCTAGCCTACCTGCCCGATTAAGGGATCTGACATTCCACGCTCCGATCCGTAGAACGCCAGTTTTCTTTCACCTGATAACGACGTGCTCTTGAGTACTCCCCGCCCGGAGATCCGAATGGGGGACTATTTTACCTACGGAATATTTTACCCAAGAGGACGCCATCATCATTTAACCATACAGTAAAGCTGCATGCCCTCAGAAAAAATTACGGCTGTAGTTTCCCTTTGCTTTCAGCCGTTCGCAGTACCAGCACAGCAAGGCCGTTTTGGTTAGTGTTACAAGGCCAGATTAGTCAATCATCCAGATTGTTGCCCCTGCAACTACTGAAAAGGCTGCTGCTCCTCTTCAGGAACCAGACGTTTGTCTGGCCTCTCAACAGATACCCTTCCGTTGTGGTTGCACCTACGGTACGGCCATCTGTATCGCTGAGGCACGCAAGCCTCCCCACCAACAGCAAGGTCTATGGTTCATGGGGGTAGGCCTATAACTGTAGTCGATAAAAATAAATTTTGAGACCAACTCAACCAAGCCTCCAATCCCACTTGTAGAATTAATAGTATCACGTGATGAATTTCAATGACTGCTGTCAAATTCCAGGTTTCTGATCCTAGAATTCACTTGTGCTGTCAGGTTCTTCAAACTACGTGCTATGTAAATAATGGTAACTCAAAACAAATTTTAATAGCATAAAAGATTTTCGCAGTAACAAATGACACCGGCCATACATATTTACACTGTTAACAACCTGCATGTGGATTACAGTCACAGAAATTAAAATTATTGCATGTCTGCACGGTCTACTAAGAACAGTTCACTCGGAACTGCCTTTTCGCATCCCTCCAAAATTTATTTACATAAATCCCTCTCTAGAGTAATTAATGGGATGTAATATCACAAAAACCAAGTACAAAATTGAACTTAATAGAATTAAGCTTTTTGAAGACTAGCTCTACTTTAGTTTATATTAGTGCTAGCTTAATATCCTGCGTTACTGTGTAAGTCTTCATTGCAATCTCCTATTCGCTCAGCTCCTCCTATCCCCTCTCTATCCATCATCTCTTCCTCCCTTCTCTCTCCTCGTTGTCACCTTCACCCCCACAGTATTTCTTTCCTGATTTTAGGTAATATGTGTACCAAGTTTGGTTGAATTCGATCCACAGGTTTCGGAGGAGCTTTTTCCTGCGGCTTTTCGGGCGTACGCACATGTCACATAAATGTAATATATTTCGCACATATTTGAACGCATTATTCACCTGTACCTCTAGCTAATTTCACCCTGCAGTTTCGTTTTCATGCAGCACAATAATTATGACACCATAGCCCCTGATCTATTTGTCGCACAATGATAACATTTTGCGGGTTCATCAAGAAATATACGTGCATACTGTCTGCAAAATGTGTTGGGAGTAGAACTAGTAGTTAGGAAATAATTAATTAGAACTTCTTACCTGATGCGGCAGTTTTATTGCATGTACAGAGAAAATGCAGTAACTGATAAACATTTTTGCATTCATCATTTTGTGGAGGCCATCAGCGAGAAAAGGTCTCGTAAAGGTTTGAAATTACGGGTAAAGTTAGTTGCAACTCACTAAGTTCTCTCATTCTCAAGTAGTGGACGACTACTCTTCTTTTTCATCCCCACCTCAACCCGTTTAAGGGGTAGGTGGTTCTTTACTCCCAGCCGTGAGTGATATTGTACCAGGTTTGGTTGAAATTGATTGAGTTGGTTAGGAGGAGATGTAGAACATACCTACATACATCCACTGTTATGATACGCATGGAGTAACTTAAGGAGTTTTTCTGTTGCTTATTAAATTTATCTGACTGTATACAAATGTCATATCAATCATACTTGAGTCCACTGCTAGTTCCACAAGCCTGTCCGCCACGTTACTAAAATGAAATAAATGTACTTTATACAAATTTGAAAAAGACTGAGAATTAATGTGTTAAGTGTCTCATCCAAAAGAAATTTTTATTCTGATTCCAAAACTGGTTTGTAGTTTTCATATTTCCCTAATAATTTAGTGTTATAATTGATATTTTTGTGATATTACTTCAGATTATGCATTTGAGCTACAGCTGTACGTGTAAAGCAATAATTTTTCCTTGAACATATGCTGAATACAGAGGACGTTAAAGTGTGTTCCTTCGGAGATAGGAGCACCTGTCCATCTTCGCTACTGTGAAATGCATCTCTTCTACAGCAAGGTCTACGCTATTGCGAACTGTCTACAAAAGGCAGTAAACAAATGAAATTATACTCCTTTGCTGTTCTCCATGGATGCAGTACGAAGTGTCCATCTGTTAGTTTTGTTACTATAAACCGTATTCACTGTTCTGGACGAGTGCAGCGTGAACATAAGTTCTAATAGAACCAGTCCAGGTTTGACAAATTTGTGAACTGCTTTTGCATTGAAGTTTCATCTTCGTACTTAACCAGCACAATGAATCTCGTGTTCCACACGAGATATGGCAGACATAATCTTGTATTGTGATCTGGTAAATGGAAGCAATCGCCCAACCTGTGTCCGGTAGGGTAAAAAATTATCCAAGACAGTTACAGAATAATGTGTTCTGATTTGTTTATTCATTCATTTCTGCATTCTGTAGGTTGTTCGTAATAGCAAAGATCTTATAGTACAAGAGATGTATTTCACAGTAACGAAGGGAAACAACTGCTCATTTCCTTTAAGGTATGCATTTTGGAGCCCATGTATACTGGACATTTATGTCTTACTTTCGACCATACTACCTCCTCTCAAATTATGGAGTACTATTTTTCAACGTGGTGTATATTGCCTCTCAAAACAGTCGTCTAATTGAATTTTAATATTGCACAACAGCTTCCATTGTTAACACGAGACAGAATATTGGAATTAACCCAAAGAGTAGGTTCACCATGATATCTGTGATCCTATTAGCTATTATCGATCTTTAATTCATTGTATCCAAACATGGGATGATAAATTAAACTGTTTTGAACATTCGACATACGGATGTCTTATAGGAATAAAAAAATAAAAATAAAAAATAAAAAAATGGAAAAAGAATTTGGGAAGTGCCATAACTTTGGAATCAGAAAGCAATCAGAAATGTTGTACTGTTGTTATAAATATTTACGTGACATAAATGTAGATTAGAGTCAGAGAGTTTCTTGCTAGGTGTCTCGATCGACTCTGCTTCGATAATAACCGATAATGAAATTGTATGAGACATGGGGGCAGTTATAAGAGTCGAGGGTCATGAAAGGGAAGCAGTGGTTGGGAAGGGAGTAAGACAAGGTTGTAGCCTATCCCCGATGTTATTCAACCTATATATTGAGCAAACAGTAAAGGAAACAAAGGAAAAATTTGGAGTAGGAATTAAAATCCATGGAGAAGAAGTAAAAACTTAGAGGTTCGCCGATGACATTGTAATTGTGTCAGAGACAGCAAAGGACCTGGAAGAGCAGTTGAACGGAATGGACAGTGTCTTGAAAGGAGGACATAAGATGAACATCAACAAAAGCGAAATTAGGGTAATGGAATGTAGTCGAATTAAATCGGGTGATGCTGCTTGAATTAGATTAGGAAATGAGGCGCTTAAAGTAGTAAAGGAGTTTTGCTATTTGGGGAGCAAAATACCTGATGATAGTCGAACTAGAGAGGATATAAAATGTAGACTGGAAATGGCAAGGAAAACGTTTCTGAAGAAGAGAAATTTGTTAACATCGAGTATAGATTTAAGTGTCAGGAAGTCGTTTCTGAAAGTATTTGTATGGAGTGTAGCCATGTATGGGAGTGAAACATGGACGATTAATAGTTTGGACAAGAAGAGAATAGAAGCTTTCGGAATGTGCTGCTACAGAAGAATGCTGAAGATTAGATGGGTAGATCTCATAACCAATGAGGAGGTATTGATTAGGATTGGGGAGGAGTTAGTGGCACAACCTGACTAGAAGAAGGACATATTCTAAGGCATCAAGGGATCACCAATTTAGTATTGGAGGGCAGCGTGGAGGGTAAAAATCGTAGCAGGAGGCTAAGAGATGACTGCACTAAACAGTCTCAGAAAGAGACAAGTTGCAGTAGGTACTGGGGAATGAAGAAGCTGGAACAGGATAGAGTAGCATGGGGAGCTGCACCCGAATCTTCAGGTGTCTTACGAAGGTATCATTTTTAAGTGACTGCGAGTGATATTCCTTTCATAATAGACATGTGGGCCAGTGAGGCTTGATACTAATACTAATACTTCGTTCAGCTTGTTGTTATGGTTGCGATCAACCTCGATAGCTCCTTTTTGCTGTTTTGTCAGGCCTACACGTCGACCCTTCATTCTGCAATGGTTCCACATAGCAGACCAGGACATACGAACCATCTCATTCCACGGCTTTTGTGTGCGGTTGGCGTTCACATAACCGTCTGGTATCGGTTCTACGCCACGTCTATCGCTCATAGCGCCCAGTGCGTTCCTTCAAGGATCTGAATGTTATTTCGTACGGAAGGCTTATTGTGGCTACAAATGCGCCTACTCGCATAGATTTCGCGTGGGATTGGAGCGTCTTGCGTGAGATAGGGCGGAGGCGGAGAGGCGAGGAGAGAGTACAGAAAGGCGCTTAAAAGCCGTGCCCGGGGCTGCGATATCTGCTCTGGCCTGCCCCCGCGCTCGCTCTTCCCTCTGCCGGCTGCTGCCTGCTATTGTTCACTCTCTGGCCTGCCTCTCCCCACGCCCCCCTTCACCACCAGAGATACCGCTGCGCACCGCTCAGCGGGGGGACCTCACTAAGTGCACACTTGTTCCCACCGTCGGGGCCGCTGACTGTGAGAGAGCAAAGCCGTTCCCCACTAGGGCTTCGGCATCTCAGCGAACGCGACGCCGACATTATAAACAAAAGGCGCCAGCGCTCCTCCGTAATTATGGCAAGGAGCGACGTATCGCTGTGTGAATGTGATTGCAACAAATGGAAAGTGCAGGGAAATAAGACTTCGATGTTGACAGAACGTTAAGGATATTTCAACTGCTGTGTCGAGATCGTTAAACAATCATCTTTTGCATATTAAATCCTATGAAGGTATCTCCTTTTCAGACTACCAACCCCATTTCGTATATACAGGGTGAGTCACCTAACATTACCGCTAGATATATTTCGTAAACCATATCAAACAATGACGAATCGATTCCACAGACCGAACGTGAGGAGAGGGGCTAGTGTAATTGGTTAATACAAACCACAATTTAAAAAATGCACGGAACTATGTTTTTTAACACAAACCTACGTTTTTTTAAATGGAACCCCGTTAGTTTTGTTAGCACATCTGAACATATAAACAAATACGTAATCAGTGCCGTTTGTTGCATTGTAAAATGTTAATTACATCCGGAGATATTGTAACCTGAAGTTGACGCTTGAGTACCACTCCTCCGCTGTTCGATCGTGTGTATCGGAGAGCACCGAATTACGTAGGGATCCAAAGAGAACGGTGATGGAACTTAGGTACAGAAGAGACTGGAACAGCACATTACGTCCACATGCTAACACCTTTTTATTGGTCTTTTTCACTGACGCACATGTACATTACCATGAGGGGTGAGGTACACGTACACACGTGGTTTCCGTTTTCAATTACGGAGTGGAACAGATTGTGTCCCGACATGTCAGGCCAATAGATGTTCAATGTGGTGTCCATCATTTGCAGCACACAATTGCAATCTCTGGCGTAATGAATGTCGTACACGCCGCAGTACATCTGGTGTAATGTCGCCGCAGGCTGCCACAATACGTTGTTTCATATTCTCTGGGGTTGTAGGCATATCACGGTACACATTCTCCTTTAACGTACCCAACAGGAAGAAGTCCAGAGGTGTAAGATCAGGAGAACGGGCTGGCCAATTTATGTGTCCTCCACGTCCTATGAAATGCCCGTCGAACATCCTGTCAAGAGTCAGCCTAGTGTTAATTGCGGAATGTGCAGGTGCACCATCATGCTGATACCACATACGTCGACGAGTTTCTTTCAAGTGGGACATTTTCGAGCAACGTTGGCAGATCATTCTGTAGAAACGCGATGAACGTTGCAGCTGTTTGGCCCCTGAACGTCGGAGGTTTCAAGAGTCAACGTTAGGTTACAATATCTCCGGATGTAATTAACATTTTAGAATGCAACACACGGCACTGATTACGTATTTGTTTATATGTTCAGATGTGCTAACAAAACTAACGTGGTTCCATTTAAAACAACGTAGGTTTGTGTTAAAAAAACATACTTCCCTGCATTTTTGTATGGTCTGTATTAAACCATTACACAGCCTCTCTCCTCACTTTCGGTCTGTGGAATCGGTTCGTCAATCTTTGATGTGGTTTACGAAATATATCCAGCGGTAACGTTTGGTGACTCACCCTGTATACAATATTTACCTCACTGTAGTGATAGGTATGGATGTATAAGGATGACTGCTTAATGTTGTCTTTGAAGAAATCCATTTCCATACTGCTTTGATGGCCCATCCTAAACATGCTCAGATTGCTCGTGTGTAGCTGATCTGTAGCACGAAATAACGGGGGATAGGAAAATTTCACGAAAAGTAGTGATAAGCTGAACCACAGTGCAGGAGAAGATCAAATTTCAAAACATTTGTGGTGTCACCGCCAGACACCACACTTGCTAGGTGGTAGCCTTTAAATCGGCCGCGGTCCGTTAGTATACGTCGGACCTGCGTATCGCCACTATCAGTGACTCCAGACCGAGCGCCGCCACACGGCAGGTCTAGTCTAGAGCGATTCCCTTGCACTCGCCCCAGTTGTACAGCCGACTTTGCTAGCGATGGTTCATTGTCTACATACGCTCTCATTTGCGGAGACGACCGTTTAGCATAGCCTTCCGCTACCTCATTTGCTACTATCTACCAAGACGCCATATTCAGTTACTACGAATGTTTTCAGAACAGATGATATTGTGAATCATGTACCGTCAAGAGCGACGTTCATCATTAATGGATTAAAGTTAAGTATCAAACTAATTACGTCCGCTTTCTGAATTCTAATTCCTTGTCATGTTCCAGACCTCACGTCAGTATAGTTCTTCCCTCCACATGCCAGACTGCGTGAGCTAAAACGCGTGCATTTCGGGCTCCACTAGTAACACGGTGTTGGCTCTTCTGCCAACACTACAACATTCATTTGAGAGAAGAACAGTAAAAGACATCGCCTACGAGGTGGAAAATTATTCTCCAAGAATCAAGATTTTCCTTTGATTATAAAGATATAAATTATTTAAACATTTTGTCGTACCACATGTAATGCTAAACAACTTATTGCACATACAGAAGAATTAATAATTTAAAAACCTTTCGACTGGCTTCATACCACATGGCACCTGTTCCTGTCTTGTATTACTGTTCTCTACGTACCTATGTTGTCCAGTTCCTAGAGATTAATTCTTTATGGTTTGTTAACTATTTTTGGGGAAGGGACCAAACAGGGAGGTCATCGGTACCATCGGAATAGGGAATGTTGGGGAAGAAAGTCGGCCGTCCCTTCCAGAGGATAACGGGCGCTGATAACCACGCAGTTGAGCGCCCCACAAACCAAACATCTTCCTTCCAGAGGAACCATCCCGCCATTTGCCTGAAGCGATTGAGGAAATCACGGAAACCTCAATCAGGATGGTCGGACGTGGGTTTTAACCGTCGTTCTCACAAATGCGAGTCCAGCGTGCTAACCACTGCGCCACCTAGTTCGGTCATCCTTTATGCTCCAGTATCGGTATGTCCCTATAATTTTTCCATTATTGCCTTTCTGCACGTGCTAAGACACGTACTATTCAGTGCCTTCTTCAGGTAAGAGTATCCCACAGGATTCTTACTTCATATGTTACATCTAGTATCTCATTTCGTACTTGGCGACTTAATTTTTAAGAATATTCCTTTACATATCCACATCCGTCTACCAAATTTGTACATCTCTTTCGTGGAAAACGAGAATTCCGTATCCACACCATTCCGTTCCTTTTATCTCCCATTTCTCTGAGGTTGAATAAAATAGTTTCCTTGTATCCTTCTTCACCATCCTTTCCACAATTTTAATGACTCACAAATGACTGATAATTGTATTTGGTACACAGCTACTGCGTGAGGTTGTCTAGGAAAGAAGGACTAGGCCCAAGTAATTGACGAACAACATATGCTTAGAAGATCAGTCAAACCAATTAAGAAAAAAATACTTATAAAGTTTCAACAGTTACTTAAAAAAGACACGTTAAGAACAACAACAATAACAACAACAACAAGTCTCGAAGTTATTGAATTTCATAATGTGCACATCCCAAACATATGCTGTAGTGTTCGCTTTGAATTCAAGTAAGACTTTGATACACTGTCTTACTGACCCACATTGTACCGTTAAAAACATAGGAAAGCCAAAATGTTGTATGTAATTATGAAAATACTACTGTTCAAAGACAACAATTGAGCTTTGCACTTGTCACAGTTACGGAAGCAAATGCTTTCAACAATTCACATCACAGAGGCAAAGAAATTTGTCACAGTTCCTTGATAATTAATCACTTATTGCTACGTTTCAGTCCCTGTAAAGAGATACTATGTAATTATTAAGAGACAGAAAATTATTTAGTGCAAGTTTATGTGACAGAAGAACAATATGAAAAATGTAAAATAGTATCTATACTTCAAAGCGACAGCTGCAACAAGAAGAATTTATATCACAAACAGTTCAGCAGTTCACCTTATCTTATTTTCCGACAGCCTATTTATTGATTTACAGTTGCTTGGTATCACACAATTTTCCACAACACCAGTGACCAAAGGAATGAAAAATTACTAAAACAGTAACCATAAAATTTACGTTCAGTTCCCTCAAAAGATACACACATACACATTTCAAAAAATAAAATATAATAATAAAAAAACAGAACAGATACAATGTTGAGTCAATTTTTTTCTGACCCACACGAGAACTGTTGATTAAGAGGCAGCGCAACCTGCCACCTCAGAATCCAGCATGCTACACGCAGGTAGTTACTCAGCGTAAATCAGGTATAGACACCTTTTGGATAATCGAGACAATTCTGCGCTTGGCGCTAGTAACTGCTAGTATTACCTGGCAAGAAAAAGGTTCTCTAAGGTCAGCAAAAAGTAAAATCATAGGTGGTCTTCAGCCTCTCAACCATAATCATGGAACTGAACGCAATATGGCAACGAGTGTAAATACACATCCACATACCAATGAAAGAGCAGAAACCCAGCCCTCCAGTATTAATAGGAAAAAAACAATCGGATCCTTATTACTGAACACACACCAAAATCTGAACAAGGAAGTAAGCAGATTCGCACGCTAACAGCAATTCAGTTTCAAAACAACGCCCGTTGGCTAACGATAGCAGGAGGCTGCCGTGCGGATCGGGAAATCAGCAGGATTTAAATGAATACAAACCACTGGCAACCGAACTTAAATTACATCAAAAAATCAAGAAACTGGCCCGAAACCATTTCTCCAAGAGTTAACAAGTTAACTAGCAAGCATCAAAGGCACTCACAGCAATAAGTGAATTAACCTACATCAAAGTCCAGAAAACTATTGTATATAAGAAGGTAAAAACACAATACCACTTAATTACAGAAAATCACAAATTTACGCTGGTATAATAAAAAGTCGGTTCAGACACGTGCAGGCCCTTTGAACTCGCACTCAGCATACCCACGGCCGGGGCTGAAGCAAGCAGGAAGATTGAATCGGTATTTCAAGTGTTCTAATCATGGAGGTAAGAATAGAGGGAGACGCCGTGACGTCACAGCTGTGAAGCTATGTGAAGCCGAGGGTAGCCATCTCAATCCGACCAAAACATTGCTGCTGTAAGCTTGTGTGCATAGGCTTGTCGCTCGCTTTTGGAAGGATTTTGCGCTATTATGGTGACTTGTGTGGTGTTCGGATGTACGAATCGTTCTGATTGTGATGCGAAATCGAAGGGAATAACATTTCATGAGTAAGTTGTCTCGTTAAGTGTGATTTTACAACTTCATTGTGAATGAACGTGTGCTACATCGGTACTTGTTCTATAGCGTGTTTATCTCCTGTATGATTTTAGATTTCCTAAAAATGAAAGTCGGGAAGCTCTGTGGGAGAATGCCGTGACGAGGAAGAATTGGCGTGCGTCTAAATGGAGCACTATATGTTGTCAACATTTCCAAGAAGAGGACATAGACCGAACTTCCCTTTCAACAGTAAGGCTCCGAGAAAATGCTGTACCATCAGTTTTCCCTACACACCCAAAACATTTGCAAAAGGTATGTTAATTCAAAGAATTAAATTCTTAGTTTTCAAAGTTCACGTTTGAATATAATACGTACGTATCGTCGATAATCGAAGTGTTGAGTAACTCACTTTGTCTTCATCATGTACCAAATTAAAAGCTAACACTACATTAACTGGCGTAAAGTATAGACCTAAACAGGACACTGTGTAGATTTGCCATTCTATGTACCGTATTTCAGTAAATATTGGTGGTAATGAACAGTGTTTCCCAGTAGTGTGACGTAACTGAAATCTCCCAGTACGTATTACAAACAAGATGTATTTATGGGGCTTTGGAGGGAGGGTATAGCTAACTTAGTTTTCAGAGTCTATTATTTAGTTTGTGATACACGTTTATTACTGAATTAACAAAATTGTATCGTTTACATTCAAGGCTAGCTATTCGTAATATTACATTAAAAACTATTTTTAATCAGAAGAAACGCGGAATTTCGCCTTTACGAGATTTTATTTTAAACAAAACTTTGAAACAACCAATCTGATGACGTTACATGCGTATATGGTGCAATTAGCCACTGTAATACACGCAGCGCTACAGCACACTGGCAATGTTTTGGTCAGAGTGTCATGGCAGCGAGCCACGCCCCCAAGGCTTCAAAACGTAGTACGGCCGGGATACGTAGCGCCATCTCCCCTTATTCTTACCTCCATGGTTCTAATAGCCGTGGAGGCGGGTAAGGCGCTTAACCAGACGGCAACGCATTGGGAAAGACAACAGAAAGGAACATTCTGCGAACCACACGCTGTCCCCAGATTCAATCAACAGTACTAACGTATCTCACCATAATTCTAAATCGGCAAGCTTCCCTCCTAACGAAGGCACCGTAACTACCGCAGTAGGAACGGCTTCGGCCGCTTCGTGTCCTCCGGAGTCGCCAGGACGAAAACTTATTCTCGGACACGCGGCCGCAAGTGGAACACCGAAGTCCAGTCGTCCGACGGCTAAAATCGCAACACGTCTTGCATGAAGAGCCCTTCCTACTCCGTCGCCTGCCTCCACCAGACACGTTCCTCACACTACCACTTTTCTACGTCAAAACGGCTAAATACGAGAAAGAGTGTCACGGACATGATCCCTGAGCTGGGATGTCAATCACTAAAACAAAGGCATATTTCTTTGAGGCGAGATCTTTTCACGACGTTTCAGTATCCAATGTTCCAGACTGAAGCGCCTAGAACCACTCGGCCACTCCGGCCGGCCATCCTTTAGGCACCCTACACGAAACGAGTGTGCAGGACCTCACATTTGCCGAAGAGTATTCACCAAACCCAGTGCCAGACGGCTATGGAGCCGTGTATGTTGCTGGCGCCTTAATTCTCTCTTGTCTTTACTTTGCAGGGGCGCTTATTGCCTTAACACTTTACTGCCGTTTTTGCTAATCTGTGTTTTCAGGTGGGCGTTGCAGAAAATTTTTTGGTTGTTTGATTTGTCTGTTTGCTGCATTTGTGTCTTCCAACATGCCAATTCCACCTGTCCAGCCCCCTTCTCAGGCGCCGCAGCCACAAGCATTAGACCCCACACTCCAAAAGCAGATGTTTCAGTTGCACATGAAGCAGATCTCTATGTTACTCAACACGGGGCAGCAGCAACTGGCCAACGCTGCGCGCCCGATGGAACAAGCTCTGCGTACTACACCTGCTATACTATCTTTTAAACAGTTGCATGAACAAGAAGAGGAATGGCTCAAGTGGTTGTCGCAGTTCGAAGCCCATACCATAGCTCACGATGATGTACCAGTTACTGTGGAACCTCCATATCTATTACCAATGGTAGGAAGTGCAGTGTTCCGTTTAACTCAGAAGTTATTTCCTAACGCCACTCCATATAAATTTAGTTATGAACACGTGGTGCAGTCGATAACTATTAAGACTAACAAGTGAATGTGGTAGCAACCCAGTATCAATCTTTTGATCACAAAAAACGCTCAGAACAAATTTATTGCGAGTGGGTAACAGATTTGCTGGGTATAACGAGGAAATTCAAATTCAAATGTGCTTGCGGTGCTTTATATTCAGATGTTATGTTGCGTGATGCGATCGTGTACCACGTACCTGATATCAAACTCAGAGAACAGATTCTGAAACAGTCCACCCTATCATTTCAGCAAAAAATGGTTCAAATGGCTCTGAGCACTATGGGACTTAACTTCTTAAACCTAACTAACCTAAGCACATCACACACATCCATTCCCGAGGCAGGATTCGAACCTGCGACCGTAGCGGTCGCGCGGTTCCAGACTGTAGCGCCTAGAACCGCTAGGCCACCCCGGCCGGCTCGTTTCAGCAGATAGTGCAAATACTAGATCAGTACGATTCCGGTGCCCTGTCGACTGATAATTTTGATCAGCCAGCAATTTGTCGGGCTGAGTCCCTTGTCTGCGATCAGCCCATTCAGTGGCAGCCTGCGCTAGCCACGCTGAGTAATCAACTCTCCACATCACGTAAGCAGTTCGCTGAACAGGTGGCTACACAGGCGAACAGAATTAAGCCTTGCCCTCGGTGTTATTCACACCACAAATGCCGAGACTGTCCCTCCAGACAAGATCAGAGCTATGCTTGCGCTAGGAAAGGCCATATACAATCCGTATGTTTGCAATGGAACAAGTATAAGAATTCAGATCACTCACAAAAATCTGGTCACTAATCCCACGTCATTAATGCAGTATATTCTAGGTCTGCAACAGGTATTCGCAAAACTGGCATGCGAGCAATGAAACACCAGTCAAACAAAATTCTGGTTCATTTACTTATTTGTGGGAAATGTGATAAATTTCAGTTGGACATGGGTGCCTCTGTCACATTGATAATCGTCACACATATGAATTATTATGTTCACCACACTTGTCTTAACATAGCACACAATCTGACGGCTTCTAACGGACAAATCATTCCTGTTCTCTAAAAATGTACGTTTCCTGCCATGTATTGCTCGCATACGCGAACAGTAACTTTTACGGTGCCACAATCACACGATTGTGAGAACATATTTGGTCTTGATTCATTTAATTTGTTTGGCTTTAATATTCAGGGCAATGTGTTGTTTGTGTCTCCATTCCCTGCTGAAGACAGTGAAATAATTCCTGGAACTCTTTTCTGTAGGTATAGGCAAGACTAACAATTTTTTTTTCACACATTGCTGTGAAAGTCAATGCTCAGCCGAAATTTTGCTTGACCAGAAATGGTCCCATTGCATTACGGGACAAAGCGTCCGCCCACGGTAGCTGAGTGGTCAGCATGACAGAATGTCAATCCTAAGGGCCCGGGTTCGATTCCCGGCTGGGTTGGAGATTTTCTCCGCTCAGGGACTGGGTGTTGTGTTGTCTTACTCTTCATCATTCCATCACCATCAACGTGTAAGTCGCCGAAGTGGCTTCAAATGGAAAGACTTGCACCAGGCGAACGTTCTACCCGATGGGAGGGCCTAGTCACACGACAATGGACGGGACAAAGTCACTGCTGAACTTAAATAATAGCACGATAGCGGAGCTATAGCGATCATAGAAGCTAGTCAATGGGCAAGTCCACTAGTTTTGCTCTCCAAATCTTCAGGTCACATTCACCTCTGTGTTGTCTTTCAGTCTATAGTCAACCTGCAAACTGTGATTGATACTTATCCACTGCCACGCCCAGAGGATGGATAGACTAGGCGCTGGACGCTACTTTTCAAAAACTGATTTGGGCGACACGTATCTTCAAATACCGCTCGATGAAGAATGTCAAAATGCATGTGTTGTAAATCGCCATTTGGGCTTGTTTAAATGTTTGAGTTTTCCTTTTGGCAGTGCTCCGCACCTGCCATTTTCCAACGGTATTTGGAACTGCTGACTGTAACTCGACGAAGTCCAGTAGCAAGGGTCCTACTCTATTTCTTGCCTCGAAGCTTTAGTGTCAGACAACAGCTAGTGTCAGACAACCAATCTCAGTTCACGTCAAATGAATTTGAAACATTCTGTGAACGCAGTGGCATACAGCATCTAACTGGAGCACCGTTCCATCCAAAGTCGAACGGGGAAGCGGATCACTTTGACACAACTTCAAGCAGCAGATAGACAAACTTCGCTCCGCATAAACCAGGGATCAAGCATTGCAACTGGTTCTCGCCTCCTACCGTTCGCACCCACGAGATGGACCATCGCCGGCGGAACTGCTTCACGGCCTCCACCATTGGGTACTGCTCCACCTGCTCCACCCTCCACAGGATCCGGTGCGGAAGGAAGGCCGCAAGTATCACTTCGCGCCGCATGATATTGTCTTTTAGAGGGTTTTTAGCGGCAGCAGACTGTCGGTGCGAGGTCCAGATGGCTTGCAGCGCCGACATCAAAATCAACTTCGCCTCTCTCATGCACTCGATGATCTTTCGGTGTCTTTTCCCCCATATTCACCTATCCAGAGGATAGCGCGGCCACAGCAGACGCCAGAGGGTGTCTTCACGACACCGCGGGATGTCCCGTTGGAGACGGAGCCTTCGCCCCCTCCTGCTCCTCTCATCCTACTGATGGAGCTGGACCCGCCCACAACACAGCAATCGCCGCCTTCTTCATGTGGCTCATGGCATCAGGAGGTGGACGCGTACGCTTCTGATCGGTTGATATGCAGGACATAAAATCCCGTCTGAGGCCTGCGATCATTTTTATGTTAATAATTGGCAACCAATGCTGTACAATCGCAGGAAAGTCATGAGATGTTCAATTGACTCTTTTTTTAGAACGTGTTACGCGTTTCGGGGTTACACCCATCTTCAGACATCACAAACTTCAACTCCTTCCTAACCAACCAGGCGTACAGCCTTGACAACTCAAAGAACGTGAAAGTGATCCCGAAACGCGTAACATGATCTAATAAAAGAGTCAAATGATCATCTCTCGGCCCTTCTGGTCGTCTCCCAGGGGACGTTTCCCCAAGAGCGAAAGCCAGACGCCGGCCGGTTCTACGCGCTCAGTCCGGAGCCACGCGGCTGCTACGGTCGCAGGTTTGAATCCTGCCTCGGGCACGGATGTGTGTGATGTCCTTAGGTTAGTTAGGTTTAAGTAGTTCTGAGTTACAGGGGACTAATGACCATAGATGTTAAGTCCCATAGTGCTCTGAGCCATTTGAACCAATTTGACAGCCGGACGGCGGGTTACGACCGGAAGCTTGACGTCCCCTGCAAATGGTTCAAATGGCTCTGAGCACTATGGGACTTAACATCTGAGGACATTAGTCCCCTAAGAACTTAGAACTACTTAAAAAAACCTAACTAACCTAAGGACGTCACACACATCCATGCCCGAAGCAGGATTCGAACCTGCGGCCATAGCGGTCGCACGGTAACAGACTGTAGCGCCTAGAACCGCTCGGCCACCCCGGCCGGCGACGTCCCCTGCAGCCACAGCTTCCAGTCCAGCGGTGCGCCCACACTCCTGTCTCCCCAGCCGCTGTCCCACTCACTGCACGACGACGGTCCGTCGCTTTCGGAGGTGGGAGGGGAGGGGGGCAGGGGGGGAGGAATGTTCATGCGTAACGACGAGCGCCGGCACGAGGATGAAGAACGGACTAGGACCGCACCCCTGCAGGAGCGGCCTCTAGCCGGCAAGAATATAAGCGCCGCTCCGGCCAACCTCGGCAGGAGTGGAAGATGCGTACGAGCAGAGCAGAGGCACTAGCAGACCCGCACTAGAAACGACCCACTAGAAGAGAAGCACTAGAAGGGCCGTGATTAGTAGTGATCCGTACCAACTTGTGTGATAACTGGCATGGACTAGTTTGTAGCGAAGGACACTGATTGCTTGCATGTCGCCAATTACTTGCGACCCAAAGTTAAGTATTGTCAATGTACTTTATTGTAATAAAAACCATTGATGTGATTTCCTTGAATTGTCGTATAGCTAACAGATAAAGCAGCATCCTCTAGGCACCGTATAAGAGACGTGTGGGCAGGACCACAGTGGTCTTAGAGACTCATTGATAACATAGTATTTTGGTAGGATAGTATTATTTTTTAAAACTTTTCTTTAGTTCGTCAATGACAAAATGAACTTTTAAGAGATCTAAAGGATCATTTTGTACTGTCTGCGAAATTCAGTGTTATCAACGAAGTCTCTAACCGATCAATACTCATTGCATGTAAGTTTTCACGGTCGGCGTCTTCACTAATTAAAACTTCCGGGCTGAATTTCCGTGGTCCATACATGAAACTCCTTCTCCTTCCTGACGTTTCGTTGCCTACTGCGGGCAACATCTTCCGGGGTGAGTCGGCTACTGGCTGCTAGACGCTGGAGGTCCCGCTTATACGTGCTTATACGTGCTTTCGACTTTAAAACTATCTCTGGCCAGTGCCATATCTCTCGATTACAGGTAATCGATTGTCACTTCGTTGGTACAAAGTAGACCGCCAAATCTTGTCCAGTTATAATCTTTCTTCTATTTTAAAGTCGTAGGCACGTGATGTGTGGTGGCGCCATCTAAGCGCTCTATATAAGCGGGACCTCCAGCGCCTAGCAGCCAGTCGCCGACTCACCTCAGAAGATGTTGCCTGCAGTAGGCAACGAAACGTCAGGAAGGAGAAGAAGTTTTATATCTGTACCACGGCAATTCAGCCAGGAAGTTTTAATTAATGAATACTAATTACCTTATTGGAATAAACAGTGAATCGTGGGACCAACATGAAATCTTGAATATATGTTTGACCAATCCCATACACAAAATCAATCCAAAAAGCATCTTTCTGTCGTCCTTGTTTGTTGACATCTGTTGAGTCAAACGTTTGCAAACCATTATCGTTTGTGACAAACAGGAATGCAATACCTTCGATTCTGTTACGCTTATGCACACTTCCACTAACTCATTTTGGTACCAAGGACACTTGGAAAACGGATGAACTTCTTCTGTTTGCCTCGAGGATAAAACCGCGAATTTCGGTCACTTATTAAACCATCAGACGGATTCTGACATTCGGATGATGGCAATCACTTTAGAAGGCGATGTTTAAGTGGCACAAATAACGCACTCAATGACTCACTGTCTACTTATCGCGACATTTTTGCTACCCTGTGCAAAATAAAGCTCTTTGGATAAACTCAAACTTTTCCCTCCTTACACAACTGTAGGTTTTTCTAACTGGTCGTCCTTTGGAGGCTGCCTTCTCACCAGGGAACACCCATTTATACTCCTACTCAACAAGTGTCAAGTGGTGTACGTATATTTTGTCTACTTACCCAGATCGGTGACAGTTGTTTTGCCTATTTATCCAGATCGGCGACAGTTTCTGAGAGAATTTTTTCCACAGTAACGCCTGTGGACTGGGTGGTGAGTACGACATGGCTGTCGGATGGGTTGCCGGCCTGCAGGCGCACCATTACGCTCTCTGATGTATTCGAATTGAACTCACGTCTAGTGGGTCTATCACCTCAACGGAAAGCTCAGTAAAATCCGCTTCGCACTCAAGTTGTTAACTGTTTCTGAACAGATGTATATGAACTGTCTGTGTCCGAAGCTTCATCTGTGAATGTACACAAAAGAGTGTTTAAAAGTGCACACATCCATTCTCAGTACTTACGAGCTTTCGGACCTTTGTAGGTGCACTTTTCGTTCACATAACTCCTAAATTGGCCTCACGAGATGAGTAGAAAAGTATCTGGCAGTACCGGAAACTCAAATCAGGTTCTCCGTACGACGTTTACCCGCGCTCGGCCGTCAGATAAGTAGGCGGACACAGACATCAGACCCACTCTTGGGGAAAAGAATGGTTCAAATGGCTCTGCGACTTAACTTCTGAGGTCATCAGTCGCCTAGAACTTAGAACTAATTAAACCTAACTAACCTAAGGACATCACACACATCCATGCCCGAGGCAGGATTCGAACCTGCGACCGTAGCGGTCACACGGTTCCAAACTGACGCTCTTAGAACCGCACGGCCACACCGGCCGGCCACTCTTGGGAAACGAGCACGTCCTTAGCGGTTGATCATTGTAGTCAGTCAATGCTTTGCGCCCTCGCGGACCACACGGCTTTGTAATGAGCTGTTTTGATACTTCAAGGTGCGAGGTACCTACGTAAATTTTACTTCTTAAGGTCTTTCGAGCTTCTTTAATTCACGTCATGTTGCTGCCTTTGTTCCAGATATTTGGAAATCCTGTATTTGTTTGGGTACGCCATTTTTCACCATTACGTACAGACGTCCAAGAAATACCAGTCTCCTCCTTCTCGTCGTCTGCGAGCTCCTTCCTACATTCTGGTAGACTTCTTTGTTGATCAGAAGTTTACAGCCTCCCTCAGTCTGGACTTCAGCCCTACGCTTTGGTAGGATTCTCCTTTCCCTACCTTATTGTTCATCCAAAGGTATTCACTGACACACAGGCATTCAGCTTTGGCCACAGCATTGTAGTGTCTTAGTTTGGCATTTCAGGACACGGACACCTGTCCTAAAAATATTTTATCATCACATATTCCCTTTCCCTTTTTTAAATACGATCATCTATTGCAGCTTTTTCTAGTTCATTTGCGTCAATGATCTCTCCGAGGTAACTGAATTCCTTTAACTCATAACTTGGCCTATCTCTGTTTCAATCAGTTTCAGTTCCTTTCTCACTCCCATGATTTTGGTCATTGTAATTATTTGTCATCACGGATACGTCTACAGTATTTGCAGTATTTGAAGTATTATACATAACAAAACCACGACATACGAGGTACACCAGCCAAGAAATTTTATAAATTCCACTTTCTGTCATGCACATGAATACCTGCACAATTTGAGCCTGAAAGTCGTTTTCTATCTAGCAACAATTTTCAGGTGATTTGTCTTGTATTCCATCCTGTGACTCTATCGACAAAAGGAGTAATACACTGACCATAAAAAATCGCAACACCAAAGAATAATTAGCTTTAGAGCAATGAAATTTCGGGAATATATTTGTGTAGGAAACATATTTAAGTAATTAACATTGCAAGATGTTAATGTAAGCGTGAGATAAACCATTGTAAATGTGAAATTCTGGTACTTAATAACCGGTTTAACAGCCAGAATTTTGAACGCAAGCTTAAAAACGTGCATACAGGGTGTTACAAAAAAGTACGGCCAAACTTTCAGGAAACATTCCTCTCACACAAATAAAGAAAAGATGTTATGTGGACATGTGTCCGGAAACGCTTAATTTCCATGTTAGAGCTCATTTTAGTTTCGTCAGTATGTACTGTACTTCCTCGATTCACCGCCAGTTGACCGAACTGAAGGAAGGTAATGTTGACTTCGGTGCTTGTGTTGACATGCGACTGATTGCTCTACAGTACTACCATCAAGCACATCAGTACGTAGCATCAACAGGTTAGAGTTCATCACGAACGTGGTTTTGCAGTCAGTGCAATGTTTACAAATGCGGAGTTGGCAGATGCCCATTTGATGTATGGATTAGCACGGGCAATAGCCGTGGCGTGGTACGTTTGTGTCGAGACAGATTTCCAAAACGAAGTAAGACGTTCGAAGCAATTTATGGGCGTCTTAGGGAGCACGGAACATTCCAGCCTATGACTCGCGACTGGGGAATACCTAGAACGACGAGGACACCTGCAATGGACGAGGCAATTCTTCGTGCAGTTGACGATAACCCTAATGTCAGCGTCAGAGAAGTTGCTGCTGTACAGAGTAACGTTGACCACGTCACTATATGGAGAGTGCTACGGGAGAACCAGTTGTTTCCGTACCATGTACAGCGTATGCAGGCACTATCAGCAGCTGATTGGCCTCCACGGGTACACTTCTGGGAATCGTTCATCCAACAATGTGTCAATCCTCATTTCAATGCAAATGTTCTCTTTACGGATGAGGCTTCATTCCAACGTGATCAAATTGTAAATTTTCACAATCAACATGTGTGGGCTGACGAGAATCCGCACGGTCGTGCAATCACGTCATCAACACAGATTTTCTGTTAACGTTTGGGCAGGCATTGTTGGTGATGTCTTGATTGGGCCCCATGTTCTTCCACCTACGCTCAATGGAGCACGTTATCATGATTTCATACCGGACGCTCCACCTGTGCTGCTAGAACATGTGCCTTTACAAGTACGACACAACATGTGGTTCATGCACGATGGTGCTCCTGCACATTTCAGTCAAAGTGTTCGTACGCTTCTCAACAGCAGATTCGGTGACCGATGGATTGGTAGAGGCGGACCAATTCCATGGCCTCCACGCTCTCCTGACCTCAACCCTCTTGACTTTCATTTATGGGGGCATTTGAAAGCTCTTGTCTACACAACCCCGGAACCAAATGTAGAGACTCTTCGTGCTCGTATTGTGGACGGCTGTGATACAATACGCCATTCTCCAGGGCTGCATCAGCGCATCAGGGATTCCATGCGACGGAATGTTGATGCATGTATCATCGCTAACAGAGGACATTTTGAACATTTCCTGTAACAAAGTGTTTGAAGTCATGCTGGTACGTTCTGTTGCTGTGTGTTTCCATTCCATGATTAATGTGATTTGAAGAGAATTAATAAAATGAGCTCTAACATGGAAAGTAAGCGTTTCCGGACACATGTCCACATGACATATTTTCTTTCTTTGTGTGTGAGGAATGTTTCCTGAAAGTTTGGCCGTACCTTTTTGTAACACCCTGTATGTCGTAGAGGTTCCGGATGCCAGTTTGTGTGACGGAGTTCCACGCCTGTTACATTTGGTCGGTCAATACAGCAGCGATTAATGCAGGTTGTGTACGAAGCCAGAGTTGTCGTCAGACGATGACACATGTGTGCTCGACTGGAGACACATCCGGCATCGAGCAGGCCAGGGCAACATGTCGACACTCTGCAGAGGATGTTGGGTTACAACAGCGATACCTGGGCGATCGTTAATCTTCTGGAACACAACGCCAGCATGGCTGTGTTGGCAGCACTGCATGTTGCCCAAGGCGGGTGACCTTGAACGGGACTTAGCCGCTGCAGCGAGGCGCCTGGAAGGATCGCGCTCAAGTTTTAACAGTGCGCGATCCGCTGGAAAGGGTACTTCCGGCGTGCTCTGATTGGCTGACTGGGCGCTTATCAGTAGCCACATCCGCCCAGCAGTGCTCATGAGGCAACAGCATGCTCATTCGACTCGAGGCAGCAGCACAGTTCACACAGCCATGCCCCACCGTCGCGGAAGATACATCAGGAAGAGACAGATGCCTGTCTACAAGAATGTTGATACTTTCGACATCAGACCAAAGCCAAAGCTCAACAGCAGTTACTAGGAGGTCCCATTACGTTTGTAGGATGTAAGATAAATTTTTCATCTACAACTACAGAGGTTGTGAGTGCTATTCATGAATGACAGCACAAGAGGGATCACCAGTCTGGCGTATAATTTTGCAATGAGGGTGCGTGGCATGACCAGAAGGGTGCCCCTGCTATCACACTACATCTCACCCCACACCATAAATGCAGGTGTATGACCAGTGTGCCTAGCACGCAGACAGGTTGGTTATAGGCTCTCAACTTACAACAATATTTGTTTACGGTTCATTTAAATTTCTTACAATTTTTTTGCTTTAAAATTTTCGCATATTGATACAATATTTTCTGTATATGTAAAGTATACTATACTGTAGATTGAAGTTCTTTGCATTGTAAGTCAGTAATGTATGTAAAATGCCATGTAAACTGTTTATTACGTTAAATAATTTTCTGATAACCTTTCGAATTTAAAACCATTTCTTTGTATAAATTGCTGATTGTAACGTAACATATTAAAGGCTTTACTGTACCGAAGTATGCGATACCCTCCAAATTCAACCAGTTTAACGAGTATTAATGATTATAGAAAAGTTATTGTGTATGTTAACAATGATTGCATAACATGTCTGCATAAACAGTCAACCCATTAAATTATACTGAATAACTGACCCACACAAAAGTTAATATCACTTGATCACTGATACAGCAAATGTCATCATGTAAAAACACTGAGTTCATCTTAAATAATTAACATGAAGTACGAAAAATAGTGGACAACTTAGGTATTTCGGATCTCCTTAAATAAAAATCACCCAGTCAAACCTATTTGTTCACTAGGAGCGGTTTCACTCAGTATTCACGAAATCAATCCTATTTTAGACGAAAACCAATGTAATTCTTAATAATTCATGTTATTTACTAATTTATGCAAATTAGAGAAGTCAATTGACGAACTTCTAAAAAACGGCCTTTTTGTAACAAAGAATTATTCTGTCAAGTCAACAAATCTGTCTGTCATTTTAATAACATGTTAAATTATGTCACTCGATGCAAATTAATAACTTTTCTGTACAAATTATGATAACAGATGTACATGTGACTTATAAACTATATCTCTTTTTAGTAGTTCTTTGATAATGTTATAAATACGAGCAGCAAGAAGGGTCGAAAAGCAGTGGGAATGTCACTTTGGTAAAGTGTGTTTGTGTGTTATTGTTTGAGGTGGATAAACAATGCAAAGAACATGTAACGGAAGTACTACTTGGTGTTGAGTCATGGTCTTTGGTGGACAGTGGAATTAAGATGGCCACCAGAATAATAAATATTTGAAGTTTACATATTTGTTGGTTTCGCTCGTTCTTTATCATCAAAAGCACATAAAAAACACGGGACCTGATGTTTTTAACCCTAGACAACCAGATGTAGAGCCAGCATCAACATCGAGAGACAGCAGCGATCCAGCAAGTAGCAGCGATTACTACAACACAAGGCATTTTAATGGCGCCAACCTAACATCAAGTGCTAACAAGCTCCGTAAATGGGAGTGAAATAGTGCGATTATAGCAATGAGCAATATCTACGACCAGGCGACCATTACATGATGTAAGTTAAAGAAATGGTCACGCTTAGCAACAATGTAGGAAATAGGGGTTATGTAGAAGCCAGTGTGCTGTTGTTTAAAACAAAAAAGTGGCTCTGGGGAGTGGCACAGGTGGCAAGGGCGCGTTGGCACGCTAGCTAGCTAGAACAAGTGCAGGAAGTAAGTCACACAGTCTGTAGGCAGCAGTGATGGAGGCAACACCTTTGTGGAGCAGGAGAAGCTTCGCCTGCAAATTCGCACAAAATGCTAATGATGGAGACTGCAAACGGCTTACGGTATTACTGCGAGTTGTTGGGCTACTGTATGTAGAATTGAACGACGCCGAGAAGAAAAACTAAGTCCATGCAGCAAGAGACTTGCAGGACGTACTGTGGGGTAGTGTAGCCACCGTAATTGTTCGCCACATCGAAGCCTACAGGGTAACTTCCGTGAAGTTATCAGCTGGGCTTTTTCTCTTTTTAAAATGTTGTATTTCAGGGTGTAGTAGTAAAAAATAAATTCCAGTGTCTGCACCAATATTGTCTACGTGGAGTAATATTTATTTGAAGAACCAAATTAAACAGTAGGAAGAAAGTAGGCAAAATTCAAACTTCTCCTTTTCAAATACTTCACGGTTTCATCATCTGGATAGGCTGGCGACCATTAGTACATGTTTTAAACCACTAAGTGAACTTGGAACTGAGTTCTCATAGCTTCTGTATAATATTATTCATACTGCGCTTCTATTTAACCGCTGGATAACATTTTAGGAAAAGAATTGAATACTATGATCTGCTTACCTACTCGACAAAACACATGGTCAAATCCTGTAAAAAGGGTAACTCTATTGATTAGAATTTCCTATTAACAGGATTACCCTTTCATAGTGTTCTTTATTTGGAAACCAAACTAAATTTTAATAAGAGGGTTATAGGTGGCTTCGCCTTTAAGAGAACTATTTGTTTTTTTGGGTACAGTATACATTGCAACATACAGAAAGGTTTTTCTGTTATTTAGGTAAAAGCATACTAAATTGCAATAGTAGAAGTAGGGTTATACGTGGCGCCTGGTGACAGAACTCTTTACAGCAGTTGAGTCCAAAGTAGTTAAACACACTTATACACTTTACAGAGAGGTAGGATTCTCTTGGAAGAAGTATAACGGTTTCAGGGGCACGAATTTGTTAAACCAATTAAGAGAAAGGTACATAAGTATAAATTATTATATATGTGATTTAAGCCATTAATAAAAATGGATAAAGATAACTATATGCAGTACAGAGTAATAAGTGATGACATTTCAGCAAACAGTGATCAGGAGCAGGACAGAGAGGAATCGATCTTATTGATGGAAAAGCAGGCAGAAAATATTGATTTGGTGAATAAGATTTTTATGCAGTTAAAACCATCTCAGATTAAGGAAGTAGTAGATTCAGAGGAGGAAGACAAGGGGGTAGACATTAATCAACAAAATGATCAACAACCGATTGATCTGTATGCATTACTACATAGCATGCATACACAGATGATAGCACAAAACAAGAACACTTCAATTCGAAGCGAACAAATGATATCACAAAACAAGAGCACTTAAATTCTAAGTGTACAAATGTTAGCACAAAACAAGAACTTGAAGGATCAAAATGAAAAATTTGAAAGTGTGAACAAAATAAGTCAGGAACAGGCTAAAATTCATAAAGTCTATCTGAGAAATTGGAAATACAGTCTAAAAACACTGGCAGTATAAACAAAAAACACTTCAGAAACAGAATGATCGAATGGAAAGGAATAACCAAAAGTTAGAAAAAATTAATTATAAAATTGGTTTCCTGACTACGGAATCTATTAACATGAAGAGTGATGTGAAAGATTCAGGTGAAACTGATAGTAATATACAGGCAGAAATTGTGGACATTAATGACAGGTCTAAAACTAAGGTAGAGAAAATACAGGGAAAGGTCGAACCTATGGTAGAAGCACATGTTGAGGAAAAGATTTACCATGTTAAGAAAGCAATAACATAAGCGAACAGAGAACAGATTCCTCAACTGTGAGTGACTGTTCAAGAGACGGAGAAAAATCTAGAAAGGAAAGTAGAGCATTGCGAAGAGAAGTGTTGCAATAACACATCCAGCAGACAAGAAAAAGTTAGTGGCCTAGAAAGGAAGATTACGTGTATTGGTCCTTATGTGGTAGACAGAATACCAATTTACAAGTTTCTAGAGGGTGAAGAAACATTCGACCCTTACTGAAAATGCAGTGGATTATCCCCTGCGGATTGTATTAAGAACTGCGAAAGGCTATTTCCTGAAAATGTCATAGAGCAGGAAAAAGTAAATATCGTGATTAGTGGTTTAGCGGGAGATGTTAAACGATGGGGAATTAACTTAAGTACTGAAGAAATGACCTTCAGTGAATTTCGACAGAAGTTTTCGGAAGAGTGTTGGGCCAGGCAGTTACAAAACAGCGTCTGGTGTAAGTTTATAATGGTGAGAATGTTCGAAGGTAAAGGCTGAATGAACATAAAAGAATTTTGTGAGTAAGGGTATAGGAGATTGCCTCCCTTAAGGAATCGAAGGAGAGATTCCGAAATCATATGGGAACTCTGGAAGAAATTACCAGAAGATTCCAAAAAATATGTAGGCAGTAACCACTGTACTTTTTCTGCGTTTTTAGAAAAAGTGATTGACCACCGGTGAGAAAATAACCGGCAGAATGAGAGGAACGATCGGAATAACAGCAATCATGAGCAAAATGATAATCTATATCAGGTTAATACTGTACAGAGAGGAAGAGTCAGAGGCAGATTTTCCTCTGACTATCTAGGAAGAGGTCCTAGGCCGAGAATTAACTATTATAGGGAGGACTTAATCTAAATAACGCAAACGTTGAGTATCGGACAGACATGGGAACAAGATACTAAAGGCCCAAACGTAAGAAATTTTCTCGACATAGACAGAGAAACTACAGTGCTCTGCAGTACGGTCAGATGAGAGGCCAGGCGCTAGGCCTGCCACGACAGATGGTACTGCAGGTGAATCACAGTCGGCTAGCAACGGGCATATTTAGTGCACCAATAAGCCGCTGCAGCAGACTTCTGGAGCTTGAAGTTAGTCAACAGGACTTAAAATCTGTAAATGACGAGACTTGTGAAAAATCAGTAATGTCAATATAGGACCCGGAAGACATAAAGGATCCTAAGAAAAAAAGAACCACCGGACAAAATGATTAGTAAACGGCAACGACTAAACATCGTAAAGGATTTTACATTCAGAAAGAAGAAGTATCCACCTGACTTAGAATGTAAAGAACTGAATGCCATTTTATGGGAAGATGTAATGGTAGACCAAGACTTAATGTGAAAGAAACCCAAATTGTTGATGCACTGTCAAGGCAACCTGAAAGCAATGAGCAAACTAATATAGAAACCAATGTGGATGGAACTTTCGAAATGCTATACTTAAAAGAGGTAGTTGGTAGCAAAAGAATAGCCACTATATGTAAAAACAGGATGTACCAAAACGGAGATGAAGTGTGGAAACCAGTGAAGGAGAAAATTGACAGTAAGGATTGTCCATAGGTACCATAATTTTATAAAATATAAAAGGGGTACTCTTTCTTAAAGAGGGAAAAATAGTGAAGAATGGAAAGTCTGTTGGCCATCACAGTTTGAAATATAAACAATTGATTACTTTCATTTGGCATATGGACATTGTGGGGCGAAAAAGTGCCACAATAAAATGTCAAGTGTTGTCAAAATTGGGAGTAAAAAAGGTTACACAACGTTTAAAGATATGAGATATTTGGCAGAAGGCTAAAGTGACAAACAATACCAACAATGGCGCTAAGTAGAGTCTCAAACCATTAGATAACTTAGAGCTACTGTCTGTGGACCTATATGGGCCCATATCTAAAACTGCTGGAAATTACACCTACATTCTAGTTATTTTAGATGTATTTTCAAAATTTATTAAACTATATCCAATCAATAAAGCCACAGATGAAGCAGTTTTCCATAAAGTGTTGTAATGCTTTAATGAAATAGGAATCCGACAATGGTCCGCAATTTATTGCAGAATTGTGGTTAGAAGGAATGGAGCAAAAAAGGAATACAAGTAACGTACATTTCAGCCTACCATCCATTAGTAATCCAGTAGCATGCTACACACGAGAATTAGGAAGACTATTCAGGACATGCTGTCACCAAAATCATAGAACGTGGGGCATATTTATTCCCAAATTTGAAGTAATTATGAATTTATTACAGCATTAAAACACTGGATTTACACCTGAAGAAATTATGTTAGGCCACAAAATTAAAAGTTCGATAGAAGAAGTGGTAGAATACTGAACCAGTAAAGAAATATATATCCTAAAGAAAAAGAAATAGTGAGACAACTAAGTAGACGAAATGCAGAAGCAAGAGCCAAATAGCACGAAGGAAAGGTAAAATTTTTAAACTTTAACATTGGTGAACTGATACTTGTTCAAGCTCACGAAAAATCTAGCTAGGTAAATCACGAGATTTCAGAATTTAAATACGTTTACTATGGTCTTTTTGAAAATCATGGAATACCACACTCTAATGCATAGTTTCTGATTTATCCTAAGTCAAGAAAACCACAAGGAACTAGAAAAATTGTTGCCCTAAACAAGCGTATAGCCAGAAATGTAAAAATGTGTAACTATTATTATTATCCAATGTTAATATCAGGTTATTGCTATTTGGGGAGCAAAATAACTGATGATGGTCGAAGTAGAGAGGATATAAAATGTGGACTGGCAATGGCAAGGAAAGAGTTTCTGAAGAAGAGAAATTTGTTAACGTCGAGTGTCAGGAAGTCGTTTCTGAAAGTATTTGTATGGAGTGTAGCCATGTATGGAAGTGAAACGTGGACGATAAATAGTTTAGACAAGAAGATAATAGAAGCTTTCGAAATGTGGTGCTACAGAAGAATGCTGAAGATTAGATGGGTAGATCACATAACTAATGAGGAGGTATTGAATAGAATTGAGGAGAAGAGGAGTTTGTGGCACAACTTGACTAGAAGAAGGGATCGGTTGGTAGGACATGTTCTGAGGCATCAAGGGATCACCAGTTTAGTGTTGGAGGGCAGCGTGGAGGGTAAAAATCGTAGAGGAAGACCATGAGATGAATACACTAAGCAGATTCAGAAGGATGTAGGCTGCAGTAGATACTGGGAGTTGAAGAAGCTTGCACAGGATAGAGTAGCATGGAGAGCTGCATCAAACCAGTCTCAGGACTGAAGACCACAACAACAACAACAACAATATCAGTCAAGTATCACGTTCTGAGATACTTTCGTATAAATGTACATTGATGGAAAATTGAAGTAAATGTGTCACTTACAGGACTGTTAAACTAAATACTGCAGCGTAATGAGCATAACAAACCCGTGGTTTTTGATAAAAAAAAAGGACAGCCAAAAATTATGTCAAAATAAAAGGGGCAGCCTACAAGGAAGAATGCATAAAGTGTCCTGAAAGAAAAAGTAAAATGGAATGCTTTTGATATAATAGAGAGTCAGCTAAAATAAAAGTGTATACTACTGGTTCACAGGAGCCAAGAAGGACTGCCATAATACCCATACTTGGGGGTGGGGGGCAGCAAAATGTTCTGTTGAAGTGTAGTAACTTTGTATTATCAGTATTAAAATGTTTATGTGTAAATTGTGTTTTTATGATGTAACTTGTAACAGACTAAAGAGTACAGTGTCTATTCAGGAGGACAATGCTTCAATGCAAATGAGTATTTCAATCGTGCTTACCTGTAGGGCCACATAATAGAAATAGGGGCATGTATAACAATATTGATACTATACCTGCTGCATATGTAAAGTAAAGTTTACGATACTGGAGATTGAAGTTCTAGCAATGTATGTAACTCTATTGATTAGCTTTTCCTATGAACAGGACTGTCATCCCATAGTGTACGTTATTTGGAAACAAAACTAAATTTTAGTAAGAGGGTTATATGTGGCTTTTCTCGTAACAGGACTACTTGTTCTGTTGGGGTATAGTGTACGTAACAACATAAGGAAAGATTTTTCTCTTATTTAGGTAAAAGCGTACTAAATTACAACAGTAGAGGTAGGGTTATAAACTGGCCCCGTTCTAACCAACACTCGGCCGTGACTAGCCCCGAAGCAGAACCAACTTTCTTCACAAAACACAACAGACCTCCACCCTGCCCTCCAATGACTCCGCTGAAGGCGCATATGGTGGTGGTGTAAGGCAGATGAATGTACACTACAGAGCGTCTGTCTGGCTCTGAACTATCCTTGAAGAAACCTATTTGTGGCAGTTCGTCGTGTCACTGTAGTGCCAACTGAAGCTGAAATTGCTGTTGCAGTTGCTGTGCGATACGCCAAAGGTATACACCGAACACGATGACCTCCTCTCTGTGACGTGCCACTTAGCCCTAATGAGCCTGGTCTTCCTGCGATGGTACTCTGCCATGACCATCGCTGCCAGAGACCATGTACGGTGGATAGGTTCCTGCTAAGTCTTCCTGCAGTACCACAGAAGGAACATCAATTACTCGCATCCCTATTACACGACCCCAATCAAACTCAGTGAGATTTTGATAATGGTGTCCTTGTCACCTTAATCCCTTTTTACACGATGAACGAAAGTAATCAAGAATTATTATAGTCTACTGAAGCACCCGAAACTTACTAGGGCCTAGCTAGAAACTCGTAAAAGATATTCTCGCAGCATATTCAAATGATAAACGTAAACACAGCGTACCTCTACTAGCATAACAGTACCAAAGTCCTGATTTCACATTAGCGTATCATTAATTATGTATGAAATTTCCAAAAATTTATAAACTTCCCAGCAATTATTTACGAAAAGCGCACTACACTTCTGACAACAAAACAACCATAAACAGAAACAAAACTCAACATACGGTAAGTGCACCAGAAAGCAATAAGGCAGACGCAGCACTCAGCTGGACGTGACACAGCAGCCAGCTACCAGCTCGCGCATGCGCAGTGAGGCCTCTAGTACCGTATTTAGGACTAGCCCTATTCCTTTATCCCTAGAATTATCGCGCATCGCTACCAATGCGATCATAATAGCCCGTTCACACGACAGACGGCCGCCATTCACGCAACTGGTTGTCAACCGATTACAAGACCATTCACGGCGTAAATTGGCATTAGAGGCATTCTTGACTAATATCAACTCACAATGTCCAGTGTCAAAGATAACCAACGATCACCACGGTTCCAGCGTGTATTTAAAGCAGACGTACTTTGCATTCTCATAGTGGAGCTACTAGCGTCATAAAATCTGAATAGACAAAACTTTCAGATGTAGAAACACGCCCACCAACGTACATATAACTCGTTTTTGGTGTTGCGATTTTTTTCCCTCATTGCATGGTTCGAAATTCCTCGACGAATAGAAATGCGGGGCTATTCATAAGCACCTCCATTTTTTGAGATGAAAATCACACAAACACTACAAGACCTACATAAAATAGACACGTATCAGTGGATAGGCCATCTCACAAAGTTCTCAATTGGGCGCCGCTTGTAACGCAGCAAATGTCAGTATGTGCATGGAATTCAATGATGTCTGCGCCTGGGAGCAACGTGTTTCGGAGATCGTTCTGTTGGGTTCCCTTTCTGCGGGCGCGATCTAGTTCGACGCGACAACATCGAGCGGATGATTCCTCTATTTATTCTTAAGCGCCTACCCTCCTTGTGGTGCACTCTGCAACTACGTCACAGCGTGTATTAGTAACAGAAACTTGGAGAAATAATCCATCCATTAATATTCGCTATCTCTCTGTATGTCTCGTAGTTTTCTCGGAACTATTTTCTAAAATCCCAGAGGTACATAAGAATATACCGTCCATTAATCTTTTTTCGAACTTGTTGTTATACCTAATGATTGAGCTCTCCGTACCAATGCCGTTTTATGCAACCTGCAATATTACTTCTTTCCTTCAAAAAACGCTCGTGAGATTTTCATATTTTCTCACTCGCTACATGCAAACTACTAGTCCTGCAGAAAAAAAGAATAGGACCTTTTTTTGTAGGAATTTTAATGTGCTTAGATTTTGAACTGGGATACGTTATTCCCAGAGGCTGCAGTTTTTTAGTTATTCAAGAAAAACGTACAAATCTGATCCTCAAACAAACTGTCATTGCCACAGTCAGCCCCCTACTGGTGACAATTTCCGGTATGTTGTTCGTGGCATTTCCTCTTACCACTGTACCAAAATTTCCGACTACACGAACTATTTCCGGTATTCGATATTTTATTGGTCTTCATGCACCACCGCTTAGTTGAGCACTTAGAAAATGCAAAATTGACGTTTTTGTAAATTATAAGTAGCATTTTAGTAAATTTTAACAGTATAAAATAAAGAATTACGCCGCATTCGTCATGATTTAGAAAATACTGCGCTTGTAAGAGTCGATTTAGGATCGAAACGTCAAAGTAATTAGTTTTAGCGTGACGTTTACTAAAGTCTTTTTTATTTCATAGGCCTCACGGGCACTTTTAATAAAGTTAACTAATAGCCGACTACTGCAGTGGCGTAGTAGCCCAATCAATAGTAACCAAAACAGATTGAATACCGGGAATAGTTCGTGCAGTCAGAACTTTTTGAACAGTGGTAGGAAGGAGTGCCACGAACAACATAGTACAAATCCCGGCTGGCGAGGAATGACTGTGGGGTTGGGGGTGCGTTTGAATGTCACTTTTGTACGTTTGCTTGACTAACTTTAAACATATGGGCTCAGGAGAAAACGTATCACAGTACAAAATTTAACGAAACTAAAATCCTACAGACGGGCTTGCTCATTTTCTTGTAGGTCTAATAGTTTTCGAGGTGCGAGCGAGGGAATAGGAAAATCAGGTTACCTTCCATTCAGAAGGCTGTTGCACGCAGCGACTGTTAAATTGACTTGTAAATAATAGATTTCAGCTATCAGTCGTCCTTTTGAAGTTTTATTGGCAGGTCTAGATTTCAGCTAGAAACTAGCCATTCTCAATGCACTATCATTTTTGATCAATGCATGTAATGCCTGTTGGTCGGGCTTCATCCACAGTTTATTGATAGCTGAAATCTATTATTTACAAATGAATATGAAAATCTCGCGCATAGTTTTTGAAGGCCTCATACATCAAGTGGAGTTGTATTAAACGACATCAAAAAAAAAAAATGTTCAAATGTGTGTGAAATCTTATGGGACTTAAGTACTAAGGTCATCAGCCCCTAAGCTTACACACTACTTAACCAAAAATAATCCTAAGGACAAAGACCCATCAAGCTGCGGGTCTATGGGGTATGGTCTCAGTTGTGCGACTGGATTCGTGATCTCCTGTCAGGAAGGTCGCAGTTTGTAGTAATAGACGGCAAATCATCGAGTAAAACTGAAGTGATATTAGGTGTTCCCAGGGAAGCGTCCTGGGACCTCTGCTGTTCCTGATCTATATAAATGACCTGAGTGACAATCTGAGCAGTTCTCTTAGGTTGTTCGCAGATGATGCTGTAATTTACCGTCTGGTAAGGTCATCCGAAGACCAGTATCAGTTGCAAAGCGATTTAGAAAAGATTGCTTTATGGTGTGGCAGGTGGCAGTTGACGCTAAATAACGAAAAGTGTGAGGTGATCCACATGAGTTCCAAAAGAAATCCGTTGGAATTCGATTACTCGATAAATAGTACAATTCTCAAGGCTGTAAATTCAACTAAGTACCTGGGTGTTAAAATTGCGAACAACTTCTGTTGGAAAGACCAGCTGGATAATATTGTGGGGAAGGCGAGCCAAAGGTTGCGTTTCATTGGCAGGACACTTCGAAGATGCAACAAGTCCACTAAAGAGACAGCTTACACTACACTCGTTCGTCCTCTGTTAGAATATTGCTGCGCGGTGTGGGATCCTTAGCAGGTGGGATTGACGGAGGACATCGAAAGGATGCAAAAAAGGGAAGCTCGTTTTGTATTATCACGTAATAGGGGAGAGAGTGTGGCAGATATGATACGAGAGTTGGGATGGAAGTCATTAAAGCAAAGACGTTTTTGTCGCGGCGAGATCTATTTACGAAATTTCAGTCACCAACTTTCTCTTCCGAATGCGAAAATATTTTGTTGAGCCCAACCTACATAGGTAGGAATGATCATCTAAATAAAATAAGAGAAATCAGAGCTCGAACAGAAATGTTTAGGTGTTCGCATTTTCCGCGCGCTGTTCGGGAGTGGAATGGTAGAGAGATAGTATGATTGTGGTTCGATGAACCCTCTGCCAAGCACTTAAATGTGAATTGCAGAGTAATCATGTAGATGTAGATGTAGATGCTCGAGGGAGGACTCAAACCTCCGCCGGGACCAGCCGCACAGTCCATGACTGCAGGGCCGGTCGCGGTGACCGAGCGTTTCTAGGCGCTTCAGTCCGGAACCAAGCGGCTGCCACGGTTGCAGGTTCGAATCCTGCCTCGGGCATGGATGTGTGTGATGTCCTTAGGTTAGTTAGGTTTAAGTAGTTCTAAGTGTAGGGGATTGATGACCTCAGATGTTAAGTCCCATAGTGCTTAGAGCCATTTGAACCATTTGAACCATGACTGTAGCGCCTAAGACCGCTCGGCTAGTTCCGCGCGGCTAAAAGACATCGCTAGGGACAGCTGAATCGACCTACATAAGAAAGTAGGTGAAGTTAACGGTATGAAGGAGAACGTGTGCACGAAGGAAAATTTTTTGTTGTTTGGTGACTAGAAACCGGCAGAAACGCAATGTTTTTGTTGGATGTCTGGAATCATTCGCCTTACATGCGGCTCGACCGGTTTTCTCTCGGGAGCTGCGACCGCAGGAGTTAAGTGGTGCTTCCAGAGGCGAACCGATGTTCCCGAAACCGATCGACCGGTGTCGAAGGCTGCGGCGGCGTGCGCGCGTGTGCGGGCGCGGCAGGTTGGCCAGCCTGCGCAGCTGCGGCCGGCGTGGAGAGGCCGTAGCTCACCTGCGTGGCCGGGCGCCAGCGGCCGCTGCCAGGCCAGCCACCACCACCGCGTAAAAACTGACGAGCCACTCAGCGCAACACCAGCGCGGGGCTGCGCGACCGACTGTTGGGAACGGCGGGGGCCGCCGCCGCCGCAGCCGCGCCGCCGGGCGGTCGCTCCTAATGGCGCGAAACGAGTGAGCTACGGCCCGCGATGGCATCTGCGACCGGCGACCGGCCGGCGACTGGTGTGCGCTGCGGCGCCGTGATTAAAAGGCATTACTCCAGCAGAGCGGACCTCTGTCTGCGCGATTACCGTCGCTGCGCGGAATTCTTTATGTTCTCTGAACAAACTGAAGTCGCCGCTTTTAACCACTAAAAATTTATGAGCTTACTGACCACTGTGTATGCAAAGTATAACCTCGAAAAGAATTTAAAAAAAAAAGTAAAAAGAGACGGACCTAACTGACCTGGCTAACTTTAAACCTAACATTCCGCGTGGTGTCTGTTTGTTCTAAGTCGTGTCTCCTTACCACTTTCGCGCAACGACGCTCTGAGCGTGTTTTTTAGGGAATTGACTAGTTTAAACCTGGGACCTGTTGCTGATAAGGAGACGCCAGACCACACATGACATGTAGAGTTCAGAAGAGTTCAGTGAGACTAGCAATGATATAATCAAATTCTTAATGATTTCAGCGTCAGCTCCACTGCGCTCCCTGTAAAAGAATCTTAATATTTAGTGGAAGGGGTTCAAGGCTCTCCTATTTTCAGTTAGCTGGTAAAATAAAGACGAAAAAGCAGTTAAGTTTACCATTGGAATTTTTATTCTACTCACAAAACATTGTTTATAAATTGTGCTATTGATGAAAGGAAATATTTTAATACAGGATGATAAAAACCAATTGCGTTGAACAAAAAATGTGAACGAATATTCCCTGAATGGGTCTCCAAGTTCTACAATGGATAGAAGGCTGACCTATGCCATATCACATCTATAATCTAGGTTTAAATTAAGTTTCATGAAAGAGAAAACTATCAAAATGGTCTACAGTGACCCTCAATTATCTTTAATTACTTATTTAACTTGTTGTAAATTACAGTGGCTGATGTGGCTTCTCAATAATTACATAACAGAAAAATCATCGCGCTTCAGATTTTAACTTCTAATAGCAAATGTGAATACCATGAAGTTTAACTGACGATCGACACTAGTATTACGTAAAAAGGGGGTGTATCAGATGAGACTTCTGCAGTTCTGAGTGAAGCCTTATGCGCTCTCATGCGCCATCACGTGCGTTCATTACCTTGTCGGTGGTTAGTCAGCGTCAGGGGACGGCTGGCAACGCAGCTCCCCACACCTCGCCGTCTCGGAAGCAACTCCCTCTAACCTCTCCTTACTACGAGTTACCGAAGTTGGTTTAAGAAAAGCTACCTGGCTGTGTTTTCAACTGACCAATCATGGTCTCAACGTTAACCTTAAGCTCCACCTACAAATATTCTGTTTATCCAATGAGAAACGTTATACTTTTCGTGGTGGGGCAATGTTTTTAATGTTTTCTACGTAACGGAGATGCGTATAGTCTCACGCTAAAACTTGCAGCTGGTGTGGCCCTTTTAGTGTTATCGTAAAGTGTATACTGTTCTTCTGGAGGGCTCTATCTTTTAACATGGGCTGGGGGGTGGTCTTGGCGGTCGGCCGGCGATGTGGGTGTGCGTCCCTTATCGTAGGACCTTCTAGCTTACACGATTCTGCTCTCGGCTTCTGTTCTCGTTTCTCCCCTCAGAACTGCGTCTGTTTCACGGTGGGAAGGTATGACATGCATTTAGGCGTCTATGTGTTAGTCTGTGGTATTCCATTTGTTCATCGTATTGCTTTGGTTAATTTAATGTCAAGATTTATTCGGAGCTATGTAACATACTGCCGGATTTGCTATCATGTCAGGATTTTCATGGAAGGTGTTGGATTTGCCTGGCACCTTACAGCTTCTTTTAACCACTAAAAATTAATGAGGTTACTGAACACCGTGTATGCGAAGTATAATCTCGAAAAGAATTAAAAAAGAAAGTAAAAAGATACAGGCCTAACTGACCTGGCTAACTTTAAAGACTGGCGTAGTACATAACGAACTACGCTAAAGTGCCAAAGAAACTGATGTATGCAAATACAGAGATATGTTAATAGGCAGAATACAGCGCTGCGGTCGGCAGCGCCAATATAAGACAAGTGCCTGCCGTTGTTTCAGACAATCGACACGACATGGTACCCCGGCAGGAGTACCCCAAGGAAGCATCCTAGGGCCCTTACCGTTTAACCTCTACATTAACGACCTCCCAGCTACACACTGCCATCCTTGCGCAAGATTGGAAGCCGTCTCACATTAACTCACGACTACAGACTGCACTCAGAGTGGCCGAGCCTTGGCTGGTGAAATGGCGTGTCAGAGTAAACGTCGACTAGTGCGAAGCTGTTCTGTTCACTAGAAGTCCGAAACTACTGCGCAAACATCAGCACTGCAACCCAATAACACTAAATACACGCCCAATACGTTTCCGCGGGAAGGTCAAATACCTCGCTGCCTGGCTGGACCAGAAACTACTCTGCGGGGACCACATCCAACACGTGACCAACAAAGCAAAAGCGAGGCTCAAACAACTCTACCCTATGCTTAATAGGCGTAGCACACTGAATAGGAGGGTGTCTAGGTCGATGTACATGACACTTATTCGATCCCTGATGACGTACGCAGCCCCTGTCTGGGGATACGCTGCGCCCACACGCCTGCGCCGTCTGCAGCTCATACGGAACCAAGTACTCAGAATCATAAGCAAAGCTCCGCGCTACACACGCACCGCGGACCTTCATCGGGAATATCGGCTAGATACCATCTTGCAGGTATTCCAAAAATTCTCCACACGACTGTACAATAACACGAGACACTCGCGCAACCCGTTTATCCTTTCTCTGGGTAACTACGTCCACAACCATAGATGCAAACATAATAGACCAAACACAATCGGCAAGGAACTAAACATCCATGGTTCTTAGCACGCTAACACGACAGTACTGGCGAGCCCCTGTAACACAGCTACTACTGGTAACCCCAGATGCTCGACTCGCCGAAAAACAGGAAATCGCAGGGAAACCGTACGGTACACAGCACGCAAACCAGCCACACACACCCCATACACTGTGAGCCGATCTATGACCGATCACCCACTAATGTATGACGACCTTGAGCTGTTACAGGGACGCAGCAACTGCAGCAAGCCCCACAACGAGCTTCCGCAACGACAAAGATAACATTGCGCGATACCTCGCACTAACATAACCACACCTTGCATGCACTGTAGCAGCTAGCAAGCCGCTACTGCCCTTACTACCCGCCCTACTGTCGCAGAGGTTTTTTTTCCCCTTGGCGCTGGGCCGGCCATCGGTGGCTGTACGGTTCTAGGCGCTCCAGTCCGGAGCCGCGCTGCTGCTACGGTCGCAGGTTCGAATCCTGCCTGGGGCATGGATGTGTGTGATGTCCTTAGGTTAGTTAGGTTTAAGTAGTTCTAAGTTCTAGGGGACTGATGACCACAGCAGTAGAGTCCCATAGTGCTCAGAGCCATTTGAACCATTTGAACCTTGGCGCTGGCCTCGGCACTTTTTTTCCTCTTCTCTTACAACCGATACCCTTCGATCGCTTTCGTCCTCTTTCTATCTCCTGATGGACCATGTTAATGAGTAATCTCACCCAGACGCATTGACAACATCACAGCCTGCATCCTGTGACTCCTGATTGAAAAACTAACGTGTTATACGGAGGTGAAAGTAGAACTTTTGGTTTGGTCACCACGTTGGTGTGGACGTGGAGGGGCCCCATCCTTTGACAAGCCGCAGTTGTTAGATCGGTTACTGCTGCTACAATGGAAGGTTATCAAGATTTAAGTGAGTTAAAACGTGATATTATAGTCGGCGCGCGAGCGATGGGACACGGCATCTCCGAGGTAGAATAGAAGGGGGGATTCTCCTGTACGATTATTTCACAAGTGTACCGAGAATATCAGGTACCCGGTAAAACCACAAATATCCAACATCGCCGCGGCCGGAGAAACATCCTGCAAGAACGGAACAAACGACAACTGAAGACAATCGTTCCGCGTGACAGAAGCGCAACCCTTCGGTAAATTGATGATGATTTCAATGCTGGGCCATCAAATGTCATCGTGCGAACCGTTTAACGAAACGTCATCTATATTGGCCTTCGGAGCCGAAGGCCCAGTCGTCTATCCTTGAGGACTCCACGACACAAAGTTTTACGCCTCGCCTGGGCCCACAGACATTGTACTGCTGATGACTGATAACATGTTGTGTGGTCAGGCGAGTCTCGTTTCAAATTGCGTCCAGTGGATGGATATGTACCAGTATGGAGCCAACCTCACGTATCCATGGACGCTGGTTATGAGAGGGGACCTGTTCAAGTTGGTGGAGGCTCTGTAGTGGTGTGAAGCGTGTGCGATTGGAGTGATACGTCTAGATACGGCTCTTACCGTACGTAAGCGTCCTGTCTGATCATCTCAATCCATTCATATCCACTGTGCATTCCAACGGACTCGGCCTATTCCAACAGGACAATGCGACACCCCAAACGTCCCGAATTGCTACAGGGTGGCTCCAGGAACACTCTTTTGAGTTTAATGGCCACCAAGCTCCTCAGACATGACCATGATCGAGCATATCTGCGATGCCTTGCAACGTGAAGTTTAGAAGACATCTCCATCCCCTTTCACGGATTTATGGACAGCCCTGCAGGATTCATGGTGTCATTTCACTGGAGCACTACTTCAGACACTAGTCGAGTCCATGCCCTGTCATGTTGCGGCGCTTCTGCGTGCTTGCGGGTGCGCTACACGATATTATGCAGGTGTACCAGTTTCTTTGGCTATTCCGTCTTTGACAAGGGAGGGCGATTGGAATTTACCGTCTCTCTGACTTCCTGCTCATTACAACGTAAACACGTGTAACATGTTGAACATTAATAGGCGACTAAATCCACTACAGTTCAGTTGCATTACTGGGAAAATATCACTGGAAACGATAAGTGCTGTAAACTACCAAGGAACGACCACATGAAACTACACTATGTGATTAAAAGCATCCGGACACCTTGTAACACTACGCTCGGGCGTATGATACTCTTTAAAGCCTGTACTATAGTAAGTTGACTGGATTCACCTTATAATAAAGGATTTTGGTATATATGTTGACCGCGTGTACCTGAATGGAGGCGAAATCAGACTTACACCCACTCAGTAACAACAATGATACGTCAAGCAAGTCTGAAGTGCAACTACACGTTAGGACAAGAAACATACACAGCAGATGCTACCAGTTGTTAATAATACGGTCGCCAGCCTAATTAGGCATTAACTGAGTTTCTTTGCTGTACAAGTGGATGTACGTTCAAGCACAACAACACATGGTACACTGCATTATATGGTAAATTTTAGAACCAGAAAATCTACTGAACTAATAATTTCACTTTCTGTACTAATATGGACAAGCCAGAAATGCACAACATTACACTGTAATGTTTACTACAAACTTCGTACTCTAATGGTCTGATTAAAATCGGGCATAGGTTACCCCAGCAATAGCACTTTCGAAACACACATACAATGTCAATTTTAAAAAGGGTAAAACACTGATAAATTTAGGTTTTATCTTGACTTTAACTTTGCTGGTCAAATCAGTTCAGTACTCTTCAGAATTCAAATGAATAGAAAAGAAAGAAAGGAGGGGTGGGGAGACCCTGAAACTGTTATGATTACTGTATTGAAAATTTTGATTATTGGAGGCATTAAGCATTCAAGATTTCCAATATATGAGTTACTACTCTTTTAGTTTTATTTCCTGCTCAGTTAACTACCATTATTTTTGTCTCAAATTAATTAAACTTCATTACTAAACCAATTTCAACATTATCTTCCGACTTTGTCAGACCTATGTTATTTACCTATATATTCATTAACAACAAAGTTCTTTAAACATCATTCTAACATAGATAGGTCTGCAGGTAGTTATTATTAACATAAACTTTAAATCTTCAACTCGGGACACTCGCATTGCACAACATGTGGAAAGGATCCTGTCTAAGTTAGTTGTGAGGATAATTAAATGATAGGACAGTTCTGGTAAAATTTAAGTTGTTATTGAACAGTATGGAACAAAAGTAACACTGGTCCACACGAATACAGTACTAAAAGTTTCAACCTGTTCGTATCGGTGCGGCGGTCGGCAGGCGGCGAGATGGTGAGGCACACAGCACACATACAATCACAGCCATGGCTCTTGAAATATTGGCACTTTGCTTCTTCATAGCGTTGCAATACTTTTCCTTTTAGTGCCTATGGAATATTGCCATGCTGTATAGGCGTCGGAAACGGCGCATCCGAGGATCAACGAAATCACGTTTTCCAGGAGAGCCTCCTAGATCCAGAACGTGTTTCTCAGACCGATGCCCAACTCCGACTACTACTGCTGAGCCAGTTGTGCCGTACAGCGCCCGTGTGCATTTTCCCGCGCTCGCCTGCCTCCACCTTTTCCTGCTCCCCTACAGACAGGGTATTCACCAGAGGTTTTGCATTCTACATATCCTAATACATTGCCTACGTATGGACCAGGCGCACAATAACAATTTTAACATCTTACAATAGTTTCCACGTTTCTTACATTTCAATTTTGTTATAATATTACTTGAAATTTGACATAAATATTAATATTTACATCGAAATTTGTTTACAGTTTCTTAACCATAATGGCATGAAACAAAAAAGAAATGAAATCAGAACATCGATTATACTAATTTATCGAAATTCAGAAGAAAAAATTTATTATATGTACAATAGTATAGCGTTGTTGTTGTTACAACCTGGCTGAAAATGACTTACAGGTTGGTGCCACCCTCCATTGGTAATTCTGGAATTCAATACGATGTTGCCACACCCTTTGCCTTGATGACAGCTTCCACTCTCGCAGGCATACGTTCTGTCAGGTGCTGGAAGATTTCTTGGGGAATGGCAGCCCATTCTTCACGGAGTGCTGTACTGAGGAGAGGTACCGATGTCGATCGGTGAGGCCTGGCACGAAATCGGCGTTCCAAAACATTCCAGAGGTGCTTTGTAGGATTCAAGTCAGGACTCTGTGCAGACCAGTCCATTACAGGGATGTTATTGTCTTGTAACCACTCCGCGAGGCGCCGTGCATTATGAGCAGGTGCTCGGTCGTGTTGAAAAAAGCAATCGCCATCCGCGAATTTCTCATCAGCAGTGGGAAGCAAGAAGGTGCTTCAAACTTCAATCTAGGACTGTGCTGTGATAGTGCCATGCAAAACAACAAGTGGTGCAAGACCCCTCAGTGAAAATCGCGACCACACCATAACACCACCGCCTCTGAATTTTACTGTTGGCACTACACACGCTGGCTTGCGCCATACCCACACCCTGCCATCGCGTCGCCACATTGCGTACCGTGATTCGTCACTCCACACAACGTTTTTCCATTGTTCCATCGTCCAACGTTTAGCTCTTTACACCAAGCCAGGCGTCGTTTGGCATTTACTGGCTCGATGTGTGGCTTATGAGCAGCCGCTAGACCATGAAATCCAAGTTTTCTCACCTCTCGCCTAATTGTCTCAGTACTTTCAGTGGATCCTGATGCAGTTTGGAATTCCTGTGTAATGGTCTGGATAGATGTCTGCCTATTACACATTTCGACCCTCTTTAACTGTTGACGGTCTCTTTCAGTCAACAGACGAGATCGACCTGTAGGCTTTTGTCTCTTCACTTCACTATCACATTGGAAACAGTGAACCCAGGGATGTTTAGGAGCGTGAAAATCTCGCGCAACACCGAATCACCTGGTCACGTTCGAAATCCGTGATTTCCGCGGAGCGCCCCATTCTCCTCTCTCACGATGTCTAATGACTACTGACGTCGCTGGTATGGAGTACCTGGCAGTAGCGGGCAGCACAATGCACCTACATCTACATCTATCTACATCTACATACATCCTCTGCAAGACACCTGACGGTCTGTGGCGGAGGGTACCTTGATTACCTCTATCGGTTCTCCCTTCTATTCCAGTCTCGCGTTGTTCGTGGAAAGAAGGATTGTCGGTATGCCTCTGTGTGGGCTCTAATCGTTCTGATTTTATTTTCATGGTCTCTTCGCGAGATATACGTAAGAGGGAGCAATATACTGCTTGATTCCTCGGTGAAGGTATGATCTCGAAGCTTCAACAAAAGCCCGTACCAAGCTATCGGGCGTCTGTCCTGCATAGTTTTCCACTGGAGTTTATCTATCATTTCCGTAACGCTTTCGCGATTACTAAATGATCCTGTAACAAAGTGCGCTGCTCTCCGTTGGATCTTGTCTATCTCTTCGATCAACCCTATCTGGTACGGATCCCACACCGCTGAGCAGTATTCAAGCAGTGGGCGAACAAGCGTACTGTAACCTACTTCCTTTGTTTTCGGATTGCATTTCCTTAGGATTCTTCCAATGAATCTCAGTCTGGCATCTGCTTTACCGACGATCAATTTCATATGATCATTCCATTTTAAATCATTCCTAATGCCTACTCCCAGACAATTTATGGAATTAATTGCTTCCAGTTGCTGATCTGCTATATTGTAGCTAAATGATAAGGGATGTTCCTTTCTATGTATTCGCAGCACGTTACACCTGTCTACATTGAGATTCAATTGTCATTACCTGCACCATGCGTCAACTCGCTGCAGATCCTCCTGCATTTCAGTACAATTTTCCATTGTTACAATCTCTCGATATACCACAGCATCATCCGCAAAAAGCTTCAGTAAACTTCCGATGTAATCCTCAAGGTCATTTAGGTATATTGTGAATAGAAACGGTCCTACGACACTCCCCTGAGGCACACCTGAAATCACTCTTATTTCGGAAGACTTCTCTCCATTGAGAATGACATGCTGCGTTCTGCTATCTAAGAACTCTTCAATCCAATCACACAATTGGTCTGATAGCTCATATGCTCTTACTTTGTTCATTAAACGACTGTGGGGAACTGTATCGAACGCCTTGCGAAAGTCAAGAAACACGGCATCTACCTGGGAACCCGTGTCTATGGTCCTCTGAGTCTCGTGGACGAACAGCGCGAACTGGGTTTCACACGATCGTCTTTTTAGAAATCCATGCTGATTCCTACAGAGTAGATTTCTAGTCTGCAGAAAAGTCTTTATACTCGAACATAATACGTGTTTCAAAATTCTACAACTGATCGACGTTAGAGATATAGGTCTATAGTTCTGCACATCTGTTCGACGTCCCTTCTTGAAAACGGGGATGACCTGTGCCCTTTTCCAATCCTTTGCAACGCTACGCTCGTCTAGAGACCTACGGTACACCGCTGCAAGAAGGGGGGCAAGTTCCTTTGCGTACTCTGTGTAAAATCGAACTGGTATCCCATCAGGTCCAGCGGCCTTTCCTCTTTTGAGCGATTTTAATTGTTTCTCTATCTCTCTGTCGCCTATTTCGATATCTACTATTTCGTCTCTGTGCGACAATCTACAGAAGGAACTACAGTGCAGTCTTCCTCTGTGAAACAGCTTTGGAAAAATAGATTCAAAATTTCGGCCTTTAGTCTGTTATCCTCTTTTTCAGCACCATTTCACAGAGTGTCTGGACATTTTGTTTTGATCCACCTACCGCTTTGACATAAGACCAAAATTTCTTAGGATTTTCTGCCAAGTCAGTACATAGAACTTTACTTTCGAATTCACTGAACGCCTCTCGCGTAGCCCTCCTCACACTACATTTCGCTTCGCGTAAGGTTGTTTTTTTTTTTTTTTTTTTTGTCTGCAAGGCATTGGCTATGTTTATGTTTGCTGTGTGAAGTTCCCTTTGCTTCCGCAGCAGTTTTCTAACTCGGTTGTTGTATACGAAAAACTATGTTTTGGGGGTGTCTGGATACTTTCAGTCACATAGTGTATAAAGAACCTGTATCCAGAGGAAAACATGGAGTAACTAAAGGGAAGGAACTGTTGAATTTTAATAATTGTACAAGAAGCACAGATACCGACGATAAATTTCGCTGATGGTGTAACTGTTGTGGCTGCAAGTAAGGATATGATGGAAGAACTGTTGCATGGAAAGGACTGTCTAATCAGAACAGTAACTGGATACGAATAAGGATTCTAAGCTACACGTGATGTCAATAGTTGACAGTAGAATGGACACTAAATAAGCCCTTAATTGAAAAAATTACGGTAGTAGAAGAAGAAGTGAAATGCCCTCGTATGTATCTAGGAAGCGAAAGGAAACGTTTCAGAGAGATATTGAGTACTTACAACTGTTAATTATCGTGATTTCATCTAAAAGAGTATCAGATCTCCGATTTCATTTTCCTACTTCCGCGTTAAAATACCAAATTGTCAACTGTAGTTCATTACACTCTCGCATAAAAATTTTGGGACTTTTAGTGTCAGCCACCTTTTCATCAATTTATTATCATGTTATTGTGTTGTTATCTTCTTTACGATAATATTGGTGTAGGTTTTTTGTCTGGACAAAATAAAAAAAACATTAATGGATATATTGAACGAAACGTATAGAAATTAGAAATATTCATTTCACAAATACTTCACGTCTACACACATATACAGGGTGTTTCAAAAATGACCGGTATATTTGAAACGGCAATAAAAACTAAACGAGCAGCGATAGAAATACACCCTTTGTTGCAATATGCTTGGGACAACAGTACATTTTCAGGCAGACAAACTTTCGAAATTACAGTAGTTACAATTTTCAACAACAGATGGCGCAGCGGTCTGGGAAACTCTATAGTACGACATTTTCCACATATCCACCATGCGTAGCAATAATATGGCGTAGTCTCTGAATGAAATTACCCGATACCTTTGACAACGTGTCTGGCGGAATGGCTTCACATGCAGATGAGATGTACTGCTTCAGCTGTTCAATTGTTTCTGGATTCTGGCGGTACACCTGGTCTTTCAAGTGTCCCCACAGAAAGAAGTCACAGGGGTTCATGTCTGGCGAATAGGGAGGCCAATCCACGCCGCCTCCTGTATGTTTCGGATAGCCCAAAGCAATCACACGATCATCGAAATATTCATTCAGGAAATTAAAGACGTCGGCCATGCGATGTGGCCGGGCACCATCTTGCATAAACCACAAGGTGTTCGCAGTGTCGTCTAAGGCAGTTTGTACCGCCACAAATTTACGAAGAATGTCCAGATAGCGTGATGCAGTAATCGTTTCGGATCTGAAAAATGGGCCAATGATTCCTTTGGAAGAAATGGCGGCCCACACCAGTACTTTTTTGGATGCAGGGACGATGGGACTGCAACATGGGGCTTTTCGGTTCCCCATATGCGCCAGTTCTGTTTATTGACGAAGCCGTCCAGGTAAAAATAAGCTTCGTCAGTAAACCAAATGCTGCCCACATGCATATCGCCGTCATCAGTCCTGTGCACTATATCGTTAGCGAATGTCTCTCGTGCAGCAATGGTAGCGGCGCTGAGGGTTGCCGCGTTTGAATTTTGTATGGATAGAGGTGTAAACTCTGGCGCATGAGACGATACGTGGACGTTGGCGTCATTTGGACCGCAGCTGCAACACGGCGAACGGAAACCCGAGGCCGCTGTCGGATCACCTGCTGCACTAGCTGCGCGTTGCCCTCTGTGGTTGCCGTACGCGGTCGCCCTACCTTTCCAGCACGTTCATCCGTCACGTTCCCAGTCCGTTGAAATTTTTCAAACAGATCCTTTATTGTATCGCTTTTCGGTCCTTTGGTTACATTAAACCTCCATTGAAAACTTCGTCGTGTTGCAACAACACTGTGTTCTAGGCGGTGGAATTCCAACACCAGAAAAATCCTCTGTTCTAAGGAATAAACCATGTTGTCTACAGCACACTTGCACGTTGTGAACAGCACACGCTTACAGCAGAAAGACGACGTACAGAATGGCGCACCCACAGACTGCGTTATCTTCTATATCTTTCACATCACTTGCAGCGCCATCTGTTGTTGAAAATGGTAACTACTGTAATTTCGAAAGTTTGTCCGCCTGAAAATGTACTGTTGTACCAAGCATATTGCAACAAACGGTGTATTTCTATCGCTGCTCGTTTAGTTTTTATTGCCGTTTCAAATATACCGGTCATTTTTGAAACACCCTGTACATTACACTCTGATGAGAAAGTGGAACACCTCTTATAAGAGTTCAAGAAACTATTAATCGACAGCAAATACCATTAAAAATTATCTTTCGGAGGTGTTTTATTATAGAAGTAGCACAGACTCAGCCTGCTGTGATCGGAGGCTGCTACAATTAAGAATGAAGATAAATACAAAGCCGGAAAGGAAAAAAACCACTCAAGCAGGGTACCCAGAAATGTTGATTACGGGAATTCAGTGCCGAATAGGGAAGTCTGCCGTATTACATTAAGCAAAATGTTCAGCAACTTAGTGAAGATTTAAACGCGAACTGCAGAAAGGAGCAGCTGTTTAGCAAAAGTACGTATGCATTTAGGAAAAGGCGTTTGAAGTATTAAGATAGCGAAAGAAGAGAAAAATTCATGATCTGAACGTGGCTGCTGTCAGCGTGAGTTGAAAGTTTGAAGAAAACGGTGAGAAAAACAAGGATGAATGTGATAAATTAATTGAAACTGTCGGGAAAAGTCTTAGACAGCATGCGATAATACACAATTAAACTAATGAGGAAGAGGTGAAAATACTTAGAGATTTAAGGGAAAAACCTTATGCTGGATACACATCACGTTTATCAGATGGTACGATAGCAAGAGACTACAATTTGTACAAAGAAAAGAAGACAGCTTTTAATACACAGTCCAACGAAACATTTTTTTAAACGTTTTTTACTTTGATAGCTGGTTTTTATAGATTTTTATGATCTGAATCCAAATCTAGCCTTAGTTTTTTGTATCACTTTTAGTTTTCGAGCAATATGCGTTTATTAGTATAAAAATCTTATACGGTAAAAGGTAAAATTAATGAAACTCTTTGTTACAGTATAAGCATGGTTTATATTTACAATAATCTACCTAAAACAATGATGTGTGTTAATACAGGTTTCACTTGTCAGCTGGAATTGGTTTGTATTTTCTTTCTCCTTCTTCTTTGAATCTTCTTGTGTAGCTTTGTATATGATGAGTCGCTTGCTGAACTTCTCGGTCAAGTGACCAACAGTAGTCCCCATCATGTTGGTGTTCCAGCGGCCTTGGTAGCGTTTTTCCATCACTAGTTTTGGATGAATCAATAAACAGCCTCCAGTCCTCCTTTTTGTATTCAATACCATACTCAGACTGCGAATGTCTGAGTAGTACGCTAAATCACCTTCTTGTTGATAAAACTTGGAAAATTGCTGCTCTCTCTTTCTATACATGTATGTGGAGATTCCAACTGCCATTATGTTCTTTTCTTTTAACCTAGAGCCAAGCATTTCAAATTTTTCTTTCTTTAAGCCCAGATCCCTAACGAAATCGATAAGCTCGGTCTGAGTAAACAACTATGGCTCTAGACTTTCTGTATTACAAAGGAATTCATCATCATCTGGTTCATCTAAATCAGATTGTACATCAGAAAATACTTCTGTTGGAATAGAATTTAAATCATCTGGTGGTTCAGGAACCGGCAAATCTACACCATGCTCTACTGGACGGATGGCGGACGGAAGGTTAGGGTAGATTATCACCTTCTTGTTTTTCGAATTATGACCAGTAATATCAACACTGAAAAAGTAGCAATCATCAGAATGATTGCTTGGCCCCCTCCGTATCATAGGAACAGCAAATCTAAAGGCTTTTTTTCTCCTTTCTGGACCATTTTCTCACATCTTTAACACACACATAACATACCTTGTGAAGAGCCCAAGATTTATCTTGATCACCAAGTTTAGATCCAAAGTATGATACATAAAACTTTTTCACAAAGTCTGTAATGTTTCTTTGATGTTTTGTAATCACTTCACCACAAATATAACAAAAACTATCAGCAGTGTTTTTACAAGCACGATTAGTCATTGTATTGAGGACAGTTACAGAAATGGGAAAGTGAGGTTGGGTTGACAGCAAACAAAACACCATCTGTTATCACAAAAATAGAATCGACCATTCTTGCTAGCAAATCTTTTTCAGCAGTGCTACCAACGTCATCTACATTCATTACACCTCCTTTTTAAATTATTTTAACTATATAAAAGCTGTTAAATTCTTTAAAAATCCCTTAATTTAATAAATTTAGCTGTAAAATGTGAAGAAATGCTGGGTGATGCAGTTTTTTAAGTATCATGTTTGGATTTTCCACCCTAAAAAACATAAGAATAAGATATTCTCAGCAAAAACGTTTTTCCATCGTTGGCCTGTGGTATCTGTTGAGGTGTATTATGGCATGTGAATAACTAAGAAGGAAAAGCGGCAGGAGATGACAATTTGTTGCCAGAAATGATTAAATCAAAAATGGAGCATAAAATAGAAACCTGTAACAACTTCGCCAGAGCAAGACTATTTCCGAGGTTTTTAACCACGATGCAAGTATTCTGTTTCATCAGGAGAGAGACAAGACATAAAAAAACATTGACCTATAAACCTGCAGTCGGGCCAGATAAAGTGCGTGCCCGGCAATGGAGAGCTCGTGGGATCGAATATAGCTCGGATGACGGAATATTTTAGTCTGCCTTTACTCTAGCTTTCACTTCCCAACGATGTGAAACGGTGACAGGAGCGACGCATGGTTCGGATTTCCCGTTAATCCGTAGGTCCCCGTCCGTCTCCAATTTGCCTAAGAGGGTAACTGGGGCAGTTTAGGGACACACAAATCGCCCAGTTGCGAACAACTGAAGGACTGCCACCTGGCCATGAGCCACGTGGAATTATTGTCATCTACATCCTCCCTGTAATGTACTAGATGTTCGCTGTCGTTGTCATCGACTGAAAAGAGAAGAAAACTGGATTATATCAGGCAAAGGAGCAAGCTGAATATGTATAAGCCATTCCTGAATGGAAACAGAATCAGGAAATGTCTGAAGAAACGCAAACGGAAATGAAGGTGCGTAAAGGCGCTCAGTTTTGTCTACATGAATTTTGTTAATCATTATTAAGCTTCTCATTAAGCCAGCCAGCCAGTCAGGCAGAAGCAGCAACAGGGAAGTAACCGATTTTGTGACTTTTACGAGTTCCTAACCAGGAGCGAATCTTATAATATAATCTGCGTGCTTCAGAAATTTAGTTTCTTCAGTTTCTGCGTGTTACTTTAATATCTAATAGCCACATTCCTCAGGTTTTTGTGTGCATCGGAAAGTAAACCGATTTTGTGACATATCAAAAGTGCTCAATCAGGAGCGAATTATTTAGTTTCACTTGAGTGCTTCGGTAGTTAGGTTTTTGAATCTCTGCGTATTAATCTAATTTATTAGACACAGTTCCTGCGTTTTCGTCAGGGACTACAGTAGAGTTGAGCAGTCCATTTATCTGTATAGTTTAGTTTTCCAAGGTCTTTAGTATGGATGGGGACTGTAATTGTTGTGTGGGGATGCGAGCCCAGTGGGTGACACTTGGCTCTCAGCTGCAGGCTGTGATGGCTTCGGTTACACAGCTTGAGGCAGCAGTGGATGGGCACCACTGTTGTGGGCCGGCCGTAGGGATCCAACGGACGTCCAGCACGTCTGAGTCCTCCGATCAGTCCTCACCGGTGGCCAACTGAGTTACTGCTCGCACTGAGGTTGACCCCTCACTTGTGGTCGAGTGGGAGGTCGCCCTGGGGCGTAGCAGGCGGCGAAAGACTTCCCAGGCGGCCGCACGTAATGCCTACCCGTTTTGTCTGACAAACAGGTGCCAGGTGCCGTCTGTGGCTGACACTGTCGCTGAACCAGATGTTGTCGCCTGTCCTGTGTCAGAGGAAACAACTCAGCCTGCAAGATCCGGACAATCACAAGGGGTTGGGAGCTCCAACGTTAGGCGCGTTATGGGGCCCCTTAGGGACATGGCTGCCAAGAAGGGAAGGAAAACCAATGCGCACTCCGTGTCCGTACTGGGTGGAGTCATTTCAGATGTGGAACGGGTCCTCTATGATGCCATGAACAGCACAGGGTGCAGCTAACTGCAGGTGGTTGCTCACGTCGGTACCAATGATGTGCATCACTTTGGATCAGAAGAGATTCTCTCTGGTTTCGAGCGGTTAACAGAAGTGATAAAGGCTGCCAGTCTTGCTTGCAAGATGAAAGCAGAGCTGACCTTTTTGCAGCACAGTCGACAAGACCGGTTGCAGACCTCTGGTATGGAACCGGGTGGAGGGTATGAATCAGAGGCTCAGACGGTTGTGCGACCGTGTAGGCTGCAGATTCCTCGACTTGCGCCAAAGGGTGGTTGGGTTTAAGGTTCCTCTGAATAGGTCAGGTGTCCACTATACGCAGGAGGCAGCTACACGGGTAGCAGGAGCTGTGTGGCGTGGACTGGGCGATTTTTTAGGTTAGAGGTTCTCGGGAAAACACAAGAAGGCTTCAGTCACAAAGGATACAGGCCAAACACAGGTAGAATGTAGATGCAGGAACCATCGGCAAAACGGTTGTAAATTGTCGTAGCTGTGTTAGGAAAGTACCAGAGCTCCAAGCACTAACAGAGACCACTGATGATCAGATTGTTACAGGCACTAGAAGCTGGCTATAACCGGATAAAAGCTCAGCCGAAATTTTAGCTAAGAACCTAACGGTGTTCCGAAATGATAGAATAAACACGGTTGGCGGTGGCGTGTTTATTGCTGTTAGAAGTAATTTATCTTGTCGCGAAATTGAAGTAGATACTTTCTGTGAGTTAGTATGGGCTGGCAACCGGAGTAAAATAATAATTGGATCCTTTTACCGACCCCTCAGTTCAAATGATAAAATGTCATCTCAAATTGTGCTAAACGCATTCTCTGAAAATTATTTCTAGCATTTAGTTCATGAGTCCACGCGAATAGTTAATGGTTGTGAAAACACACTTGACCTCTTGCCACAAATAATCCTGAGTTAATAACAAGCATCAAAACCGAAACAGGCATTAATGAATACACGGTCGTCGTAGCGAGACTGAATATAGTAACCCCAATATCCTCCAAAAATAAACAAAAAATATACCTATTAAAAAAGAAGGCAGATAAAAGTTTGTAACCTCCCCCTCACTTATCGACCTTAATGACAGCGAAAAATTAAACCACGTGTACCTAATGGAAATTTGGGAAAAGCAATCGTCACCAAAGTTAATCTGTCGGTAAAGAGGGAGGAAAGGGTTACATCCAAATGAAAGGAAAAATGCTAATGAAACTGGTGGAAATTAATTTTGAAAAGTGGTAAAGTTAATAAAGGAAGTAAATGTGCGGCCGTTACTTTAACAATCAACTAGCGGTAACTAGATATTTGAGATTTGGGGGAAATTACGGTCGCCAGTCCTAAGGACAATTACTATAGTAACTGAAAAAGAAAGGTTATTACACATATAATTAGCACTAGAAGCGTGGCAACTGAAGGTTGACACATGTAGTGTGAAAACTGAAAGTTTGTCAGAAGTGATAAATTTCGCTACACTCTGACTTAATTTAGCAAAAGAATGAATAAAACAGGAAAATCGAAAGTTAATTTAGTGACTGAAGTTAATAGTGAGCTTTCTTTCTGAAGCACATCGAAATTCAGTAAAATACGGTTAGTCTTGGACTACCTCAACAATCATTTCAAAAGCTACTTGAATCTACGCAATTTAGAAAGAAGAGATTTAACTTTGAACTTGAATTAAATGATTCTGAACAATTAACAATAGTAAAATTTAGTACGTACCAAGCTGAGCTGCAGTCACAGGTAACTAAAATACGGTAAGAAAACTCGCACTCTTAATTTGTGTTTGTGCAATCTAAATACTGTAGCCAGCTATGAATACCTTAACTAAACTTTGAAATTAAAACAGTGAAATAAAATGATGCTGGCGTTTGAATTTCAACGACACTCGGGTTCATTCCGGAAAAGGAAGGGACTCTGCTTGGTAATGCAACTGGGACAATGAGCAACAAAGGTTCATGCTAAGTTGCTGTAATTTTGCGAGGCAAATGGAACAATTTGAAAAGCTGAGGTCTGCCATACAGTTCTAAAACTTTACGTGCTTCCAGTCTTCCTTGTTGGTTGATTGAATGTTTGAAGCCGTCGATCGAGGAGGTGGCGACAGTCACTCATTGTCGACAGTCGCTGTTGCAGAAGCTGGATATTGGCGCGCCTTCCTGTCGACACGGTCACCAGGCGAAACGGGCTCTTGACGTGCGCCAGCTAATGCTTCCCGTCCGCGACACCGTGTCAGAAACTATCATCGCAAGTCGAGCGCAATTACATACTGCCAAACCCCGAAAGCGCGGCAACTCGCGGGAGCGTCACACAACACACCTGCTCCACTCGCTACTCCAGCCAGACTCTCTCTCAGCCCGCGCTCCACGCGGCAGAGTTAACACTACCAAAGATCCTACACACTTTCATTCTCCACACGACCTATCGATGTATTCGTTCGATAGTATAGTTTTCCCTAGGCCAGACCCAGCGTATAAATACAAATAATATTTACAAAACAACCAATTATACATCGACATAAATGCATAAATATATATATACAAACAGAAAAACAATTACAATATATAAAGAGATAGACATGTCATATCTTGAGGTAACAAAACAAGGAAAATAATAATAGTACAATAGATGGAAGTAGGAGGATATGCATTTCCGGCGTTACAAGTTCACTTGACGCCTTCCTGAGAGACAATTTTCACTCCTTCCAAATTACTAATATAAGTCTACACCAGAGGTGGATTGAATTTAAAGAAATAATATCGGCAGCAATTGAGAGATTTATACCAAATAAATTAACAAACGACGGAGCTGATCCTCCTTGATACACAGAACGGGTTAGAACACTGTTGCAGAAACAACGAAACAAACATGCCAAATTTAAACAGACGAATAATCCCCAAGATTGGAGATCTCCACATAAGCTCTATATTTAGAGCGGACTTAAAAGCCAGCTGCTTATAACAGTTTCCACAACGAAAGTTTGTTTCGAACCTGGCATAAATTCCAAAGATATTCTGGTCGTATGTGAAGTATGTTAGCGGCAAGAAACAGTCAATGCCTTCTCTGTGCGATATCAGTGGAGATACTATCGAAGACAGTGCTGCCAAAGCAGAATTACTGAACACAGTCTTCTGAAATGCCTTCACAAAAGAAGACGAAGTAAATATTCGAGAATTCGAATCGAGAACAGCTGCCAACATGAGTAACGTAGAAGTAAATATCCTCGAAGTAGTGAAGCCCCTTAAATCACTTAATAAAAGCAAGTCTTCCGGTCCAGACTGTATACCAATTAGGTTCCTTTCGGAGTATGCTGATGCATTAGCTCCATACTCAACTATCATATAAAACCGTTCGCTCGGCGAAAGATCCGTACCTAAAGACTGAAAAGTTGCACAGGTCACCAATATTCAAGAAAGATAGTAGGAGTAATCACTTAATTACAGGCCCATATCGCTAACGTCAGTATGCAGAAGGAGTTTGGAACATATATTGTGTTCGAACTTATGAATTACCTCGAAGAAAACGGTCTATTGACACACAGTCAACATGGGTTTAGAAAACGCGTTCTTGTGAAACACTATCTCTTTATTCGCTTGAAGTGTTGAGCGCTATTGACAAGGGATTTCAGATCGGTTGCGTATTGCTGGATTTCTGGAAGGCTTTTGACACTGTACCACACAAGCGGTTTGTAGTGAAATTGCGTGCATATGGAATAACGTCTCAGTTATGTGACTGGATTTGTGATTTCCTGTCAGAGAGGTCATAGTTCGTAGTAATTGACGGAAAGTCACCGAGTAAAGCAGAAATGATTTCTGGCGTTGCCCAAGGTGATGTTATATGCCGTTTGCTGCTCCTTATGTATATAAACGATTTGGGAGACTATCTGAGCAACCGTCATCGGTTGTTTGCACATGACGCTGTGGTTTATCGACAAATAAAGTCATCAAAAGATCAAAACAAACTGCAAAAGGATTTAGAAAAGATATCTGAATGGTGCAAAAATTAGCAGTTAATCTTAAATAATGAAAAGTGTGAGGTCATCCGCATGAGTGCTAAAAGGAATTCTTCGGTTACACGATAACGCAGTCTAATCTAAAGGCCGTAAATTCAGCTAAGTACCTATACCTAGGAATTACAATTACGAACAATTTAAATTGGAAGGAACACATAGAAAATGTTGTGAGGACGGCTAACCAAAGACTGCGTTTTATTGGGAGGACACTCAGAAAACGCAACAGACCTACTAAGGAGACTGCCTACACTACGCTTGTCCGTCCTCATTTAGAATACTGCTGACAGGTGTGGGATCCTTACCAGATAGAACTGACGGAGAACATCGAAAAAGTTCGAAGAAGTCAGCACGTTTTGTATTATTGCGAAATATGGGAGAGAGTGTCACTGAAATGATACAGGATTTGGGCTGGACATCATTAAAAGAAAGGAGTTTTTGTTTGCGACGGAATCTTCTCACGGAATTCCAATCACCAACTTTCTCCTCCGAATGCGAAAATATTTTGGTTCAAATGGCTCTGAGCACTATGGGACTTAACATCTTAGGTCATCAGTCCCCTAGAACTTAGAACTACTTAAACCTAACTAACATAAGGACATCACACACATCCATGCCCAAGGCAGGATTCGAACCTGTGACCGGAGCAGTCCCGCGGTTCCGCACTGCAGCACCTAGAACCGCACGGCCACCGCGGCCGTCGACAATATTTTATTGACACCGAGCTACATAGGGAGAAACGATCACCACGATAAAATAAGGGAAATCAGAGCTCGTACGGAAAGATATAGGTGGTCGTTCTTTCCGCGCGGTATTCGGGATTGGAATAATAGAGAATTGTGAAGGTAGTGACGACGAACCCTTTGCCAGGCACTTATATGTGATTTCTAGAGCACCTATGTAGATGTAGATGTAAATATTAAATATCATATATATGTGTGGGCATGTAATTAATATGACAGGACTGCGTCATTATGACTCAAAACATCGCAGTGTACCGTAATGTATTTTAAACAACAAATGTGCATCCTTTAAAAATCATTTCGTTTGAAACGGCTCATGCGTAGCGAGCAAGCGTGGAGATAAAACTTAAATGTTTATATCAAAGCTTTACACTGGTTGTGCTGAAAACAGAAACGTCGCGTTCCACGCACTGTTTACAAAGGACGCCGCTGCGTTCTAAGGTCCCGCAGCGGCTCTGTCCAGAGATGGCCTTGTTGCGTGCGCCACAACGGCGCGCTTTGTCTCTCTGTTTGTGCAGTGGCGTTCCAGAACGTTCAGCTGCCTCGCATTCCTTGAAAACTCACTCCCAAGTAATCTCAAGGAGTTGTTATATTACTAGCAGAGTAGATAAGTCAACACTGGCTATATTCACCCGCATATACAGACCTGAAACTTATACAGGGTGTTTCAAAAATGACCGGTATATTTGAAACGGCAATAAAAACTAAACGAGCAGCAATAGAAATACACCGTTTGCTGCAATATGCTTGGAACAACAGTACATTTTCAGGCGGACAAACTTTCGAAATTACAGTAGTTACCATTTTCAACAACATATGGCGCTGCAAGTGATGTGAAAGATATAGAAGACAACGCAGTCTGTGGGTGCGCCATTCTGTACGTCGTCTTTCTGCTGTAAGCGTGTGCTGTTCACAACGTGCAAGTGTGCTGTAGACAACATGGTTTATTCCTTAGAACAGAGGATTTTTCTGGTGTTGGAATCCCACCGCCTAGAACACAGTGTTGTTGCAACAAGACGAAGTTTTCAACGGAGGTTTAATGTAACCAAAGGACCGAAAAGCGATACAATAAAGGATCTGTTCGAAAAAATTCAACGGACTGGGAACGTGACGGATGAACATGCTGGAAGGGTAGGGCGACCGCGTACGGCAACCACAGAGGGCAACGCGCAGCTAGTGCAGCAGGTGATCCGACAGCGGCCTCGGGTTTCCGTTCGCCGTGTTGCAGCTGCGGTCCAAAAGACGCCAACGTCCATGTATCGTCTCATGCGCCAGAGTTTACACCTCTATCCATACAAAATTCAAACACGGCAACCCCTCAGCGCTGCTACCATTGCGGCACGAGAGACATTCGCTAACGATATAGTGCACAGGATTGATGACGGCGATATGCATGTGGGCAGCATTTGGTTTACTGAGGAAGCTTATTTTTACCTGGACGGCTTCGTCAATAAACAGAACTGGCGCATATGGGGAACCGAAAAGCCCCATGTTGCAGTCCCATCGTCCCTGCATCCTCAAAAAGCACTGGTCTGGGCCGCCATTTCTTCCAAAGGAATCATTGGCCCATTTTTCAGATCCGAAACGATTACTGCATCACGCTATCTGGACATTCTTCGTGAATTTGTGGCGGTATAAACTGCCTTAGACGACACTGCGAACACCTCGTGGTTTATGCAAGATGGTGCCCGGCCACATCGCACGGCCGACGTCTTTAATTTCCTGAATGAATATTTCGATGATCGTGTGATTGCTTTGGGCTATCCGAAACATACAGGAGGCGGTGTGGATTGGCCTCCCTATTCGCCAGACATGAACCCCTGTGACTTCTTTCTGTGGGGACACTTGAAAGACCAGGTGTACCGCCAGAATCCAGAAACAATTGAACAGCTGAAGCAGTACATCTCATCTGCATATGAAGTCATTCCGCCAGACACGTTGTCAAAGGTTTAGGGTAATATCATTCAGAGACTACGCCATATTATTGCTACGCATGGTGGATATGTGGAAAATATCGTACTATAGAGTTTCCCAGACCGCAGCGCCATATGTTGTTGAAAATTGTAACTACTGTAATTTCGAAAGTTTGTCTGCCTGAAAATGTACTGTTGTCCCAAGCATATTGCAACAAACGGTGTATTTCTATCGCTGCTCGTTTAGTTTTTATTGCCGTTTCAAATATACCGGTCATTTTTGAAACACCCTGTAGGTTGTTTGAGTGCATCGATATTCATTTACGTAGTGATATACAAGAATTCTTACAACACATTATTTACAAAATTACAAACGATAACATACCAGAGTACCGCTTATACACTTGGGACCTGGCTTTGGTTTTTCTTACATTTCCATTTTTTCAGAACATTTACTCTGTAAACTATATTTCTCGTTCTACTTTCTTCAAATTCATTGATGACCGTTAGGTCCAGGCAATAAAATTTGGTATAAATTTTCAAAATAATGAAGTATTTTCTTGTAAATTCTTTCTCAGAGAAGTCAGATCTTGATTGATACAATTTCAAGTCAACAGTGTGACGTATACCTAACAGCTTGCCAGAATTAGGAAAAGGTAAAAGGTGATTATTTTGAGATATATTGAAATCTTAAATGGTCCATTACAAATGAATTTAAATTTGGAAAGTTATTATCAGTCTCGCTCGACTTCTCGCTCTCTTTAATGAGAATGAAGTCGCAAATTGCGAATTTAGCAAACGGCGCTTTCTCCTCATGGCACCGTATTAGCACCGTGGCTTTCTTTTCCGTTACCTCTCGTAAAAGTTCTTTCTTCGCCTCAGTGTCAGTACTGATTCTCGGAAGGAAATCATTTATCCGTTCCACCAAATTCTTAGACTTACGGTCTAGTAGAATTTCCTCCGGAGTGAATCCTGTAGATTCGTGCGTCAAAGCATTCACAATCTTTTCAGATTCGTTTATACAGGGTGTTACAAAAAGGCACGGCCAAACTTTCAGGAAACATTCCTCACATACAAAGAAAGAAAATATGTTATGTGGACATGTGTCCGGAAACGCTTACTTTCCATGTTAGAGCTCATTTTATTACTTCTCTTCAAATAACATTAATCACGGAATGGAAACACACAGCAACAGAACGTACCAGCGTGACTTCAAACACTTTGTTACAGGAAATGTTTAAAATGTCCTCCGTTAGCGAGGACACATGCATCCACCCTCCGTCGCATGGAATCCCTGATGCGCTGATGCAGCCCTGGAGAATGGCGTATTGTATCACAGCCGTCCACTATACGAGCACGAAGAGTCTCTACATTTGGTTCCGGGGTTGCGTAGACAAGAGCTTTCAAATGCCCCCATAAATGAAAGTCAAGAGGGTTGAGGTCAGGAGAGCGTGGAGGCCATGGAATTGGTCCGCCTCTACCAATCCATCGGTCACCGAATCTGTTGTTGAGAGGCGTACGAACACTTCGACTGAAATGTGCAGGAGCTCCATCGTGCATGAACCACATGTTGTGTCGTACTTGTCAAGGCACATGTTCTAGCAGCACAGGTAGAGTATCCAGTATGAAATCATGATTACGTGCTCCATTGAGCGTAGGTGGAAGAACATGGGGCCCAATCAAGACATCACCAACAATGCCTGCCCAAACGTTCACAGAAAATCTATGTTGATTACGTGATTGCATAATTGCGTGCGGATTCCCGTCAGCCCACACATGTTGATTGTGAAAATTTACAATTTGATCACGTTGGAGTACATACTGACGAAACTAAGATGAGCTCTAACATGGAAATTAGGCTTTTCCGGACACATGTCCACATAGCTTATTTTCTTTCTTTGTGTGCGAGGAATGTTTCCTGAAAGTTTGGCCGTACCTTTTTGTAACATTTCCCGCACACCATATGATTGTGGTGAAAATATGTTCGGCGAAGTCACCCCGGACCAGGCATATATGGAAGTAAAGTGTGCGCAATTATCGGACAAAATCCCTTTTGATTGGCCGACATGCACAAAGTAATCGTTTACAAGTTTGTTATAAACCGCCTTAACTGTCGCCTTTCTTTCTACTGAACTTTGAAAAGGCTTCAAGCACTACTAATATTTTGGCGAAAGTCCCTCAGATCTTTGTCACGGGGCCATATAGGCCTGTAAACGCTTAGTACATCGTCAGGGCTTACGCTCTGCACAGGACCACGATTTGTGCAATTGGTCACTTTCATCCTCTGATACATACCGCACATCATTATCCTATGTGTTATTCGCTTTAACATATTGTTAAAATTCGCAACTTCAGCTATTTTCCCTGTACATGTATTTGGTCCACAATGATCATAGGTTAAGTGATAATAGTCTACTACTTCGGTGATGTATTTGGTGGGCCAACACACCCGCCAAGTCTCGCTATCCTCATCTCTGTGTATATACCGGATAGTGTTGTACATCTTGTAGGAAATGCTCGTCTTTTCTCCGACTTTATTCCTTCTATTATACTTGGTATTCGCTATTTTCAAGTATTTGTTCAAAAATGGTTCAAATGGCTCGGAGCACTATGGAACTTAACTTCTGAGGTCATCAGTCCCCTACAACTTAGAACTACTTAAACCTAACTAACCTAAGGACATCACACACATCCATGCCCGAGGCAGGATTCGAACCTGCGACCGTAGGGGTCGCGCGGTTCCAGACTGTAGCGCCTAGAACCGCGCGGCCACTCCGGCCGGCAAGCATTTGTCCTCGCTTTGTTGACAACGCATATTCTTCTTTCATCCTTCTACGTCTTGAACATAGCACACTTCGGATTCGGGTTCCACTATTCGCTGATCAGTTTCAGGTAAAAGCGACTGCATATCCGCTATGCAGATGTCTTTACCTTTAACAAAACATACAGCATAATCAAATTTCTATAAATAAAGAGACCATATCGTCCCTGTTTTCTACAGTAAACGACAATCTTTGAGCGCATTACAGCCCGTGTGAATTATCACTTTTTGATCCTACGAGTATTCTTTAAATTTCCTAAAACCTCATAGGACTGGGAGACATCCCTTCTCAGAAAATCGTACAGTTTCTCTCAGTTTTCGTCAGCGTCCGACGTGTGAACGCAGTTGTCCTGTGTTCAAAGTTCTCTCCTTCTCCCACATTTTCTGAAAGAGTTCCACACTTAAACCGTAATTTGACGAACCCCAAGTGAAATGGTAACGAAGGTCAGGATAGTACAATAAGTTACGCTGTAACAATTCGCTTTCCAGTCTCTTAAATGCGGCCTGACACTCGTTAGTCCATACAATCGGTGTATTCTTGCATAGCAAGTTCTTTCAGTTTGGATCATTGAACGTCTGCCCCTACACGAACTTGCGATAAAATGCGGTTAATCCCAGAAAAGTTTCTGTTTTCTAGACTTCGGAGGTGGACAACTCTTTATTGCCTCTAACTTCTGTGGATACTTGGCGATTCCTGCTGTAGTAACTACGCGACCAAGATAATTCGATTCCTGCTTCACGAACTCACACATTTTTTGTTTCAGAATCATTCCACTTTTGCGTAATGCGCTGAGAATCTCGTCTAACAGATCTCAATGTTCTTGCCAGGTCGCATTGGCCAACAGCAAGTCGTCCACGTACACTGTAAGACTGGAACGTAGGGCCACGCCTAGTACTTTATCGAGCGCCCAAATGAAGACAGACACCGACATGTTCAGTCTGAATGGTACCACCTTATACTGGTAAATGATATCTGCATACAAAACAGGAATATACACTCCTGGAAATTGAAATAAGAACACCGTGAATTCATTGTCCCAGGAAGGGGAAACTTTATTGACACATTCCTGGGGTCAGATACATCACATGATCACACTGACAGAACCACAGGCACATAGACACAGGCAACAGAGCATGCACAATGTCGGCACTAGTACAGTGTATATCCACCTTTCGCAGCAATGCAGGCTGCTATTCTCCCATGGAGACGATCGTAGAGATGCTGGATGTAGTCCTGTGGAACGGCTTGCCATGCCATTTCCACCTGGCGCCTCAGTAGGACCAGCGTTCGTGCTGGACGTGCAGACCGCGTGAGACGACGCTTCATCCAGTCCCAAACATGCTCAATGGGGGACAGATCCGGAGATCTTGCTGGCCAGGGTAGTTGACTTACACCTTCTAGAGCACGTTGGGTGGCACGGGATACATGCGGACGTGCATTGTCCTGTTGGAACAGCAAGTTCCCTTGCCGGTCTAGGAATGGTAGAACGATGGGTTCGATGACGGTTTGGATGTACCGTGCACTATTCAGTGTCCCCTAGACGATCACCAGTGGTGTACGGCCAGTGTAGGAGATCGCTCCCCACACCATGATGCCGGGTGTTGGCCCTGTGTGCCTCGGTCGTATGCAGTCCTGATTGTGGCGCTCACCTGCACGGCGCCAAACACGCATACGACCATCATTGGCTCCAAGGCAGAAGCGACTCTCATCGCTGAAGACGACACGTCTCCATTCGTCCCTCCATTCACGCCTGTCGCGACACCACTGGAGGCGGGCTGCACGATGTTGGGGCGTGAGCGGAAGACGGCCTAACGGTGTGCGGGACCGTAGCCCAGCTTCATGGAGACGGTTGCGAATGGTCCTCGCCGATACCCCAGGAGCAACAGTGTCCCTAATTTGCTGGGAAGTGGCGGTGCGGTCCGCTACGGCACTGCGTAGGATCCTACGGTCTTGGCGTGCATCCGTGCGTCGCTGCGGTCCGGTCACAGGTCGACGGGCACGTGCACCTTCCGCCGACCACTGGTGACAACATCGATGTACTGTGGAGACCTCACGCCCCACGTGTTGAGCAATTCGGCGGTACGTCCACCCAGCCTCCCGCATGCCCACTATACGCCTCGCTCAAAGTCCGTCAACTGCACATACGGTTCACGTCCACGCTGTCGCGGCATGCTACCAGTGTTAAAGACTGCGATGGAGCTCCGTATGCCACGGCAAACTGGCTGACACTGACGGCGGCGGTGCACAAATGCTGCGCAGCTAGCGCCATTCGACGGCCAACACCGCGGTTCCTGGTGTGTCCGCTGTGCCGTGCGTGTGATCATTGCTTGTACAGCCCTCTCGCAGTGTCCGGAGCAAGTATGGTGGGTCTGACACACCGGTGTCAATGTGTTCTTTTTTCCATTTCCAGGAGTGTATTTCCTAGAATCTACCTCAAGAGCGATCTGAGGTCGAGGCTGGTTATAAATTGTACATTATAAAATTTTTGCAGTATTTCCTCCATATTATGTGGCCTATCCGTTTCACGTTGAACTACTTTGTCCAGCGTACGTGCATCTATCACGATTCTCACACTTCAGTCTCTTTTTCCTACTATGATCGAGGAGGGATTCTGAAAGGGACATTCCATTCCATCATTCGATCTGTTTCTTGTTGCATGGCCTCCTTTCTGTACAGCGGTACCGCGTCTCGTACAGTCGTACATAGAACGCTTCGTGGGGCATTACATTTAATTTCCACTGACATCTAGAAACAAGCCCTGGTTTATTCGTAAACACGTTTTTATTTCTCACAATTACGTTACACCGTACACAATACTCTCCATCTCCTCTTCCAAACTACCGTCAGCATTTAGATTCTGGATACTATAAAAAATGGTTCAAATGGCTCTGAGCACTATGGGACTCAACATCTTAGGTCATAAGTCCCGTAGAACTTAGAACTACTTAAACCTAACTAACCTAAGGACATCACACACACCCATGCCCGAGGCAGGATTCGAACCTGCGACCGTAGCAGTCCCGCGGTTCCGGACTGCAGCACCAGAACCGCTAGATCACCGCGGCCGGCTCTGGATACTATAGCACTCCACATCTCTGCCTAAAACATTCTCATCAGGTCAAGTTAAAATATGATTAGGTTGGTACTGATTATTCACATTCCTGGCGGGGTCAGGGATTTTCAGCTGCCTCGAGATGACTGGGTGTTTGTGTTGTCGACATCATTTCATCATCATTCATGAAAGTGGCGAGATTGGCCTGAGCAAAGGTTGGGAATTTGTAAGAGCGCTAATTACCGCACAGTTGAGCGCCCCACAAACCAAACATCATCATCATCATCATCATCATCATCATCGATTTCTCACATCATCACTTGTTTCATTAAAACTCACCCTTATCTCGAATTTATCTTTTGAAGTGCATATCACTGTTTTGTTGTTGCAGTCAATTACTGCGTCGTATTTCAATAATCAATCTAAGCCAACTATTATCTCAGTGCTCAAACATAGCACGACGATAAATTCATGTTCAAAGGGTTTCCCATGAATTTCTAAATAGACAAATATTTGATGGGATATAGGTCGGACATAGCACTCAGTTCTGCAGGTATCAATTAAAATGTGCATTTGTGGGCCGTGCATGTCAACGGGCAATATTATTTGTCTACATTTTTCTGTGTCTCGTTCTTGGTTTTCGTATAGCAAGTCTTAGTCCACATCAGAGTCATTCCGGAAAAACCTGTCCAGCCCTGAAACCAATAGCGGTTCATCTGGTGGTGTTTTAATATTCTGCATGTTATACGTTGTTGAAGCCATTTTGACCACAGCACTGCAACCTTTTTATCATTTTTTTTATTAACCAACCTTGAATTACCAACAACTCGTTAAACGTCAAGTCAGGTAAATTTTCTTCTAGAGGATGACTATCACCTTCCCAATTGCTAGGAGAAATGCGCTCATTTTCTGCCCCTAATTCTCCTGAGCTCACGCAACCCATACCACTCTCGTCTGACTGTATGACGTCAATCTTTACCTCGTAGACGTCGTAATCTATGTGGCTGTCAATTAGTTGTACCTGGTCGTCATCGGAAAACTCATCTGGCCTCTCTTCAGAAATTTCGCCTCGGTTCTATTTAGGACTAGCGTCACTGGGGTTTGCTTCTTCAATTACTGCAACATTCGGACAAACCTGCCTCATCAGTACAGAGCTTTCTTCGTAAACGCTAATTTCATTCGAGTTGAGAAGCATCAGATATTGTTCGCTCTCCCCATTAGCACACCTCTCAAACAGTTCTCTGTAACCCTTCAGTTCGTCGTATATAGGACCGAACTGGCGTAGCCACACCTCCTCGCATTCCTCCTTGCCCTGAGCGATAACGGAAGTTTTATCCGATATCGGCTACTTTAACTCCGCCAGCCAGTCACACTGTATTGCAGCCTGCGGTACAGTTGTTGGTTTTCCAACGTTAGTCTCTTCCTGCACATTTTCCCATCGCCGATTTATCCATCCTCATCTGTTATAGCGACACTGATTAGGTTTTCTTCTGGGCCTGGCGCCAAGGTCTTCCCACGCCCTGTGGACCCCAAACAGGTGCCACTAACGGTTTCCCTGATTAAGTACGACAAGCTCGTTTCCAACCGACTGTCGTAATTGCTGATTTTGCTTCTGCCTATTATTAATCTGCTGAAAACCAAGTATCATATTCACTTGAATATAGCCTCTGTCATTTCTACTGTTATTATTCCCACTACAACTGTCATTTATTTATTTATTTATTGTTCCGTGGGACCAAATTAAGGAGAAGTCTCCGTGGTCATGGAACGAGTCAATACATGAGATTATAACACGATAGTAGAAACAGATAAAATGAAATATAAGAAACATATTCAGGCGACAAGTCGTAAGTTTAAATAAAGAAAATCAACAAGGTAATACTGGAATTGGTTTAACTTTTTAGTTCTTCCAGGAGCTTCTCGACAGAATAGAAGGAGAGAGCCATGAGGAAACCCTTCAGTTTAGACTTAAAAGTGTTTGGGCTACTGCTAAGATTTTTGAGTTTTTGTGGTAGCTTATAGAAAATGGATGCAGCAGAATAGTTCTTATAGTGGTGTAAGTTATTATTACACTAATGGCCATTAAAATTGCTACACGAAGAAGAAATGCAGATGGTAACGGGTATTCATTGGACAAATATATAATACTAGAACTGACATTTGATTACATTTTCACGCAATTTGGATGCATAGATCCTGAGAAATCAGTACCCAGAACAACCACCTCTGGCCCTAATAACGGCGTTGATACGCCTGGGCATTGAGCCAAACAGAGCTTGGATGGCGTGTACAGGTACAGCTGCCCATGCAGCTTCAACACAATACCACAGTTCATCGAGAGTAGTGACTGGCATAATGTGACGAGCCAGTTGCTCGGCCCCCAGGGACCAGACGTTTTCAATTGGTGATAGATCTGGAGAATGTGCTGGCCAGGGCAGCAGTCGAACATTTACTGTATCCACAAAGGCCCGTACAGGGCATGCAAACATGCGGTCGTACATTATCCTGCTGAAATGTAGGGTTTCGCAGGAATCGAATGAAGGGTAGAGCCACGGGTCGTAACACATTTGAAATGTAACGTCCACTGTTGAAGGTGCCGTCAGGGCGAACAAGAGGTGACCGAGACGTGTAACCAATGACACACCATACCATTACGCCGGGTGATACGCCAGTATGGCGATGACGAATACACGCTTCCAATGTGCGTTTACCGCGATGTCGCCAAACACGGATGCGACCATCATGATGATGTAAACAGAACCTGGATTCATTTGAAAAAATGACGTTTTGCCATTCGTGCACCCAGGTTCGTCGTTGAGTTCACCATCCCAGGCGTTCCCGTCTGTGATGCAGCGTCAAGGGTAACCGCAGTAACCGCAGCCATGGTCTCCGAACTGATAGTCCATGCTGTTACTAACGTCGTCGAACTGTTCGTGCAGATGGTTATTATCTTGCAAACGTCCCCATCTGTTGACTCAGGGATCGAGACGTGGCTGCACCATCCATCACAGGCATGCGGATAAGATGCCTGTCATCTCGACTGCTAGTGATACGAGGCCGTTGGGATCCAGCACGGGGTTCCGTTTTACCCTCCTCAACCCACCGATTCCATATTGTGATAACAGTCATTGGATCTCGACCAACGCGAGCAGCAATGTCGCGACACGATAAACCGCAATCGCGATAGGCTACAATCCGACCTTTATCAAAGTTGGAAACGTGATGGTACGCATTTCACCTCCTTACACGAGGCATCACAACAACGTTTCACCAGGCAACGCCGGTCAACTGCCGTTTGTGTATGAGAAATCGATTGGAAACTTTCCTCATGTCACCACGTTTAGGTGTCGCCACAGGCGCCAACCTTACGTGAATGCTCCAAAAAGCTAATCATTTGCATATCGCAGCATCTTCTTCCTGTCGGTTACATTTCGCGTCTGTAGCACGCCATCTTCGTGGTGTAGCAATTTTAATGGCCAGTGTTGTATACTGATGGTGGTTACCACTATTGCCATTGTTACTGGTATTATTGTGGTTACCGTTGTGGTAATTGTTGCTACTACTACGACTTTGAAAATTGTCGCTGTTATTCTGACAAATATCCTCAATTCTGGCCTTATCTAAGAATGCAGTAGTTGTTCTGTAATTACTGCATATGTATCTCTAGGAATCATATGGAATCTTCTTACGCAACTGCCAGACAATCTCCGATTCTGTCCGCCAAACAATCTCCGATTCAGTCCGCCGGTCGCGAAAATATTCTAATTTGAGTGTCCAATCTTCGCAAAATTTTTTCAGTGATCCGTGCGAGTTTGCGTCGTAGGATTCTGGCACTACAAAATCGGGCCACACACTCTCCTGCTTCCGCTCTGACCAATATTCTGTCAATAAAGCATTCTTAAATTCTAGAATGCTCAAGTTCACACATCGAAGTCTTAAGCCCCATCGCGTAACCTCAACCATTAGCACATCGATTACAGCGTTAGTTTTTTTCTTATGCGTCCACGATTCAGGCAGTATCCTCTGGCAATTTTTAGTGAAGCCGGTAGCGTGCCATCCACCCTGTTTTTTTGTGGATATCTAAACGCTCCTCCTTCCTCTAAGACTTCAATATCATGTGCATGGCAAGACACATAGTGCAGCTTTTCGCCATATATGTTTTTTAGTTCGGTTATTTCTGTAACTACTTGGCAAGTGGTCGTTGCAAACGTTTCCACTTTCCGCTTTTTCTCAGTCAACTGTTTCTTCAGTCTAGGACTATTCTATCACTTGAACCTTGTCCCACAGTTACGCAGGGTCAGCCATCATTAATCGGATTTGGCAAGGTTAATGGTTAAAGGGTGGCCGGATGCCCTTCCTGCCGCCACCCCGTACTCCCCGAGACGGAATCAGTGTATCCCAACTGTCTGCATCGAGTGTAATGCGTGGAAGAGTGCGAATGTGTTCAGATGTCTTCGAGCCGTGTATCTGAGGCGGAACATGAGAACCAGCCTGGTATTCACCTGGCGGGATGTGGAAAACCGCCTAAAAACCACATCCAGGCTGGCCGGCACATCGGCCCTCGTCGTTAATCCGACAGGCGGATTCGATCCGTGACCGGCGCGCCTACCCGAGTCCAGGAAGCAATGCCTGGCGGGTTTGTTCAGTCTAGGACCTACGTCTGATAAAGTTCACAAATTGGCAACCATGTCCCTATCGTCTTTTGACTCTAATCTGCCTTTTCAATTTATTTTCAGTAATGGTATCGAAGCCTGTTCTAAGTTCTGATCGATATCCTCTACTTCCGTATCAAAACGACCATTTATGCTACCTATTTTTGACTGTACCTTTGTCATGCCCTGCTTCAGATTACCGAGTTAGGTGTTCACTACTATTATTTCTTTCTTGATTTCATCTACCTTCGTGTTAACAACTGTAACTTATATTAAGTTCCCTTGATTGCTTTGTTCTGACCATCCATTTTATTCATTCGTGCATCAATTTTGCTGTTATATATTAAGCATTAATTTTAGCACTAATTGAGTTTGCTTGAGCTTTTATTGATCCGGACTTTTTATTGTTTCGATCTGAGCATTACTTTTACTGGTCAGTGTACTCAACAAATAGTTTATATTTCCGGGCATTGCTGATTTTGACTTTCTTTCTTCATGCTTTGACCCTATCCACCGTCAATAGATCCAGTTTTGGTTTTTATTCCGAATTCTACAGCATTTGCAATTGCCTGGAATTCCATTTTTGTCTGTTACTGGGTTGCAGCGGTAGCCTCTGTGAAGTTTGCCTCCCGCCGGTACTTTCACAATGTGTTCGGCTGCCGGCGTTCCCCTTTGTTCTATCGACTGTCCCCAACCCCTTCCCCCGTAAGTACAATCGAATTATCCGTTTCATTTATGTTCATGCCTGTTTCACTGATAAATGCAAATTTAGAAATTTTACGGCTTATTTCCACCACTTACTACTGCAGTGCGTGGGCAACTTTATTCATACCGAAAGGGTTTAATTCGCAACGAATCTGCACAATGCAACATTCACATCAAGAACAATACCCAATTGATACTGTTGTGTCACTAGGTTCTACACGTGTGACCTCCACCTTCCTAACAGTCCTTCTGAACTATGATATAAATGACCGTGTCGCGTATGCCTAATGAAATTTTACAGTGAGGAAGGCTGTCTTTGCCAAAGGAAACTAATACCGGTTAGTAGGAGGAAAGTGTACAACAGACCCTTCTGAAGGAAGAATCTATTCTAAACCTAATCTAAATACTGAAAATAATCTTGAAATGGGTGGAACAAAAGAAAGCCTAAAAGAGTACCACATAATATTTAATACAAAAAATACTAATTATCAACAGGTAATTAAACGATCGCCAGCTATCTAGGACAATGAATACTGAATACTCTAAGTCCTAAGAGCCGGCCGTTGTGGCCGAGCGGTTCTAGGCGCTTCAGTCCGGAACCGCGCTGCTGCTACGGTCGCAGGTTCGAATCCTGCCTCGGGCATGGATGTGTGTGATGTCCTTCGGTTAGGTAGGTTTAAGTAGTTCTAAGTCTAGGGGACTGATGACCTCAGATGTTAAGTCCCATAGTGCTCAGAGCCATTTGAACCAATCTAAGTCCTAAGAAATAATCACTGGCGTAGCAACAGATGATTGTCACGTTTTTCCACAACATAACAGGTTAGGAGAAACTAAATGAATCACAAAGCTTTGAGTTTGCGACTACTTATGCTGAGATAGTAAATATTAAACGCAAACTTATGTGAAGTTGCTCGTTAAATAAGTGTCTGACTGTAACCGAAAATTCGTTATGTAAGGAATGACCTTCAGTAAGTACAGCGTAACGCAACGCAAAATATGGAAAAGGGCAAGCAATTTAATTTTAATTGTTGAAAGACTGAACTGAATTGATTTTCAGCAAACGAGCAACTTATTTACTTTTCACATAAGAACAATAAAATAAGTACTATGCCAGCAGACGTCACTTGCTAACCTAAATACAGATTAAATGAAACTCTGCACTGTGCTGTATTTTTAGTTATTAGTTTTGACAGTGAAATTTTACGTTACTTTACATGAGTAAAGGTGATACTCAAAATTGAAAATACTCAAGCCTCTCACATGCCTTACAAGACTGAATAGTTACTGAGGTGGCAAAATTTAGACTGAAACGTGTCACTATCAAACACACAAAACTGTCACTAAACAGATCATCAGTTATCATATTTTTGCGACACTTGGCGATTGCGTAGAAAGGAAAGGGACCCTGCTTGGTAATAAAGGTTGAGGAAAATGACAACACAGGTACTCTAAAAGCTTCAACTATTGCAGCTTATTACTCAAAAAAGTTATTCATTGAAGTTTGTTAAGGCAATACTACTGGATAATGCCTGTATAATAATAGTTAAGTATACTTTGTCAGTTAACAGTATTACGATGTAGCGGACGACGAAGAATGTAGCCGATGAGAATGCTGAGCTGCTGCTGCCGCTGATTGAGAACCAAGAGTCGTTTCCAGAACGACTGATAATCATGGGACAGACAATTGTCAGACTTGCAGCTTCCTCTGGCTGTCCACTCCTACCGTGCTCTCAATGCTAGCGGGTTAACGAATTAGGTGCCCCTACACTGGCGCGATCATAGCTCCACATAGCGTCTGCTAGAGCGCCCAACAAACACTTCCGCACTCTTTCATGACGCAAGGTGCTCTGCTTCCTTTCTGCTCGCGGCAAGACAGACTCTCCATAGGCAAAGCTAAACAACGGCACAGCTACTGCCATTTCGTCTTTACAATCGATTCATTTATATTAAGTTACCTTGGAGATTACCCAGCAATTTACAATATTTGTAAAATATAAGTACAATCAGTTATATACATTCACAAATAATTACACGATTAAACACAGTGTAAACACAGTTTTAATCTGCCAGGAAGTTTCATATCAGCAAACACGCCGCTGCAGAGTGAAAATCTCATTCTGGAAACATCTTGCCGACTATGACTCTGCAATGTCCTTTCTTTCAGGAGTGCTAGTTCTGCAAGATTCGCAGAAGAGCTTCTGTGAAGTATGGAAGGTAAGAGACGAAGTACTCGCAGAACTGAAGCTGTGAGGAGGAGTCGTGAGTCGTGCTTGGGTAGCTCAGATGGTAAAGCACTTGCCCACGAAAGGCAAAGATCCGGATTTTGAGTCTCGGTCCGGGACACAAATTTCAGTCTTCCAGAAAGTTTAATATCGGCGCACACCCCACTGCAGAGTGAAAATATCATTCGGGATGACACTATTACATCCATTATGTATTAAATATAGTTACTGTAATAAGGTTATAGATTCAAAAACAGCAGTATTTGACAAGTTGTCAACGGATATTAAACGACTAAAAATTTTGGGTGGTGCAGAAGGTATCTTATATGCATTTTCTGTGTTACTGTGTTCCACCACGTGTGATTCCTTGTCTACTGACATCGGCTTTATAGTTCAGCTTATTTAAATACTTGGCTAAGTAGTTCGGAATAGTCAGGAGTTTGTGTTACATCAGAAGGAGCATTTTCAGTTATGACACTGCCCACATCAAGAAAATTACCTGAGTTTGACGAAGCAGAAAAATAATACTCGTTAAACGCAGGGCAGTCACATCACGTTCTCTGAACACAATAATTGCTTCAGCAACTGTAGCCGCTTTGAATAAGTGGTAGTCAGTAGACGAAGAAGTCCTCAACTTGCACCAGTTTGCTTCGTTAAAAGTATTTGGTTTTCGGAGTGGGATTAACATGAATAAAACGTGAATAAATAGTGACTGTGAAGCACCTGGTGTAAGTTCAGTGGTCTATAACAAAGAATAACTGAATATTTTCCGAGTCAATCCACACGAGCTTACGTTGTCTTGAAGGTTATAGCACGTCAAAGGATGTACACGACAGTTATCAGTCGCTCACTGAATCGATGGCAATGGTTTCATAGTGCGGGTATTTTGTGTCTCCTAGTCCGCTCGGTAGAAGTATGGAGCTGGACTGAGTGATTATTCATCTTACTCCACTCGTCAACTAGCTCCTGTCTCCTCTACGTAACTTTATTTTTTCGATGTTGCAATTACAATAGTAGATCAAGCAGTACTGGCGGAATCAGATGAGAAACTGCAAAAGGTGATGGACAGTATTGGAAGAAGGAGCAAGGAGCAACAAATGAACACAAACGTGGTGAAGACAAAAGTGATGTGAATAAGCAAGAAGAAGGCTCCATTTAACATCCTGTATTCGTAGATGAGAAGAAAGAACAAGAGAAATCCTTTCTGTACGTGGGTAATTTAATGACATGGAACTGAATATGCATAGAAGAAGTAAGGAGGTGGATATGTATGGCAAAGAGAGAATTTGAAAAGGTGGAGTACTTACTTACACGTAGATGAATTTTAATTGAGCTAAGTGTTATGACTGAATCGTAGTGTCTGAGAACAGTGAGTAATGAACGAATAAAAAAAAAGAGATATTAGAAAGTTCAGAAATGTGACTATGAAGGACAATACTTCATATGAAATGGACTCACAGTCTTAAAAATGAAGACGTAATGAAGAAAATGGGGTAAGAAAGAGGTATGTTGGAAGTTACAAGAGAGAGGAAAAATTCTTTACTGGGGCATATACTGCGTAGTAATTGTCTGCAAGAAACTACTGTAGAGGGAAAAGTGGAAGGAATGAGAGGAAGAGGTAGGAAGAGAATTGTAATGAAGGATGATCTGAGAAGAGTGTGTGAGTTCCTAAGGGACCAAACTGCAGAGGTCATCGGTAACTCGGTTTACACACTACTTAAAGGAACTTAAGCTAAGTTATGCCAAAGACAACACACCACAGCCATGTCCGAGGGAGGACTCGAACATCCGGTGGGAGAGGGGAGAGGAGGAACGTTCAAACACATGAAGGTACAGCTTTAGTACGGGAGGGACGTTGTACACTTTAAGTAGTACAGTTACGAACTCCTTTCGTAAATCAAGAAAAGTAAATATGGATTCTACCCGCTCACCTTTGTATAAAACACTGACTGACAAAAAACGTGAAGCACCAAGGAAGAGGAAACGAAATGAAACAACACTAGTTCAGGTAATATAACTGTGGTGTTGTATAAGAGACCAATTTGAAGATAGTTTGGGGATATGGGCCCATTTATCAGTATCACGTTGCACCACCTCTGGCCTGGACGCGAGCAATGACTCGATTGGGAAGGATGTCATAAAGAAGCTGTATTTTCTTCTGAGGCAAGCAGGAGCACAACTGTTGTTAATTTGCCCCTGATGTTCTACATACTGGCGATGGGACAAAATTAACGTCCGGGCAGGTGCCTCGCAAGTTTTATCGGGACAATTTTCGGGGTCTCGCTGGCCACGAGAGTACCTCAACGTTACGTAGAAAGTTCGTAGAGACACGAGACACGTGCCATGTGCTGACGAGCATTTTTCTGATTAAATATGGTAAATGACATGAGAAGTACCATTCCGTTGTCAGTTTTCTCAATTGGTACCAACTGTGATGTAAAGTCATATCCGATGGCTCCCCACACCAGAACGCCAGGGATAGCACCGCTGCGCCTGTCCAAAACACCGGAAAGAGTGAGACCTCTATCTAGGTCTCCGCCATAATCGGTGTAGACAGTCATCTGCGGCAGTGCAGAACCGTGATTCATTGCTAAACACAGTACGGCGCCATTCCACAGCAGCCCATTCTTCAAGGTCACGGCACCACACCAAGTGCAGCGATTTGTGTTGTGGTGGTGACGGGAAGCTACACATGGGACGCCAGTTCACCATCCAGCCGCTTCTGGACTCCGAAGAATGGTGTGGAATGGCACACAGTGTCGCAGTAACTCCATTACTTATTCACGGACACCAGGCGCTAGTGGAGATGCAATCCCTTACCGATACGTCTAGTGGCGAATGAGTTATTGATTTTTCTCCATCGCTAATCCTAGGTCAAGAAGGCCACGCCTGACGTACGCTGTGAATAAAGCGATTGAAGTGATTTCACAATAATCTTGAGCAAAATTACAATTAAATGTTTAAATATAGCTACAAAACTTGGCCAGGTTATTCAAAACGAAGCTTATGTCCAAGTTTTCGAGTCTCAGCATAACATAATAAGTAGTTCCTTCCAAATTAGAGTTTTTACGAAATGTAAAAAACACAAGTTTTCACATAGCTACCTTCTTCACTTTTCAGTTATTAATTAAAAACTTAAAAATGTGAGTTACGTTAACGTACCACAGTGTATAAGATACAAAGCTGAAATGGCTCACTGTGTCTACTATTAATAGCATTGAAACTGTATCAACTTTCACGATTTTATTGTAATTTAACAGAGGTACAGAAATATAGAAACAGACAGTTTAGAGACCATTGTCTTTCCTCGGTTCTGTCTGAAAAATCCTGGAGGTTAGAGTGAACAACTTATGGTGCTGACAATTTTATACAATATGAAGTTGTTTAGAGAAAAGTTGGGATCTTTGTGAAGATCTTCGACTAACAACAAACCAAAGAAACACTGTCCGAAAAGGCTGTGAACGCCCAACAGTAACCTACCGACCGCCGCGTCATCCTCAGGCCTTAGGCGTGAACGGATGCGGGTACGGAAGGGGGGTCTATGACAAAGACAGGCCACGGCGCGTACGTTACGAAAGTAGGCCTGAGCTCGCTCGTTCGCTCAGCTCAGCTGACAAAACGCGTTTCTAACCCTGTTAACCCGCAACCAGGTGTGCACGTACTAACAAGAATTGCATCTTCCACTGGAATCCGCTATTACGAAGTCTTACTGGTTACTAGTCGTACAATAAAATTTAAGATGAATTCTCGACACAAAGAAAATAACGGCTGGTTTGTAGCATTTAGTCTCTTCTGCATAACAGTCCTCATCCCATACAAGCTGTAGCGCCCTATGCAGGTGATAATCGTTTTGGCATGATTTTAATTTTATTGTACCGCAGAACAGCCGTAACAAATTATCAGTAGGCCTGTAGACTCCCTATCTTTGTAGGATTAATAACAGTAAAGTCCATGATGGATGATTCCAATACATAATGAAATTCTCGTTTGTACATACACACCCAGGTACGAGTTAACGGCCGGCCGGTGTGGCCGAGCAGTTCTAGGCGCTTCAGTCTGGAACCGCGCGACCGCTACGGTCGCAGGTTCGAATCCTGCTTCGGGCATGGATGTGTGTGATGTCTTTAGCCTAGTTGGGTTTGAGTAGTTCTCAGTTCTAGGGGACTGATGACCTCAGATGTTAAGTGCCATAGTGCTCAGAGCCATTTGAACCATTGGAACGAGTTAACGGGCGTTAAAACGCGGGTTGTCTGCTGATTTGAGCGAGCTAGGCCTACCTTCGTGACGAATGCGCCGCTGCCTGTCTTTCCCGTAGGCCTCCATACGGAGGGCAATGTGGTCAACAGGCCGCTCCCAACGACCGTTGTCAGTTTTTGGGAACGGTGCCACTACTTCGCATACGAGTTGCTTCTCAGTCTTCAACTAACAACGATACAGATAATTTTGCAAAAGGTGCAGGATAAGCGCTGCTGCCTATGCTGGCAGCAAATTTACAAGGAGTGTTTCCTTCGCTCTCCGCACCGCGAGTATACCATCTTTGTACTAAGTTCTAAATCCTTTATTTGTGGCCGGCCGAGGTGGCCGAGCGGTTCTAGGCGATGCAATCTGGATCCGCGCGACCGCTGCGGCCGCAGGTTCGCATCCTGCCTCGGGCATGGATGTGGGTGGTGTTCTTAGGTTAGATAGGTTTAAGTAGTTCTAAGTTCTAGGGGACTGGTGACCTCAGAAGTTAAGTCCCATAGTGCTCAGAGCCATTTTTTGAACCTTTATTTGTGTTGCGATTTCTACCACCTTCCTCCAGTATCCATTCACATCAGCTGACTCCTTGCAAGTAGGGTCGTAGTCCATGCGTTCCCACTGTCTCATACTGGGTAGAATACTAACGTGATCCCGATGGTCTGTCAGTATTTATCTCACCGACCAACTGTGGCAAGTTCTTTTCATTCTTGCCGCCTGGGATACTAAAAGTGTGGCAGTCAGTTTAGATGCTGTAGCGCGATCTTTACAGAGGCAAATCACTTTGTTACTAAATAAACCTGACCAAGTGTCTAATGGCATTACGTGTGTTGTAAACTTTTCAGAGATGAAGTTTCCTTAGTTATAAAAATGGAAAACGCCTCCTTGTAATAATAACAGTACAGTATAGTATTGTTTCGTTTTATTTTGAGTTTGGCACGTAACACACTGCCTAACGATGCCTACAGCCATCTAGTCTTGTATTAATAGATACTCATTTTACATTCATGCCAAAGTTAACATTGCTGCGCTGCATTTCTACATTAATTTAATAGGTTGTAACCTCCCCACAATAATATTAGAAAAAATATGAACCAAATGTAACCTCCCCTCGGAAATATTATAAAAATAAAAATGAACCAAGTGTAACCTCCCCTCGGAAATAAGAATTAAATGAATCCCAAACATTGCAACCTCTGAACAAAATTAGGTTCCCATTTATAATCTCTGTGCAGAAATGCATTCACATTTGATGTACCCACAAAAACTCTTTTCTCATTTAATGTTAAGTTCGAAACAGAAAAATTCCTAAACACAAAAGTAATAAAAAAATTCAGTAACCTGGTAAATTTTATGACGACAGCAGCGCTGCGTCTCGGCCCTGTATTCTGAATAAAAAAAGCAAAAATTCTTACCTCAGTAAAAATTGCGAATATATCTGCTCTTACACAAAAAATTTTCGGCACAGCTCCGTGCAATGCTGGCCTGTATTTTTTGTGATTCCTGAAAGGAATGATCATGCATTGGATATATTCTTTAAATTGAAATGAGTGCTTTTTTTTAAAAAAGTTACTTTACATTATAAAATTTATTATTGTGGCAGTTTTAAAAGAAATTGGATGACAGTTAACATACATTACTAGATATGCGCAAGGCTGCTTCTTTACCTTCTACAATAATACTCATCCTCCAGAGTTCCGACCAAGGGCAGACTGCAGACAAGCGCAGACACGTGCCGACTACCGCCGACTGCTGCCGACTCACGCAGACTACTGTCGACTAATGCCGACTAGCGACAAACAACAACTAACTACATACTGCTCTCTGGTCAGAGACTCTCCTATGCCTTGCCTATTGCAGGCAGCGCATACATCGCATACCTCTTACATAACCCTCCACTGGGGGGGGGGGCAAAAATTTGGCAGCGATGGTGAGCCAATTGGACTTGCCATGAGCAACAAATTTTTCCTAATTAACTAAGTTTACAATCACAATATATCTACATATATGTATAAGTGCAGAACATGAAATAAAATATAGTGCACATGCACTGAGTACAGAACATATCAAGCAATGACAAAATGTATACACAATGAGTACAGAACATATTAACAAATGGCAAAACTGCACACACACTGTAGTACAGAACATATCAGGAAATCACAAAATGTATAGGCAATGAGTACAAATCATATTAACAAATGACATAAAGTGCACACGCACTGTAGTTCAGAATATATCAGCAAATCACAAAATGTATATGCAATGAATACAAATCATATTAACAAATGACATAAAGTGCACACACACTGTAGTTTTTTTTTTACTATTTACAAGAACTAGGATAGGAAAGGGAAGGATTGCATCATGGTTGTAGCACATTAGATTGCACGCAGCTGCACTGAAAGTCCATATCTTTCCACAGAAGCACAACACCAAGTGAGACAATCTGAAGTTCTTTTCCCTGAAATATTAATCAGTGTAGCCAAGACACTGAAATGTCTTATTAATATTCCATGTTATCATTTTGGTAGTACATTAGGTACACCAAACAGTTGGACCATAATAACATCTCCATCGCTCAAGGTGGTGGACAGCGTGTCGTGTCAACACCACGTTCTTGTAAGGTACACCAACGTAGAATTAGTGCAAAAACCAAATATAGTGCTCCATGAGCATGAGGATAGACAGGACAAACGGATATTACAGTAATTTCTAGTAATTAGATCAGAAGGTGAAGGACATTAAGTCTTATGCCAGTCATCATTGATAATTACTAGTCTATCAACTGATTTTATTAATTGGAGGCACTCATCGCCCAGTTACTGAACATTTCTGTACCAAGTATGAAGAATTACAGAATAATGTTCATAAGTTATCTATTTACAGAGAACATTGGCACTCATTGACCAGTTACAAACCATCAGAAGTCATCATTCAAAACAGGAGCTAATGGGTGTAGCATCAAGCTACTAGTATTCATATATATAGCATAAAAGTGACATAACACAAATTTAAAATATAAGAAAGAGTGGCATTCGTTGGCTAGCAAGTATTGAATATTACAAAACATTTTCAATCATTCAAGTGACATATAACATATTTAAAAATAATTATTGGCCCTCATTGATCAGTTACTAAACATCAGAAGTCATCATTCAAAACAGGAGCTAATGAGAGTAGAGCATGCATGCATTATTACAAAATATCATTCACTATTACTCAGAACTCATCATTCAAGTGACATAAGACATAATTAAAATTTAACACTCTGTAACTATTACTCAAAGTCTGTGATTAGAAAACATCATTCAGTATTACTCATAACTCTTTTAAATTGGTAGCATTATTTGGGACTGGTAATACATTTTTTTTTGTGCTAGCAATGCATTGCGTTGGGACCGATAATTAATTGCTGGGGCATAGTAATATTTGCATTTGACTTATTGCTGCAAATGAAGATGTGTAACGTCATTCGTCATGAGTCAGCTGTAGCAAGGTTATGAAACAAATAGAGTATATGTGATCACATTCATGAATGACACAGGTTTAATGACCAACTGCTTATAGCACATTAATTTCATGAATAATTTCTCCTGCAAAAAAATACAAAATGGATTATTAAACTGAAAGAAGAAAGCATATTATGCTGAAAAGTAGTGAACTTCGAATTAACAGGTAATGAAATGTGTATTAAATATATATGTTCTCTAGCTGTCCTTTCCAAAACCTTCAGTCATCATACCATGCGACATAAGACATACTGTCAAAACGAACTGCAACAAATACCTAAATAACTACATAGCATTTCTTAACTAACAGTGAATATATAAACTTCATCATTATTTTCATCTGCAAAGAAAAACTATTATCATTACTATCATCACCTGCAAAGAAAAACTTCATCATCGATATCACCATAATTCCATTATTATCATCACCTGTAAAGATAAATTTCATTATCCATATTAGCATATTCTGCATCATTATTCATCACCATTCATTATCATCTCCAAAAAAGTCACTTCATTATTCATTATACAACTATTCATAGTACAGAGTTCCTTATTTCTAGAATATTTCATTACTAAAACTAAGATGTGTAGTTCCGTCTGACAGCCTGCATCAATCGTCTCGTATTCTGAAAGAAAAAATTAGTTAAGGCTGCTATCATACGATGTGTATAGTATATTCTTGTTAATGCTTGTTAATTCTGATCCATTTACGCTTCGTGACGAGGTATTGCATCTTCATTCGTTCATTCCGAAGGTGAAATTCCCATTTCTGTTTAATTTATTTCTTTTACACGTTATTTCTTTCTTAAAATGATGAACAATGATTAATGTCTTACATTTAAATCATATACACATTAAATAAAAGCTGGTTTCTAGTGATATAATTGAGCATACTGCACAGCATGACAGAAAACGTAATATGTCAAAAAACATAGACAGTGTTCCGATGCAAAAATGTACACAGAGTATCACAATGTAGCAGCAAAAAAAAAAAAAAAAAAAAAAAATGTAAAAATAGTCACGATGTTGAGATATCATAAGGCAAAATGTGAAAGCCAACTGGTGTTTGTTATATCTTAAATATTTCATAGTGCATACAAACAAAACAGTAAAACAATCATACATACATGAAAAATGGAAAACGTGCACGGTCTGATGTGTAACGACAAGAAAAGCGACCTGCTAACCTTACCTCGCCGGGCACTTGCCAAGAAAAAATAAAATAATCATAAGTAAGTGTTCATGTGAATATAATTGCATAAGTGGTCATAAAAAAATCAAGAAATGGCATTACAGTGTGATAAATCATATAGTATGTTCATTCAATAAAGGGTTTGATGTTGGAGATATGGTGATTCCCTTTGGTTTTCTGGTTCTCAAAGTTTCGACGTGTACTACATTGGGGTGAGGAATGCTGCGAATTCGATATGGACCTGCGTATGGAAGCTCAAATTTACTACATCTACTTTTTCCTCTATTAGATAAATAATATGTGCGTACTAATATCTTTTGTCCAATGTGAAAGTCACGGCGTGTACAAACCTGTTTTTGCTGTCATCTCCGGCGCTCTGCGGCACGTTTGATGTTGTTCAGCGCAATGTCAATTATTTCATGGTGTCGTAGTCGACGAGATGTAGGAAAGGTTACTAATTCTTTAATTTTGTTAGGTGGTTCAACATTTTTCAGTATAACAGATGGACATAGCATAGTAGATTCATTTGGTATGGAATTAATTACATCCTGGAATGAGAGTATGTGTGTGTCCCAATCAATATGTTTTTTGTGGCAGTATATTCTACACAGTTTACCAATTTCTTTCATTAATCGTTCACAAGGGTTCGAAGAAGCATGGTACCTGGATATATAGATAGGAGAAATGTTTTTAGCTCCTAACATACGTCTCCATATAGCAGATCGAAACTGTGATCAATTGTCGGAAATTACTTTCAATACATGCCCTACATGAAATAGAAAATGTTTTACAAATGCTTTCGAAACGGTTTTAGCAGTAGCTTTGCGTAACGGAGTGAAGGTAACAAATTTTGAAGTGAGTTCAACAGCGACAAAGATGTAGCAAAAACCTCTATTAGTTCTGGGAATCGGACCAAAAATGTCTACAGCGGCCATGTGTCTCAATTTAACAGGTACAATGGGATGTAATGGAGCAATATGTGAAGTCGTATCTGACAGCTTTGTGGCAGATTTTACATGACGCTAAAACTCGTCGAATACGTTTCTCCATGTTGGTACAATAACAGTTCTGTCTCAGTATATGAAAACATTTTCTGGCTCTGTAATGTGCGTAACTTAAATGAGTATACCAGATTAATTTGTTAACAAGTTCGTCAGGAATGCATAATAACCAATTGTTGCTGTCAGGGTGAGAGCGGCGAAACAGAATGTTATTGCGTACAGTGTAATGGTTTCTAATGGTAACATTATTCCTATCTTGCCAAAGGTGTTTAATTTCTTTCCATACGTTGTCTTTACTCTGCTCTTGTGCTACGTCTTGTAATGACGACGAAATGAAATTTTCAAATGCAACTTGTTGAATGTACATGACGCTGAAATTTGCTTTGCAGAAGCTGGTTACGATGTCTTGCTGATTGTTGCTGAGAGAAAGCGATAGTGCGTCTGCTACAATATTTTGTGTACCGGGAATGTGAACAACTGTAAAATTAAATTCCTGCAAATAAAGTTTCCATCTTCTTAATCTGTCGTGTGTAAATTTAGCGGAAAGTAAAAACTGTATCGCTCTATGATCTGTATAAACGGTCGTATGTCTTCCATAAAGAAAATGCCGATATCTCGTAAATGCCCAAACAACACATAGTGTTTCAAGTTCTGTAACAGAATAATTACCTTCAGCAGGTGACTGAATGCGACTCGCAAAGGCTATGTTTTTAATTACTGTAGTGTCATCTACTTCAATTTCCTGAAAAATGTGTACGCCTAAAGCGGTGTTAGGACTGTCGATGGCAATGGAAAAATTTCTAGTAAGATCTGGATGTGATAAAAGTGGTGCATTCAACAAAGCATGTTTCAGGTTCATAAATTCAGAATGTGCTTGCTTATCCCAGGACCAAATAGTGTTTTTACCTGTCAATTGACATAATCTAGGGTGTCTAAAGCAGAGTAATGAATAAATTTGCGAAAAAAGTTAATTAAACCCAAAATGTTGCGTAGTTGTTTCTTCGTCGTAGGAACAGTAATGTCACGTAAAGCTTGAAGTTTTTCCGGGTCATGCGCTATGCCCTCTGCTGAAATTACGTGTCCAAGAAATTTTATAGAAGTTTTACCAAAGTGCGATTTACTGAGATTAACTGTGAGTCCTTGTGTACGAAAAGTTCGTAACAGTTGTTCAAGAATCAGATTGTGTTCAGACCGGTTAGCTTCTGCAATAAGAATGTCGTCTACGTACGTTGTGATTCTGTCTTTCATGTAAAAGTGTGTGTCGGATGGCGTCAAAAGTAATAACATTTTCGTGAACAACATTCTTCGTGTCAAAAGTAGTGCTTACGTTGTTGAAAGATGCAACCTGTACTGTATCTGATCAAATTCTGACGTGCTAATATTTTCGGGAGGATGCTGTGGCATTTCAACTACACTCCTGGAAATTGAAATAAGAACACCGTGAATTCATTGTCCCAGGAAGGGGAAACTTTATTGACACACTCCTGGGGTCAGATGCATCACATGATCACACTGACAGAACCACAGGCACATAGACACAGGCAACAGAGCATGCACAATGTCGGCACTAGTACAGTGTATATCCACCTTTCGCAGTAATGCAGGCTGCTATTCTCCCATGGAGACGATCGTAGAGATGCTGGATGTAGTCCTGTGGAACGGCTTGCCATGCCATTTCCACCTGGCGCCTCAGTTGGACCAGCGTTCGTGCTGGACGTGTAGACCGCGTGAGACGACGCTTCATCCAGTCCCAAACATGCTCAATGGGGGACAGATCCGGAGATCTTGCTGACCAGGGTAGTTGACTTACAAGTTCTAGAGCACGTTGGGTGGCACGGGATACATGCGGACGTGCATTGTCCTGTTGGAACAGCAATTTCCCTTGCCGGTCTAGGAATGGTAGAACGATGGGTTCGATGACGGTTTGCATGTACCGTGCACTATTCAGTGTCCCCTCGACGATCACCAGTGGTGTACGGCCAATGTAGGAGATCGCTCCCCACACCATGATGCCGGGTGTTGGCCCTGTGTGCCTCGGTCGTATGTAGTCCTGATTGTGGCGCTCACCTGCACGGCGCCAAACACGCATACGACCATCATTGGCACCAAGGCAGAAGCGACTCTCATCGCTGAAGACGACACGTCTCCATTCGTCCCTCCATTCACGCCTGTCGCGACACCACTGGAGGCGGGCTGCACGATGTTGGGGCGTGAGTGGAAGACGGCCTAACAGTGTGCGGGACCGTAGCCCAGCTTCATGGAGACGGTTGCGAATGGTCCTCGCCGATACTATTTGTTGGAGCTGACGCAATAGGTGCAAGCGGCGAAACATTAAAGCTTGGTTGACCTTGTACATTACATTGTTGGTTAGGTATGCTAACCGGTTGGTTTTGTTGCTGTTGTGAAAAACCTCTATTGTTACCAAAATGCGTTCGCTGTTGCTGATAGTTTTGACGATTGCTGAAAATACTGTACATACTGATGATTACAATTTTATCTGTTATTAAAATTACGGCGATAGTTGTCATTTCGGGAGTGTCTAAAGAGAACTGTCACTTTCGGTAAAATTTGTCATATCAGGTTTTCTTTACTCATTCTTAATTATAGATAGATTGATAGTTGAAGAGCTATTCTGATAGATACAAAGGATAGTAGAAGAGAAGGCAGCAGTGCAGAAAACTAAAGATGAAACAGCAGTACTACGGCTCGGGGCCCTGTGCACGCTACGGCACATATTCATTAAAGCGTAATGAATCCCCTGAGGTCTATTACGCGCTACAAATAAATTTTAGCTTCTGCGTTACAGGCAATGGCGGTAAAAATTCAAAAGAAAATTGTTGTATCCAGTCCAATTCAAGTTTCTGCATTACAGGCCAAGCTGGTGAAAGTACAAAAATAAATCGACGTATCCAGTTCAAAGCGTGTACCTGTGCTCTGTCGTTTTTAAATACCTTAGATTTTCTTACGGATAAAAATTGCTCGTAATCAACGTTATCGTCTCTGAATGTGTAAACAGGTTCAGGATTGCATAAGAATCTATTTGTCTGTGTCACTTCGTATTCTAAGTCACATAGTCTCTGTAAATTACCTACGTTACACTGGCTGTGTGAGCGTGACAAATGTTCGGAATGTCCCGTATGTTGTGACGTGTTAGTGACTGAAACTTTTTTCATTTCTGTCACTTTAATACGTTCGTCAATTTGCCTGATCTGTTGTTCAAATTTCTTATCGACTTCCGTAGCCAGAGTGCGTGATACTTCTGCTGACATTAATTTAAACTCGTCGCGTATCTGTGTTGCGTTTTCTGGACATTGTTCAGTGACTGCATTAATTTCATCTCTAAGTGATTCTGTTGTGACTGCATGTGTATTATTTAATTCTTGTGAAACAGGTCTAATTTCGTCACTACTGTTCGTAGTACAAATCTTAGTATCCTCACGTAATTGTTCTTTAGTATCATGACGTTGCACGGTAACGGCTGTGATCTGTTCACTAAGTTGTTTGTTCTGTTCATTAAGGTTGTCGTGTTTTCCGTTCAGCTGTTTAAAACTTTCATTAAATTGTTTGCACGATTCATTAAGTTGTTTGAAATGGTTGTCGAAACTTTAATTAAGTTGTTTGAAATGGTTATCTAGCCTTTCATTGTTTTCATTAATTTGTTGTTTGAGATTTTCATTAAGTTTGTCGTATTTTTCATTGATTTGTAGTAATAATGCCGTAACTTGATCCAAGCCAATATTATCGGCTCTATTCTCTGTGCTATTTGATGGCGTACCTGCAATTGTCACGTTTTGTGTAACCATTTGGTTGTTCTGTGATTCTTGGAAAGGTTTGCTAATCGGATGTGCACTGCTGGTCACTACACCAGAATCAAATAAATCTGACGTATTCTGATCACACTGTTCATTATCGTTAGAAAAATTTATCTGTTCACAATTCAAATTTTGCAAATCGGGTGTGTTAAACTGGGTAACGTTCATTGTAACAGAACGTCCCGCGTCTTCAATCGTCGTTAAATTAACAGAGGACGCAATTGAATTTGTTTGCTCATCGCTAGGATCAAAATCAATATTAGTTGTCGGTATGCACTCATTGTCTGTAAATGGAGGACTATCAATAAGACACTGAGTGTCGCAAGTATTATCGGTCAAGCCATTCGAATCGGCTATTTCACTCATTGCACATCGCGATGTACTGTTAACAGTTTTTCGCGGCATTTTCACTAATCAAAATTAAGCACAATTGAAACAAGGACAATGCAAAAATGCAACAAACACAATTACAACAAAGAGCAACAAATTGCCGATGATATGTGAAAGAAATAGTGGCAAATTAGTAAATGCGTTGCGCCAGATGCAAACTAAATTTAAGTAAATAAGAGCAGATATATGACTACTTATCAGAAGATTCATAAAGAAATATGATCCTGGCCGGATGTCGCCAAGTGTAACCTCCCCACAATAATATTAGAAGGAATATGAATCAAATGTAACCTCCCCTCGGAAATATTATAAAAATAAAAATGAACCAAGTGTAACCTCCCCTCGGAAATAAGAATTAAATGAATCCCAAACATTGCAACCTCTGAACAAAATTAGGTTCCCATTTATAATCTCTGTGCAGAAATGCATTCACAGTTGATGTACCCACAAAAACTCTTTTCTCATTTAATGTTAAGTTCGAAACAGAAAAATTCCTAAACACAAAAATAATAAAAAAATTCAGTAACCTGGTCAATTTTATGACGACAGCAGCGCTGCGTCTCGGCCCTGTATTCCGAATAAAAAAAAGCAAAAATTCTTACCTCAGTAAAAATTGCGAATATATCTGCTCTTACATAAAAAATTTTCGGCACAGCTCCGTGTAATGCCGGCCTGTATTTTTTGTGATTCTTGAAAGGAATGATTATGCATTGCATATATATTCTTTAAATTGAAATGAGTGCTTATTTTAAAAAAAAATACTTTATATTATAAAATTTATTATTGGGGCATTTTTTAAAAGAAATTGGATGACAGTTAACATACGTTACTAGATATGCGCAAGGCTGCTTCTTTACCTTCTACAATAATACTCATCCTCCCGAGTCCCGACCAGGGCAGACTGCAGACAAGCGCAGACACACGCCGACTACCGCCGACTACTGCCGACTCACGCAGACTACTGTCGACTAATGCCGACAAGCGACAAGCAACAACTAACTACATACTGCTCTCTGGTCAGAGACTCTCCTATGCCTTGCCTATTGCAGGCAGCGCATACATCGTATACCTTTTACAAGGTTATTGCTGTTCGCGTAAGACTTTTAATTTATGGTTAGATAGCAACATGTTCCGTTGAGTGAAGTCACTGGACAACATTCGCAATGCTGCTTCACCCAAAAATTCCATTAATAATCCCGTGCACATTTCCGTGTATAACCGAATGACTAACATGTTTATCCTACACCCTTAGATAATATTTTCAGCTTATAATCATACCTTCCAGAAAATTCTTCAGACCACTTGTGCACGACGTGAGTGCAGGCATTGTTCCGTATGTTACCGCAACAACGACTCACGTTCACGAATATGAATGTGACCAATAGCGCTTGAGCACTTCTGACGTTAAATGACAAGATAACGCCCCGACAGAGAAAATGTGCGCTCAGCATTGAAAATACCAGAAACCAGTGACGATTAAGGAGCACAAATTTACAACATCGACGAAAAAGACAGCAATTCTTTTCACAACTTCTTGATATTGAGTATCCTATCAAACATAACGTCCCACCACAAATCGATGGGACAAGTTTTCCTTTATTTTCATTTTCTATTATTGTAAATATATTTCTTTCAATTTTTAACACTAACACTTGATCTCTTTCTTTATTGTAATTTTTTGAAGAAAGGTTCCTGCAGTGAGCGATTGGCTCAATAATAATTTATAATAGGAGATTTTTGTTGTTATTACTATTAATATTAGTGTTTATTTCCATAATTACTTACCTTGTCGCATGTCTGTTTGGCTTTGTGAGCTGAGAGAGAGCTATCCATTTCCAGTAAAGAGTAACACATATTCTGGCTGTCATGTTTATCAAAAGTATCACGCTAACAGTGTTCCACTAGGAGAAGAGACGCTGTAATTGAGCAAAATCTGTGACCACAGGAGGGTTCGTTTGCCTTAGTCTCCGTAGGTGCAGACATTTTCACCAGAAATAAGGAACCATAGGAATTCTCAGCCCACGCTACTGTAAAGGAGACGCCGCACTATATGGTCGTACTACTGCTGTTCCTTCTTGTCCCTGGCTCGTGGTCTTGCGATAGCGTACTTGCTTCCCGCGCACGGGGTCCCGGGTCCGATTCCCGGCGGGGTCAGGGATTTTCTCTGCCTCGAGATGACTGGGTGTTGTGTGACATTCATCATCATCTCATCATCATCGGCAAGTCGCCGAAGTGGCGTCAATTACAAAGAACTTGTAATACGGCGGCCGAACTGCCTCGCATGGGGCCTCCCGGCCAACAATGCCATACGATCATTTCATTTCGTTTTCCATATTAATGTGGTGATATTCGCTATCCCACGCTGATGTTGCGCAAGGAAAGAGAATTAATTTTAAGCGCTATTACCATTGCAGACCTCTTCTTATATCAGTTATTTGTGTCACATTCGCTTACCTGATTCACGTAAATAATAATTACAGACTTTTATTAAGTTTTGTTTCTTCTGAGGACAGGTAGCCCACAACCAGAAGTGAAAGAGACTTCTCTTTCTCGCAGAAACTGCACTGCTCCATGTCCCATTCACAATAATCTGGTAGGATGATCGGTTTAGTGGCCATTAAGAAGTCGGGAGCGTTACTGAATGAATGTAATATTATAAAAATTTAATTTTTTATATTTCAATTGATGTTCGCCAGTACCTTCTTTCTGGCGGCTAATTTCAGCTCCTAAGTCACATTGCATTAATATCGGACAGAACCACTTCGAAACTCACGTGTTGAACCATCAGCATCTAAACTCACGTGTTGCTGCAGAAGAGGTAACGCTATCGAACAGCGCGTATACAATTTCACTGTCCAAAAGGGAAGTTAGGAGGTGGTCACGTGAGGGTGGGGCCATTGACAGACGCCGGGAGCGGCATGGCGTCCATTCATGCAGCTTCCGACCCGGTTAGACGCTCTCCTCTCCTGCTTTCTTGAGCAACAGCCCATTCAGTTTCGGTGGCTTCTCTAGGCCTGCCTTCAACCACATGTTATTGAAATAAACAATCATGTCTATCATAAAATGCATAATTTCATCACCTCAATGGGTGCCTACTGCTTTCCCTTCCTCAGCAATCCTGACACATTAACATCTTACACAATAACAGTGCGGTACGGAAATACCAAATTTACCTAGGCAAGTTTTGAAGGTAATATTACGTCAACATAGGTAATACTTTTGATCGTTTATGTAGCGCGCCACCGCTTCAAATTGTCGCCGGGGTTGTCATTCTCACACAAGGCACTCAGCGTGTATCGGGACCTGCATGAGAAACTAGACAGTGCGTGTAGCAAAGTAAATACGGGAGGTGGTATCGTTCCTATTGACGTTTCATTGCAATGCGGTTTGAATATTGTAAACAATCGGACGAAAGTGTTTTCACAGAAGTTTACTGTTTTCGCTAACGAATGGGAAGTGTTGTTTGTTCACAGTGTCTATGTACATGTAAAAATAAATTGTTATCAACAAGATTGTGACTGTATTGTTGAGTAACGTAACTTAGTTGTTGTGTACAAACGGATTTACCGACAATAAGAGGTCGCAAAAATATTATAAACGTACTCGTACAATAATGAACACTCAACGATTATTACGGGCCAAACGAGCGTAATTGAGAATTATCGAATGTAAAGTGCTATTGGTTATCATTCATTGAAGGAATCTGAAAATATACACGAGTGCACTTACATATTTTTGCTATATTATTAGGAACTCGCCTTGCTATATATGCAGTAAACGCTTTCAGGTACTAAATGTTGTACTGTACACAGTGAATAATTGCAGCCTTTCTACCAACGAAAGTTCAGTGATAAACGTAAATTGTGTCGCGCTCACCTTTTGCATCACCTCTGTTCCAAGAGTTCCGGAACCTGTACAGAAAATTGAAATAGAGATCAACATAAACATCATTTCAATCCTTTTTATTGCTCATGAAAATCACCATACAGCGAGACCTTCAGAGGTGGTGGTCCAGATTGCTGTACACACCGGTACCTCTAATACCCAGTAGTACATCCTATTGCATTGATGAAAGCCTGTATTCGTCGTGGCATACTATCCACAAGTTCATCAAGGCACTGTTGGTCCAGATTGTCCCACTCCTCAACGGCGATTCGGCGTACATCTCTCTGAGTCATTGATGGATCACGTCGTCCCTAAGCAGTTCTTTTCAATCTGTATCAGACCTGTTCGAGAGGCTTCATGTCTGGAAAACATGCTGGCCACTCCAGTCGAACAATGTTATCCTGAAGGAAGTCATTCACAAGATGTGCACGATGGGGGCGTGAATGATCGTCTATGAAGACGAATGCCTCGGCAATATGTTGCCGATATGGTTGCACTATCTGTCGGAGGATGGCATTTACGTATCGAGCAGCCGTAACGGTGGCGTTCCGTGACCACCAGAGGAGTACGTCGGCCCCATATAATGCCACCACAAAACAGCAGGGAAACTCCACCTTGTTGAATTCCCCAGGCAGTGGGTCTAAGGTGTTCAGCCTGACCAGGTTGCCTCCAAACACGTCTCCGACGATTGTCTGGTCGAATGCATAGGTGATGTTCATGTGTGAAGAGAACGTGATGCCAATCCTGAGTGGTCGACTGGGCATATTGTTGGGCCCATTTCTACCGTGCCGTCCGCAGCTCGTGGTCGAGCGGTAGCGTTCTCGCTTCCCACGCCCGAGTTCCCGGCTTGATTCCCGGCGGGGTCAGGGATTTTCTCTGCCTCGTGATGACTGGGTGTTGTGTGATGTCCTTAGGTTAGTTAGGTTTAAGTAGTTCTAAGTTCTAGGGGACTGATGACTATAGATGTTAAGTCCCATAGTGCTCAGAGCCATTTGAACCATTTTTTTCTACCGCGCCGCATGGTGTCGTGGTTGCAAACATTTACCTCGCCATGGACATCGGGAGTGAAGTTGCGCTTCATGCAGCCTATTGCGCACAGTTTGAGTCGTAACACGACGTCCTGTGGCTGCACGAAAAGCATTGCTGTTAGGGTTCCTCCTAGCCACAATCCGTAGGTAGCGGTCATCCACTACAGTAGTAGGGCACCCCGAGCGAGGCATGTCATCGACAGTTCCTGTCTCTCAGTGTCTCCTCCATGTCGCAATAACATCGCATTTGTTCACTCTTAGATGTCTGGACACTTCCTTGTTGAGAGCCCTACCTGGTAAAAAGTAACTGTACGGACACGATCGTACCATGGTACTGACCGCGTAGGCGTGGTTGAACTACAGACAACACGAGCCGTGTACCTCCTTGCTGGTGAAATGACTGGAACTTAACGGCTGTCGGAACCCCTCCGTCTAATAGGCCCTGCTCATGCATGGTTTACGTCTTTGGGCGGGTTTAGTGACATGTGCGAACAGTCAGAGGGACTGTGTCTGTGATACAGTATCCACAGTCAACGTCTATCTTCAGGAGTTCTGGGAACTGGGGTGTCTCAAAACTTTTTTTGATGTGTTATGAATGTACAACTTATTTTGTAGTGCACATTGTTTAGTTATTGATAACGCTGTCAGTTATCATAATAAAAGCAGTACCAATAAATACTATACAGTGTAAGAAACACTAACAAAATTACTCCCTGAAATGTACAAGGTTACTGTATACAGGGAATAGGCAAAACAATGTGAACATTGGTAATAATGGGATGGTTCAGTTCGATGGTCAACAACGTAGGGAAGGCACGTGTGGCGCTGGACTGCGCATGTTCATTACGTACTCGGCGTCAGTGCATGTTGTTTACGAGTAGTGCACACTTCGTATTTGTAGACGTCGAGGTCGACGTGCGTTGAAACACCTAACAGAGATTTCTTTTTTCGTTCCATAGATCCGTGTTGAGGAGATCCTCGTGGATGTGGAACATGTCACCCTTTTTTAAAAAAAAAAGCTGAAATTACAATACTAACAGTATGAATATACACAACACATCATTTTTTTCTATTAAAAAATTCGTTAATGGAGTAGAAGAAGTTGGCCGCTAGTAAGTCTTTCAGGCTCCTTTTAAACTGATCTTTATTTGTAACTAAATTTTTTATATTTGCTGGCAAATTATTGAAGATGAGTGTTCCTGAGTAGTGGACCCCTTTTTGAACTAAAGTAAGTGCTTTTAAATCCTTGTGCAGATCGTTTTTGTTCCTGGTATTGTATGTATGAACTGAGCTGTTTGTTGGAAAAAGAGATATATTATTTAGGACAAATTTCATTAAGAAGTAAATATACTGAGAGGCAGTAGTTGGTATACCCAGTTCTTTGACGTCCGTGAATTTACTCCACAAATAACACGTATTACACGTATTTGGACTCTGAAAACTTTTGTTTGACTTGAAGAGTTACCCCAAAATATTATACCATATGACATTTTGGAATGAAAGTAGGCAAAGTATGCAAGCTTTATCATTTTTATGTCGCCTATGTCTGCTAACAGTCGAATTGCAAATACAGATTTGTTAAGGCGTTTCTGCAGTTCTGTGGTGTGCTCCTCCCAACTGAATTTATTATCAAGTTGTAATCCCAGGAATTTAAGACTGTCGACCTCTGCTCTTCTTCATACTTTATGCATATCCTGGGTGGAAACCTCTTACAGGTTCTAAATTGCATATAGTTAGTCTTTTCGAAGTTTAATGACAGCGAGTTGGCTTTAAACCATTTATTAATATCCATGAAAATATCATTAGCAGATCTTTCTAGAACTACACTCGACATACTATTTATTCCAATACTTGTGTCATCTGCAAACAAAACAAACTCTGCTTCTGGCAGTGTAACTGATGAGAGATCATTAATGTACACAAGAAAAAGCAATGGCCCTAAGATGGATCCTTGTGGGACACCACATGTAATTTCTTCTCATGCTGACGATGACTAGTCCCTTGCACTGACACTCTTATTTTCCTATTAGCGAGGTATGACTTGAACCATTTTGCAGCACTTCCTGTGACACCATAGAATTCTAATTTATTTAAAAGGATGTTGTGGTTCACACAATCGATTGCCTTTGACAAATCACAGAAAATACCTGCTGATTGTAACTTGTTATTTAATGAATTAAGTACATTTTCAGTGTAGGTGTAAACAGCCTTTTCGATATCAGAACCCTTCAGAAATCCAAACTGTGTTCTTGATAATATGTTATTTGTGGTCAGATGGTTGAGAATCTGCCTGTACAGTACTTTTTCTAAAATTTTTGGAAATGCTGGCAAAAGGGAAATCGGTCTGTAGTTTGATGGTATCTCTTTATCCCCTTTCTTGAATAGAGGCTTAACATCTGCATATTTTAGCCAGTCAGGAAATGTCCCAGCTATAATTGACTGGTTACACAAGTAACTTAGAATTCTACTAAACTCACAAGAACATGCCTTAATTAACTTTGTTGATATTTCATTGTAACCACTAGAATGCTTCGTTTTTAAAGATTTTATTATGGAAGTTATTTCTTTTGGTGAAGTGAGTGGCATATTCATGTACCTGAAGCTATTTGTAAAGGCTAGTTTCAGATATTGAAGGGCATTATTTACTGATCCTGATAATCCCATTCTATCAGTAACAGATATAAAGTCCTTCTTAAATATATTTGACACAATATGCCCATCGGTTACTAATGTGTCATCTACCCTTAGTGCTATTTGCTACTGTTCCTTTCTGGTTCTACCAGTCTCCTCTTTCACTAAATCCCATATTATTTTTATTTTGTTGCCTGACATTGCTATCTTCTTCTCGTAGTGCATTTGTTTAGATGTCTGAATTACTTTTTTTAATATTTTACAGTATTCCTTGTATTTAGCTAAATCAACAGCATTGGAGCTATTCTTGGTCGACAAATACATTTTCCTTTTTGTCTTACAGGAAATGTTTATTCCTTGTGTGATCCACGGTTTTATTATAGACTTCTGTTTAATTTTAGTAACTTTTAGAGGAAAACAGTTTTCAAACCTGGTACAGACATTGTTCATGAATGTGTTATATTTTTCATTCATGTCATGAGCACTATAAACATCTTTCGAGTTCATATCTTTGAGCGCCCGCATCTCGTGGTCGTGCGGTAGCGTTCTCGCTTCCCACGCCCGGGTTCCCGGGTTCGATTCCCGGTGGGGTCAGGGATTTTCTCTGCCTCGTGATGGCTGGGTGTTGTGTGCTGTCCTTAGGTTAGTTAGGTTTAAGTAGTTCTAAGTTCTAGGGGACTTATGACCACAGCAGTTGAGTCCCATAGTGCTCAGAGCCATTTGAACCATATCTTTGAGCAGTTTTCTAAAACACTCAATTTTTGGTTGATTGACTACTCTCCTGTACTCAGATTTAGGAGTCTTGATAATCTGCTTAGAATTTACATCTAAAACAAGGAGCTGCATGTCATGATCTGATAGTCTGTTTATTACAGGTTTTATGATATGATTTTGTTCCTTTGATTTGTAAAAATGTTATCAATGGCTGTCGTTGAGGATTTAGTGATCCTAGTTGGAAAGTTTACAGTGTGAGTTAGATTGAAAGACAACATCACTAACTGCAGTAAATGTTTACTGGAAGATTGCATTAGAAAATCTGTATTAAAGTCACCAGCAATCAAAATTTATTTGTTTTTTCCTGTTAAATAACCCAAAAGAGCTTCCAGATGATTTATGAATAGATTATAATTTCCTACAGGTGCTCGGTAAATAGTTACTATTATATAGGATCTGTTATTGGACTCTACTTCTGTTGCACATGCTTCTAGATGCTGCTCAAAACAGAATTCATTAATGTCAATGTTCTTGAATTTATGGCAGTTTTTAATAAATGTGGCAACTCCTCCTCCATCCATATCTACTCTGCAGAAGTAAGAAGCTAGCTTAAATCATGAAATGTCTACCATATCTATACCAGTGGTCACTTGATGTTCAGAGAGGCAGATTATGTCAATTTGGTTAGATGAATTCATTTCATCGATACAAATGAGTAGTTCATCAACTTTATTTCTGAGTCCCGGGATGTTCTGGTGTAATGAAGATAACTGATACTGCATACTAATGGGATTATAACTGATTTGGTGAAGATGATCTGGCAATTTCTGATTACTTTCTGTTAAACATTGTTTAAATGGAGGCTGTATGCTAAAATCTGACTCCTGTTCATCTGTTTTCTTAGACTGAGTGTGTCTGCCAATCTCTCTGAAAACTCGTTTTCTATCCCTCTTCCCTATCCTAAAATAGACATCCCTCTGACACCTATGACTACTGGTATTTTACCACTTGTGACAGTGTCCCCCCTTAAGTTTCCTACAATCAACCCAGACAGTTTTCCCTTCCCTTTCCTACTGAGGTAAAGGCCATGCCTAGTGTAGTCCCACCTATCGATAGCATCCACAGGAATCAAACCAATATGGGACCCTATATCCGTCCTAAGCAGCCACTCCAACTCCAAGTTCACCCTCCTTAGAGTGGGGACCTATTAGGTGAAGCATCAGTAACCAAGACAGCTGACTTATTGAATGTTTCAAGAGCAACTGCTTCAACAGGCATGACAGCCTACACAAAACATGGAAAGACATCATCGTGTAAACCTAACAGCGGCCGCAAATCAGATCTAAATGACAGAGATCATCGTACGCTAATAGAAATTGTGTCAAAACAACACAAAACTACGAAGTCTAAAATGACTGCAGAGCTCAATAGCTGTCTTCGAGACCCCGTATCTATCGACACTGCCCGCCGAGAACATAAAGCGAATATTCGTGGACCAGATGCTATAGCGAAACCGTTAGTAACGACAACCTACGCAAAGGAGCGTAAAACATGGTGTCAGGAGCATAAATCCTGGACGGCTGATCATTGGAAACACGTCATATGCTCCGACGAGTCAACGTTTCCGTTATTTCCAACATCGGGCCGAGGTTACGTCTGGATAATGCCAAAAGAAGGCTACAATACTGATTGCTTGATTTCAACGGTTAAATATGGAGGTGGAAGTGTGATGGTGTGGACAGCCATACTATCCCATCATTACACTCAAATGCCGTGTTAAAGCCAAAGATTATGTGAACATTTTAGGTGATAAGGTGATCTCCATGATTCAAACGTAGTTCCCCAACAATGATGCGATATTTCAGGATGATAAGGCATCCGTTCGCGCAGACCGAACAGTACAATCGTGGTATGAGGAACATGCAACTGAACTGCTGCCGGACTTTATGGAACCCTTGTAGGCGGCATTGGAGAGCAGGCTCCGGAGCAGATTTCCGCGTCCCTTGATACTACACGAGTTAGAAGACGTTCTGATTGAAGAGTGGCAAAACATTGCATTGGTGAATATGCAAAATTATATACCAGTATTCCAAGAAGAATCGCAGCTTTTTTAAGGTAAATGGGGGTCCTAACCGTTATTAGTAAACCACTCCCAAGTAAGTGCAGGTGTTCTCATTATTTTGCCTATGCCCTGTGTTTCAACGTTAACAATTTCCTAATCATTTACGAGATAGACAGCTGTGGCGCGGCCTCACCGGTCGTATTTGAATATTTGAATCTCTCTCTCTCTCACACACACACACACACACACACACACACACACACACACACAAATGCGCACGCACGCACTCACGCACACACTCACACACACACACACACACACACACACACACACACACACACACACACACACACACACAAAGCAAAGGGGTACAATCGTTTGCTTGGCGCATCAGTTCACAAATAATTACACGCACAGAAGCTACTCGCAGTTACTATTATTGCAGAACAAAACTTTTATACGATTACATACTTACGCAGGTCCCGCTTGTCCGTGTTGCCGACAATGACCAGATACGACGAGTGCCCCAAACCAAGTTTGAAGTGTTGGCGCACAAGATGAAAGCTCAAATATACTGTGACGTCACAGATCGCTGACTACTTGTCTTTGTAAATTTGATATCTTGGTACCACGTTGGTTTTAGTGATCATTAAAGCGACTGTCGTACCAGGTTGTAGTTAATGGGACCATGATTAGTGCGATTTTTACCTGAAGTGGAAAGCTAACCCTTTGCTGACGATGCTAGATAGATATACGACGTGCTATGCATTTATGGAAACGACCGCGAATAATAATATCGAAAATAATAATATCTGATTATGCACTATTAGCGAGTCACATTTTCACTGTAGAATCATTTCACTTTTTACTTTTGTACTATTATGCACAACATCTATATCAATAATGCTAGATAATAACCGAAAATCTATCTCGAAACAATAATAAATAGAGAAGAAAGTGGCAAATATTTGTGTTGTCTTACGATGTTTCACCAACTCCTCCTGTGCAGTCAACAGAAAAAAAAAAACTTGTAAACAAAGTTTCTGACACTGTTAATACCATAAATGCAGAAATTAAACAATCTAAATGCTTATCCAGACCTCGAGTACCATAACGGTTCTAAGTTAATGTTAGCCTAGGCCAGTTGTTTTCAGTCTTGGGTAATTACCCCCTGAGGGGCAAAATGAAATTTTCTAAGGGGTAAGAACGAAATGATTCGGTTCTGTTTCACTCTCGAAACTAAATTATTTTGAAAAGATCATTACTACACTCCTGGAAATGGAAAAAAGAACACATTGACACCGGTGTGTCAGACCCACCATACTTGCTCCGGACACTGTGAGAGGGCTGTACAAGCAATGATCACACGCACGGCACAGCGGACACACCAGGAACCGCGGTGTTGGCCGTCGAATGGCGCTAGCTGCGCAGCATTTGTGCACCGCCGCCGTCAGTGTCAGCCAGTTTGCCGTGGCATACGGAGCTGCATCGCAGTCTTTAACACTGGTAGCATGCAGCGACAGCGTGGACGTGAACCGTATGTGCAGTTGACGGAATTTGAGCGAGGGCGTATAGTGGGCATGCGGGAGGCCGGGTGGACGTACCGCCGAATTGCCCAACACGTGGGGCGTGAGGTCTCCACAGTACATCGATGTTGTCGCCAGTGGTCGGCGGAAGGTGCACGTGCCCGTCGACCTGGGACCGGACCGCAGCGACGCACGGATGCACGCCAAGACCGTAGGATCCTACGCAGTGCCGTAGGGGACCGCACCGCCACTTCCCAGCAAATTAGGGACACTGTTGCTCCTGGGGTATCGGCGAGGACCATTCGCAACCGTCTCCATGAAGCTGGGCTACGGTCCCGCACACCGTTAGGCCGTCTTCCGCTCACGCCACAACATCGTGCAGCCCGCCTCCAGTGGTGTCGCGACAGGCGTGAATGGAGGGACGAATGGAGACGTGTCGTCTTCAGCGATGAGAGTCGCTTCTGCCTCGGTGCCAATGATGGTCGTATGTGTGTTTGGCGCCGTGCAGGTGAGCGCCACAATCAGGACTGCATATGACCGAGGCACACAGGGCCATCACCCGGCATCATGGTGTGAGGAGCGATACCCTACACTGGCCGTACACCACTGGTGATCGTCGAGGGGACACTGAATAGTGCACGGTACATCCAAACCGTCATCGAACCCATCGTTCTACCATTCCTAGACCGGCAAGGGAACTTGCTGTTGCAACAGGACAATGCACGTCCGCATGTATCCCGTGCCACCCAACGTGCTCTAGAAGGTGTAAGTCAACTACCCTGGCCAGCAAGATCTCCGGATCTGTCCCCCATTGAGCATGTTTGGGACTGGATGAAGCGTCGTCTCACGCGGTCTGCACGTCCAGCACGAACGCTGGTCCAACTGAGGCGCCAGGTGGAAATGGCATGGCAAGCCGTTCCACAGGACTACATCCAGCATCTCTACGATCGTCTCCATGGGAGAATAGCAGCCTGCATTGCTGCGAAAGGTGGATATACACTGTACTAGTGCCGACATTGTGCATGCTCTGTTGCCTGTGTCTATGTGCCTGTGGTTCTGTCAGTGTGATCATGTGATGTATCTGACCCCAGGAATGTGTCAATAAAGTTTCCCCTTCCTGGGACAATGAATTCACGGTGTTCTTATTTCAATTTCCAGGAGTGTATTATCACAACGGACCGTGTGTGTTTTTAGGTTGCAGGTTTGATTTTGCTGTAAGTCAGAGTGGTGCTACACCGCCTGGTAACCGTAATGGTTGGTTAACTGTTGCGCTTTCTTGATGTGGAGGCATAAGTGAGTACGGTGGCGTTGAGAGTTTTGTTCGTAGAGCTGTAATCTGTTGTACTTTTCACTTTAGTGAAGTTGTAGGTGGTAGTAGTTCTTATTGAGTTCCTGCTCAAGCTTCGTTTATACGTACTTGTGGTCGCAGAAAGGTAGATGATGATGAGGCTGTATATTTTTGGTGTAAAGGACATGGTTGCTGTGAATATGTGTCAGTTGTTGGTGACTTAACTCTGAATTATCTTAAATAAAGTGTTAACCGTGAACAAAAATACTACGCATTAATTTAAATTTTAATATTCAACAGCCTCAGCTGAACCGTTTACCTAGAATTTACCTAGGTATCAGTCGGGATAACCCAACCTTCTTCAGAAAAACAGTAACTACCGTTTGTCCATAGTGGACATCGTCAAGCTAAAACTACAAATTCCAGTACGGCACTCGTGGCTGCCACATCGCGGTCGCGAAATGGGGCCGAGGCAGTGCCAGATAAGTTTTTACAGTCTGAAACGCGTACGTTCATATGTATTCATTACCAGCCATGGCGAGGCTTGACAGAATCTCTGACCAGAGAGTTATTTATCGTTGCTAGTCTGCGCTTGACCGCGCGAGACGACATTAGCAGCGAGTAGTGACTCGGCAAGTACAGTAGTAGCACGTAGCCAGTCGGCAGGAACAGTGCTCGTGTGTGTCGAGTCGGCAGAGGGAGTGGACAGTTGGATACTAGTCAGTCGGCAGTTGTAGTAGCGAGTGGACGGTTGTACTGAGCGGGGGACGGCATGCGTCCGCAGTGTGCTCTACCCACGAATCTGGTCAGGATTGTGGTGGACGATGTGTAATACTGTAGAAGGTAATGAAGCAGCATTGCGCTCAGCTAATAACGTATGTTAATTGTAATTAATTTGTTCAAAAAGATGCCACAATAATAACTTTCTATAAAGTAACTTTTTTAAAGAAAAAGATTCAAGTTAAATAATATTCCCTATGCATTCCCTCCAACAATCAAAATTAAGTAGAGGTCAGCATTGCACGAAGCTATGCCGAAAAATAAGAGCAGATATAGATGCAGTTTTCTGAGGTAAGAATTTTTGGTTTAATTATTTCACAGGGCCGTAGGTCAGCGCTGCTGTCCTTATAAAATTTGTCAGGTTTAATTATTGCTGTTGAGATGTTACATCCAGTTCATGGATCATTATTTAATTAATGTTATTGTGGGTTCAATGATCAATCATCATTCCTTAATTTTTGTGTGGAATTTACATGTGGGCAAATTTTATTCTTTAATTTTGCAAGCAGGTTACGCTTGGCTCTTTTTTTTTTATTCAGTTAATATTGACTAACTTTATTGCGGGGAGGATACAAGTCTGACGATAATTTATGGATTTGTAGTTTTAGCTTGACGATGTCCACTATGGACAAACGGTAGTTACTGTTACTCTGAAGAAGATTGTGTTATCCCGACTGAAACCTAAGTAAATTCTAGGTAAACGGTGCAACTGCGGATGCTGATTATTAAAATTAAAATTAATATTTATACAGTTGCTGACAGGGCCGCGAAATGTTGAAGATATTTAACTACGCATTCATCTTGCCAAAAGCCGGGAAGCGATTCTTCTTAGTGTTGTAGCTTCCTGGGGGACTTTGGAATGCTCTCTGCGACGCCCCTGTGTCTCTGGGTGTCTCTGTGAGTGTGTGTGTGTCTCCCTGAGCCGTAACTGGTCATCAGAATTAAAGACGTGCTTGCGTAAGCGATTCAGCTGCTAAAGGAATGTCTTAAAGTAGTCGGACTTAGTTCCTGGCGAGGCAGGGCTGATTATATATGTTATCAATAATTATTTTTTCCCAATTAGTAGCATTAATGCGGTGGAGGTTACAGGTTCCTCACATACTACACCCGCTACACACATATGTTTTGGTTTGTCCCGAACATTGCTTAAGATAAAAGTCAGACATATAGGCATTTTAGCGATGTAATTTTACGCAAGTAACCTTTGTGCGTCATGAAAATTGTCATCTTGTTTAATGTGTTATTTTTTTGTCATACCTGATTTCCTATGTATTACACTCCTGGAAATTGAAATAAGAACACCGTGAATTCATTGTCCCAGGAAAGGGAAACTTTATTGACACATTCCTGGGGTCAGATACATCACATGATCACACTGACAGAACCACAGGCACATAGACACAGGCAACAGAGCATGCACAATGTCGGCACTAGTACAGTGTATATCCACCTTTCGCAGCAATGCAGGCTGCTATTCTCCCATGGAGACGATCGTAGAGATGCTGGATGTAGTCCTGTGGAACGGCTTGCCATGCGATTTCCACCTGGCGCCTCAGTTGGACCAGCGTTCGTGCTGGACGTGCAGACCGCGTGAGACGACGCTTCATCCAGTCCCAAACATGCTCAATGGGGGACAGATCCGGAGATCTAGCTGGCCACGGTAGTTGACTTACACCTTCTAGAGCACGTTGGGTGGCACGGGATACATGCGGACGTGCATTGTCCTGTTGGAACAGCAAGTTCCCTTGCCGGTCTAGGAATGGTAGAACGATGGGTTCGATGACGGTTTGGATGTACCGTGCACTATTCAGTGTCCCCTCGACGATCACCAGTGGTGTACGGCCAGTGTAGGAGATCGCTCCCCACACCATGATGCCGGGTGTTGGCCCTGTGTGCCTCGGTCGTATGCAATCCTGATTGTGGCGCTCACCTGCACGGCGCCAAACACGCATACGACCATCATTGGCACCAAGGCAGAAGCGACTCTCATCGCTGAAGACGACACGTCTCCATTCGTCCCTCCATTCACGCCTGTCGCGACACCACTGGAGGCGGGCTGCACGATGTTGGGGCGTGAGCGGAAGACGGCCTAACGGTGTGCGGGACCATAGCCCAGCTTCATGGAGACGGTTGCGAATGGTCCTCGCCGATACCCCAGGAGCAACAGTGTCCCTAATTTGCTGGGAAGTGGCGGTGCGGTCCCCTACGGCACTGCGTAGGATCCTACGGTCTTGGCGTGCATCCGTGCGTCGCTGCGGCCCGGTCCCAGGTCGACGGGCACGTGCACCTTCCGCCGACCACTGGCGACAACATCGATGTACTGTGGAGACCTCACGCCCCACGTGTTGAGCAATTCGGCGGTACGTCCACCCGGCCTCCCGCATGCCCACTATACGCCCTCGCTCAAAGTCCGTCAACTGCACATACGGTTCACGTCCACGCTGTCGCGGCATGCTACCAGTGTTAAAGACTGCGATGGAGCTCCGTATGCCACGGCAAGCTGGCTGACACTGACGGCGGCGGTGCACAAATGCTGCGCCGCTAGCGCCATTCGACGGCCAACACCGCGGTTCCTGGTGTGTCCGCTGTGCCGTGCGTGTGATCATTGCTTGTACAGCCGTCTCGCAGTGTCCGGAGCAAGTATGGTGGCTCTGACACACCGGTGTCAATGTGCTCTTTTTTCCATTTCCAGGAGTGTATTTTCTTGGATTTAGCAACATTTCATTCTGATGAAGACACCCGTAGTAGGTGTCGAAACCTAGGTCAATGTACCTACCGTTTATGTGCAACCTGCTGGCTGTTTAATCGTATGCCGAAACTAGTGTACGGTTGCGGAATGACAGCCATGTTCAAAACTGTACGTATACGTAAGAAATGCTAATTATTTAAATAAAATGTCCTCTATAAGTTGTAGATAGTACCTGCACTAGTCCAGAAACTACTTCATTACTTCCTTAAAAACAGATAAATGAATTAATTGTCAGCACAGCACTGCAATGACTACATAAGGACTCCTATAGCGCTGTAAAAAGTTTTATTATTAATATTAACTATCTTAGACACAGAGCATTAACAGGCTGAAGTCGTCCAACTTCTGCCAGCTCAGAGGTAAGGTGCATCAATGTAGCGATTTACGAGTAGTAAGTACAGTGCACACATTTGAACTTCTTTGATTTTAAATAGGGCTACTGTGCCGCAGTGAAGAGGAGTAATGCAGGGGAAGCATGTTTTGTAACAAATGTGGACCCTCATTGTGGATAGTTAGGTTTATTTTCTGAGAAGAGAGTGTGGGTAGCGCTTACGATGCACCACAGATTCCATCGGCATTCACTGTAAAACACACACACACACACACACACACACACACACACACACACAGACACACACACGTTCACACAAAAACTAAATATCATTCGTCTTTCATCATTTTAAAGATGAAAGTGTTCAAAGAAAAGGCTTTCATTCTACAGTTTAGTTAGGTACTAAAAATAGTGATAATAGTGGTGGGGGGGTGGGGGGGGGGGGAGTGTTATCCCTGACACAGTACTCGTTAAGACCTGTGCTATGGTAAGTGAGCGGGACTCACCTTATGAGAAAGAATTTTCGCATAGATATCGACCGCGTGTACCTGAATGGTGGCAAATCAGACTTACATCCACTCTGTAATAACAATGATACGTCAAGTAAGTTCGAAATGCTATCATACGTCAGGACGGAACAAAAGCAAACCAGAAGACGTTACCAATGTGACAATAATACGGTCGCCAGCCTAATTAGGTATTAACTGAGTTCATTCCCTGTACAAATTTTTATATATTCATGCAAAACAACAAGTTGTAACACCGCATAATATAGTAGAATTTTAGAACCAGAAAATCTATTTGATAGTTTCACGTTCTGTACTGATACGGAAAATCATGAATACATAACACTACACGGTAATGTTTACTACAAAACTTTATACTGTCTATTAATATGATTAAAATCGAGCATAGGTTACCCTAGAAATTGTACTTTCATGCCACACACAAAATGTCAACTTTGATAAAGACTAAACACTGATAAATTTTGACTTTTATATTGACTTTAACTCTTGCTGGTCAAACCAATTTAGACCACTTCAGAATTCAAATGAATGGTGGGAGGGGGGACCCTGATACTGTTATGATCACTGTACTTAAAAAAATGATTACTGAATTTATTATTCATTCAAGATTTCCAGTATCTAAGTTACTATTCTTTTCATCTTATTTAATGCTCATTTAAATGCCTTCAGATATGTCTCGAAACATTTAACTTCATTACTATATCAATATTAAAGTTATCTTTCGCCTTCGTTAGACCTTCGCTATTCATTTGCCGGTTCATTAACAAAACATTTTTTTAAACTCCATTCTAATATAGCTAGTTCTGAAAATAATTATTATTAACACAATTTTTTAATTTTCATTTCGGGACACTCGGATTGCACAACGTTTGGAAAGGACCCTGTCTAGGTTACTTGTGAGGATAATCAAATGATGGAAAAGTTCTGGTAAGATTTAGGTTAGTATTCCACCAAACAAACACAGTTCACTCTCTGACCCGTACGAATACAGTACTAAAAGTTTCAACCTGCTAGTAACGATGCGGCGGTTGGCGGGCGGCGAGATGGCGAGGCACAGAGCACGCATACAACCACAGCTATGGCTCTTGGCGTATCGGCACTTTAATTGTTCTTATCGTTGCAATACTTTCCCATTTAGTGCCTATGGAATTTTGCCATGCTGTGTGGGCGTTGGAACGGCATACCCGAGGCTGAGTGAAGCTATGACTCCCAGGAGAGCCTCCTCGGTCCAGAAGGTGTTGCTCAAACCAGTGCCAAAATCCAACCACTACTGAGCACGTTGTGCCGTGCAGTGCCCGCGCGCATTTTCCCGCGCTCGCCTGCCATCCACCTTTTACCGCTCCCTGCTAGACCGAGTATTCACCCGAGGGTTTGCATTCTACGTATCCTAACACATTGCTTGTGACAGCCAGAGCGAGAGCACCAGCAGCAGCGAGTACTGTTTGTATAAAGCGTTTATTTTGCATTTTGTTTACGACCTTCCACTAAGGAAGGGATTCTATTTGTGTTTATTTGCTCTGCATAGTAACTAACAGTTCTTGATAAAACTTTACGTAGTTTTCGTGTTAGATTTCTTAGTGTTTTCTTGATCGTTTAGAACAGAAAGCGCCCTAAAACCGTCTTTGTTTGTTTCGCGGCCGTTAGCCACTAGTCACTTGAATCAGCAGTTGTCTTGTGACAGCCAGAGCGAGAGCACCAGCAGCAGCGAGTACTGTTTGTATAAAGCGTTTTTTGTACTTATTTGCTGCGCTTAGCTTTTAAATAGTTTTTCTGGGAAAACCTAGCGTAGTTTTCGCGTCTCGTATTTCAGTGAGTGTTTCTTGATTATCAGAGTAGCTCATCAGAAGATTATCTTGGGAATTTGTCACCGTATAGAGTAGGGTAAACATAGTCATGTGTAGGGACTGTGGTTGTTGTGAGCGGACGCAAGGAGAATTGGCCACTCTTCGGGGGCAGGTGGAGGCTTTGTCTGTTAGGCTCATCGAGCTCGAGGCGCAGGCGTCGGCTCGTAGTGGCGTTGGGGCAACTGTGGTGAGACCTATGCCTACTTCGGTGGCCTTGGAATCACATGGAACCCCTGATGTCGCTGCGTCTTCCGGCAGTGAGCATCTTACCGGTCAGCCATCACTCCAGGGTGAATGGCGGACAGTGGTGGGCTCGCGCGTGCCTGGCCGAAAGGCGAAGGTGGGATCTGGCCGCGTGGCAGCTGCCTTACCCCTTTCCAACAGGTACGGGGTGCTTCCTAGTGGTGATGACATCGTTTCCGAGCCACCACAGGATGCCTCGCCTGTTGGGCCAGTGGCCGATTCTCCGGCAAGGTCCCGACAGTCACAGAGGGCGGGCCTATTAGTTATAGGGAGCTCCAACGTTAGGCGGGTTATGGAGCCCCTCAGGAAAATAGCGGGTAGGTCGGGGAAGAATGCCAGTGTGCACTCGGTGTGCTTGCCGGGGGGTCTCGTCCGTAATGTGGAGGAGGCCCTTCCGGCAGCTATTGAACGCACTGGGTGTGACCGGCTGCAGATAGTAGAACATGTCGGAACGAATGACGCCTGCCGCTTGGGTTCTGAGGCCATCCTTGGTTCCTTCCGGCGGCTGGCTGATTTGCTGAAGACAACCAGCATCGCACGCGGAGTGCAAGCTGAGCTTAATATCTGCAGCATAGTGCCCAGAGTCGATCGCGGTCCTCTGGTTTGGAGCCGTGTGGAGGGTCTAAACCAGAGGCTCAGACGACTCTGCGACTATAATGGTTGCAAATTCATCGACCTCCGTTATTGGGTGGAGAACTGTAGGGCCCCCCTAGACAGGTCAGGCGTGCACTACACACCGGAAGCAGCTACTAGGGTAGCAGAGTACGTGTGGCGTGCACACGGGGTTTTTTTAGGTTAGAGGGACCCCCCCTTGGGCGAAACGATAAAATACCTGACGGCTTACCAGAGAGGACATTATCATCGTTGATAAAGAACGTCCGTCCTCAGAGACCAAAAACAGGAAAAGTTAACGTAATATTGGTAAACTGCAGGAGTATCCAGGGCAAGGTTCCTGAATTAGTATCTCTTATTGAAGGAAATAGTGCGCATATAGTATTAGGAACGGAAAGTTGGTTAAAACCGGAAGTGAACAGTAACGAAATCCTAGACACAGAATGGAATATATACCGCAAGGATAGGATAAACGCCAATGGTGGAGGAGTATTTATAGCAGTAAAGAATTCAATAATATCCAGTGAAGTTATTAGCGAATGCGAATGTGAAATAATCTGGGTTAAGCTAAGTATCAAAGGTGGGTCAGATATGATAGTCGGATGCTTCTATAGACCACCTGCATCAGCAACCGTAGTAGTTGAGCGCCTCAGAGAGAACCTGCAGAACGTCGTGAAGAAGTTTCGTGATCATACTATTGTAATAGGGGGAGACTTCAATCTACCAGGTATAGAATGGGATACTCACAGAATCAGATCTGGAGCCAGGGACAGAGACTCTTGTGACATTATCCTGACTGCCTTGTCCGAGAATTACTTCGAGCAGATAGTTAGAGAACCAACTCGTGAAGCTAACGTTTTAGACCTCATAGCAACAAATAGACCGGAACTTTTCGACTCCGTGAATGTAGAAGAGGGTATCAGTGATCATAAGTCAGTGGTTGCATCAATGACTACAAGTGTAATAAAAAATGCCAAGAAAGGAAGGAAAATATATTTGCTTAACAAGAGTGATAGGGCACAAATCGCAGAATATCTGAGTGACCACCATCAAACGTTCATTTCTGAGGAAGAGGATGTGGAACAAAAATGGAAAAAATTCAGAAACATCGTCCAGTACGCCTTAGATAAGTTCGTACCGACTAAGGTCCAAAGCGAGGGGAAAGATCCACCGTGGTATAACAATCATGTACGAAAGGTACTACGGAAACAAAGAAAGCTTCATCATAGGTTTAAGAGTAGTCGAATCATAGCTGATAAGGAAAAGCTGAACGAAGCGAAAAAGAGCGTAAAGAGAGCAATGAGAGAAGCATTCAACGAATTCGAACATAAAACATTGGCAAACAATCTAAACAAGAACCCTAAAAAGTTTTGGTCATATGTAAAATCGGTAAGCGGATCTAAATCCCCTATTCAGTCACTCGTTGACCACGGTGGCACCGAAACAGAGGACGACCGAAGAAAGGCAGAAATACTGAATTCAGTGTTCCGAAACTGTTTCACTGCGGAAAATCGTAACACGGTCCCTGACTTCAGCCGTCGCACGGACGCCAAAATGGAAAATATTGAAATAAACGATATCGGAATTGAAAAACAACTGCTATCACTTAGTAGCGGAAAAGCATCCGGACCAGACGAGATACCCTTAAGATTCTACAGTGATTATGCTAAAGAACTTGCCCCCTTTCTATCAGCAATTTATCGTAGATCGCTGGAAGAACGTAAAGTACCTAGCGACTGGAAGAAAGCGCAGGTCGTTCCCATTTTCAAGAAGGGTCATAAATCAGATACGAATAATTATAGGCCTATTTCGCTTACGTCAATCTGTTGTAGAATAATGGAACATGTTTTGTGTTCTCGTATTATGACGTTCTTAGATAATACAAATCTCCTTCATCATAACCAACATGGATTCCGCAAACAGAGATCATGTGAAACTCAGCTCGCCATATTTGCCCAAGAAATTCACAGTGCCGTAGACACTGGCGAGCAGATTGATGCCGTATTCCTGGACTTCAGGAAGGCATTTGATACGGTTCCGCACTTACGTTTAGTGAAAAAAATACGAGCTTACGGAATATCGGACCAGGTTTGTGATTGGATTCAGGATTTCCTAGAAGAAAGAACACAACATGTCATTCTTAACGGTTCAAAATCTGCAGATGTAGAGGTAATTTCGGGAGTACCGCAAGGAAGCGTGATAGGACCTTTATTGTTTACAATATACATAAATGACGTAGTTGACAACATCGGTAGCTCCGTGAGGCTATTTGCAGATGACACGGTTGTCTACAAGAAAGTAGCAACATCAGAAGACTCGTACGTACTCCAGGAAGACCTGCAGAGGATTAATGCATGGTGCGACAGCTGGCAGCTTTCCCTAAACGTAGATAAATGTAATATAATGCGCATACATAGGGGCAGAAATCCATTCCAGTACGATTATGCCATAGGTGGTAAATCATTGGAAGCGGTAACGACCGTAAAATACTTAGGAGTTACTATCCGGAGCGATCTGAAGTGGAATGATCACATAAAACAAATAGTGGGAAAAGCAGGCGCCAGGTTGAGATTCATAGGAAGAATTCTAAGAAAATGTGACTCATCGACGAAAGAAGTAGCTTACAAAACGCTTGTTCGTCCGATTCTTGAGTATTGCTCATCAGTATGGGACCCTTACCAGGTTGGATTAATAGAAGAGATAGACATGATCCAGCGAAAAGCAGCGCGATTCGTCATGGGGACATTTAGTCAGCGCGAGAGCGTTACGGAGATGCTGAACAAGCTCCAGTGGCGGACACTTCAAGAAAGGCGTTACGCAATACGGAGAGGTTTATTATCGAAATTACGAGAGAGCACATTGCGGGAAGAGATGGGCAACATATTACTACCGCCCACATATATCTCGCGTAATGATCACAACGAAAAGATCCGAGAAATTAGAGCAAATACGGAGACTTACAAGCAGTCGTTCTTCCCACGCACAATTCGTGAATGGAACAGGGATGGGGGGATCAGATAGTGGTACAATAAGTACCCTCCGCCACACACCGTAAGGTGGCTCGCGGAGTATAGATGTAGATGTAGATTGCCTACGTGTGGACTAGACGCACAGTTACAATTTTAAACATCTTACAACAGTTTCAACATTTGTTACATTTCAATTATAATATTACTTGACATTTGACATAAACAATAATATTCACTTTGAAACTTATTTACGGTTTTCTTAACATAATGGCATGAACCAAAAAGAAATGAATTCAGAACATCAATTACACTAGTTTATCGTAAAATCAGACGAAAAGAATTTCTTAAGCGTACAATAGTACAGAGTCGTTGTTGTTACAGGGGGAGGTAGTGGAGAGGGGGGGGGGGGGGTACTAGCTAATGTCTGATTGCAATCGTAATGGTCTTCTAAGAAAGTTTGGGGAGCGCTGGCATTGACCGACGTGTCATTACACCACGGTGTACATACTAGCACGTCAGTGACAAAGCAGTACTGGCGTCAGCTTAGCAGTTCTTTAAAGCGGCAGCTGTGGCCGAGTATCAACGCCCAGGCCGGCCGGGCCGGTTCGGTATAATGAATATTCGCCGGGCGTTGCGCTGCCCCGCCCCTCCTCGGCCTTGGCGCTGCGGAGGCGGCGGCGGCGGCGGGAGGCACTTTGCCGCCAGTAACGAGCCAGATTAAACCTCCCCCCCCCCCCCCCCCACTTGGCGGCCGCGCGCAAAGGACGGCCCGAGTGGCCGAATATGAGCACAGTAGTCGTGTTAAGCGCACAAAAGCCGCCGGCAAAGCGCCCGAATCAGCGGGAACAGATTTACTGCCCCCCGCCGACGCCCGCACGTCTTCCAGCGGCCCGCCGCTCCGTCAGACACAGAGGGGCAGTAATAGGCCCCACGAGTCCATCCAGCAAGATTGGCCTGTCTTCTGGGCTTGTCGAAATTCATTAATTGACTAGCCAGCAATGGTTAAACCCGCACTAGGAATTTTTTATGAGGTAAATATGTAGACACTGACCGTGTTCTTGATTGCTGTAACTTGCGATATAATTTCATAACAGATTATCGACCGCCGACGCCGAATAGATCGTGATCCAAACCCAAATTAATCCCAATCGATTTCCATAGTTTCTTATACATAAGACATACAGTGTGTCCCAAAAAAATAATGTATACACTCTTCGAAACTGAACATTTCTTTAATTAAAGGGGTTAGAAATACAATTTTAGTGATTTTAGGTCCCTCAGAGACAGCAAAGGACCTGGAAGAGCAGCTGAACGGAATGGACAGTGTCATGAAAGGAGGGTATAAGATGAAAATCAACAAAAGCAAAAAACCGAGCGGGGTGGCGCAGTGGTTAGACACTGGACTCGCATTCGGGAGGACGACGGTTCAATCCAGCGTCCGGCCATCCTGATTTAGGTTTTCCGTGATTTCCCTATATCGCTCCAGGCAAATGCCGGGATGGTTCCTTTGAAAGGGCACGGCCGACTTCCTTCCCCGTCCTTCCCTAATCCGATGAGACCGATGACTTCGCTGTCTGGTCTCCTTCCCCAAACCAACCAACCAACCAACCAACCGACCAAGAAAAGCAAAACGAGGATAATCGCATGTAGTCGAATTAAGTCGGGTGATGCTGACGGAATTAGATTAGGAAATGAGACACTTAAAGTAGTAAAGCAGTTTTGCTATTTGGGGAGTAAAATAATTGATGATGGTCAAAGAAGAGAGGATATAAAATGTAGACTGGCAATGGCAAGGAAAGCATTTCTGAAGAAGAGAAATTTGTTAACATCGAGTATTGATTTAAGTGTCAGGAAGTCGTTTCTGAAAAGTATTTGTATGGAGTGTAGCCATGTATGGAAGTGAAACGTGGGCGATAAATAGTTTAGACAAAAAGAGAATAGATGCTTTCGAAATGTGGTGATACAGAAGAATGCTGAAGATTAGATGGGTAGATCACATAACTAATGAGGAGGTGTTGAATAGAACTGGGGAGAGGAGGAGATTGTGGCACAACTTGACTAGAAGTAGGAATCGGTTGGTAGGACATGTTCGGAGGCATCAAGGGATCACCAATTTAGTACTGGAGGGCAGCGCGGAGGGTGAAAATCGAAGAGGGAGACCAAGAGATGAATACACTAATCAGTTTCAGAAGGATGTAGGTTGCAGTAAGTACTGCGAGATGAAGAAGCTTGCACAGGATAAAGTAGCATGGAGAGGTGCATCAAACCAGTCTCTGGACTGAAGACCACAACAGCAATAGGTGCCCCATGGTCCGACTGAAGGCAGTAAATGTTCAAACTGGTGTCCGTCCATGGCAATACACTGTCAACAGCGACTTACGACTCAGCGATATGCCACCTTCATAGTTTCCAACGCAGTAGCATCACAGTCTTGCTCAATTTGCTCTCTAAGATCTTCCAGTGTCTGTGGTCTCGCTGCGTAAACTGTGTTTTTGAGTATACCCCACAGAAAGAAGTCTAGAGGAGTTAAATCTGGGGATGGAGCGGGATACTCCACACTCCCTCTTCGTCCTATCCATCTTTCAGGGAATGTACGATTGAGAAATGCCCTCACATCAAGGTGAAAGTGAGATGGCGCCCCATCCTGTTGCAAGTAATAACCTTCATTTCCAAACACAACACTAAGACCAGGAGTTATCATGTCCAACATTTCCAAGTACGACTCGCCCTTCACAGTGTTGTCAAGGAAGTACTGTCCGATTAACCCTCTAGAAGACAGACCACACCAGTTTGTTATCCCCGGTAGATTAACATGCCTTTGCTCGGTTACTTATGTATTCTCCCTGGCTCAGTACACGCAATTATGACGGTTAATTGTTCCATCAAGTTTAAACGTTGCTTCATCTGACCAAAGAATTCGATCTTGGAAACGTTGCTCTTCTTCACATCTATTAATGAACCACTCACAAAAACCGCTTCGCCTATCAGGATCATCCTCGTTAACGGCATGGAGAAGTCTTGGAATCTAAGAGCTAAAGTTCTGAGACAGAAAAATTCTATGGACACTGCTTCTAGGAGATCCCAGTCTCATGAGAGCATTGCCTCACAGATTTCTTCGGCGATCGTGTGTATGCCTGGATTACTGCATCAACACTCTCAGTGACTGTTAAACTTCTCTTTACCCCGCTATGTCCCTTCTTCATATCGTTCACCGTTCCTTCGACTTCAGACTTATCTATGATTCTTGTAATTGTTACTCTTGTCGGTGGTGGTGTTCCAAATTCAACTCTCCAACATCGGCGTACCTCACTCACATTCTCTGTTCTCCAGCAACACTTTAGCAAACATTTCCGTTGTTCAAACGATAACACCATGTATGCTGACAATCCTGAAACAAAAGAAAGTTTTATTGTGTTTTTCACCGTCTTCTAAATTATTACCAATAAAAAATTGTATTTCTGTCTCCTTTAATTAAAGAGATATTCTGCTTCAAAGAGTGTATACATTATTTTGGGACACCCTGTACTTCTAACAATAGCACAGCCCTGCTGATACGTTGTTCATTTCATAGATACTATACAATGATTCTGAAACTGTACTATTCCTGCACGAAATTCGTATGTCAAATTTCATACAATTCATTTCATCACCTCTTATTTTGCCACCATAACCTGTGGATCCGAGTGCCTGAAGACCATAATACGATCACAGGTTTCATTGAGTACATACTCATTTGGATTATTCCAGAGTTAAATCATACATAAGAAAGGAAGCTGTGTTCCAGTTTTAAAATTCAAGTAAAAGACTGTTTGAAAGGTAACACCGATTCACTTCATAAGGCAGGGACAAGTTTTAAATATAAAACTATAGCCCAAACGTATCAGCACGTCTAATATTGCTCAAATATAAAAGGTAGATTAAAACTGAAGAAATTGCAAACAGGTGGGAATTTAAGGAGATGGGACCTGGATAAACTGAAAGAACCAGAGGTTGTACAGAATTTCAGGGACAGCACAAGGGAACAATTGACAGGAATGGGGGAAAGAAATACAGTAGAAGAAGAATGGGTAGCTCTGAGGGATGAAGTAGTGAAGGCAGCAGAGGATCAAGTAGGTAAAAAGACGAGGGCTAGTAGAAATCCTTGGGTAACAGAAGAAATATTGAATTTAATTGATGAAAGGAGAAAATATAAAAATGCAGTAAATGAAGCAGGCAAAAAGGAATACAAACGTCTCAAAAATGAGATCGACAGGAAGTGCAAAATGGCTAAGCAGGCATGGCTAGAGGACAAATGTAAGGATGTAGAGGCTTATCTCACTAGGGCTAAGATAGATACAGCCTACAGGAAAATTAAAGAGACCTTTGGGGAAAAGAGAGCCACTTGTATGAATATCAAGAGCTCAGATGGAAACCCACTTCTAAGCAAAGAGGGGAAAGCGGAAAGGCGGAAGGAGTATATAGAGGGTTTATACAAGGGCGATGTACTTGAGGACAATATTATGGAAATGGAAGAGGATGTAGATGAAGATGAATTGGGAGATACAATACTGCGTGAAGAGTTTGACAGATCACTGAAAGACCTGAGTCGAAACAAGGCCCCCGGAGTAGACAACATTCCATTGGAACTACTGACGGCCTTGGGAGAGCCAGTTCTGACAAAACTCTACCATATGGTGAGCAAGATGTATGAGACAGGCGAAATACCCTCAGACTTCGAGGAGAATATAATAATTCCAATCCCAAAGAAAGCAGGTGTTGACAGATGTGAAAATTACCGAACTATCAGTTTAATAAGCCACAGCTGCAAAATACTAACACGAATTATTTACAGACGAATGGAAAAACTGGTAGAAGCAGACCTCGGGGACGATCAGTTTGGATTCCGTAGAAATGTTGGAACACGTGAGGCAATACTGACCTTACGACTTATCTTAGAAGAAAGATTAAGGAAAGGCAAACCTACGTTTCTAGCATTTGTGGACTTACAGAAAGCTTTTGACAATGTTGACTGGAATACTCTCTTCCAAATTCTAAAGGTGGCAGGGGTAAAATACAGGGAGCGAAAGGCTATTTACAATTTGTACAGAAACCAGATGGCAGTTGTAAGAGTCGAGGGGCACGAAAGGGAAGTAGTGGTCGGGAAGGGAGTGAGACAGGGTTGTAGCCTCTCTCCAATGTTATTCAATCTGTATATTGATCAAGCAGTAAAGGAAACAAAAGGAAAATTTGGAGTACGTATTAAAATCCAGGGAGAAGAAATAAAAACTTTGAGGTTCGCCGATGACATTGTAATTCTGTCAGAGACAGCAAAGGACTTGGAAGAGCAGTTGAACGGAATGGACAGTGTCTTGAAAGGAGGATATCATATGAACATCAACAAAAGTAAAACGAGGATAATGGAATGTAGTCGAATCAAGTCGGGTGATGCTGCGGGAATTAGATTAGGAAATGAGACGCTTAAAGTAGTAAAGGAGTTTTGCTATTTGGGGAGCAAAATAACCGATGATGGTCGAAGGAGAGAGGATATAAAATGTAGACTGGCAATGGCAAGGAAAGCGTTTCTGAAGTAGAGAAATTTGTTAACATCGAGTATAGATTTAAGTGTCAGGAAGTCATTTCTGAAAGTATTTGTATGGAGTGTAGCCATGTATGGAACTGAAACATGGACAATAAATAGTTTGGACAAGAAGAGAATAGAAGCTTTCGAAATGTGATGCTACAGAAGAATGTTGCAGATTAGGTGGGTAGATCACGTAAATAATGAGGAGGTGTTGAATAGGATTGGGGAGAAGAGAAGTTTGTGGTACAACTTGACTGGAAGAAGGGATCGGTTGGTAGGACATGTCCTGAGGCATCAAGGGATCACAAATTTAGCATTGGAGGGCAGCGTGGAGGTTAAAAATCGTAGAGGGAGACCAAGAGATGCATACACTAAACAGATTCAGAAGGATGTAGGTTGCAGTAGGTACTGGGAGATGAAGGAGCTTGCACAGGATAGATTAGCATGGAGAGCTGCATCAAACCAGTTTCAGGACTAAAGTCCACAACAACAACAAGATGAATATCAACAAATCCAAAATAAGGATAATGGAATGCATTCGAATTAAATCAGGTGATGCTAAGGGAATAAGATTATGAAACGAGACACTGAAAATAGTAGGCAACGTTTGCTATTTGGGCTGAGACGATGCCCTGAGGAGAGAGGATATAAAATGCAAACTGACAATGGCAAGATAATCATTTCTGAAGAAGAGAAATTTATTGGCATGAATGTAGATTGTTAGGAAGTCTTTCCTGAAAGCATTTGTCTAGAATGAGGCCACGTATGGAAGTAAAACACGAACGATTAACACTTTAGACAAAAAGAGAGTAGAAGCTTTCGAAATGCTGTGCTACATAAGATGGTTGAAGATTAGATGGGTAGGTCATGAAACTAATAAAGAGTAAAATGAACTGCTACGTCGTAAAGAAAATTTATTTAATTAACTTGCTTGACCTTTGACTTTCACACAGATAAGACAGGTACTACATTTAAACTCTCTTTCGATTTTTTTCCCTAGATGTATACATTCTAAAAAATTTTATGTGTGTAAGAGAAAAATCTGTGAAAAACAATTTCACCTGAGATGATAATGTTTTCTTCATGGCTGCTGTAAGTAGAGAAAGGGTTACGTGCAAGACGAGTTGACGGTCGGTGATTTCCTTTCTTCGGTTCTCTGAGAACGTCAGGCAAAGTCGGAGGAAACTGCAACAACTCGCTATGAAGACTTCGTCTCTCATGGCGGTTAAAGTACTTACAGTCGCCGTAAGATTTTCTGGAAACACTTTGATAATGAGAAGATTGAACAACAGTGGCAATGTGGTATCTTCTGACTAACAAACCGGTCGTTTAGGGAACGACTTTAGCACACACGCTGATGGCGAAATACTGAACGTCGTTCGGACCGTGATAGTAGCAGATTCGCCCAGTATTGTTAATCTGCGAAGAAATCGCTATGCACTGTATTACTCGTTTTATGAAGATCCGGGGATCCAACACCGTATAAAACTTCGTAAACAGTATTTACCTTCTTTTTCACAAATTAAATTTTTTGTTCTTGATAATTGCGATTACAAGTTGTACCTCCTTTGTATTTGAAAATTACTTCTGTACGCAATCTTATCTGACCTAAAAAGACACAATGTCCAATCGGCATTCCTTATCTCCAACAATTGCAAAAGAAAGCTAGATGCTTTTTTTCAAATTGTTGTCATCACAACAAAGCGCGTTGTCGTCTCAATTACTGTAGCGCATCATCGCTAGTACTCGCAGCCGGAATATTACAGTCCTGTTACATTATGTAGGGACATGTCAGCAAACACTGTACATTACTCGGAAGGCTGTTACTACATCTATGATTACCGCCGTAAATAGAAATGTTGCATATTACCATCATTATTTAGGACTGATTATGCCTTGCGGCGATCAGCCTGTAGCATAATTCCCCTTATTACATAGCAATGGGAAACTGCTGCGGAAGAAAAGGAAACATAAACATAGGCAAGGCCTTGCAGACAAACAAAAATTACGCGTAGCGAAATGTGGTGTGAGGCGGGCTATGTGAGAGGCGTTCAATGAATTCGAAAGTAAAGTTCTATCTAATGACTTGGCAGAAAATCCTAAGAAATTTTGGTCTTATGTCAAAGCGGTAGGTGGATCAAAACAAAATGTCGAGACACTCTGTGACCAAATGGTACTGAAACAGAGGATGACAAACTAAAGGCCGAAATACTAAATGTCTTTTTCCAAAGCTGTTTCACAGAGGAAGACTGCACTGTAGTTCCTTCTCTAGATTTTCGCACAGATGACAAAATAGTAGATATCGAAATAGATGACAGAGGGTTGGAGAAACAATTAAAATCGCTCAAAAGAGGAAAGGCCGCTGGACCTGATGGGATACCATATCGATTTTACACAGAATACGCGAAGGAACTTGCCCCTCCCTTCTTGCAGCGGTGTACCGTAGGTGTCTAGAAGAGCGTAGCGTTCCAAAGGATTCGAAAAGGGCACAGGTCATCCCCGTTTTCAAGAAGGGACGTCGAACAGATGTGCAGAACTATAGATCTATATTTCTAACGTCGATCAGTTGTAGAATTTTGGAACACGGATTATGTTCGAGTATAATGACTTTTCTGGAGACTAGAAATCTACTCTGTAGGAATCAGCATGGGTTTCGAAAAAGACGATCGTGTGAAACCCAGCTCGCGCTATTCGTCCACGAGACACAGAGGGCCATAGACACGGGTTCCCAGGTGGATGCCGTGTTTCTTGGCTTCCGCAAGGCGTTTGATACAGTTCCCCACGGTCGTTTAATGAACAAAGTAAGAGCATATGGACTATCAGACCAATTGTGTGATTGGATTGAAGAGTTCCTAGATAACAGAACGCAGCATGTCATTCTCAATGGAGAGAAGTCTTCCGAAGTAAAAGTGCTTTAAGGTGTGCCGCAGGGGACCGTTGCTATTCACGATATACATAAATGACCTTGTGCATAACATCGGAAGTTCACTGTGGCTATTTTCGGATGATGCTGTGGTACATCGAGAGGTTGCAACAGTGGAAAATTGTACCGAAATGCGGGAGGATCTGCAACGAATTGACACATGGTGCAGGATATGGCAATTGATTCTCAATGTAGACAAATGTAATGTGCTGCCAATACATAGAAAGAAATATCCTTTATCATTTAGCTACAATATAGCAGGTCAGGAACTGGAAGCAGTTAATTCCATAAATTATCTGGGAGTAGGCATTAGGACTGGTTTAACATGGAATGATCATATAAAGTTGATCGTTGGTAAAGCAGATGCCGGACTGAGATTCATTGGAAGAATACTAAGGAAATGCAATCCGAAAACAAAGGCTGTAGGTCACAGTACGCTTGTTCGCCCACTGCTTGAATACTGCTCACCGGTGTGGGATCCGTACCAGATAGGGTTGATAGAAGACAGAGAGAACATCCAACGGAGAGCAGCGCCCTTCGTTACAGGATCATTTAGTAATCGGGAAAACGTAAAGGAGATGGCAGATAAACTCCAGTGGAAGACTCTGCAAGAGAGACGCTCATTAGCTCTGTACGGTCTTTTGTTGAAGTTTCGAGAACATACCTTCACCGGGGAGTCAAGCAGTATATTGCTCCCTCGTACGTATAGCTCGCGAAGAGACCATGAGGATAAAATCAGAGGTATTAGAGCCGATACAGAGGCATACCGACAATCTTTCTTTCCACGAACAACACGAGACTGGAATAGAAGGGAGAACCGATAGAGGTACTCAAAGTACCCTCCGCCACACACCGTCAGGTGGCTTGCGGAGTATCGATGTAGATGTAGATGTAGATGCTCTTTGTCCTTCATTCACAGTTCAGATAGAAACTGGTTCCGAGATTTGGTATATTTGTTACTCTAAAAATGTGTCCTATATCATTTTGTCTTTTAGGATCTGAGCGTGATGGAGATTTCTCCAGATTGAAATCTTATCAAAAATGTTTACGACCATCTCGATCGGGCTGCTCGTGCCATGGATCCTCAACTGCAGCTGTGCAGAGCACTGGAGTCCACATTCTGTGTATTGCCTTTCTTCCAGACACTGTGTGTGCTACGTCAACCAACAGTAAAACCTGTTCAAACATGGTACCAAGATTGTAAAGTGTTTATGCATATTTCTCATATATGTTCCAGCTGTCCATAACTGTCTCCGTGACGGTCAGCAGGAGGAAACCACTGACATGCTGGAATGCTGCTGTGTTTCTTTGCTGGGCTTTGTTTCAGCAAGAGCGAGTAGAAAATCACATGTAGCCAATTTCTGAAAATTTACCAATACTTCACAGATATAGATACAGATTGTTTCAATCTGTTCATCGTTGTTGACGATGGACTATCTGGGACACGCAGACGCAGATCTGTTGTGGTTGGTACGCTCCGCGGTCAGTCTTTCCGATGCGTAGTAAAACAAACAAAAAAGAAAGTTTTTACAAAACTTTACGTGATTTTACGTAGGTGGTAAATGCGTGTGGCATCTATCTTCTGCCCACGCTAGATATAGATGTGACTTGTTCCATAGATACATTCCACGATGGTTTTTGTATTACGAAATCGATTAAGATGTACGAACAATCAACAGTATGAAAGTGCTGCCTGACGAAGTCTTTAATTATTCACAGCACGGGATATGTTATATTTTTATACGCAGTTTAAATGCACGTAGTGTTCGTTTCGAACGCAAAATTTCAGATAGTGATCAACTGAATCAATAAATAGTCCGATGGGCGGATCAAACATGTATGTGACTTTCGTGTTAGGTCTGTCTTTTAAGAATTCTTTAGGGAAAGCTGGAAAAGATATTTTGTTTCACCATCGTACGTGGTTGGTTATATTTATGTAGTATGAACTTCATTTGCGAGAGTGTTTACTGTCCAAAATGTAATTGTGATCCTTAACTTCTGTACCTAGAGCTCCGAAGAGGTTAAGTGGAGCCAGTGAAAATGGGAGTGAAGGCGGGAAGCGACGTGTAAAATCGGAAGCAGTGGTAGAGTCAGGAATCGCAGGAATCACGGGCAGGCAATAACAAGGCTTGACTTAATGGCGCAGTGAGAGGACTAATGAACTTAGTCTCGCGGGTCGAAGCGAGGTCGGTGATCCGTATAAAAACAATGTACTCAGTAAGTTTGATCCTGATCCGGAAATAAAATATTTTCGTAGCTGATCATGTCGAATTACCTCGACAGCGATATTTCGACCGTCACGCAGTACCTGGAACATTACATACTGGTAACGAACATTGATACACCAGCCAGAAGTAAGTTAACTTTCATTACAACTCTTATCACTGTAACTAGTGCATAAAAATATGGAATATGGTCCTGTAGAATTATAGACCACAGCGGCTAGAATACAATTATGTTCTTTTGTAGCACAACCACTTTCCATCAGTTGTGAGCAAGTTAATTGCGATCGACGTGTTCGTCAAGTAAACTGACCAAGACCTATGAATCGGCGATAAGGACGCTGATACGCATTAATGTTAACATTCGCGCACCACAATTTACCGACACGTAATACACGCATAGCAGTTATAGCAGCAGAACGATTGCGGGAATCGGACCATCAACTACGAACGGCCGTAAACAAAACAAAACTCACCACACACCGTTTACCGCAGACCGATTACATCCTGATCAGATCTTCCAAACCGAGGAAGAAAAAGTGGGGTTTTACGTCTCGCCGACGGCTAGGTAATTACAGACGAAGCGGAAACTCGAATTCGGGAAGAGTTGGGGGACAAAATCGGCTTCGTGTATGTCCAAGCAACCGTGCGCTACAAGCGATTTCATAAAATGTGGGAAAACCTAAACCCCGATAGCCGGACGTGGATCTGAACCGCAGTCCAACCCAATACGACTCCAGTTTCAATTCAGAGCGCCATCTACTGTGGGCTTCCGGCTTATCTTATGCTGCTTGAGGATACTTACCTGCGAGCAGCCAATGTATCCAAAATTCTTACTTATGATTACACATCTCCATCCTTCTTCTTTCATTATTAATCTGGAAACTCATCAAAGTGTTAGAACATATATTCTTTCCACTGAGCATTTTGTGCAGCCAATGTTGTTCTGTGTATTTATAATGAATAACCGACTCTGACGCATTTAGTGTTAGATGTCCTTTCTTTTTCAGATGCGTTTCGCCTTTCATTCGAAATCATCTTTACTGAACTCACCGAAATGTTATAGTTAACGATTTCCGCAAATCAACTTTAAATTTTGTAACGTTGTTGCTTTAATTTGCTATGAAAGCGGTACTGATAGACAATAAAAGCTGGTTAAAAGCTGTGAGCTGTCTGGGGAAGTTAACCTTGCCTTACTGAGCAACTGTTTCCCCAGGTATCCAGTCTAGCTTACCAGATTCCCAACCAGACTAACATTAATTATAATCTTTTAATAGTCATACGACAACCGGTGATATATATGTAAAAGAGAATTTAAATAAAAAGAAATAAATCATTTTATATTTGGAAATTTATTTTAACATTGATCATTGAAATTTCAGCATATTAAACATGAGTCACAACTAAGCTGGTGCCTTATTTAGGATTGTGAAATTGTGAGATTGTAATCGTACGGAACACACCAAATATGGAGCCAAGATTGGGAGACTGCATACAACACTGCATTCATAAACATATGCAAGAAGAAATTAACCACAACCAACCGATTCAATTTTCACCCAAAGAAGTTGCGTTCGTAGCGCAATCCTGTCCGTCATGTAATTACCAGATACTGGTATACTAAATACATACTAACTCTCTGTGAAATCTTCCTGAAAAGAATAGCTGAGGGCTACTTTGATGATTACACCACATGCTTCACGTGCTCAACTTGGTTTACACAAAGAGTATAACTCCACAGTAATTTTGATAATTAAAATAAATTAGATCGAAAAGCAATATATAAAAAAAAACCTCGAACTTGTTACTAACGTCTTACTATTAACCTGATGGGTCAAACAATTGTATAAACACGTGGTACTGGTCTCACAAAGTACACCCCACGTGGGTTGAACATAAAGAAAAGTTGCTATATTGAAAAATATTGTCAAGACGAGACGTTATAATCACACGCACATTCGCATTTAAGATTGACGATCTTAGTTAGAGTTACTGATCAACACGTAGTTCCAATAATCACACGCACATTCGCATTTAAGATTGACGATCTTAGTTAGAGTTACTGATCAACACGTAGTTCCACTTTACTCACAAAGTAGTGACAAAGTAACTACTGGAAGATATTCTGAACTTCACACTCGAAATACACTGCGTTGCAATTTAAGATAACATTAGATATTTTAGAGCTAAACCTGAAATAAAGGTGATTAAATTTTCAGTTAGGCTGAACTTAAGAAATACATTGTCCTACGGACTTAGCAGACACGCGCTTAGCCGGAGATCTTACCACTTCAGACGCTCGCCACGGACAGACTGACCTGGTCCCTTCCTGAGGGTGGCTCACAAATACAAACGGAAGTGGCCAGAGGGGCAGCTTCCTATACCAACATGACAAGGGACGGACAGGACCATACTAAGAATAGAAACCTCTTTGCTTTTAGAAAGCGTAGCTACCTGTTCCGACGTTGGTCCTACTGTTCTCTAGCAGACAGGCTTGTCTGCTACCCTCAAGCATGCAACTAGAAATACATTTGCTCATTCATCCTCTCACACAGAAGGGAAGGGGGATGACAGTATCTTATCATATACAGTATATAAAAGAAAGCGGATGTAGGTTCCGTATGAGACTGTGTGACATGAATTACATATAAACTGTGTTTTAAAGTGTAGTAGTGTGACAGATCGTTCTTGTTTATGTGTAAAAGTAGCACGTTCCACTACTCAGTCTCCTCCCAGATAGTCAGAAACGCCACAGTAAATTTAGAAGAGACATTTATGCCGTAAATGACAACAGATTTAAGAAATTAACATGAAAGGAATCCAGCAGAGACCTTTCAATTTACAGTGACTCGCGACTCGATGCTTACACACTCTGTGGTTGCGGAGCGTACAAACTGCTGCTATGCAAACGAAACTAGGATCCGGCGCTCTATTTGCCGTCCCGAAAACACGTGGCTGCCGGTACAGCTGACCTGCAAATCACCCCACACGTTACTTTGATGTGCGGCATGTAGCACCTGACGACTGGATGACGCAGTACTGGGCCAACCGGTGGTGCGTATCTTCCTCATCAGGTAGCCAAACCAACGGTTACCAGAGCCGCGTTTACACTCATAGTCACAAAAATAGCTTGTACCAATAAGGACAAGGTGTGCTTCCATTTTGTTGGCAGGCAAGTAGATGGTACCATGCATAGTAAATGATTACATTTTCAACTAGGAAGTACCATAACTCTTATGTGCTAGTACGGTGTCGGGACGACATGGTTGTTCTTATGTGCAGCTGGGTCGGAGATTTTCTCCGCTCAGGCACTGGGTATTGGGTTATCCTTATCACCAACATTTCTTTCCCACCGACACGCAAGTCGCCTAAGTGGCGTCAACTCGAAAGACTTGCACCAGGCGAACCGTCTACCTGACGGGGGGCCCTAGCCACACGGCAAGGTTTTCCCACAGTCCATATTTCACTACCATACATTGCTGTACTCCAGACGCACATTCTCAGAAATTTCTACCTCAAATTGAGGCCTGTGTTTGATGCTAGTAGACTTCTTTTGGCCAGGAACGCCCTTTATGCCAGTGCTAATCTGCTTTTAATGTCCTCCTTACTCCGTCGGTCATTGGTTATTTTACTGCCCAGGCAGCAGAATTCCTTAACTACATTTACTTCGTGACCATCAATCTTGATGCTGAGTTTCTCGCTGTTCTCATTTCTGCTACTTCTCATTGCTTTCCTCTTTCTGTCTCAATCCATATTCTGTATTCATTCAGCGCATCATGAACTTCTTCTTCACTTTCTCTCAGGAAAACAATGTCATCAGCGAATCTTATTACTGATATCCTTTCACTTTGAATATTAATTCCACTTCAAACAATACCACCACTTGCAAAGTAGGTTAGAAATCAGATTAATAATGTTCCTCACGCAGCATATGTTCGCTTTATTTGGCAACAACAAAGTTATTGACTGTGGTTGGCATCGTCAGGATGGAAATAATGAAATCACTGTAAAAAAGTCATTAGTTTTGGCACTTATCTTGAATGGATTCCCCACATTTTAGCAGTATTTGAAGACCTAACAAACGCATTTTTCAGGAAATTCTCAATGATCAAACAATCTCAGACCAGAACAATGGTATGGTAGAAATAATTTTTGACTTGGTGTTCACGATACACATTTTTATTAAACTTCTTGTAAATTCACATATATTTCTTCTTAATTGTCACAACACCAAGAAAACAGTTTTGTATCAATCATCATATATTTAATTTACACTTTAACCAAACACAAGACTTGACTGTTCTTTTACAAAGCGAAATAACAACTTAACTTCTGGAAAATGAAACAAAGATTGCCCTGTGCGCATTCGCGCCAATACGGCTACAAGTAGTCAAAGATTATGACAGTCTCACAGAAATGAATACACACAAGAACCATATCACTGTAATATATCGATACATCGGAGTACCTATACATTAATAAAACCAAATGTCAATATTGTCACAAAAATATGTCTGTTACTTCGCAGAAATGTAGTACGATATTACTGGTATCGAGAACTGGGGTTGGATTGCCGTAATGGTCACGTAAATAAAGAACCATTACACACTCCTGAGCTTTTCTTTTATTGCCATGACCGCTTCTTCGATGTCGGGATTGAACAGTACGGGCGAAAGGCAACATCCCTGTCCTCCACCCCTATTAATGCGAGCACTTCGTTTTTGATCGACTACTCTGACTATTCCCTCTCGGCGCTTGCATACACTGTATATTGCACGTATCTCCCTATAGTTTACACCTATTTTTCTCAGAATTTCGAACATCTTGCACCATTTAGCATTGTCTTGATTTTCTTTAGTCTTGCTTCCATTATTAAACGCACTGTCAGAATGGCCTTTGCTAAAGCCAAACTGATCGTCGTCTAACACATCTTCAATTTTCCTTTCCGTTCTTCTGTATATCATTCTTGTTCGAAACTTGTATGCATGAGCTATTAAGCTGACTGTGCGATAATTCACGGGCTTGTCATCTCTGGTAGTCCTCAGAACTGTATGGATGATTTTTTTTCGGAGTCAGATGGTATGTTGCTAGACTCGTATATTCCGTACACCAGTGTGAATAGCCGTTTTGTTACCATTTCACCCAGTGATTTTAAAAATTCTGATGAAATTTTATGTATCCCTTCTGCCTTATTTTACCGTAAGTTCTCCAAACCTCTCTTATATTCTGAGTCTAATACTGAATCCTCTATCTCATATAAATCGACTCCTGCTTCTTCTTCTATCCCCTGTTAGAGGCCTTCATTGCATTTGTAAGTAGGCATGGTCATAACGTTCATGTGGCACTGTTCGGCCGCCGAGTTGCAAGTTTTATTTCAGTCGACGGCTTGGGCGATTTGCTGCAGTTGGTGATGATGAAGGATGATGAGGACAACAGAACACCCAGTCCTCGAGCGGAGAAAATACCCAACCCGACCTGGAATCGAACACAGGCCTGCTGCATGGTAGGCGAACACTTAACCACTCAGTTATGCAGACGGTCTGATCCCTAGACCACGGGGGTACCTCAAGGTAATCCACACCATAGTGCAGTGACCCTCCAAAACATTGGAAGAATGGGACCTCTCCCTAGGCGTACTCGCCGAAGATCGTAATCTGGGATAGAGGAGAACTGCGAATCATTGCCGACCACAACGTGCAGTCAGTCATCAGGAATCTATGCAAAGGCACCATTCGAGACGCAGCCGTTTGCGTTGTGATGTTGACGGCAGCCTCCTTTGGGACGGTAACTCCCCACTCCGGTAGTTACTTTTCTCTGACCAATGGTGCGGGATAGTTCGGACTGTTCAAGAGAGTCCATTACTTGTTCTCCACAGCAAACTGTGTGGTTATGATGCACACCATCAACTAAGCCGATGATTACTTGCTGAAGATGTTATGATGTACTTTGTGTATAATACTAGGATCCACCTCAGCAGTAGACAGAAGCGGTCGATCGGAAACTAAACGACCGGTATGACTGCACTCACATTCCCATGCAGTCCACTGTCATATCCGAATGCCTCACCAATCTGCATATTGCACGAACTGACAAGCCAACGAAATGGAATCTGACAATGAGGCCCATTCAAGCTTTATCAGGTGCTGATAATGCTACTTCACACGAGTTGGACATCTACGTGAGCTTCACAGCGATCACTCAAGGAACGTATGATTTTTTTCACGCTTTTTATGTACCCTCCCCGGCCTCCTCCTTATAATACGACCCCCCCCACACCCCCACCTAGTAAAAAGAGTGCACACCACGAACAGTAACGAAATCTGCTTGCCGTGCTACCTGTCACAGGGAACTGTAGTTTGTAACACTAGAGCACAGTACGTCACATTATGGTACGGTCTTTCTCTTGTATTTTTCAATGTTATTCATTGTTTCTTTGTATACACTATGTGATAAAAAGTATCCGAACTCCCCCAAAAACATACGTTTTTCATATTAGGTCATTGTGCTGCCACCTACTGCCAGGTACTCCATACCTGCGACCTCAGTAGTCATTAGACATGGTGAGAGAGTAGAACAGGACGCTCCGCGGCACTCACAGACTTGGAATGTGGCCAGGTGATTGGGTGTCGCTTGTGTCTTACGTCTGTACGCGAGATTTCCACACTCCTAAACATCCCTAGGTCCACTGTTCCCGATGTGATAGTGAAGTGGAAACGTACAGCATAAAAGCGCACTGGCCGACCTCGTCTGTTGACAGAGACCGCCGACAGTTGGAGAAGGTCGTAATGTGTAATAGGCAAACATCTATCCAGACCATCATACAGGAATTCCAAACTGTATCAGGACCCACTGCAAATACTAGGACAGCTAGGCGGGAGGTGAGAAAACTTGGATTTCCCGGTCGAGCATCTCTTCACAAGCCACACATCATGCCCGTAAATGACAGACGACGCCTCGCTTGGCGTAAGGAACGTCAACATTGGACGATTGAACAGTGGAAAAACATTGTGTAGAGTGACGAATCACAGTACACAATGTGGCGATCCGAAGGTATGGTGTGGGTATGGCGCATGCCTAGTAAACTTCATCTGCCAGCGTGTGTAGTGCCAACAGTAAAATTCGGAGGTGGTGGTGTTATGGTGTGGTCGTGTTTTTCATGGCGGAGGGGCAGGGGTGGGGGGAGGGTGTTTGTAACCCTTGTTGTTTTGGTTGTTTTGCATGGTGGCACAATCACAGCACATACGTACATTGATGTTATAAGCACCTGTGGCAGAGTGGTAACATGAAAATAACATCCCTGCAACGGACTGACGAGGTTAGATCTGCTTTCGGCCGGTGAGCGGCGAGGACGTCTTGTTTACGTCCCGTCCGCAGAGTCGCGGTCCCGTCCGCAGAGTCGCGAGCGCGCGTAGTTTGTTTACTTCCTCGCCGCAGCTAATACTCGCGTCCATTAACACTGAGTCGCCATGGCTCAATCGTACAGAAAAGCTACCATCAAGATCAGCTTCCAGCCCGACTGCGCACGACCACGAGCCTTTGAAGTCGAACGATTCATCCGTGACGAAGTTCAAATACCAACACAGCACATCGTCGGTATCCACCTATCCATCACAAGCAGCGTCGTTTACGTCAAGATGGTCGACGACGAGTTATGTCACGCAGTTGTGAACAGATGCGCGAACACTCTCAAGTTCAAACACTCCGATGGTCACATCGGAGAGGTTACTGTTGACCATGCTGGACTAGGATTACGCACACTAAGAGTCTTCGAACTCCCTTTCGAAGTACCACCAGACGTCGTTACCTCAGCTTTCCGCCCTTATGGGGCGGTAATTAGCCACGTGGCCGAAAAATGGAAGACCTTCGAGACGTACCAAGTCCTCAACGGCGTCCGACAAGTGAAAATTGAATTAAAGAAACATGTGCCGTCCTACTTAGTCATAGGTGGCTGTCGAGCAATAATAATGTACGACGGCCAACCTCGTAATTGTTCTGGATGCGGCCAGGGGGGTCATGTACGCTCGGCGTGTATTCAACGTCGGGTTACACAACTTCCATTGCATGACACGGCACCACCTCCTACGCTCACGGCCCTCCCCCTCAATTACGCAGAGGTGACACGATCGACCGTCATGACAGACGACAACCGCCCCCGGAAGACAGGAAGCGTTAGAATGCGCACCTGTCGCCGGTCCTGGATTGACCAACATCATTACGGTGTCTGCAGGGGTTGAAGAACGCCGCCCCTGAGGGGGATGCTATACGGGAACCACAAACTCTTTCGGACACAGAAACCCACGTCCGCAAACAAAGGTCACCGAGAAAACATAAAAAGCGACGTTGCACACCCTCAGACGATTGCCTCCAGCGGACGTCTTCTCCAGTTGACGACCGGACGGCCGACGAAACGACGAGAATGGATGACACGAGATCGCCCTCACCTGTCACATTGTCTGATTTTGACAAACCCGATTCCGCTCCCTCGGACAAACGGATGGCCAGCACAGCGCCCGCCGTTGGTACACAACCGGAAACAACTGCGGATTTACCCTTAGTCACTCAGCCCACAAGTGTTCTACCGCAGCCACCGTTAACTTACGGACCTTGGGCGGATGACATTGAAGACGATTCTACGACCGCTGTGGTGGATGAGGAGAGGGGTCTCTCCTCCCACACCTCGGCCCCTCCCGAGTAGCAACAGATGACGGCGCGGACGCGGCCAGCAGATCACAGGCCCCACCTTTTACGGCGACACTGACGGCAGCCCCCACCGCAGGAGACGATCTACAAACCTATCGCTTAACGACCATCAACATTAACACCATTCGGACACGTACGAAGTTGTCGCTGCTCCAAGACATGCTCAATGCAGCAGACGTTGACATTGTCTTTCTCCAAGAAGTCTTCGTCGCCGATTTTCCGGGTATGTATGGTTATACGGCTCATGTGTCCCACGCCTCGCCAACTAACAGTGGAGTCGCCATTCTCCTCAGAGAGGGCCTCGAGGCGGACGAAGTCCGATATCTCCCCGACGCTAGAGGAATGGCCGTAACGGTGCAAGGCGTCCGGTTTATCAATGTGTACGCCCCTTCCGGAACGAATCGCCGTCGTGACCGATCGCTCTTCTTCGCAGAAGGAATAGCACCGCTTTTTCAGGGCAGGCACGATGACTTGATATTAGGGGGCGATTTCAATTGCACCCAAGCACCTAAAGATCAGCTGCCACGCCATTCACCGTGCCCCGAACTTGGGACACCCATCGGCGATCTCCAGATAGTAGATACATGGGAACATGTCCGAGGAAATAGACCGGGATACACCCATTTCACGAGTCACTCGTCTAGTCGCATCGATAGGATTTACGTCTCCCGTTCTCTCGCGGCAACGGTGAGTGACGCGGAGGTGTGGCCAGTAGCCTTTTCTGATCACGAGGCCTATATATGTGCAGTCGCCCTTCGTCGCCAACGGGTGTGGCGCAGCCGACATCCCTGGAAATTAAACCTTGCTCACCTCGCTTCTCCGGATTGTCGATGCGCCATCGAAGACACGTGGAGTTTGTGCGTCCGCCGCCTCCCTACGTATCGTACGTCGATTAGTTGGTGGGTAACCTGCGCCAAGCCGGCCCTACGGCGAACCTTTATTACGTATGGTCGTGAGACTGCTGCTTGGAGGCGGCAGACCCTTGATTTTTATTTCACCGTCCTTCGCGAATGCGCCTCCTTGCCACCCACACCGGAACGACAGCTGACAGTTCAGCGTGCGAAAGCACAGATCGTAGCCCATATGCGCCGACACCTTGAAGGGACGATCGTCCGAGCGCGGACACAAGACAGACTCGCAACGGAACGACCAACCATGTACCACGTCATCCGAGAACGTACACTGCGAAGACGGGCGCTGATACATGCCATCACCACTGAGGACGGCCATCATCACACCACACAACGCGATATTGCTGCAGCCTTTTTCGACCATTACGCACGACTTTATTCTGCTCAATGTTCCGACCCGACGACGGTGACAGCAGTCTCACAACTGGTTTACGGCATTGTCCCACAGGATTTACAAACTGAATTATTGAACGACATTACGGAAGACGAAGTTATCGACGCCATCGGTAAAGGAGCGGCGAATAAGTCTCCTGGCCCCGACGGGCTCCCTGTGGAGTTTTATAGAACTTTCCAGTATTTACTGGCTCCCAAGTTAACAGACATCTGTCGGGAGTTTATGTCCCCCGCGGTGCCGCTCCCTGCGACCTTCGTAGAAGGAATAATTATACCGGTTCACAAGCCTAAAGGTGGGGCTCGAATACAAGATTACCGCCCGCTAACACTCGTCAACTGCGACATGAAGATATTCACCAGACTATTATCAAACCGTATACGACCGACCCTACCTTACGTCATCTCGCCAGATCAGACTTTCCTAGGGGGTGTCAACAACATCCACACAGCACTGTGTCGATATCGTGACTTAATAGCCCAAGTCAGGGCACGCCGCATCCCGGGAGCACTGGCATCACTAGATTTTAGCCAAGCTTTTGATCGAGTGGATCACGCGTACCCTAACGTCCGTTCTCCAGCACATGCAGTACCCACAGCAATTCACAGACGTCGTGATGCGCCTACTCCGAGGGGCGACTTCCAAAGTGCTCGTTAACGGGCGTCTCTCGCAGTCCCTCCCGATTTTCCGCTCCGTCCTTCAAGGCTGTCCCTTGTCGACGTTACTATATGCTCTGGCACTGGAACCGCTCCTCTGTGGTCTCCGTCAACGCCTCACCGGTCTTACCCTACGTGACGTCACATTTCGCTGTACAGCATATGCAGACGACCTGGTTCTCGTGTTCCGCAATCGCGACGAAGTCAACAGAGCACTAGAATGGATTACCACGTACGGTGTGGCTTCCGGCAGCTGTGTCAACGTCACCAAATCGGTCGCCATGGCCATAGGAGACGGGTTGACCCCAGCGTGTGTCGAACCCCTACAGCTTCGTGGCACTATCAAATGTCTCGGAATAGAGTTTCACGACGACATGCGGCGCACCGCGGCTCTAAACTACAGCCGCTTATTACAACAGATTCGGGTCCAGATCTTCAACCTTCGTCTGCGGACCCTCGACATTCTCCAAAGGACACACTTCGTCAATGTTTACCTCGCATCGCGCCTTCCACACATAGCGCGTGTTCTCCCAATACCGTTACTGATGGCTCGACGTCTATTAGCGGCATTCGGAGCCTACGTCAGTACAGGCATGCTCTTCAAAGTCAGTTATGAGTCACTGACCCTTCCCCCAGAAAGGGGAGGTCTTGGTCTAGTCCATGTCCACGACAGAGCTGTGGCCCTGTATGTCAGCTCACACATCAAGCTGTGGCGCCACCACCCGGAAAGTTTGGCAGGTTTGCTGTTAGAGTCCTTAGCTCCGCCCTTCCTTATGCCCCCACTGACGACGCAAGACATACCCCCACCCTTCTACTACTTCGGGAACTTTTACATTGAACACAGCTATGTCCGTATCGCAGTACCACCGACGAAACAGGCGTCGGCGCGGGATATATATCATGTCCTACAGCAGAGGCGCCCACCAAACATCGTGGAGACCAAAAGCCCTGAGGTTAATTGGAAGGTGGTGTGGAAGACGATTCACGCGATTCCACTGGACACAGCCGTCCGATCCACGTGGTACATCACAGTCAATGGTAAACAGATCACCCGATCACGCCTCCACAAGATAAACATGGCGGAATCGCCTCTCTGCGTAGACTGCGGGATACCAGACACGGACGAACACCGTCTCACATGTGGCGCGGCAGAAGACGTATGGCGCTTGGTGCGACAAATTTTGTCGTATTTTCTACGAGTGACTCCGGAACACGTTACACCTCGGTTTCTACTATTTCCGGATCAACAGCATTACCCGCGCGCCAAGACCAACGCTGTCACGTGGATCCGTGCGCATGCCGTACACTACTTATTTCACGATGGACCTAAAGATGTATTAGACTTTTGGAACTACCTACAAGAACGTCATTGCAAGATCGTACGGAACCCAAAATACAGACAGTATTTTTCTAATTACTTAGGGAGCGCCCTACGCGACCCTCCACGCAGCTGGATCATCAACAGGTAGGAGAAGATACCCATTGAGTGAGCTGACATGACTAAGTTCGATTCTCGGTGGAACAACATGATATACGTGAAGACGTACTTGGATGATGAAGCGTAAGGAGAGTAGCGACACGCCCTTCTGTGTCCTGTATGAAGCACTTTTTTTTCGTTTTCCCCATATACACTACCTCGGTGTAGGAACGTTCCGAGATATTGTTTTCTTTTTCTCAGAGCACGATGCGGTGCTAGATACATTTCTTTTTGTTGTGGTATAAAGTAAAACCATATTAAGAATGTATTAAAATGGTACCCGTGGTCTAGGGGTAGCGTCTTTGATTCATAATCAAAACGTCTTCGGTCCTAGGTTCGATCCCCGCCACTGCCTAAACTTTGATGAATAATCAGCATTGGCGGCCTAAGACTTCTGGCATAAGAAGTCAGCCTCATTCTGTCAACGGCCTTGTCAAAGAGGGTGGAGGAGCGGATAGAGGTTCAGGGCACTCTCTTGTCCTAGGGGTGGGAAATTGCCCCTAAAGGCGGAAGAATCAGCAATGATCAACGACATGAGGATGCAGAAGGCAATGGAAACCACTGCATTAAAGACACGTAACATGTATTCACAGGACATGTGACCTGTATTTGAAGAAGTGTCATGATGATCTCTCCATTGGCAAAAGATTCCGGAATAGTCCCCCACTCGGATCTCCGGGAGGGGACTGCCAAGGGGGACGTTACCATGAGAAAAAGATTGAATAATCAACGAAAGGATAGCGTTCTATGAGTCGGGGCGTGGAATGTCAGAAGCTTGAATGTGGTAGGGAAACTAGAAAATCTGAAAAGGGAAATGCAAAGGCTCAATCTAGATATAGCAGGGGTCAGTGAAGTGAAGTGGAAGGAAGACAAGGATTTCTGGTCAGATGAGTATCGGGTAATATCAACAGCAGCAGTAAATTGTATAACAGGTGTAGGATTCGTTATGAGTAGGAAGATAGGGCAGAGGGTGTGTTACTGTGAACAGTTCAGTGACCGGGTTGTTCTAATCAGAATCGACAGCAGACCAACACCGACAACTATAGTTCAGGTATACATGCCTACATCGCAAGCTGAAGATGAACAGATAGAGAAAGTGTATGAGGATATTGAAAGGGTAATGCAGTATGTAAAGGGGGACGAAAATCTAATAGTCATGGGCGACTGGAATGCAGTTGTAGGGGAACGAGTAGAAGGAAAGGTTACAGGAGAATATGGGCTTGGGACAAGGAATGAAAGAGGAGAAAGACTAATTGAGTTCTGTAACAAGTATCAGCTAGTAATAGCGAATACCCTGTTCAAGAATCACAAGAGGAGGAGGTATACTTAGAAAAGGCCGGGAGATACGGGAAGATTTCAATTAGATTACATCATGGTCAGACAGAGATTCCTAAATCAGATACTGGATTGTAAGGCGTACCCAGGAGCAGATATAGACTCAGATCACAATATAGTAGTGATGAAGAGTAGGCTGAAGTTCAAGACATTAGTCTAGAAGAATCAATACGCAAAGAAGTGGGATACGGAAGTACTAAGGAATGACGAGATACGTTTGAAGTTCTCTACCGCTGTAGATACAGCAATAAGGAATAGCGCAGTAGGCAGTACAGTTGAAGAGGAATGGACATCTCTAAAAAGGGCCATCACAGAAGTTGGGAAGGAAAACATAGGTACAAAGAAGGTAGCTGCGAAGAAACCATGGGTAACAGAAGAAATATTTCAGTTGATTGATGAATGGAGGAAGTACAAACATGTTCCGGGAAAATCAGGAATACAGAAATACAAGTCACTGAGGAATGAAGTAAATAGGAAGTGCAGGGAAGCTAAGACGACATGGCTGCAGGAAAAATGTGAAGACATCGAAAAAGACATGATTGTTGGAAGGACAGACTCAGCATACAGGAAAGTCAAAACAACCTTTGGTGACATTAAAAGCAACGGTGGTAACATTAAGAGTGCAACGGGGATTCCACTGTTAAATTCAGAGGAGAGAGCAGATAGGTGGACAGAATACATTGAAAGCCTCTATGAGGGTGAAGATTTGTCTGATGTGATAGAAGAAGAAACATGAGTCGTTTTAGAAGGGATAGGGGATCCAGTATTAGAATCGGAATATAAAAGAGCTTTGGAGGACTTACGGTCAAATAAGGTAGAAGGGATAGGTAACATTCCATCAGAATTTCTAAAAAGAGGCAATTCTGACGTTACGGCTAATAATGGAAGCAAGGCTAAAGAAAAATCAAGACACTTTCATAGGATTTGTCGAACTGGAAAAATCGTTCGACAATATAAAATGGTGCAAGCTGTTCGAGATTCTGAAAAAAGTAGGGGTAAGCTATAGGGAGAGACGGGTCGTATACAATATGTACAACAACCAAGAGGGAATAATAAGAGTGGACGATCAAGAACGAAGTGCTCGTATTAAGAAGGGTGTAAGACAAGGCTGTAGCCTTTCGCCCCTACTCTTCAATCTGTACATCGAGGAAGCAATGATGGAAATAAAAGAAAGGTTCAGGAGTGGAATTAAAATACAAGGTGAAAGGATATCAATGATACGATTCGCTGATGACATTGCTATCCTGAGTGAAAGTGAAGAAGAATTAAATGATCTGCTGAACGGAATGAACAGTCTAATGGGTACACAGTATGATTTGAGAGGAAATCGGAGAAAGATTAAGGTAATGAGAAGTAGTGGAAATGAGAACAGCGAGAAACTTAACATCGGGATTGATGGTCACGAAGTCAATGAAGTTAAGGAATTCTGCTACCTAGGCAGTAAAATAACCAATGACGGACGGAGCAAGGAGGACATCAAACGCAGACTCGCTATGGCAAAAAAAGGCATTTCTGGCCAAGAGAAGTCTACTAATATCAAATACCGGCCTTAATTTCAGGAAGAAATTTCTGAGGATGTACGTCTGGAGTACAGCATTGTATGGTAGTGAAACATGGACTGTGGGAAAACCGGAACAGAAGAGAATCGAAGCATTTGAGATGTGGTGCTATAGACGAATGTTGAAAATTAGGTGGACTGATAAGGTAAGGAATGAGGAGGTTCTACACAGAATCGGAGAGGAAAGGAATATGTGGAAAACACTGATAAGGAGAAGGGACATGATGATAGGACATCTGCTAAGACATGAGGGAATGACTTCCATGGTACTAGAGGGAGCTGTAGACTGCAAAAACTGTAGAGGAAGACAGAGATTGGAATACGTCAAGCCAATAATTGAGGACGTAGGTTGCAAGTGCTACTCTGAGATGAAGAGGTTAGCACAGGAAAGGAATTCGTGGCGGGTCGCATCAAACCAGTCAGGAGACTGATGACAAAAAAAAAAATGGACTGACCTGCACAGAGTCCCGACCTGAATCCTGTAGGATACCTTTAGGATGTTTTGGAACGCCGACTTCGTGCCAGGCCTCACCGACTGACATCGGTACGTCTCCTCAGTGTAACACTCTGTGAAGAATGGGCTGCCATTCCCCAAGAAACCTTCCAGCACCTGACTGAAAGAGAGTGTAAGCTGCCATCAAGGTTAAGGGTGGGCCTACACCATATTGAATTCCAGCATATCCGTTGGAGGGCGCCACGAACTTTTAAGTGAATTTCAGCCACGTGTCCGGATAATCTTGTTCACACAGTGTATATTGAACTGCATATTTTGGTATAATTGAGTATAACTATTTAGAAACGTTTTTAAAAAGTTTATAAGTTGGCATGCTGACAATATCAGGAATGATTCAACATATATTTAAAGGTAAGGTCAGAATAGTAGTAAGGTCTGAATAGCAATAAGGTCTGTAGAGTACTAGAAACCAGAGAAGGAGGTGAAAGTCAGCAGTGAAAGAGTTTGGACGCTTTGTAGCTGAAAAAAAAAGCGCGTGAACATGTGTGTGTGTGTGTGTGTGTGTGTGTGTGTGTGTGTGTGTATGTGCGTTATGGGCATATAATCTCATGAGCCACAGTTCAGTGTTAATGATCAAGATGGATGAAAAGAATTACTAGTGGTAGACTACGAAGTCACTAAATCACGTCTGATGTGATCCACAATTGGAAGATAAGCTTGGTTGAAAGTAACTGTTGCCGCCCAATGGGTACGTCGCACCGCAGCTTTACCTCCAGTGAGACATCAGACAACCAACACTGTAAATGATTCGCTACTGTCGCAGAATTTACTTCGAACGTGTGTGTAAAAATTGATCCCGATTCTTTAGAAATTATTTACTCACGTCATTATAAGGATCAGCAGGATCCATATCCTGTCATCCTAACAAATGAGTAATACTTTATAGGAAAGAGAAATTCTCAGTTATAAAAGTTCCATAAAGTATAAATAATTTTTTCTCTTACACTGAAAAAGTCAGCTACCAAAAACTGTCAAGTAAATCTTGTACCGAAACAAAACTATTTATTGGTTTTTCAAAGTGAAGATAATCAAATCATTGAATTTGACAAACTATAGAAATTTTCATACTCTGCTTTATATTCTTACTCAATTTCCTGTGTTTCGCATTTACATGTACCAATCCATTTGTTATCATATTTCAGCGTTGCCTTAATATATTATGGTAAATTTAATGTTATTTAAATTTAATTATTGTGTTTTGGCAATGAAATTTTATTATTCGGAAACAGCTGTTAGTTAAACTCGTACTTGCCACACCCTGATTGCCCCTCTTCAGCTATGGCCGGCGTCTTTTTATTAACCAGTGGCTCGTGACGTGACGCTATTTTATCTTTGAATGTTGAGATCAGTGTACCTACAGTGTGGATACAGCAGTTATCATCTCGATATTCTTCTTTAGCCTTGTAAAGAAATCAATTAAAACCCAACTCAGAATCTCAGAATGCAGATATTAATTTCTTCCACTTCCGAATACCATTTCAGTGTCTCACTGCACCACCTCCTCTGTTACGTACCTGTGGAAGGAGCTACCGAACCACTTTCAGAGAGAACATATTTGATTCAGTTCAACTACATCTCTGGTATGCTGCTTGCCGATAGAAGTAAGTAATAAAATGATCTCAAAACCTCAGCAAACAAATGTTCAGACTGATTAAATATTCTCGGGTCGTCAGAGTCGTGGCGTCCTGTTGCCCCAAGTTCGCCTGAAGATGTCGACGACGAAACTCGTTGAAACGTAGCGACAACATAACGCCACAACTCGCATGTTAACCAGAGAAAAATTCATCAGTGAAATATGCGGAGGAAGTCTGGATTCTCATATCTTCAGATTTTTACTACAATACATTTCAATCCCGTTGAAAGTTTCCAGTGGTGATGGCGCTGTCGAAAATCCTATCTCTAAACATGAGTTTTCGACAAAATAGCGTCAAGCTTAAAAAAAAAGGAAGTAAACTAGTAGGTGGAGGAAAACATAGAAGCAATCGAAACACATGATTAAAAATTGGGAACGAGAAGATGCAAAAGGCATAAAAGCTAAATAGAAGCATGCAATGAGTAATTACGGAAGAAATCGTGAGGAACTTAAGATCAATACCATCGGAAAAGAAGTGAAGTAAAAGCGATAGTCAGATAAAGACACGGGACGTGGTGAGACACGTTTATAAGCAGAGTTGAACATAATGTCTATGGCAGACAAGAAAAATCATACAAATAAATGAAACGCCTAAACAAAGAAGAAAGAGGCGCTGTAAATCTAAATGCAATACAAACACTTGACTATATTACACATTAGAAACGATTATGGTCCAATGTAGATATCAAAGATGAACGTAATAGAGAACTACTGCAAGGAAGAGGTTGTACGGATGAGACGGAGTTGAACACAGTTCTAAAAATATAAAAGATAAAACGAAAATCACTAGCACTACAGTGAATAAATTCTGAACTGATTGAATGAGGAGGAATTTATTTAGAATTAAGGAAGGTACGTTTCTTTATCATGTGCTGGGCAAAAAATGAGACACCTAAGGAATAAAAAATAGAAAAAAAATCATCTCAATATATAAGAAAGGCGAAAGAAGTAATAGATCTTACTACAGGAGTATACGTCTTCCGAATAAGCCTTACAAGATAAGAAGAATAATAAATGAAAGTCTTCGAAATATATCAGATATTATTTTCACGGAGGAACAAGCAGGTTTCGAAAAGGGAAGATAATGCAGAGACGAATTTCTTGCACTAAAACAGATAATACATAAGGGACGAGAATTTATTGTGGAAACTCATATATCATTTGTGGATAATGGAAAACGGTTTTACACTGTTTACCGAGATAAGATATGGGGAATAATGGAAAAGAAAGGAATCCATAAACATTTGATCCTGTATATGAACATTAGATTTAGAACTGGCGCAGAAAAATATAACATCTGCAATTAGAACAAATCAAGGAGTAAAAAAAGGGTGTAGCTTGTCACTAGCATAATTCAGTATCTATACAGATGGCATGATGGGAGCATGGAAAAGAGGCAGGACACCATCAGGTATAAACACTTGGAGTAATAAATACATCATCACGATGCCATTCGCGGATGACCGTGTTATCACACAAGGCAGTGAAGATAAATTACACTTGAAATTACATAAAGTAACTGTAATAAGCGCAAGCTGCGATCTGACTACACGCATAAATAAAATTGAAGCTTTGGCGTTTTTATGTATTCACCCAATACGAACAAAAATAGTGCGGCATAATAAGAAGATAGAACTGGTAGCCCACCGAAAGACACCATCAAAGCGGAGCATGCCATCTTGCAACCACTGTGATCTGCTTAGGTTGGACCTTCACAGAGGCAGTTCACACTTTATTCTATGGGACGGATGTTTGCACCCCGAAACATAAAGGCTTACGGCAGCTACAAGCATCAGAAGTGAAATGTCTAAGATCTGTGAAAGGCTGCACTAAGGAACAAATTATTGTAAATAAAGTAATAAGGGAAGAATTAGGGATGCGGACAATAATACAAAAGGCAATCCAGTATAAAGAGAAACGAAGAGAAAAATAACTTTGTATACCGCCATAGGGACTTCTTGAACAAACAGCGGATGTAAACTGTGGAGGAAAGTGTGGGAAGACCAGTCAACAGATGGTGAGACCAGAACAGGCTCTATTCCTAACCACAGATGGCAGAAGGCGAACAAGAGGAAGTACGTTTTATTATGTGCAGCGATGGAAAGATTTAGTTTTCCTTGCGCTATTTTTCTAACTGAGTGGTTATTGATAAATGACATACAGTACTCCTCGCCACTTGATCTAAGGTATGTGTTCAAACTGAAGTGAGACGCCCATAGTGACGATCTTGCTGAAGATTCTTGCATCCAATTCTATGTGCATTCAACTACTGAAACCTGAGACATAGGCTTTCAGTGTGGAGGATATGTGCGACAAAGAATCTGAGCGCGTTCTCTAATATGTTCGTCACCTTTTAGGTGGCCGCCAAGACGCAGAACCTGCCATCTTGCATGATGTCTGATCTCGTAGGGGCAGCATCTGACCTAGTCCAGTTTCCATGATTGCCATCATGTCTTGAACAGTGGCTGCACCAGTCTGCTCTCCACTACCTGCAGCATATCTTTACGAGTTGTAAGAACACGTGGACCTACAGTAAACCAATTCCTCATTAAATGACATCGTACATATCTGTGACCGTCTCTGAACTACTAAGGGACTGCACTATGTTACAGGGCGTTGAAAACTTTCTGAAAGACAATCATCCCCTTGCTATTCGACCTTGTCATCAAGATGATGTGCTGGGACAAGGAGAATATATCTTTCCCTTAGACCCATAGAGGCCTTGGTACAAGGATTTGCTTTTCAAAGTTAGGAGCGATCTGAAAGATTTCGTTTGCAGGCGTTGCTGTAGCGTACAAGTACAAGCAACCCAGCACGACTCCAATACGTGTCCATAAACAGGGACATGTACACAATGTGATGAAAAGTATCCGGACACCTAGCTGAAAATTACTTACAAGTTTGTTGCGCCCTCCATCGGTAATGCTGGAATTCAGTATGGTGTTGGCCCACCCTTAGCCTAGATGACAGCTTCCACTCTCGCAGCCATACGTTCAACCAGGTGCTGGAAGGTTTCTTGGGTAATGGCAGCCCATTCTTCACGGACTGCTGCGCTGTGGAGAGGTATAAATGTCGGTCAGTGAGACCTGGCACGAAGTCGGCGTTCCAAAACATCCCAACGGTGTTCCATAGGAATCAGGTCAGTACTCTGTGCAGGCCAGCTCATTACAGCGATGTTATTGTCGTGTAACCACTCCACCACAGGCCGTGCATTATGAACAGGTGCTCGATCGCTTTGAAAGATGCAATCGCCATAACTGAATTGCTCTTCAACAGTGGGAAGCAAGAAGGAGCTTAAAACATTAATGTAAGACTCTGCTGTGACATTGCCACGCAAAACAACAAGGGGTGCAAGCCCCCTCCATGAAAAACACGACCACATCATAACACTACCGTCTCCGAATTTTACTGTTGGCACTACGCACGATGACTGATGACGCTCACCGGGCATTCACCATACCCACACTTTGCCATCGGATCGCCACATTGTGTACCGTGATTCGTCAATCTACACAACGTTGTTACACTGTTCAATCGTCCAATGTTTATGCTCTTTACTCGAAGCGAGTTGTCGTTTGGCATTTACCGGCGTGATGTGTGGCTTATGAGCAGCCGCACGACCATTAAATCCACGTTTTTTCACCTCCCACGCAATTATCATAGTACTTGCAGTGGATCCTGTTGCAGTTTGGAATTCCTGTGTGATTGCCTGAATACATGTCTGTCACACATTACGACCCTCTTCAACTGTCGATCGCCTCTGACAGTCAACAGACGAGATCGGCTTGCACGCTTTTGTGGTGTACGTGTCCCTTCACATTTCCATTTCTCTATCACATCGGAAACAGTAGACCTAAGGATGTTTAGGGTTGTGTAAATCTCGCGTACAGACGTATGACACAAGTGACACCCAATCATCTGACCACGTTCGAAGTGACCTTCGAATGGAAAGGTTTACAACGCTTATTGTATTCGTACGAGACACGCAAAGTAAATTGTTAGTGTCAAGTGTTAGTCCATTAGCTAAACTGACTTGTCTACAATTTTTGTATTTACTCGTGATGGGTCAGTCGTCGTGAAATACGATATCGAGAGGTGAAACCGGTATGAAACGTTGACATTAATTTCAAATTGTAAGAAAAAATGTTTTCAGAAAGCATCAGAAGCACTGTGTATTCGTGTACTCTACTATCATCAGCCTGGCCCCACGCAGACAATAAACTGCACGCACGAAATGGGCAGTGTTCACCGAGTGCGTTTACCACTATCACGACACACTCAGCATGAGGAAGGAGCAGTCGCCTCGAAATATGCCGAAATATGGTAAGGTTCAAGGAAATGAACGCTATGATCATCAAACTCAATTTTACGGGGCGTCCCTAATCCGTGGCAATACATGGATGACGGGTATAAAATGTGAAACCCACCACCAAGTGAGGGACAGTACGGCGAGATTATGTGACGCTACCACTGTGTCCTCGTCCTCAGCCTGCCGATTTGGAGGCAGCCATCTTTAAATGCTGCGAACTCGGGAATTGTGATAGAAATCACTGAGAAAGTGGCCGCCAGTAAGTAGTGCCAGGAACAGACTTCCCCAGTCATGGGATTATTATGACTTTCATTTACCCTAGACTTCCATGACAATTAAACCGAGTTCTGTATCCCTGACAGCAAGTCGCAATTGGAGTTTTGCCAGCTGTCTACGCTACTGTCCCTCGATTGCGTCGAGGTAAGACCCCTGCCTTCCACAAAGCATCTTCTTCTCCCTCTCGGGACACGTAAATGTTTTGTTGAAAAAATTATCCGTAACACCAATGGGGTCAGATTTATTTGCATAATAAAACAGGGCTTATACCTCTATTTTGCCTTTATACGTACTTTACAGGATATACTCTAAACAAGAGTTCAATTCTTATCTTACTCTAACATCCCTGTGTTGCAGATGACAACCGTAATATTACAGACATCATGTAAAAAAAAAAATAAAAAAAATAAAAATAAAAAAATTATGTAATCCAAACAACAATGAAAATGTTATTTCATCATGTCCTTATGTTCTTAACCTACATCAAATTTATGTGCATATATTTCAGTAACAATTAATTTAAAAAATTCACTGAACATACCACATCTGTGGTGAAACATGTTTGGGGCTTAAAAAAACATAAGCTGTGCTCTTGCAAGGAGGCTGATTCTCTTGAATCAATTATTATAAGGTTTCTAGTTACGAAAATAACTCAAAGTCGGAACCGTTTTTTGATGTTTCATCCCCCTCTCCTAAACTGCACTATGGCTCTGCGTCCATCACAGGCGAGCGTAGGCAGTTGTTAATGATCGTGTGAAGCAGAAATCCTTTGAACTTCCTTCCTATTAAAATTAGGCGTTGTCTTACTTCCATTCTCGATCACATCAAATATTACGGTTGTGGGGAAGGAAGTGCTTCTGCCGACTAGTAACAGTGGCGAGTTAAAGCGAGAGCGAGAGACTGCGTCCACAATTCACACCCATCCTCAAGGTCAAGCCGAGAGGGTGTTCTGTGTGTGCTTAAGGCAAACAGTTACATAACAATGTAACAAAAAAATTGTATTCTTAAACCTTTTTAATTTATTCATATAATAATGATGTACATGTTAGAGATAATTACTCTGAGCAAAATCAAATGTTCCATTACAATAATAACAGCTATTTATTAAAATTTCACATCCTTCAAGGAAATCAGATACAAAGCTGAGTACATGAGATTACTGGCCGAGCACTTGTCGTTGCCCAAGTAATTATTTATTGCAGTCTCCTCCTTTCCCTCCACTCAGTCCATCTGATCTTTTCCCCTTTGTCCATGTCTTCCTCGCCCTTCTAATTCCATGTCCTCCTTCCCCTATGTCTATCCTGTCCTGTTCCTCTCTCTGTTCGACTGCTTCTCCCTCCTATCTGTCCCTTCCTCCTGCGCAACTCTCCACCTTTCCTCTTTGTCCATAGCCTCCTCCTTCCTCTAATTCTATCTGTTCCTGCCCTCTCTCATTGTCGGTCTCCTCCTGTCCCCCTCTCTCTACCCATCTCCTCCTGCCCCTACCTCTGTCTAGCCGCTCTTTCTCCTTCTGTCAGTGTTCTCGTTCCCCCTGTGTCTATTTCTCCTTCACTCTCTAAATCAATAAATCCATCCTCCATTTCCTCTCTCTTTACCCAACTTGTTTTGCCCCTCAGTCTATTCATTTTCTTCTACCCTACCTTTGTCCATCTGCTCCTCTCCCTTCTCCCTGTCCATTTTCCCCTCCTCCTCTCGCTGTTCATGTCGTCTTCCCTCCTCTGTCCGACCCCTATATTTCTTTCCTATTTGTGTCCGTCTCCTTCTCTTTCATCTCTCTGTGCATCTCCTCCTGTCTGTCTTCCTGCCCGTCTCTTCCTCCCACATGTCTGAGTCCTTCTCTCCCTTCACTCTCTCAATCTATCTCTACTTTCTACCATATCTGTGTCCTTTTCTTCCTTCTCCTCTCTCTCTGTCCATCTCCTCCTCACCCTTCTCTCGCCACATTATCAACCCCATTTCAATAGGAGGCTGGCGGTTCTTACCCCCACTGTATTTCTTTCCAGATCGTAACTAATATATAGGCCAAAATTGATTTAAATTGCTCCATGAATCTAGAGTGAGCTTTTTCCTGTAACTTTGCCCGTGTAGGCACATGTCAAATGTATTTCGCAAATATTTAATATACTTCACGCGTATTTGTACACGTATTTCACCCGTATATCTAGGTATATCTAGCGAATCACGCCCTGCAGTTTCATTTACAGACAGCTCAGTATTTATGACGTCGTATCTCATGAACTATGTGTTGATACATCCATATAATTTTGAAAGTACATCCAGTGGTGTTTGTGTCTAGAGTCAGCGAAATGTGTTGTGAAGAGAGATAATAAATGGCTCTGAGCACTATGGGACTTAACATCTGTGGTCATCAGTCCCCTAGAACTTAGAACTACTTAAACCTAACTAACCTAAGGACATCACACACATCCACGCCCGAGGTAGGATTCGAACCTGCGACCGTAGCAGTCGCGCGGTTCCAGACTGAGCGCCTAGTACCGCTAGACCACCGCGGCCGGCGAAGAGAGATAGTAGTAAAGAAGAAATAAATGCACCTAAATGCATGATGCGGCAGTTTTTCACGCATCTCCTCAACAGTGTGTTGTACAAGGACACATTTTTCTAGATACATTCAACGGCGAATGAATATCCTGTCTCTGAAGTCTGTAGCGAGAGCACAAGTAACAGCTTTAAACGTCATGTATGATGCGCAGTTTTTCACCCAACTCATTGTTTATGACGACATACCCCCTGAACTCTGTGTTGCACTCTAACATAATTTTGGTAGTTCATCCAGTGGCATATGCGAATACTGCCTGCGATATGTGTCGCGATTATAGTCAGTATTAAAAGAATGATAATCGAAATATCACACTTGCTGCCGCCGTTTTACTACATGGACAGCGGAAATCTAGTAAGCGATAAACTTCCATCATTTTTTCATTTGGTGGAGGCTGTCAGCAGGAAAAAATTGTGACTTTTCATGCTTTCCCTATGGGTCTGTTGCAAATACGCTTCTCGGGTTTGCCGCCGGATCGTATTGTGTAAATCTCACAATATTTCTTCGATGATATCATCAGTCGCGCCTTGCAGCAGTGACAGCAGCAGTTACCACCACCTGATGATGTCGAGCAGTTGCATCGAAGAAATATTGTGCGATTTACACAATACGATCCGGCGGCAAACCCGAGAATCGTATTTGCACGAAAAAATTTCATAATGGTCTGAAATTATGTGCAAATTTCTATTGAAAGTCAGTGATTGCTCTCATTCTCAAATGAATTAATTAAGTGTGGTCATTAGCACGACGGCGGTAATGTTGTTTTTCCATCCTCCCCTAATTTCATAGGTACGTGGTTCTTTCCAGACACTAAGTGATATACTTACCAAATTTGGTTAAAATTGGTCCAAAAGTTTAGCAGGACATGTGGAAGATGCATAGGTACGTACATACATATGTACATCAATTTTTACAGTATGTATGGATAAGTGTTTTGATGTAAAATTAGGATGTGGAAGGTTTTTTGATGTCATCATCAGCGATTTTCGAAAATTTTAATGAGATGTGGATTTTTAGCTAGAAGACAAACATCTTAGTAGATTATCTTATAGTTAAGTACGACCCAGAGAATGCAAAATTCAGCAGCTTAATCTATATAAGAAGTAAGGACGATGCACCACATTACAATACATTTAATGGGTTTTACAAAGGTACAGAAATAATGAGAAGGGGTCAGTTCGGAAGACAGAGCCCACTCAAGGTAGCACTGAAAAAACTGTAACAATTATAATTAATTAGATACGAAATTAAAATTAAAGTGTAATATTTTTGAAGCAGAAATTAACCACAGCAAAAATTGTTGGGGCCACACTATATCAAGTGCAGAAGTTATTAATAATATAGTGTGCACAGAGGGAGCTTTTTAAGAACAGAAGAAAGAGCGCTAGCGTTTTAGTAGCGATCGTTCCGTTTCGCACTCCGCTCCAAATGAAAGCGAGGCTGTTTAAGGAACCTCGAAGCTGCGTCTTGATTCATTCACTCAAAATCTTTCGCCATCAAAGTGTGTTTCCGTCAGCGTCAAACTCCACGATGAAGTGCTGTGGAGTGTTACACGCAAACCGTGAACGCGAGCCATCGCATGACTGTGTGCGGACACCTGACAGTAATTAGAGAACTGTCTGGAGTGAAAGCAGTGTACAAGTGGGAGGTGGAAGAAATAAAAAATTGAAAGAATTCAAGTTGAATAGGAGTAAGAGCAAGACAGTTGCAATGAAGATGAGTACGACACACACACCTTATAACATCATACTGCAAGGAGAGAAGGTTGAATGTGTGAAAAGTTTCAATTATCTGGATAGTGCCATAACAAGTGATGGAAGTTACAAAGTAAAAATTTTAAAATGATTAGCAAAGAACGGCACCTCGACTGGCACAAGGAGCTCCCACTATGAGCCAGTGAAATGAACTTGCTTATGTCAGCTCTACAAAAATCGAAGAGAGACAGAGTCAGGACCGAATGTGTAAGGAGAGACCTGCAGGAGACCATGGAGGAAACAATGGGTGTTGTGAGATTGAAGTGTTTTAGTCATGTGAAGCGAATGTACCAGACTCGAACTCCACGTCACTATTTGGAGATGGAGGTACAAAGAAGACAACAGATGGGGAGGTCTAGGATGGGACGGACACACCAGATTAATGAATATTGCAAGAGGAGTGGAGTAACGAGAGGTGCACTGCAGAGAGAAAAACTATACCAGGACATAAATCAGTGGATGTGTCAGGCAAATCCAACACCTTCCATGAAAACCCTGACATGTTAAGCAAATCCAGTAGCATGTCACATAGCTCCGAATAAATCGTGACATTAAATTAACCAAAGTAATACGAGTAACGAGTGAGCAAATGGAATACCACAGACTAACACAAGAATGCCTAAATGCATGTCATACCTTCCCACCGTGAGACAGACGCAGTTCCGCGGGGAGAAACGAGAACAGAAGCCGAGAGCAGAACCGTGTTAAGCTGGAATGCCTTACGATAAGGGACGGACGGACACCCACGTCACCAGCTAACTGCTAGGACCACACCACCCGCAAGTTTTAGCGTGAGACTTTTTCGCGTCTCTGTTACGTTAGGACCACCCCCCAGCCCATGTTAAAAGCTAGAGCCCTCCAGAAGAACAGTATAGATCTTACGATAACACAAAAAGGGCTACACCACCCGCAAGTTTTAGCGTGGGCATTTTACGCGTCTCTGTTACGTTAGGACCACCCCCCAGCCCATGTTAAAAGGTAAAGCCCTCCAAAAGAACAGTATAGATCTTACGATAACACAAAAAGGGCTACACCACCCGCAAGTTTTAGCGTGAGACTTTTTCGTGTCTGTTACCTTAGGACCAGCCCCCAGCCCACGTTAAAAGGTAAAGCCCTCCAGAAGAACAGTATAGATCTTACGATAATGCTAAAAGGACCACACCAGCTGCAAGTTTTAGTGTGAGACTTTTTCGCGTCTCTGTTACGTTGCAAACTTGAAAAACATTGCCCCACCACGAAAAGTATAACGTTTCTCATTGGATAGACAGAATTTTTGTAGGCGGAGCTTAAGGTTAACATTGAGACCCTGATTGGTCAGATGAAAACACAGCCAGATAGTTTTTTTTAAACAAACTTCAGTAAATTGTAGTAAGGAGATGTTAAGAGAGAGTTGCTTCCGAGAGGGCGAGCTGGACGGAGCTGCGCCGGCCGCCGGCCCCTGACGAACACCGACAAGGTAATGAACGCACGCGACGCCACATTTTTGAGCGCATAAGGCTTCACTCAGAACTGCAGAAGTCTCATCTGTTACAACCCCTTTTTGCGTAATACTAGAGTCGATCGTCAATTAAAGCTCATGGTGTTCACATTTGCCACTTGGAGTAAAAATCTGAAACGCGACGATTTTTCTGTTATATAGTTATTGAGAAGACACATCAGCCACTGTAATTTACGACAAGTTAGATAAGTTATTAAAAATAATTGAGGGTCACTGTAGACCATTTTGATAGTTTTCTCTTTTGTGAAAGTTAATTTAAACCTAGATTATAGATGTGATATGGCAAAGGTCATCCTTCGATCCATTGTAGAACTTGGAAACCCATTCAGGGAATATTCGGTAACATTTTGGCTGAACGCAGTTGGTTTTTACCATCCTGTATTAAAACATTTCCTTTTATCAATAGTGCAATTTATAAACGATGTTTTGTAAATAGGATAAAATTTCCAATGGTAAACTTAACTGCTTTTTCGACGTTATTTTACCAGCTAACTAAAAATAGGAAAGCCTTGAACCCCTTCCACTAAATTTAGTTAGTATTAAGATTCCTTTACAGGGAGTGCAGTGGAGCTGACGCTAAAATCATTCAGTATTTGGTTATATCATCGCTAGTCTCACTGAACTCTTCTGAATTCTACATGTCATGTGTGGTCTGACATCTCCTTAGCAGCAACAGGTCCCAGGTTCAAAGTAGTCAATTCCCTAAAAAACACGCTCAGAGCGTCGTTGCGCGAAAGTGGTAGGGAGACACGATATAGAACAAACAGACACCACGCAGAATGTTTAGAACACAAGGTACATTCCATTTCGGAAAATGTTAGGGAGTTCGATATTCCGAGATGCATAGTGACAAGGGTATAACAACAATACCAAATATCGGGCGTTACCTCTCACCACGGAAAGGACAGTTGTCGACGACCTTCATTTAATGACCGAGAGTAGTGCCCTTTGCGTAGAGTTGGCAGTGCTAACAGACGAGCAACACTACGTGAATTAACGGCAGAAATCAATGTGGAACGTGCGACGAACGTATCCATCGGCACAGTGCGGCGTTAATGGGCTACGTCAGCAGACGACCGATGTTGGTGGCTCTCCTGGGCTCGTGACCAAATCGGTTGGTAGCTAGACGACTGCAAAACTGTGAGCTGGTCAGATGAGTCCCGATTGCAGCTGGTAAGAACTGATTGCAGGGTTCGAGTTTGGAACAGACCCCTACGAAGTTGTCAACAAGGCACTGTGCGAGCTGGTTAGGCGCATGGTAGTGTGGGCTATGTTCACATGCAGTGGTCCAACTGAAAATTGACTGTAGATGGTTATGTTTGGATACTTGGGGTCATTTGCAGCCATTCATGGACTCCATGTTTCCAAGCAACTATGGACGTTTTGTCAACCACAATGCGCCATGCCGCCGGGCCAAAATTCTTCGCGCTTACTTTGAAGAACATTCTGGACAGTTCGGGCGAGTGATTATGCCACCCATATCGCCCATTATGAATCCCATCGAACATTTATGAGGCACAACCGAGAGGTCAGTTCGTGCACAAAATCCTACGCTGGCAACACTTTGGCAATTATGAACGGCTACAGGGCCAGCATGGTTCAATATTTCTGCAGGGGACCTCCAGAGACTTGCTGCGTCCATGCCACTTCACGTGGCAAAAGGAGGTCCGAAACGATATTAGGAGGTGTCCCACTACATTTTTTTCAACTCAGTGTAGTATTCTAAATCTGCGTGGCAAGTATAGTATTAAAATTTCTCCCTTTTGGGCTAAATTCTGAATCTACATCTACATCTACATCCATACTCCGCAAGCCACCTGACGGTGTGTGGCGGAGGGTACCTTGAGTACCTCTATCGGTTCTCCCTTCTATTCCAGTCTCGTATTGTTCGTGGAAAGAAGGATTGTCGGTATGCCTCTGTGTGGGCTCTAATCTCTCTGATTTTATCCTCATGGTCTCTTCGCGAGATATACGTAGGAGCGAGCAATATACTGCTTGACTCTTCGGTGAAGGTATGTTCTCGAAACTTTGACAAAAGCCCTTACCGAGCTACTGAGCGTCTCTCCTGCAGAGTCTTCCACTGGAGTTTATCTATCATCTCAGTAACGCTTTCGCGATTACTAAATGATCCTGTAACGAAGCGCACTGCTCTCCGTTGGATCTTCTCTATATCTTCTATCAACCCTATCTGGTACGGATCCCACACTGCTGAGCAGTATTCAAGCAGTGGGCGAACAAGCGTACTGTAACCTACTTCCTTTGTTTTCGGATTGCATTTCCTTAGGATTCTTCCAATGAATCTCAGTCTGGCATCTGCTTTACCGACGATCAACATTATATGATCATTCCATTTTAAATCACTCCTAATGCGTACTCCCAGATAATTTATGGTATTAACTGCTTCCAGTTGCTGACCTGCTATGTTGTAGCTAAATGATAAAGGATATTTCTTTCTATGTATTGGCAGCACTTTACACTTGTCTACATTGAGATTCAATTGCCATTCCCTGCACCATGCGCCAACTCGCTGCAGATCCTCCTGCATTTCAGTACAATTTTCCATTGTTACAACCTCTCGATACACCACAGCATCATCTGCAAAAAGCCTCAGTGAACTTCCGATGTCATCCACCAGGTCATTTATGTATATTATGAATAGTAACGGTCCTATGACACTCCCCTGCGGCACACCTGAAATCACTCTTACTTCGGAAGACTCCTCTCCATTGAGAATGACATGCTGCGTCCTGTTATCTAGAAACTCCTCAATCCAATCACACAATTGGTCTGATAGTCCATATGCTCTTACTTTGTTCATTAAACGACTGTGGGGAACTGTATCGAACGCCTTGCGGAAGTCAAGAAACACGGCATATACCTGTGAACCCGTGTCTATGGCCCTATGAGTCTCGTGGACGAATAGCGCGAGCTGGGTTTCACATGCCGTTTTTTTCGAAACCCATGCTGATTCCTACAGAGTAGATTTCTAGTCTCCAGAAAAGTCATTATACTCGAACACAATACGTGTTCCAAAATTCTACAACTGATCGACGTTAGAGATATAGGTCTATAGTTCTGCACATCTGTTCGACGTCCCTTCTTGAAAACGGGGATGACCTGTGCCCTTTTCCAGTCCTTTGGAACGCTTCGCTCTTCTAGAGACCTACGGTACACCGCTGCAAGAAGGGGGAAGTGCAGTACTAAAATTTATCACTTTTAGGCTAGCAGAAATTAGTACTTTGAATTACACAACAATTAGTTTCAGAACGGCAGTTAACATTAAATGGAATTGTCTGAGGATTTAGGCTGTGCTCTGAGCCAAGTGCTGGTTAGAGTAGTAACAATGGAAGCATTTCTATTAATGACTTTTTGCGTGTCAAACAGTAGATTTTTATGTTTCTTGAATGTTGACAACATCAATGTTAAGTTCATGCAGTTGTTTCTGTAGATACATTTGGCAGAGCTCATGCCTTTAATATTGAGCTGCATAATACGAACTAGGTGTTTCTTGTCTCTAGTTGGATGATCCTGAAAAGGACGGTTATAAGTTATTGTATATCACCTGTGACACAGTTTCTCGTTTAGCACCATCCAGGGGTCACCTGTAGGGTAATTACGTTGCACCTACGGACGTGAGCAACAATGAAAAGTGTACATGTGAAGAAGGTAGACACAAAACTGAACGACACAATGCGCTGCATTTCTGGTTCCATCAAATCAACCCCCTGCCACTGGTTACCTGTACTGAGTCACATCCCTCCACCTCACTTAAGGCGGAAACAAGCTCTGCTGAGGTAGGCCAAGAAAATCTCTGCATTACCATCTCTTCCACTGCACCAGGAATTCTGCCATCCGCCACAGCAACGGTTACGATCAAGAAGACCAGCAAGTGTTACTGCAGGACAACTCATCACAAATGGTTTTGATCTAAATGAAAGCTGGAAGCATGAATGGTCAATAAAAACATCGGGAACAAGAGCCCATCGCCTTGATCCCACAAAGAAGCCAAAAGGTTTTGACCTACCGAGGAACCTCTGGTGCCGCCTTAGCGAGTTAAGGACTGGACATGGTTGTTGTAGCTACTTCAGGTACAAATGGAGCTGGATCAGTTCACCAATGTGTGAAAGTAATCAAGAAGAGCAGACAAACGAACATCTAGTCCAACGCTGTCCACTTCATTCATACCCTGGATTTTCCAACGACTTGCTCACTCTCACACCCAGCTTAATTAACTGGTTGAAAAACATGGATAAGGTTTAATCTAGTCTTATATCATATGTATATTGTATAAAATCACTTGTCTTGTATCAACTGTATATTGTATAAAATCACCATACATTTAAATAAAGTAGATTTTTTTGAATATACTGTATTACTGACTACAAGGAACTTTTAGTTTGTCGCCGTTATTTCCATATTATTTTCCAAAGTAGCAAGCAAGAATTTTTCACTTTGGAAGAGCTGAAACGAGGAGAAGTGGATTGTAAAGTACGAGGATCAAGTTCCAGACTGTTTATGAATTCTCGTCGAAGTAATTTACCAGCTCTTTTGGTGTATTGACTTTACAAAACCTGCTCCCTTACACGGGAGAACGCAGCTGGAGTGTTCGACACACTCACAAAGTATGCTCTTTAAAATCAATTTCTATTCTTCACAGCTTCGCTATATGGGGCCACATCGTCCAGGTTTTCAGTGTAATTTTGAGAAATTCTGGAAGGTGTATGAATGCATGGTGTCTGACCTTTCAGACATGTCGGGAAGTACTGACTCCATACGGAATCCGTAGCTGTGATACATATTATATAATTCAATGTGGAAGGGGGAGAAACGAAAGAAAAGGGAAGGAGCTAATGCCATCAGTTGCATCGGGAATTTATGCGGAATCAGCGGCGACGTGTGAAAATTCGTGCCAACCCGGGCTCGAAACCGGGAACTCTTTCTTACTAGGCAGTTGCGTTAACCTCTGCGTAACCCGGACAGAGTGATCATTGCAAATGTATTGACTGTCTCCATACGCTTCCCAGAAGACCCAAACTCCCACCAAGCACTACCTAGCTGCTGTCCCTGCCAATGTCCTCCACGAGCGATAATTTTAGATTCCAAAAAAATTGGTTCAACTGGCTCTGAGCACTATGGGACTTAATCTGAGCCGGCCGCGGTGGCCTCGCGGTTATAGGCGCTCAGTCCGGAACCGCTCGACTGCTACGGTCGCAGGTTCGAATCCTGCCTCGGGCATGGATGTGTGTGATGTCCTTAGGTTAGTTAGGTTTAAGTAGTTCTAAGTTCTAGGGACTGATGACCACAGATGTTAAGTCCCATAGTGCTCCGAGCCATTTGAACCATTTTTGAACTTAATCTGAGGTCACCAGTCCCCTAGAACTTAGAACTACTTAAACCTAACTAACCTAAGAACATCACACACATCCATGCCCGAGGCAGGATTCGAACCAGCGACCGTAGCAGCAGCACGGTTCCGGACTGAACCGCCTAGAACCGCTCGGCCACAGCGGCCGGCTTAGCTTCCCACTGGAGGTCGAATGTAAATGCGCACCTGCTACACATTTTCGCCCGTCACCGCTGATTCCGCATAAATTCCCTATACAGCTGATATCATTAGCTTCCCTTCCCTTTCTATTTTCCCCCTCCACCTTTAATTACGTAGTAACTCTGGGCGGCAGTTTGGTGGACTGTCTTCAGAGTCACGAATACTGGTATTCTGATTCTTATCTCCCGCCGGGAGATTTTGCAGTAGAGGACTTGTAGACAGACTGAACACTCGGGACGTACAGTACACGACTGAAGTCGCCGCCTGGTGGAGATTGGACAGCAGGGCTACTCTAGGCCAGCTATCTACTGTGCCGGCCTGTGCCGCGGGCTGGGGCGGCAATCGCTGCCGGCGCCCTCGTCGGAGGGCCTTTCACGGCCGGACTAATCCTTTTAGCCGGCCTGCCCGGGGCGCCGATTGTCCTGCAGTTGGGCCGGGAAGAGGCGCCCCACACCAACGCCGCGTAGCGGGGAAAAAGGGCAGTAGCCGAGCAGCGCCGCGCCGCCCCGCTCAGAGCCGTGCTTCCGGCGATCCATCTCGTAAATAAAAGGACGTCGCCCCGATATCCAGCCATGCTCCACAGTTGTCCCTGACCGCCGGTGGCCTTATCCTGTCCGTATCGTGTTCGTGACTTCCACGAAAGGAACATCATAATCACAGCCAAATCTTGGTCGTATCTTGCAAAACCTAGATTCTTACATTGAAGCGCCAAAGAAACTGTTATAGGCAAGCATATTCAAATGCAGAGCTATGTAAACAGGCAAAACTCAGCGCTGCGGTGGGCAACGGAAATATAACACAACAAGTGTCTGGCGCAGTTGTTAGATCGATTACTAATACTACAATGACAGTTTATCAAGATTTATGTGAGTTTGAACGTGGTGTTATAGTCGGCTCACGACCGATGGGACACAGTATCTCCCAGGTTGCCATGAAGTGGGGATTTTCCCGTACAACCACTTCTTGGGTGCACCGTGAAAACATCAAATCTCCGACATCGCTGCGGCTGGAAAAGGATACGGATCCTGTACCCCTCCCGCAAACTCGATCCTCCTCACCCGCTCGTCTCCCCGATCCTCTCCCACCCCCGCCCGCTGCCGCGCCTGTATTCGCACGTCCCACCCGGTCTCCATCTCTCCACCCTCCTTACCCTCTCCCAAGGTGGCTTTCGCCAGCTCCCCCTCCCTGATGATGTCCTCCTCCCCTCCATCTACCCCTCCTATCAACTTTGACCCTGCCCCACCCCCCACTTTCGGTGTCCTTTCCTTTAGGCACCCTCCCTCCCTTCTCTTCCCTTCCCTTCTCTTCCCTTCCCTTCTCTTCCCTTTTCCAACGTCCCGTCCCTCCACCCCTCTTCCCCCGGGCTTCCCCTCCCCCTTCCTCCCTCCCCCCTTTTCTCCCCTGCCCGTGGGATCTCCGCTCTCCCCTCTCGCTCTCCCACTCCCCTTCCTCCTCCTCCTCTCTTGGCAGGTCCCTGGAATCGCACATGCATAGTGAACTTTCGCGCGCCGGAGATCATCGCCATCAGTATCTCGTGTGTGTGCTTCGTTTTGTGTTTCGTGCAGTTACAACTCCACTGTACACATGTACCATCGCTGTTCTCCGTGTTTTGTGCGCCGTGTCCACAAGTGTTAGTGTTTTTATCGTCCAACGTGAACGGCTTCATGTTTATTGTTTTTTTTGTATCTCCATTTTTTGCCCGCCGTTTTTTGTATTGTCTGTATCACCTCTCTGTCATGTTATTGTTTCACTTAAGGCTGAAGAGCAGCGTAATGTGCTGCTGCCAGCCCGCCTGTATAGGTGATTAAAATTGCAATAAAGGAAAAAAAAGCGGCTGGAAAAAGATCCTGCAAGAACAGGAGCAACAATTGTTTTACCTGTCTGCTTCGTATGTATTTTATTAGCATCTTCATCCCTCTGTTCTTTGTTTTAAGTTCCACGATTTCTTTTCCCCATGTTACTCTTTAAGTCTCCGATTTTATCACCTGTTTTTATTATTTATTCTCTTCATCTTTCTAACAAAGTCTGTAGGCTGAAGAGCGGCATACTAAGCTGCTGCCAGCCTGCCCCCTACGGGAGGAATTGAAATTCAATAAAGAAAAAAAAACTAAAAACAGGAACAACAACGACTGAAGAGAATCGTTCAGCGTGACAGAAGTGCAACCCTTCCGCAAACTGCTGCACATTTCAATGCTGGGCCATAAACAATTGTCAGCGTGCGAACCATCCAACGAAACGTCATCGCTATGGGCTTTCGGAGCAGAAGGCCCACTCGTGTATCCTTGATGACTGTACGACACAAAGCTTTACGACTCGCCTGGGCCAGACAACACCGACATTGGACTGTTGATGAGTCGAAATATGTTGTCCGGTCGGACGAGTCTCGTTTTAAATTCTATCGAGAGGATGGACGTGTATGGCTATGGAGACAACTTCGTGAATCCTTGGTCCCTGCTTGTCAGCAGGGAATTGTTCAAGCCGGTGGAGGCTCTCTAACGGCGTGGGGCGTGTGCAGTTCGATTGATATGGGACCTTGATACGTCTAGATCGACTGTGACAGGTGACACGTACGTAAGCATCCTGTCCGATTAACTGCATCCATTCATGTCGATTGTGTATTCCGACGGACTTGGGAAATTCCAACAGGACAATGCGACACTCCACACGTCCAGAATTGCTATTATGTGATTCCAGGAACACTTTTCTTAGTTTAAACACTTCCAATCTCCCCAGACGTGAACGTTATTGAGCATATCTGGGATGCCCTGCAACGTGCTGTTCAGAAGATTACGCATTTATGGAGAGCACTGCAGGATTCATGGTGTCGGTTCCCTCCAGCACTACGTGAGACATTGGCTGAGTCGATGCCACGTCGTGTTGCTGCACTTCTGCGTGCCCTACACCACATTAGGCAGGTGTACCAATTTCTTTGGCTCTTCAGTATAATTAACGCACTACCAAAGCTAAGGTATAATCTCCTTTCTAGACGTGAACGCTACAACACCGCCGCACAGTCGGCCAACTCGCTTTAGAAACTTGACAGAATATGAATAGAAAAAGTTGCTCATTCCGATTTTAGCTCCGCTAAATCTTCAGTAGATTGCACTGGTGCATACTTGTCCGTATTCTGCGCTAGCATTCCAGTTTCAAGTCGATATCATACGTACCTCGACATTTGTCGGTAAACAGATTATCGGACAACGATAGATTTTCTGGATATGGTTCGTGCTGCCCGTTCAAAATACACTCCTGGAAATGGAAAAAAGAACACATTGACACCGGTGTGTCAGACCCACCATACTTGCTCCGGACACTGCGAGAGGGCTGTACAAGCAATGATCACACGCACGGCACAGCGGACACACCAGGAACCGCGATGTTGGCCGTCGAATGGCGCTAGCTGCGCAGCATTTGTGCACCGCCGCCGTCAGTGTCAGCCAGTTTGCCGTGGCATACGGAGCTCCATCGCAGTCTTTAACACTGGTAGCATGCCGCGACAGCGTGGACGTCAACCGTATGTGCAGTTGACGGACTTTGAGCGAGGGCGTATAGTGGGCATGCGGGAGGCCGGGTGGGCGTACCGCCGAATTGCTCAACACGTGGGGCGTGAGGTCTCCACAGTACATCGATGTTGTCGCCAGTGGTCGGCGGAAGGTGCACGTGCCCGTCGACCTGGGACCGGACCGCAGCGACGCACGGATGCACGCCAAGACCGTAGGATCCTACGCAGTGCCGTAGGGGACCGCACCGCCACTTCCCAGCAAATTAGGGACACTGTTGCTCCTAGGGTATCGGCGAGGACCATTCGCAACCGTCTCCATGAAGCTGGGCTACGGTCCCGCACACCGTTAGGCCGTCTTCCGCTCACGCCCCAACATCGTGCAGCCCGCCTCCAGTGGTGTCGCGACAGGCGTGAATGGAGGGACGAATGGAGACATGTCGTCTTCAGCGATGAGAGTCGCTTCTGCCTTGGTGCCAATGATGGTCGTATGCGTGTTTGGCGCCGTGCAGGTGAGCGCCACAATCAGGACTGCATACGACCGAGGCACACAGGGCCAACACCCGGCATCATGGTGTGGGGAGCGATCTCCTACACTGGCCGTACACCACTGGTGATCGTCGAGGGGACACTGAATAGTGCACGGTACATCCAAACCGTCATCGAACCCATCGTTCTACCATTCCTAGACCGGCAAGGGAACTTGCTGTTCCAACAGGACAATGCACGTCCGCATGTATCCCGTGCCACCCAACGTGATCTAGAAGGTGTAAGTCAACTACGCTGGCCAGCAAGATCTGCGGATCTGTCCCCCCTTGAGCATGTTTGGGACTGGATGAAGCGTCGTCTCACGCGGTCTGCACGTCCAGCACGAACGCTGGTCCAACTGAGGCGCCAGGTGGAAATGGCATGGCAAGCCGTTCCACAGGACTACATCCAGCATCTCTACGATCGTCTCCATGGGAGAATAGCAGCCTGCATTGCTGCGAATGGTGGATATACACTGTACTAGTGCCGACATTGTGCATGCTCTGTTGCCTGTGTCTATGTGCCTGTGGTTCTGTCAGTGTGATCATGTGATGTATCTGAACCCAGGAATGTGTTAATAAAGTTTCCCCTTCCTGGGACAATGAATTCACGGTGTTCTTATTTCAATTTCCAGGAGTGTAGATCAATGCACGACGTCCAGTGTCAAAGGTAACTAACGCTCACGGCTGCTACAGTATGTATTTAAAGAAAACCTGAATTTCATCCTTATAGTGCTGTTACTAGAGCCACCCTTATGGTATCAAATCTGAATAGACATCTCTCAGATGGCCGGAGTGACCTTGCGGTTCTAGGCGCTACAGTCTGGAACCGTGAGGCCACTACGGTCGCAGGTTCGAATCCTGCCTCGGGCATGGATGTGTGTGATGTCGTTAGGTTAGTTAGGCTTCAGTAGTTCTAAGTTCTAGGGGACTAATGACTTCAGAAGTTGAGTCCCATAGTGCTCAGAGCCATTTGAACCATTTTTTAACCTAAACGGGCCCTTTATCATTAGAGGCCCTGGGCAGTGCAACATCATACTGACGACAGTAATGTGCTTATACTGACAACCTGACTGTTCGTTTTACTTGATTTTGTAATCATTTAAAAAAGACAACATGACCTTCCAGTGGGAGACATTTCGTCCCTCTTTTCCTTCTGTGAAATTTGTCAGTAAGCTTTTTGCCTTCCAGCCAGCGAAATGCGGCAGAGTACGGCCGGTAAACGATTCATCTCTCATAAACACGCCTGCCAACTTTCGCTTAATTCGGACAATTCCGTCTCGGTGTTTTTTTCCCCCCGTCAGTGTATCTGCGTGCGTATATCTCCACATTTATAGTGGATGCTCATTTTTTTACAGGGTGGCAGTGCCACACAGTAAAAATGGGTCCCTCATTACTGTAAATTATCGGAAAAATCTATTATTTGCGCAAAAATTCCATTAGGGTTTCCTGCAGATCTCTTGGGGAAGGGGGGGTAGCTATTCAAAGCTATGGTCATAATTTTTTTCGCAAACAGGTAAATATTTGTATCACCATTAAGGTTTTCCACAGTGTGTAGTGTAACGATGTAAGTTCTTTATAAATGATTTTCTTTCGACATTTGACCATGTGTAGACTTCGTCACCTACGTCAGTTACAACCCACTTCAAAATTATTTATATTCTTTTTAAATTGTCACAGAATGGTTCTTGAACGAAACTGTAAAACATCATTTGAGTCGTATGCACAGAATTACGTCACTCGGGTCAATTGGTTTGCGTACACTTTTTCAATTTTAGATGTCGTTTGTTTCTCCTCAGAAATTATATTGATACACGTTATCTGATTTAATCGATATTAGAACCACATTGAATAAACTTTTTGAGATTCAAAGTTGCGATGAACGCTGTCAAAATTCAATAATCTTGTCAAATATATTATTAATCCATTCACATAATTCTTCATAAATAAATCCTCAGAACACGTATTTCAACTTTAGTAGCATCCACTAGTTTATTATCTTCCTACATACAGACGTGAACCTGAGCCTTGACAAGATAGGACTGACATTTTCAATAAGATTCAACTTCCTATGATATCATTGTTGTACGAAAAAATTGCATATTTTCATTTATCAATTTTTTAGAAGCACGACGCAACAACTCGGTTCCAGGATCTTCAGTAGCACTTTGGCTGTCGACACGCGACGTATAGTGGCCAGCAATTTTCTCTCTGGTCGCGGCAGCGAAGATACTGTCTCCGTTCGTTGCGCCGCCCTCTCCGTACATGAAACATTAAAAAAATACAAAACTTTAGGCAATTCACAACCATTACAAAAATTACAAAAATACATAAACAAAAACTAAATTAAACTTATATTCATCTGCATACTGGGCTGACACTGGTGGATGAGTGACGCTTCAATTTCGTCCCACTACATACCCCACCCACAAGCTCAGTTTGTCAGGTTTTAACCGAAAATAAAACTTTTTCTATAGACAATATTTAACTGTTAATACATGTTCCTCACATTTTACGTAATCTAGAGTCCTTGTTCTTAGATAGATTTAATCCTTTTACTGCGATATTGTTGTGACTATTTGTCATTTACTCTTAATTGTGCTATTATGGTAATTCATAACCGAATATATGGAGATTACTCCTTTTCATTTAATAGTTGCTAGTAAATACTAATTTAGTACGTTCTTTAACGTTGTTACATTAGGACAGAGCATTCAAATTGTGATAAATTAGTTTCAGTTTTATTCATTTACTAGAGTTATTCTTTCCAAAAATGTATATTACTAATAAGTTTCTCACAATAACTAATAGTACTATTTACTTTACTTCATTCTTTTCCCTAATGCCTTATTTATGCCTGAGGTCAAGAAGAAATCAAGCAAAACTTTCTTTAGAATCTCGGCACGGCTTTCTTTACCTTCGGACACCTTGTTGGGTAATGGCAATTTATTTAGGAGAAACTAGCGAGAGAGCCCCGTTTGGTGTGTTCTATATTAACACTATTACAAACCTCTATTAAAGGCACTCTGCTATGTTCTCGTGAGCCATATAGCTCTGGACGCCCATGGTCCCTAAAATTATTAACCATCCCCTTTGGTTATCTATCTCTTTTTGAAGTACCAGTAGATTATTGTAGAACCCTTGTTTAAACTTTCTGTTATTTCTTTAAAATAACACGTAACTAACACGAAAACTTCACATGAATAAACTATGAACGCTCTTCCGTATGTAACATATACTAAATATTAACTTATTTAGGAATGAAGGATTTCATTTGACCAACACTATATAATCCTTTAACTACACCTGATGAAGGTTCCATAAGAAGTAACGCTTTGGGATGTACAATCTTATGTACAACATATGGACCTTCAAAGATAAAGAAGAATTTTCTACATTCCTTACCGATCTTAGAACTTTTAGGATGAGATCGTACTAACACAAGATCTCCTACCTGAAATGAGGGTTCTATAGCATGTTGATTATAACTTTTAATTCTCTGTTCGGCATTTTTAACAATCTGTTCGCAAACTTTTTCGTTTGGGATGCATTGTTGGATCTCATTTACTGGTGGCCAAGGTAGAGCAGCTAGTAAAGGCTCACCTATAATTCGCTTGCCTAAAATTTCTATAGGTGATAATCCCGTCGTTAGGTGAGGCAATTCATTTAATATCTTTTCGAATTCAGGCATTAGTTTGGCCCACCGAGTATGTTTATGTGCACAATAAGTTCTACATAATCGTCCTAATTCTTTCATGACTCTTCCTACTAAATTACTTTGAGGGTGATATTTCGAAATTAGGATATGTTTGATTCCATATTGTTTTATCATATCTTGAAACTTTTGGCTAATAAAGGCACTATCGTTGTCAGACATAAGTCGTTCAGGAATGCCCCAGTTAACAAAGTAATTTCGGGTGAGGCAGCGTATAACGCTTGCTGTATTCGCTCATTTCAAAGTATATAGCTTCACATGTTTGGACCAACATTCCATTACAACAAACACATAAGTTAATCCTCCTGAACTACGAGGCAGAGGGCCGAAAAAATCTAATGACAGTAGATCCCACAGACCTCGAAGAATTACAGCATATAATTTATAACGCTTAGATTTGTTATTAACTTTAACCTTTTGACAGGTTTAACAAGCCCTAATAATACTTCTCACAATACGGGACATATTTTTGAAATAATAATACTTCATTAGATGTTTAATACATTTATGAATTCCAAAATGCCCGTAACCTTCATGAATATAAGTAATTAACTCGTACACAACAGTTTTCGGAATGCAGATTTTCCATCTCTGGTGCTCCCTCTGTGCATTCCAATACAACAAGTCTTTGATATACAACCACACACCCCGGGTGTTAACTGATTCGTCCCCATTATTAAGGTTTTGTATAAGGTCCCTACATTGATCATCATTTCTTTGATTGCATCTAATAGCAGTTACTAGCCGTTTAACCTTACGTTCGTTCTCCTGAGTTAAAAGGAAATAAACATGGTAATTTGTTCCTGGTTCTTCTGCAATGTTAATATTCTCCATTACTACGGGAAGTCTCGACAAAGCATCCGAAACTACATTCAGAGATCCTTTTATATACCTAATTTCGTACTGAAATGCTTGCAAGCATAATACCCAACGTAATAGCCTACGGTGAAGTAACCGACAATTGTTCAAAATGATTAAAGCCTGATGATCAGTTTATACAATTGTTTTTCTTCCCATTACTAATCCTCTAAATCGTTGAAAACCCCATACCACTGCGAGAGCTTCCTTCTCGGTTGCAAAATAATTTCTGTCATGTTTATTTAAAGTTCTACTAGCGAATCCAATAGGCCGATATAATCCCTTTTCATTGGTCACATCACCTTGGAATATTACGCAAAACACACCATAATCAGAGGCATCCGTACATATACAAAAGTCCTGATTCAAATTTGGATGGTATAACATTTTGGCTTCTGTTAACGCTCTTTTTATCTTATTAAAAACTTCCTCTTCCTCTTTTCCCCAGAGCCATACTGACTTCTCTTTTAATAAATCCAGTAATTTAGGATTAACAGTATCCTGCCCTGGAAGAAATCTTCTCAGATTCGAGTCCTGTCACGGTCGCCACGGTGTAGTGTAACGACGTAAGTTCTTTATGAATGATTTTCTTTCGACATATGACCATGTGTAGACTTCTTCACCTACGTCAGTTACAACCCACTTCAAAATTATTTATATTCTTTTTAAATTGTCACAGAATGGTTCTTGAACGAAACTGTAAAACATCATTCGAGTCGTATGCACAGAATTACGTCACTCGGGTCAATTGGTTTGCGTAAACTTTTTCAATTTTAGATGTCGTTTGTTTCTCCTCAGAAATTATATTGATACACGTTATCTGATTTAATCGATATTAGAACCACATTGATTAAACTTTTTGAGATTCAAAGTTGCAATGAACGCTGTCAGAATTCAATAATCTTGTCAAATATATTATTCATCCATTCACATAATTCTTCATAAATAAGTCCTCAGAACACGTATTTCAACTTTAGTAGCATCCACTAGTTTATTATCTTCCTACATACAGACGTGAACCTGAGCCTTGACAAGATAGGACTGACATTTTCAACAAGATTAAACTTCTTATGATATCATTGTTGTACAAAAAAATTGCATATTTTCATTTATCAATTTTTTAGAAGCACGACGCAACGACTCGGTTCCAGGATCTTCTGTTGCTCTTTGGCTGTCGACCCGCGACGTATAGTGGCCAGCAATTTTCTCTCTGGTCGCGGCAGCGAAGATGCTGTCGCCGTTCGTTGCGCCGCCCTCTCCGTACATGAAACATTAAAAAAAACTACAAAACTTTAGGCAATTCACAACCATTACAAAATATATCCAAAATACATAAACAAAAACTAAATAAAACTTATATTCACCTGCAAACTGGGCTGACACTGGTGGATGGGTGACGCTTCAATTTCGTCCCACTACAAGTGCTATTGTTTTTTTCCGCATAATTATGCAGGTCTCTTCAAATTTGGTAGAGACAACACTGTAACTATAGCATATATATCAAGATCTCTGAAAGCAGGTGGGTGCCAACTTCACTGGACACCCGACGTTCTGCAAGAATGCGCAATGCGAACACGAGTTCTGATGCGGGGTGTGTCCTAAACGGAGCTGTTCCATTGCCGACTGATTGGCTTCCTGAAGATGTTCAGGAAGCTGGTAATACAGATAAACGCCGTTACCCAGAAAATTTTAGACCCAAATGTTCCCGTTAGAGAACGATGTATGACACCTTCCATTGGCTTCTCGTATCTTCGAATCCACTCATCTTCAGAATCCAGAAAATGAAAATTTAAGAACCTAAACAGATGTTACCTGTAATAGAAGATCTGCTATCCTAACCATCTCCCAGTAGGCAACCCGACAGCAACCCTCCTGAAAGCGATAATGACACAAGCAACGAATGTGCCTACGATGTCGACTGAAATGTGTAAAATATCGAATAAAACATTTCAGTACCGCGATATCGGTTTCTAATTCGTTATCAGCAACCTCAAAATACTGAATGAGTATACCCGGCGTTTTACAAGAATGAATTTGTGATGTTTTATCCGCCAACTTAGATTTGCCATTTTTAATTTTGTAATCCCGACATCGCATTCCTAATCATGGACCCAAATACTCTAAAAAAGGACACTGGTTTGTGGGATTTTATTTCAAATTTTGTATTTTTCCACATTTTTAAGCCAGCTGGCCACTGTACGCCAGACCTCGTTTACGATTTTGTTCTCATCCGGCTTAGAGCGTTTCTGTCAAATGATACAACGGAAGTGGAATTTGTATACTATCAGCTTGTAAACAGACCAAGGTATGTGAAATTCCGGGACAAAGGCTCCTGTCTGAATTTAATTGCATGCTACTCATTAACAAGAGATCAGTACACAAATTATTTTCTGACTGCCTCCCCTGACGTTGTCTTCTTGTAATGTGTAACGTAAAGAGATTCAATTATTAGCTTGAACTATTTGATGACTTACATCAAGGAGGCAAGTGAATTTATCTGTAGGCGGAAACAACAAAAATATGGTTTTCGCAGAGATGCAGGTTAGAAATTCGCCGAAAGTAAATGGGGACTAACGTCTCAATTACTCGTGGCTTGTGGTGTAACATATCGCTTTCACGAAGTGATGTGTTACCAGATGTGTAGCTAGCGACGAGTGATGACCTCTGTATTTGAACCCGCTAATTAACTACACAATTTGAAATCGAAACTCTTTGCAAGTTTTCTGATATTTTCGCTTGTGAACCGATGCGGATGGACGCCACGCACCTTGAAGGTCGGACGGCAAACTGCAGTATTAGTACGAGTTGTATCTGCGGAGCGCTGAGTTGTCCCGTACTTCAGCGTCGTGACCTGGAGCGAACAGAAGACGATGAGTTATACGTCAAAATTTTTCTAATCATCTAGTATCAGATCACGTTCATCCAACGTCAAGTTCAACGTACAAACAGTAATTTTACTCGCAGAGTTCTTCTACATTTACTGTCTCTTCCAGAAGGGCAGTATAACCGTTATGAACAGAGGTACATTCTGTTACGTAGAAGAAGGTGGGAAACAATTCAAAGGTTACAAATTTCCAGCGCATGAGTCAAATACTACATCAATATAGAAATATGTGTATTAGCAGAGCTGACCATTTGCAGCATAGTCGACAGGACCGATTGCGGACCTCTGGTACAGAGCCGAGGGGGGGGTCTGAATCAGAGGCTCAGACGGTTCTGGGAACGTAGGCTGCAGATTCCTCGACTTGCGCCGAAGAGTGGTTGGTTTTGGGGTTTCGCTGATCTGGTCAGGTGTCCAATATACGCAGGTGGCGGCTACACGGGTAGCAGGGGCGGTTTTTTAGGTTAGAGGATCTCGGGAAAACACAATCTGGGCTTCAGTCACAAAGGGTGCAGGCTGGACACAGGAAGAACATAGATACAGGAAACATTGGTATAACAGTTGTAAATTGTCGTAGCTGTGTTGGGAAAGTACCAGAGCTCCAAGCGCTAATAGAAAGCACTAATTTTCAAATCGTTATAGGCACTGAAAGCTGGCTAAATCCGGATATAAGCTCAGCCGAAATTTTTGCGAAGAACCTAATGGTGTTCCGAAAAGATAGGCTAAACACGGTTGGCGGTGGCGTGTTTGTTGCTGTTAGAAGTAGTTTAACTCGTCGCGAAATTGAGGTAGATATTTCCTGTGATTTAGTATGGGCCGAGGTCATTGTTGGCAACCAGAATAAAATAATAATTGGGTCCTTTTACCGACTTCCCAGAACAGATAATGTAGTTGCTGAAAAGTTCAAAGAAAATTTGAGTTTGATTTCAAACACGTACCCGACTCATACCATAATCGTTGGTGGTGACTTTAATTTACCCTCCATATGTTGGCGAAAATACATGTTTAATTCCGGAGGTACGCATAAAATATCATCCGAAATTGTGCTAAACGCATGCTCTGAAAATTATTACGACTAGTTAGTTCATGAGCCCACGCGAATAGTAAACCGTTGTGAAAACACATTTGACCTCTTGAGCAACAAATAATCCTGAGTTAATAACTAGCATCAAACCCGATATAGGGATTTGTGAATACAGGGATGTCGTAGCGAGACTGAATATTGTAATCCCCAAATCCTCGAAAAATAAGCGAAAAATATACCTGTTCAAAAAAGCAGATAAAAATTCACTTGACGCCTTCCTGAGACACAATCTCCACTCATTCAAAATTAATAATATAAGTGTAGACCAGATGTGGCTTGAATTCAAAGAAATAGTATCACCGGCAATTGAGAGGTTTGTACCACATAAACTAACAAACGAGGGAGCTGATCCTCCTTATTACACAAAACAGGTTGCAGAAACAACGAAACAAACGTGTCAAATTTAAACAGACGCAAAATCCCCAAGATTGGCGATCCTTTACAGAAACTCGAAACTTAGCGCGGACTTCAATGCGAAACGCGCATAACAGTTCCCACACGAAACTTTGCCTCGAAACCTGGCAGAAAATCCAATGGGATTCTGGTCGTATGTGAAGTATGTTAGCGGCAAGAAACAATCAATGCCTTCTCTGTGCAATAACATTGGAGATACTATCGAAGACAGCGCTGCCAAACCAGATTTACTAAACACACCCTTCCGAAATGCCTTCACAAAAGAAGACGAAGTAAATATTCCAGAATTAGAACTGCTACCAACATGAGTAACGTAGAAGTAAATATCGTCGGAGTAGTGAAGCAACATAAATCACTTACTACAAGAAAGTCTACTGGTCCAGACTGTATATCAATTAGGTTCCTTTCGGAGTTTTCTGATGCGTTAGCTCCATAATTAACTATTATATACAACCGTTCGCTAGGCGAAAGATCCGTACCCAAAGACTGGAAAGTTGCACAGGTCACACCAACATTCTAGGAAGGTAGTAGGAGTAATCCACTTAATTACAGGCCCATATCGTTGACGTTGTGTTTGAACATTAGGAATTACCTCGAAAGATACGGTCTATTGACACACAGTCCACATGGCTTTAGAAAACACGTTCTTGTGAAACACAACTAGCTCTTTATTCGCAAGAAGTGTTGAGTGCTATTGACAAGCGATTTCAGATCGATTCCTTATCTCTGGATTTCCGGAAGGCTTTTGACACTGTACTACGCAAGGGGGTTGTAATGAAATTACGAGCTTATGGAATATCGTCTCAGTTATGCGACTGTATTTGTGATTTCCTGTCAGAGAGGTCACAGTTCGTACTTAGTAATTGACGGAAAGTCATCGAGTGAAACAGAAGTGATTTCTGGCGTTCCCCATGGTAGTGTTATAGGCCCTTTGCTGTTCCTTATCTATATAAACGATTTGGGAGACAATCAGAGCAGCCGTCTTCGGTTGTTTGCAGATGACGCTGTCGTTTATCGACTAATAAACTAATCAGAAGATGAAAAAAACTGGAAAACTATTTAGAAAAACTATCTGAATGGTGCGAAAAGTGGCAGTTGACACTAAATAACGAAAAGTGTGAGGTCATACACAAGAGTACTAACAGGAATTCGTTGTACTTCGGTTACACGATAATTCAGTCTAATCTAAAAGCCGTAAATTCAACTAAATATCTAGGTATTACAGTTATGAACAACTTAAATTGGAAAGAACACATAGAAAATGTTGTGGGGAGGGCTAACCAAAGACTGCGTTCTAGACCTACTAGGGAGACTGCCCACAGTATGCTTGTCCGACCTCTTTTAGAATACTGCTGCGCGGTGTGGGATCCTTACCAGGTAGGACTGACGGAGTACATCGAAAAAGTTCAAAGAAAAGCTCTACGTTTTGTATTATCGCGAAATATGGGAGAGAGTGTCACAGGAACGACACAGGATTTGGGCTGGAAATCATTAAAAGAAAGGCGTTTTTAGTTGCGACGGAATCTTCTCACGAAATTCCAATCACCAACTTTCTCCTCCGAATGCGAAAATAATTTGTTGACACCTACCAACATAGGGCGGAACGATCACCACGATAAAATAAGGGAAATCAGAGCTCGTACGGAAAGATATAGGAGTTCATTCTTTCCACGCGCTATACGTGATTGGAATAATAGAGAATTGTGAAGGTGGTTCGATGAACCCTCTGCCAGGCACTTAAATGTGATTTGCAGAGTATCCATGTAGATGTAGAAGTAGATAGACGTGCACGTTTAGAGTTGAAGTTAACAGCACCCTCGCACCTAACAAACGTAGATATACTCGGAAGAACTGAAAATTACGTGGATACGTTAAACACCACAATAATTCTGTCTGTTTGCTTTCAGCCATGGGAAGTAAAATTATTTCAATTGGAATACATGACCTCGGGTCTCCTTTTAAATGAGAACACACTATTTAATATGCATCCAGGAAAATGTTGCAATTTTTTTTAGATAATCAGCTTGGAAACATGCACTTAAATTTGGCACTGAGGCCCTTTCATCAGTCCAGGTTTACTTGAAAATGCCTCTGCGTGCATATTTAAGGTTTCTCACAGTGTACCCAATTTGTCGATTTTTTGAAGAATTTTTGACATTACTTCCCGATTTTCTTTGCCTCTGACTGTGGGCACAATATTATAGCTACAAACGTATGCTTCTGTCTCATCTATCTTATTCTTAATGGCTGTAGCTGTTAAACGTGCAGAAACTGCTGCTTCTTCTTTGGTGAATCTAATGATATTAACCCCCAGCATTTCACTGTTATCACAAATGCTTAAACATTCACTTCCAGTATCAGTTCTACATCTGATTTCAGTCAACCGGTCATTATCGAAAATCCAGCCCATAGTTTTACTTATTTTTTTACTTACACGTCTAGTCTCATAGGAACAAATTGAGGAGCAAACTCCAAGGTCATGGAACGTGTCAGTACATGCAATTAAAATATAACAGTAATAACAGATAAAAATAAAATGTTTATGAACCCAAAATCAGTCAAGCCATAAGGTTAAGTAAATGACATCAACAATATAACATAGGAATTAGCTCAACAAAACAGGAGTGACTCAAGGGGAAACTCCTCAGTTTCGATTTGAAGGCCCGTGGATTATTGCTAAGATATTTGAATTCTTGTGGTAGCTTATTCAAAATGGTTGCAGCAGTATACTGCACACATTTTTCTGCACAAGAGTTGAGGAAGTGCGACACAATTGCAGGCCGGATTTCTGCCTAGTATGTAGTGAGAAGCCAATATCAAAATATTCGGACTAGCGAACAGCGGTCAACAAGAGCTTCGCGAACTTACACCACTTATTTCACGAACTGCCCGTTCCTGAGCCAAAAGTAAGCTTTGAGAATGGGAGGAATTACTCCAAAATATAATACCATACGACATAAGCCAATGAAAATAAGCAAAGAAAACTAAGTTTCGTGTCGAACTATCACTTTCTTCGGAGACCTTTCGAATGGCGAAAATTACAGCAATATGTCTTCCAACAAGATCCTGAGAGTGGAGTTTCCACGACAGTTTACTGTCTATCTGAAAACCTAGGAATCTGAACTGTTCAGTTTTAATAATCACATACCCATTCTGTAATCTTAAAACGTCGGGTTGTGTTGAACTGTATGTGAGAAACTGTAAAATCAGAGTCTTACTATGATTTAGCGTTAGTTTCTTTTCTACAACCCATCAACTTATATCATGAACTGCACTATTTGAAACAGAGCTATTGTTGCACGCAACATCATTTACTACCAAGCTAGTGTCATCAGAATACAGAAGTATTTGAGAATTACCTGTGATACTAGAAGCATATCATTTATATACATAATGAACAGGAGTGGCCCCAACACTGATCGCTGAAGTACCCCCAATTTGACTGCACCCCACTTACACCCCACATCATAGCCATTCTAAACTCTGTGAATAATGACCCTTTGCAGTCTGTTGTTAAAGTAAGAGGTGCACCAATTGTGAGCTACTCCCCGTATTTTATAATGGTCCAACATCTGGGACAATATTTTAAGATAAACACAATCAAACGTCTTAGTTAAATAAAAAAATATTCCTAGCGTTCGAAACCTTTGTTTAGTTCACCCAGTACCTCACAGAGAAAAGAGAATACAGAATTTTGACACGTTAAACGACTTCTAAAGCCGAAATTTACATTTGATAGCAAATCATGTGATATAAAATGATCAATTATCCTCACATACGCAGCCTTTTCAATAACTTTAGCAAACACTGATGGCATAGAAATAGGTCTAAAATTGTCTTTTTTATAAAGCGCCTTTTCTACTGAGTACTTTAATCGTTCAGGAAACTGACCTTTCTTAAAGGAAAAATTATAAATATGGCTAAGTACAGAGCTAACATGTGCAGCACAGTGAAACGTCCCCCTAGAAAAATTTTACAGGACTGTGCTTGTAAAATCTCACAAAGGTCCTGCCTATCAGTGTCATTACAATTCTCAATTGTTTGAATTTTATTCTGAATTAACTCATTAGTTTCAAATATACCGTCGATACCATCCCTGTCAGTACTTGCAGAGTGATTGTTAGTGTCTAGTTCCGTAGAAAATTCCGAACTGTTGTCTAACAGAACGTAAAGCCGATTAATTTCCTCATCATGGTTTGAGAGCCAGTCTTCAAATTTCAAAGCTATTGACTTACCTTCTTTCTCTAAACTTATTTCAGCATCGTGAAAGCTTAAAATTGCTTTGTATTCATTCAAAAAGTCTACTCCCAGTATAATTTCCGTCGACAATAATGGAACAATAAGCTGTGGCTTTGGCAAAAGAATTCTAAATTGGTTTTTTGGCGTACATCTACACTTTTTCCAAAGATTGCACCTTGTAATTTAATCTTACGTAACGGAAGTGTGGGACAATCGTTCGATTTGTTGCATTTGATAAAAGCTGTTTCACTAATTACTGAAATGGGACTGCCAGAGTCAAGTACTGCCGTAAATTTTACGTCATTTACTGTAATGTGAATCACAGGATGTGCAATGTTGTTAAGTTTTACGTCGTGTTCCTAGAGTAAGATGTCCCTAATGTCTTCCATTTTTACATAATTACTAGCTACGGCAGCTGTGTCGTCAGTTTCATAAGTACGTCTTGTGGGTGCCAGCGGTGTGAGTCATTGCCTATTGTCTCTTTGTTGGCGCGCGTCGTTATTGGGATTTGGAGACCTAACTTCTACAAATTCACCGTGACGAGAATCCCGCCAGTTCTGATGCAGTTCAGGTCTGTCGTTACGATTATATCGTTTGTCGTCATGTCGGTAGATTCCATAGTTTCTTTCTTGTCGGTCACGTGGTGGAGAATTTCTCCCTGAATCGTAACTGCGCGCTGGACCGTTGCGTCTGAAGTTATTCTGTCTCCTGTGATAATAATAGTTCTGGTTGCCAAATTGTCTGTTTCTATGATTGTCTCTGTCATATTCATTACTACGGAAATGCGATCTTTCTCTGTAACTATTACTCTGCCAGTGGTTGTCACACGGGTGGTGTCTGTTTTGGTCACGATTTACGTTGTAAGAATAGGCTTGTCGTGGCCATTTATTGTTTCTGTCGTCACGGAATTGTGACGGATGTGACCTGTAGTGATTGTTTTCCTGTTTTCGCATCCCGCGACTGTCTGTGTCAATTTCTAATTCTTGTAAGAGTCCCTGAAAAGCTTCAATGTCGTCTTTGCAACGTCCTGCCAAAATAATATGCCGTAAATGTTCAGGTAATTTGATTAAGCAAATGCGGATGAGATCCGAGGGGCTGTATGGGTTTGACAGGTACGGATTCTTGTGCACCATGTCTTCAAAATATTTGACAAGACTGGAAAATTCAGATTGTTCAAAGTGTTTCATCATTATGATGCTATGTTTTACTCGGTCTTGTGTAGCTTGAGACCAATATGCTGAGAGGAAGGCATGATAAAAATCTCCTTCACTGTGACAATCGTGAATGACCGATCGCATTCTTACAGCTGGTTCATTCTCCAAGTAGCCACACATAAATTCTAACCTGTGCTCCAATGACCAGTTTGGAGGAAAACAATGAGAGAATTGATGGAGCCACGCTTGTGGATGAATGTCGTTGGCAGAATTCTTAAACGTTTTGAATTTACGTGTAGTAATGAACAGCTTATAATCAAAATCATCGTGTTGGCAAGTAGCATGTCGGTCATTGTTACGTCGTGTCGGCGGTTCCATCTCAAAATTCGGTGCACATTGCCAATTTCTTTCATAACTTCCGAAATGCCCTGTGTTATTATTTTGTGGCTGTTCCGTATTTCTATGTACCTCTTCCTGTATTGGAGCGCGAGTGTCCTCTGAAATACGTAATTCTTGTATTACCTGTGTCAGCTGATCTTGTACTTCCCGGATTTCTCTTTGGTGTTGCGTATTAATTTGATTAAGATTTTGTTTCAGTTTCCTAATTTGTTCACACTCTTCTGTGTCATTAAAGACTACCGGTTTTGTGTCATTCAGATTATCATCTACCTTCGTAGATAAGTTAGTGACCTGATCCGAAAGTTCAGCTACTTTCTCTGATAATGAACTAATTTCCTCCATGTGTCTTTCTGAACCAATTTTCAGAGTATCTACTGTGTCCTTTAAGTTTTCCTGAGTTTTTGCAAGTTGCGTAACCGAATCGGTAGATGCAACTGAGTCCATTTTAGCTCATTTTAGCTCATGATTTTCATGAACAATAGTTTGCAGTTCTTTTATGGCTGCTTTGTGATTCTGTAATGAATTTTCATGACGCGAAAAAATAGGTTGGAAATGCTCACAAATTTGTGTTTTTACGTCATTACAGACTTTTTGACATTTCGATTCAATGTTATGTAACTCAGTAGTTAAATCTTCACGTGTTTGTTCAAGTGTAGTGTCTAACTTTCGAAGATTTTGTTCCATTGTCTCTAACTGTTGCTGTGTTTGTCTCTGGTGTTGTTCCATTGTGTCTAACTTTTGAAGCTTTTGCTGTGTTTGTCTCTGATTTTGTTCCATTGTGTCTAACTTTTGAAGCTTTTGCTGTGTTTGTCTCTGATTTTGTTCCATTTGTTGCATTAGTTGTAATAACAATGCATTAGTGTCTGGAATCTGTTCCTCTACGCTTTTCGGCAGTGCATTTGCACCGGCAACATACACATTTTGACAAGCTGAAATTGTGTCTTGACTTATTTGAGAAAACGGTGAGGACGCAAAACCTGAATCTACAGTATTTGTAAAATTGTGTCCTGTCATTTCGGATTCCTGAGGCGAGCTGTTGCCGACCGATCGATCGATAATGCTTCCCTGCTCACAACCTGTTTCACTGTCTACACCATTATTTGCCGCCCGCTCCATTTCCCTATGCACAGTTACCAAATTACTACTTGGAATGTCTGTTAATTCACCACACAGTGGTGCTGTTAAGCTACGCTCGTCGTCACTATTATTTCTCAGTTTACTTTGGAGCCTAGTGTTACGTTTTTCACACGCCATTGTTGTCACAATATTTCACACGACAACACATAAAAACACAATTTGAAGAGCAAAAATAAGAGAACACATTAACCTAGAACTGAAAATAATATCTAGTTAATTGCAAGCGCAGCTGCGAAATACTTGGTGCAAATCTACATGCATGCCACAACTGTTTTACTGTGCAACAATGAAAAACCACAACTACCAAGGAAATTCTCTCTATAATTACGCGCTAGCAAAAAACAAAAGCTACTTTAAATACACAAACTACAAGAAAAAATCAGAAGATTCCAGTGAGGTATCCTGGCAGGGTCGCCATATGAAACGTTCCCTAAGAACAATTTATACACGACTGTGCTTAACCTGACACACAATATTATTTAGCGCAACGCAATCTGACTTTCAAAAATCCCTACAAGAGAATGGCCCTGACTAACATTAACCTATACGTTTCACAAATCACTGACCTCACAAAAATCTTCGTTACTGGAACTACTGCAATACAGTGAGCGCCACTACTGCCAGCTAAATAAAAGATTCACACTACTGAAGGCACTAACTACTGATAGGGATATTTAGCAAATGAAAGATATTAATAGAGAAAAAACAATGTATTTACCTTAATAGTCATAATATATATAGCAGTTCATGACAAATTACAAAACTCCGCCATCTCTCTCCCCACATCCACCACTGCTGGCGGCTCACCTCCAACTGCGCAGTGCTACGCGCTGTTCACATCCAGCTGCCGCTGCCCAACACTAGAATGGCAGACAACAAAGCAAACTAGCCACAGACTGCACACAGCACAGCCAGTGATTTTCATATAGAGCGCTACGTAACGTTGCCAATAAGAAAACATAAACAGCCTACTTACATAAAGAAAACATAAACAGCCTACTTACAACAGTACTTTAGTATTCTGCTAGGCACTCCATCATGACCATGATAGTCCTTAGTCTTCAGTGATTTAATTATTGACTCAGTCTCCCCATTGTCAGTTTCACATAGGAGTATTTCTGACATCAATCTCGGAAAGGCATTTTCAAGAGATTTAAATGATTCCCTGTGAAACAAAGTTTTTGTTTAATTCCCCAGTAATGTTCAGAAAATGATTTTTAAATAGTGTACATGTATCTGACTTATCAGTAAAAGATATATTTTTACTACGAACTGACTTCAGATTGTTGACCTTGTGCAGCTGAACAGACACTTCCTTCACAGCTGACAATGTGGTTTTAATTTTTTTCCTGTGAATTAGCTATTCTACTTGTGTGTCACACTCTCTTTGCCTTCCTCATTCGATTTTTAAGCACTTTGTAATACTGTTTGTACTGGGCTACTGAAGATGAATGTACTTCTAACATTTTTATATAATTCCTACTTTGTTCTACATGATATCTTTATCCCACTAGTCAGCCACCCAGGCTGCCTTTTACTGCCAGTACCCTGTTTAGTACGTTCTAATAAAAACCAGCTATCAAAGAGCTTGAGAAATGTGTGGAGGAAAGCATTATATTTGTCATCTATGTTATCTGCAATATAAATATCCTGCCACTCTTGTTCCTCAACGAGGTTTAAAAAACAACAGACTGATGTCAAAGTATCTTTTTCAAATCTTGCTCTTTATGAACGCTTGATCGGTACCAGCACTAATGTTATGGGCATTTTCCATGTTTAATTGCACATAATTTTCTGAAAATACAAGTATCCCTTCTCTTTCACGAAGCTGTTCACATAAATTCCTGGATATTGATGCAATAACATCACTTCCAAAACCTGGAATGGTAGCAATTCTATGACTGTTTAAACGAAGATTTATGACTGGAGTTAAAGCCTCCTCTGCAGTTTGTACTTATTCTTTTGATAGTTTAGCCTTAATGTCTTCCATTGCATTTATTCCTTTGTATTCTCGGAGATGACTCATTAAGTTTTTCAATATTCTGGAGCAGGTCACGTCCAAAACTACATTTAGTTAACTGGTGTACACTTGTTTTGTCGGTATCAGATGTCGGCATCTCGAAGAGGCAAACAATCCGAAAATCTTCAATCTTAAATTGCATGTCGTTTCCGTTCTGCAAAATTATTTTCTTCACAATCCTCATTTTTAGAGCAACCATTATTGGGTGCATAATTCTGTGAGTGGAAATTTTCTCACTGTATCCCGTTTGATTACAGTTTGGCTAACTTTTCTGTAATACCTCAAGTTGTTGCAAATGGTGATTTGACTTGATGTGCGTTTTTCGAATTCACCCGGTGCTCTCCCCCCCTTGAACCATGGACCTTGCCGTTGGTGGGGAGGCTTGCGTGCCTCAGCTATACAGATAGCCGTACCGTAGGTACAACCACAACGGAGGGGTATCTGTTGAGAGGCCAGACAAACGTGTGGTTCCTGAAGAGGGGCAGCAGCCTTTTCAGTAGTTGCAAGGGCAACAGTCTGGATGATTGACTGATCTGGCCTTGTAACAATAACCAAAACGGGCTTGCAGTGCTGGTACTGTGAACGGCTGAAAGCAAAGGGAAACTACGGCCGTAATTTTTCCCGACGGCATGCAGCTTTACTGTATGATTAAATGATGATGGCGTCCTCTTGGGTAAAATATTCCGGAGGTAAAATAGTCCCCCATTCGGATCTCCGGGCGGGGACTACTCAAGAGGACGTCGTTATCAGGAGAAAGAAATCTGCCGTTCTACGGGTCGGAGCGTGGAATGTCAGATCCCTTAATCGGGCAGGTAGGATAAAAAAAATTAAAACGGGAAATGGATAGGTTTAAGTTATATATGGTGGGAATTAGTGAAGTTCGGTGGCAGGAGGAACAAGACTTCTGGTCAGGTGACTACAGGGTTATAAACACAAAGTCAATTAGGGGTAATGCAGGAGTAGATTTAATAATGAATAGGAAAATAAGAATGCGGGTAAGCTACTGCAAACAGCATAGTGAACGCATTATTGTGGCCAAGATAGATACGAAGCCCACACCTACTACAGTAGTACAAGTTTATATGCCAACTAGCTCTGCAGATGACGAAGAAATTGAAGAAATGTGTGATGAAATAAAAGAAATTATTCAGATAGTGAAGGGAGACGAAAATTTAATAGTCATGGGTGACTGGAATTCGAGTGTAGGAAAAGGGAAAGAAAGAAACGTAGTAGGTGAATATGGATTGGAGGTAAGAAATGAAAGAGGAAGCCACCTGGTAGAATTTTGCACAGAGCATAAATTAATCATAGTCAACACTTGGTTCAAGAATCATAAAAGAAGGTTGTATACATGGAAGAACCCTGGAGATACTGAAAGGTATCAGATAGATTATATAATGGTATGACAGAGATTTAGGAACCAGGTTTTAAATTGTAAGACATTTCCAGGGGCAGATGTGGACTCTGACCACAATCTATTGGTTATGACCTGTAGATTCATACTGAAGAAACTGCAAAAAGGTGGGAATTTAAGGATATGGGACCTGGATAAACTGAAAGAGCCAGAGTTAGTACAGAGTTTCAGGGAGAGCATAAGGGAACAATTGACAGGAATGGGGGAAAGAAATACAGTAGAAGAAGAATGGGTAGCTTTGAGGGATGAAGTAGTGAAGGCAGCAGAGGATCAAGTAGGTAAAAACATGAGGGCTAGTAGAAATCCTTGGGTAACAGAAGAAATATTGAATTTAATTGATGAAAGGAGACAATATAAAAATGCAGTAAATGAAGCAGGCAAAACGGAATACAAACGTCTCAAAAATGAGATCGACAGGGAGTGCAAAATGGCTAAGCAGGGATGGCTAGAGGACAGATGAAACGATGTAGAGGCTTATGTCACAAGGGTTAAGATAAATACTGCCTACAGGAAAATTAAAGAGACCTTTGTAAATAAGAGAACCGGGCGCTGATGACCTCGATGTTGAGCGCCCATAAACCACAACACACACACGATAAGAGAACCACTTGTATGAACATCAAGAGCTCAGATGGAAACCCAGTTCTAAGCAAAGAATTGAAAGCAGAAAGGTAGAGGGAGTATATAGAGCATCTATACAAGGGCGACGTACTTGAGGACAATATAATCGAAATGGAAGAGGATATAGATGAAGATGAAATGGGAGATATAATGTTGTGTGAAGAGTTTGACAGAGCACTGAAAGACCTGAGTCTAAACAAGGCCCCCGGAGTAGACAACATTCCATTGGAACTACTGACGGCCTTGAGAGAGCCAGTCCTCACAAAACTCTACCATCTGGTGAGCAAGATGTATGAAACAGGCGAAATACCCTCAGTCTTCAAGAAGAATGGAATAATTCCAATCCCAAACAAAGCAGGTGTTGACAGATGTGAAAATTACCGAACAATCAGTTTAATAAGCCCCAGCTGCAAAATACTAACACGAATTCTTTGCAGACGAATGGAAAAACTAGTAGAAGCCGACCTCGGGGAAGATCAGTTTGGATTCCGTAGAAATACTGGAACACGTGAAGCAATACTGACCTTACGACTTATCTTAGAAGAAAGATTAAGGAAAGGCAATCCTACGTTTCTAGCATTTGTAGACTTAGAGAAACCTTTTGACAATGTTGACTGGAATACTCTCTTTCAAATTCTAAAGGTGGCAGGGGTAAAATACAGGGAGCGAAAGGCTATTTACAATTTGTACAGAAACCAGATGGCAGTTATAAGAGTCGAGGGACATGAAAGGCAAGCAGTGGTTGGGAAGGGAGTGAGACAGGGTTGTAGCCCCTCCCCGATGTTATTTAATCTGTATATTGAGCAAGCAGTGAAGGAAACAAAAGAAAAATTTGGAGTAGGTATTAAAATCCAAGGAGAAGAAATAATAACGTTGAGGTTCGCCGATGACATTGTAATTCTGTAACAGACACCAAAGGAGCTGGAAGAACAGTTGAACGGAATGGATGGTGTCTTGAAGGGAGGATATAAGATGAACATCAACAAAAGCAAAACGAGGACAATGGAATGCAGTCGAATCAAGTCGGGTGATGTTGAGGGAATTAGATTAGGAAATGAGACACTTAAAGTAGTAAAGGAGTTTTGCTATTTGGGGAGCAAAATAACTGATGTTGGTCGAAGTAGAGAGGATATAAAATGTAGACTGGCAGTGGCAAGGAAAGTGATTCTGAAGAAGAGAAATGTGTTAACATCGAGTACAGATTTAAATGTCAGGAAGTCGTTTCTGAGAGTATTTGTATGGAGTGTAGCCATTTATGGAAGTGAAACATGGAGGGTAAATAGTTTGGACAAGAAGAGAATAGAAGCTTTCGAAATGTGGTGCTACAGAAGAATGCTGAAGATTAGATGGGTAGATCACATAACTAATGAGGAAGTATTGAATAGGATTGGGGAGAAGAGAAGTTTGTGGCACAACTTGACCAGAAAAAGGTATCGATTGGTAGGACATGTTCTGAGGCTTCAAGGGATCACCAATTTAGTATTGGAGGGCAGCGTGGAGGGTAAAAATCGTAGTGGGAGACCAAGAGAGGAATACACCAAGCAGATTCAGAAGGATGTAGGTTGCATTAGGTACTGGGAGATGAAGAAGCTTGCACAGACTAGAGTAGCATGGAGAGCTGCATCAAACCAGTCTCAGGACTCAAGACCAAAACAACAACAACTGGTGCCCTCTCACTGCCAATGTCTTCTAAGCTGCCAACAATGCAGAGGAAGAGTGTTTATCAGGGACAAGGGCGTCGTCAGGAATGCCCCAAGGAAGTGTGGAAGGAACGCCCTTATTTTCTGTATACATGAATGATCTGGTTTACAGGGCAGACGCAGTCTGCGGCTGTTTGCTGATAATGCTATGCTCTATGGGAATCGTCGTGTTTGAATGGCTTAACATTGTGCATTAATGCAGTTGTGTAGTAGTAAAAAATGCATAATGATCGAATACAGCTTTAGTAGTATGCTGCTGGACAGAGTAATATCGATAAAATATTGTAATAGGACGACCAAAGCGGGTGACGTGGTCAGGGTTGTAGGGTGTGGCTGGGTAGAAGAAGGTGGCTGTTTTCAGCAGTTTGCTCTTTATTGTTGGTTCTTTCAATACATTTTCCGGCAGCTCAGCCCCACTACTCATGTCGTGGTGTAGACATGCTGATGCGCGCAGCCTGGGGAACGCGACGCCATACTGCGTCAGCGACTGCGCAGGTGGTAGGAGGTTAGCAGCACGAGGCCCAGCCTAGCTCACCTCCTGCAGACGCTGCAGCTCGTGACGACGCCAGGAGTCGCCGTTGCAGCAGCGGGCAATGCGCTCCGCTGGCTGGTCCTCGGAGACAGCGTCACTGGTGACGACGATGTAACAACGACCGAACGCCCGATCGGTCGAACCGATGCTGATGCCCACCTCTGATGCCCTTAAATAGTGTACATCACTGCTGAATCCGCTGGTTACACGGCGCCGTGTGTATTAGAATGTGCTCAATGGGTTGGCTAACGCAAATGCGCCACACGCGGCCCGCGCCTGCGTAATTCTGCTAATGCTGCGTTCTGGCTGTTGATGGCTGCTGCACACATACACACACCGATGCTCGTTTGCAAAACAGTGTCACCTGCATAACGCGCCTGCCAGCCTTCGTCCGCCATCTGCCGTGAGGCTGGCGCATCACACACTGGAACACACTAAATCACAATTTTGCACCATATTTCCTAACCCAACCCCCCCCCCCCCCCCCCAATGAACCATGGACCTTGCCGTTGGTGGGGTGGCTTGCGTGCCTCAGCGATGCAGATAGCCATACCCTAGGTGCAACCACAACGGAGGGGTAACTGTTGAGAGGTCAGACAAATGTGTGGTTCCTGAAGAGGGGCAGCAGCCTTTTCAGTAGTTGCAAGTCTGGATGATTGACTGATCTGGACTAGTAACACTAACCAAAACGGCCTTGCTGTGCTGTTACTGCGAAAGCAAGGGGAAACTACGGCTGTAATTTTTCCCGAGGGCATGCAGCTTTACTGTATGGTTAAATGATGATGCCGTCCTCTTGGGTAAAATATTCTGGAGGTAAAATAGTCCCCCATTCAGATCTCCGGGTGGGGACTACTCAAGAGGATGTCGTTATCAGGAGAAAGAAAACTGGCGATCTATGGATCGGAGCGCGGAATGTCAGATCCCTTAATCTGGTAAGTAGGTTAGAAAATTTAAAAAGGGAAATGGATAGGTTGAATTTAGATACAGTGGGAATTAGTGAAGTTCGGTGGCAGGAGGAACAAGACTTCTGGTCAGGTGACTACAGGATTATAAACACAAAATGCTGGCCGGTGTGGCCGATCGGTTCTAGGCGCTTCAGTCTGCAAACGCGCGACCGCTACGTTCGCAAGTTCGGATCCTGCCTCGGGCATGGATGTGTGTGATGTCATTAGGTTAGTTAGATTTAAGAAGTTTTAAGTTCTAGGGGACTGATGACCTTAGATGTTAAGTCCCATAGTGCTCAGAGCCATTTGTACCAAACACAAAATCAAACAGGGGTGATGCAGGAGCAGGTTTAATAATGAATAGGAAAATAGGAATGCGGGGAAGCTACTACAAACAGCATAATGAACGCATTATTGTGGCCAAGATAGATACGAAGCCCACGCCTACTACAGTAGTACAAGTTTATATGCCAACTAGCTCTCCAGATGATGAAGAAATTGATGAAATGTATGATGAAATAAAAGAAATTATTCAGATTGCGAAGGGAGACGAAAATTTACTAGTCGTGGGTGACTGGAATTCGGCACTAGGAAAAGAGACAGAAGGAAACGTAGTAGGTGAATATGGATTGGGGGTAAGAAATGAAAGAGGAAGCCGCCTGATAGAATTTTGCACAGAGCACAACTTAATCATAGCTAAGACTTGGTTCAAGAATCATGAAAGAAGGTTGTATACATGGAAGAAGCCTGGAGATACTGACAGGTTTCAGATGGATTATATAATGGTAAGACAGAGATTTAGGAACCAGGTTTTAAATTGTAAGACATTTCCAGGGGCAGATGTGGATTCTGACCGCAATCTATTGGTTATGACCTGTAGATTAAAACTGAAGAAACTGCAAAAAGGTGGGAATTTAAGGAGATGGGACCTGGATAAACTGACTAAACCATAGTTTGTACAGAGTTTCAGGGAGAGCATAAGAGAAAAATTGACAGAAATGGGGAAAGAAATACAGTAGAAGAAGAATGGGTAGCTTTGAGGGATGAAGTAGTGAAGGCGGCAAAGGATCAAGTAGGTAAAAAGACGAGGGCTAGTAGAAATCCTTGGGTGACAGAAGAAATACTGAATTTAATTGATGAAAGGAGAAAATATAAAAATGCAGTAAATGAAGCAGGCAAAAAAGAATATAAACGTCTCAAAAATGAGATCGACAGGAAGTGCAAAATGGCTATGCAGGCATGGCTAGAGGACAAATGTCAGGATGTAGATGCTTATCTCACTAGGGGTAAGATAGGTACAGCCTACAGGACAATTAAAGAGACTTTCAGAGAAAAGAGAACCACTTGTATGAATATCAAAAGCTCAGATGGAAACCCAGTTCTAAGCAAAGAAGGGAAAGCAAAAGGTGGAAGGAGTATATAGAGGTTCTACACAAGGGTTACGTACTTGATGACAATATTATGGAAATGGAAGAGGATATAGATGAAGATGAAATGGGAGATATGATACTGTGTGAAGAGTTTGACAGAGCACTGAAAGACCTGAGTCGAAACAAGGCCCCCGGAGAAGACAAAATTCCATTCGAAACTGACAGCCTTGGTAGAGCCAGTCCTGACAAAACTCTACCATCTGGTGAGGAAGATGTATGAAACAGTTGAAATACCCTCAGACTTCAAGAAGAATAGAATAATTCCAATCCCAAAGAAAGCAGGTGTTGACAAAGGTGAAAATTACCGAACTATCAGTTTAATAAGTCACGGCTAAAAAATACTAAATCGGATTCTTTACAAACGAGTGGAAAAACTAGTAGAAGCCGACCTCGGGGAAGATCAGTTATGATTCCGTAGAAATGTTCGAACACGTGAGGCAATACTGATCCTACGACTTATCTTAGAAGAAAGATTAAGGAAAAGCAAACCTACGTTTCTAGCATTTGTAGACTTAGAGAAAGCTTTTGACAATGTTGACTGGAATACGCTCTTTCAAATTCTGAAGGTGGCAGGGGTAAAATACAGGGAGCGAAAGGCTACTTACAATTTGTACAGAAACCAGATGGCAGTTATAAGAGTCGCTGGACATGAGAGGGAAGCAGTGGTTGCGAAGGGAGTGAGACAGGGTTGTAGTCTCTCCCCGATGTTATTCAATCTGTATATTGAGCAAGCAGTGAAAGAAACAAAAGAAAAATTCGGAGTAGGAATTAAAATCCATGGAGAAGAAATAAAAACTTTGAGGTTCGCTGATGACATTGTAATTCTGTCAGAGACAGCAAAGGACTTGGAAGAGCAGTTGAATGGAATGGACAGTGTCTTGAAAGGAGGATATAAGATGAACATCAATAAAAGCAAAACGAGGATAATGGAATTTAGTCGAATTAAGTCGGGTGATTTTGAGGGAATTGGATTAGGAAATGAGACACTTAAAGTAGTAAAGGAGATTTGCTATTTGGGGAGCAAAATAACTGATGATGGTCGAAGTAGAGAGGATATAAAATGTAGACTGGTAATGGCAAGGAAAGCGTTTCTGAAGAAGAGAAATTTGTTAACATCGAATATAGATTTAAGTGTCAGGAAGCCATTTCTGAAAGTATTTGTATGGAGTGTAGCCATGTATGGAAGTGAAACATGGACGATAAATAGTTTGGACAAGAATAGAATAGAAGCTTTCGAAACGTGGTGCTACAGAAGAATGCTGAAGATTAGATGGGTAGATCACATAACTAATGAGGAAGTATTGAATAGGATAGGGGAGAAGAGAAGTTTGTGGCACAACTTGACCAGAAGAAGGGATCGGTTGGTAGGACATGTTCTGAGGCATCAAGGGATCACCAATTTAGTATTGGAGGGCAGCGTGGAGGGTAAAAATCGTAGAGGGAGACCAAGAGATGAATACACTAAGCAGATTCAGAAGGATGTAGGTTGCAGTAGGTACTGGGTGATGAAGAAGCTTGCACAGGATAGAGTAGCATGGAGAGCTGCATCAAACCAGTCTCAGGACTGAAGACCACAACATTTCCTAAAAATAACCCCTTGTCCTCTACAACATATAGGCGTACTGTTTCAAAGAGGTATGAAGGGGAACGAGCATCTGAGGATAGTAAGGGAAGGAGAATGGTCACCTTCGGTTTACAGTGGGAATTTCAGAACAATGTCATTCACCTGCATAGGAGATTGCATGTAGGCCACTGGTGTGACCCATTGTTGAGTATGGCTTGAGTGTTTGGGATCCGAAGCAGGAGGATTAAAGGAAGACTGGTAGCTTCGAACAACACGCAAGTATCACGAAGATGCTTCGGGAAGACAAATGGGAATCAGGGGAGTCATTATGGAGTGTTTTATGTGGAGGTCCCTTGAGAATATTTGGAGAACCAGTGTTTGAGGCTGAGTTTACAATGATACTACTGCCGCCAAAGTACGTTCCAGGTAAGGACTATGAAGATAATGTTAGACAGATTACTTCTCATATGGGGACCCTAGACACTCCTTTTTCATTACTTCCATTTGCGAGTGGAAGAAGAAAGATAATGATTGGTAGTGGTACAGGATGTCCTCCGCCACACACCATACGGTGGCTTGCGGAGTATGGATGTAGATGTAGAGCTCATAACAGCCCACAGAAAGCACAGAATGTTCATGACCTCAACTTCTCATGGCATATCTTTTATCAAAATTATAATTAGATTACGATCGCAGATGGGAACGTTTAGCTTTGTCAGCGACAAGCCTGTAGATTCTACGGGCCAGCGTGTTTTGTTGATTAAAAGGCACTGCACGTTTCTTTCGCACCTCTTACTATCGATATACGATGTTTGTACTGTTATTTATTAGTTGTACTGATAGATGGCATGAATGTACGTCTTGTTTCCGAGGTATTTCGTTTGTTACGAGTCATTGCTTTCGCCTGTGTGTAGAGCACATTATTGGTATTCCGTGAAAGAGAAGTGGCGCGCCGTGGTTTGTCTGATGAAGAAATTGCAGATTTGCTGAATTTTGGAAACGTTTCAATGCTCTAGATAGCGAAGATGATTTGAACGACACAGGTATCTTTGAAGGCGACTGCAGTACAATGAGTTCAGGCATAGAACTGTAAAATGGTGGCAGACAATGTTTTTTTTTGTTTTTTATTTGCTCTGGGAATATTGAATACATTTTGGTTACGCACTTCATTTCAGACCAAGAAAATGGTAATAACCGATTTCATTGCCAGTCTTGCCCACTGCTCCAAATAAACAAATCGCAGACATTTCCTGCAACATTTACCACCCACTAGCAAAAAATATGCCTCCCGTACATGTTTTTTGTTCTTCAGAATCAAGGAAAGGAAGTGGGAAAGCATATTGCAAGGAGACACGTTATCTGTGTGAACAGTGTTGTGTGGCGTTAAGAATAGAAAGCTGTTTTCAAATATTTCATACAAAAATGCAGTATAGATCGATGTAGAAAGTGCTAATGTATTTAAATACGACATTCAGCACTGAACATTATGCATTCATGAACTCATTGACTCTACCTATAAGAAGATGACTTTTCAATTTTACGGAAACAATTTCATGTATAATAATATAATCTGCCCATGTTATACCATGCAGGATTCTGTTCGTTGTTGCATATTGAAGAAGACCAAATGGGCTATAAATATTGTTAATTTTGTATTTGTTGTTCGATATTTTCCAAGATATAAATTTTTGAACACAGCTAAAATTGCAAGGATTCTGCGGACATATACAAGTATTGCTCCGGTACTGAGAGTGTTATAACTATCTCGTTCCCAATATTTCTGAAGAAAGTTACACAGTGATTCTCCACTGCAATACTAGCTGTGCACTGAAAATAATTCCTTCTTGATGCTTGTTTGCTTGTCTCAGGACCAGTACCTGCAGAGGAACGGAATTTTTTTGTAAATTTGTGGAAAGGTCTTATGGGACCAAACTGCTGAAGTCAGCGGTCCCTAAGCTTACGCAATACTTAATCGAACTTAAACTAGCTTACGCTGTGGACAACACACACATCCATGCACGAGGGAGAACTCTAACCTCCGACGGCGGAAGTTTCGCAGACCATGACAAAGCAAACTAGACCGAGCGGCTACCCCGCACGGCGCAGAGGAACGAATTTCCGAAATCTGCAAATGTAGTGTGTTTATCGGACACATTGTTTCCCTATGATCTAGCATCTGAACCCATGTGTCGTACACAATCACTATTTTTGGACTTATATTTTATTCATGCGAGTGGGCTCATGAACTAATTGTTCAAAATAATTTTCAGAGAAAACATTCAGTACAATTTCCGATGGCGTTTTATGCCTGCCGCCGGCTTTAAACGTATTATTTTTCCGCCATATCGAGGGTAGACTGAAGTGTGGTACTTATTTGAAATGAGACTCAAGTTTTCTTTCAACTGTTCAGCAACTATGTTTTCTGAGTCGGAGGGTCGGTAAAACAACCCAATGAATAGTTTAGTCCTATTATCAAGTATAACCTCTACCCATACAATTTCGCAGGAACTATCTACTACAGTTTTACTACAAGGCAAACTACTTCTGATAGCAATAAATACTCCACCACCAACTGTATTTAATCTATCCTTGCTGAACACTGCTAGATCGTTTGAAAAAATTTTGGCTGAACTTATTTCCGGCTTTAGCTAGCTTTCTGTACCTGTAACAATTTGAGCTTCAGTGCTTTCTATTAAGGCTTAGAGCTTTGGTTCCTTCCCGACGCAGCTACGACAATTTACAACTACAATACCGATCGTTTCTACAATTTACTTACTGCGTTTTACCTGCCCCCTTTTAGACGGACTCCGTTTCTGTGATTCCCTGAGACCCTCTAACCTAAAAAAAGAAAAGCCCGGTTCCTTCCACACAGCCCCCGCTACCCGTGTAGCCGCTTACTGTGTGTAGTGGACTACTGAGCCACTACCCGATGGCGCAAGTCAAGGAATCTGCAGCCTACACGGTCATAGAACCTCCTGACCCTCTGACTCAGACCCTCCACTTGGCTCTGCACAAAAGGACCACAGTCGGCTCTATCGACGATGCTGCAGATTGTGAGGTCCACCTTAACCCAGCAAGCAAGACTGCCAGTCTTTACAATTTTCTCTAGCCGGCCAAAAACCAGAGAGAACCTCCTATCCAAAGCGATACACGTCATTGGTACCGATATGGCTGCACCCTGTACTCTTCATGGCATCTGGAGGCACCCTTTCCACATCACGAATGCCTCCCCCCGCTATGCACACGGAGTGCACACTAGCTTCCTTCCCCTCCTTGGCAGCCATGTTCCCAGGGGGCCCCAGTACTCTCCTAACGTTGGACCTCCCAACTACCAGTAAACCCACCCTCTGTGAATGCCCAGACCGCGCATGTCAAGAAACTTCCACTCGAACAGGGTGGACGACTGCATCTGGTTTAGAGATATCGTCAGCCACAGATAACGTCTGAACCTGTTCGTCAAACGAACTGGGGAGGCCCTACAATCAGACTTTTTCGCTGCCTGCCAGACTTTGGAATGATCACCCACTATGACCTCCCACTCGACTACAGGTGAAAGGGTCAACTTCAGTGCAGGCAGTACCTGGGGCGACCACAGCAGTGGACCGATTAAGGGACAAGTGGGATGTGCCGACGTCTATCACACTTCTGTATCCGACCCCCCACAGTGATGCCCCTTAGCAGCAGCCTCAAGCTGTGTGATAGAAGCCAAAGCAGCCTGGAGCTGTGAATGAAGGGTCCGCAACTTATCTCACATCCGTACATGGCAATCGCATTTCTTATCCATTACTGCAGTCGCTCTTGTTGGAAGCTCGTAAAAATTTGTAACAAACGAACGGTGTACTCGGTTTACTAGCAGGAGGAATTCGAAGTGCTCTCTCACTAACAGTCTAAGCGACACTGAGCTACACTAACCAAAACAAACAAAAGTCTATACTATATGAGGTTTGATAACAACGGCGATACTGTATGCTACACTGTTATCTAAATAATAGGTTGTCCCTAGTAAGCACTCGAAAACGAAAGTAATTTAAAACTTAATCTAGTAACTACACAGGTATCTGTAAATAAGTAGCTCCCATTGGAAGCTCGCAAAAATATATAACGAACGGTGTACGCACCTTATTAGCAGCAGGGACACGAGGTGCTGTCTCTGATGATCCATCCGACTAAATTGTCCTTCTGCGAGAAGATTATCAACGATAATGTTTGTTTAGCAGCCCACACCACGGTTTGCTTGCATTCCCATTTCTTTCTGTTGAACTAAGATTGTATCGTCTATCATGCTTAAGATGTTTGTATCCTTCATTGTTTTGTTTTTCTAAATCCTGTATCTCCGGTTTTAAATTGCAGTATTGATAGATGCCCAAAACTACTTTAATGACAGAGTTTTTATTATGTTCACATGAACCATATTATTCGTTCTGCATTTTTAATTACAACTAATTTCACAATTTCCTGTTGTGAATTTACTAGACCCTGTATTCTAGTCATGTCTACTTCAGTCTGCTGATGACTTGTCTTAATCTTATGCTGGAATTCATGTTATAGGATCTCGAGTGACTCACTGCATCTCTTCTAAATTTAATATACTGATTTTGCAGACTATTATGAATAGGTATCAACTTTTCAACCAGCATTTTGTTTAGATCTATTCACAATTTTTGATTGCAATCAATGAGTTGTTTGTTCAACTTCTTTTCATGATCCTCTAGTTTGTATTGAAACCTACAATTTCTGATTATTAACTATCATATCATGCTTATTATCACCTAGTTTTTGTTATTATTATCTAGCTTTTTCTTCAAATTTTGGTTATTTGCCATCAGTTTTTGTAACAGTGGTGTTATCAGTCACCTTCCTACATTTTCGACAATACCATTGTCTGTTCCTGACCCTTACGGTTCAGTGTCCATATTTAAATTTGGACTTTCATTTTCAGTTCCTTTTACAGTTTTATTTCTACTAATTAGTCCTAATTCATTAGCAACATTCATGTTAATCCTATCTTCAGGAACGCTGTCCTCCTCTTTACTTACACCACGATTCGCACTTTGATTAGCCACTGATATTCATATAACACTTGTCTGTATCTTTTTACTGTCCATCGTTGCCTAAAACACCGAGGCGCCTCAGAAAATTTCAGATTTAGTCACATATGTTGCTGCCAGTGATCAGGCTCCTACTATGTAAACTATTGCACAATGCAATAATGAACGCCTTCAGAAGCCAGTGTGCTATGTTAATAGACGCCTGTGCGCTCGTTACGTATATTAGTTGGTTTGAAAATGGAAAATGACACGGAGAAAACCACAATACTAATGGTGTATATTTTTCAAATACTAGAAAGGTCATGATTGTGGACTATATATTAATAAATCAGCAAATTTGTAACTTCACATATTTATCGTTATCACTGAGAACATGCCCGATTCTTATTAGCACCCATCCTGTAACCTTTCTGGCATGGAATATACTGACAAAATTAAATGTGTTTATCTACTACCACTATGAGGACAGAACAAAAAGTAGAAAATGGCCTACGGTGTGGGAGCTAACAACGGTAGGCCCCTGCATGTGACACTGCACTTCACTCAGCTATCTTCGAATCGAACTTATTTACCCACCGGCGAGTTTGCAAGAAAATGCTTCGTAGCCCTTCAAAATTTCAATAATGTCTGCATTGGACTGAGTTTTAAGAAATATATAGACAACGAACTTTTGTAGTGGTTGACGGTACCTTTAATTGTGCGATGGTGTAACACATCAGGTATAAAACTGGCTAACATAGCTAATATTGTCAACAGAAAGGAACTTTTAGAAGGCGGAGGTTCATATTTCGTCTGGGTGGGAAGTGGTCCAAGAAACTGTCCCACATCCAGCGCGCCCACCCTCCTATAAACATTAAATAGAAGGAAACTTCATAAGAGGGAGGCATTTTAGGGATAAAGACTACAATAAAATTAAAAACTATTATTATATATTATGATTAAATTTATTGATATTCTAAACAAAAATCATTTACACATTTCAAAAACTGTGCTGCGCATTGCATGTTGCGATATAAATGTATTCAAAAAATTTAAATTTAGTCTTTCGGTATTGTTGTAGCAGACATTCAAAACAGCGCTACGTTTGAGTCTACGCTGCAGCATCGTTGATCTTTAAATGAGTACCGAATCGACGTTCAAAACGACAACCTCATTTATTGCAACAAGATGAATCGTAATAAGCAGAAGAACATAGTGCAAAAATTGTGGACCTAGTCTTCTCATCCACTTGTAAATTTGTTTAAGGAACTCCACTACTTCTATCATGCTTTTTGCCTGCTCACTTTGTTTCTTTAAAAGTTGCAAAAGCATGTCTCACTCACTTTTCAGCGTCTCTCAGTCAAAATAATTTTCATAAAATAGTACAGTTTTTTACACCATCTGTAGGATGTCCAAGAGCACATTTCTCCAACGATTTAAAGAATTTTGTGGAATCATTATTGAATCGGCTATTGAGTGACACAGGCAATTTACCAAGAGCTTCAAAACACGATTTTCTGAAAAATCCTTGGAGCGTTTTGTATTAGTTTTCATTGTTGCCTTGTTCGAGACAGTTTGAAACTTAGTGCTGACGCAGATATTTAGGATCATCAAGATGAAGATTAGCAACATTTTTACCGCTTTCACCCCAAATTTTCTCAAATGTGAAATCACGAGAAGTACTTAAAACATCAGAAACCTCTTTCATTTTTCATCCATTTCAAAGACACATAGATAATGTAACCTCCCCACAAAATTTAAAAATGAAATTAAAATAATTATTATGGATAGCGATTCTAATTTTTGTGTGACCTCAGAACAAAACTGGTTCCCATTTAATGTACCCACAAAATTCTTTTCCCATTTAATGTAAGCACGAAACAGAAAAATTCCTAAGCCTCATAATAAAAAAATAAATTCAGTAACCTGCTAAAATTTGGACGACAGCAGTGCTGCGTCGTGGCCCTGTAAAATCATTCTGAATAAAAAGCAAAAATTCTTAACTCAATAAAAACGGCGAATATATCTGCTCTTACTTAACATTTTTCCGGCACAGCTCCGTGAAATGCTGGATTATACATTTGTGACTTTTTTTTTAAATGAATGCTTTTTCTTTAAAAAAAATTACTTTATATTACCAAAATCATTATTAGGACATTTTTAAAACATTTGGATGACAGTTCAGATACATTACTAGATATGCGCGACGCTGCTTCTTTACCTTATACAATAATACTCCATCTCCAGATTCCCGACCAGAGCAGACTGCCGACAAGCGCAGACGACTTCAGACAAGAGACTAGCAACAACTAACTGCTACAGTTACACAGTTCATATTGCAGTCAACACTGCTCTCTGGTCAGCGATTCTCATATCGCAGACAGCGCATACCTCTTACAATAATACTTCCGTGATTCTGTATTCAAGTTTTCTGTTACTGAAAAACTTCCATAATCATCGTTAAAATAGCAATAAAACATTTGCAAATAACCATATACGGCTGATGCTATGGCCAATACCATACTACAGTACCTTTGTGAACAAAACAGTCACACAAAAAACTGTATCACTTGTTTATAATTTGCCTTTATAGTCTTCAGTGACTTTATTCTAGCTATCAATCTGTGGAATAAAGACTTTAGCTCTAAACAGTGACGGGAAAAGTTGGTTGGATTGAGAAATTTCACAGTAAAGTTTCAGTAAAAACTCGTAAATAAGATATTTCAGATATAGCCATTTTGATTTTTTGATTCTGATAGTCATCGTTTTCAAATACCTCTAGAGTAACAATGTAGTTTTAAAATCGTAATTTCAATCCTGCTATATGTCAATGGATACTAAGCAATGCTTAAATGCAAAATTTAGTGCACTTAGCATCATTTATCACTGGCTTACGCTGTTTACTTTCTGGGTGAATTAAAGAAACATTAGTGTTAAACCTTTCAAAAATTTAATTTGAAAGATATGAATTGCTGCAGTTAATGATTTGCATTACCAGTTTTTGAAACAACGAACAACCTCTAGAAGAAGGCCATGATCTAAAGGAAGTCCATCAACATTATGCCATCACATTGTCACGTAATTTCGCGTAAACAATGGTTAGAGACACAACTTGACATTGTTTACCTACATAAAGAATCATAAACATTTACCTGATTAGCAGCTACTTTTGAAGCGTATTTGCGTTCAGGAACATGTTTGGAATATTTATGTGAGTCGCAGTTTCCTCAGGTTTGTTCAAATAGTTTCTGAAAATGATTTCCCTGGCATGAACATGCCAGTCCCTAATTTTAGAATTAGCGCTGTTTTCATGATGTAATGTCTCTACGTAATGTCATATTATTGTAATATTCCGGCTGCGAATACCAACGATGATGCGCTACCTAACTGAAACGGCAAAGCTCTTTGCTGTGACGACAACGCTTTTTGATGTGAAAGAAAAGCGTCTAGGTTTTTTTGTAATCGTTGGAGATGAGAAATGGCTATTGGAGATTTTTGTTTGTGGGGGGGGGGGGGGGGGGGGTTGAGATAAGTTTGCACAATAGATGTAATCTGAGGTGCAGAGGAGATACAACTTGTAATCGCAATTATCAAGAATAAAAATTTCTCTTATGAAAAAGAAGTTAAATGTCGTCTACGAACTTTTATTCAATTTTGGATACCCGGACCCTCACAAAAACTATTGGTGTGTTTATGAGTACAGTGCACAGTGATGTCTTCACATATTAACAATAGTACGCGAATCTGCTACATCACAGTCCGTACGACGCTCAGTATTTCGCCATCAACTTGTGTGCTAAAGTCGTTCCCTAAACGACCAGTTTGTTAGTCAGAAGATAACACACTGCACTGTTGTTCACCTTCTCATTCTGAAAGTGTTTCCAGAAAATCCTACGGCGACTGTGAGTGCTTTAACTGCTGAGAGGGACGGAGTCTTCATCGCGAGTTGTACCAGTTTTCTTTGACGTTGCCTGGCGTTCTCTGAGAACCGGAGAAATGGGAACCCCCGACCGCCAACACATCCTGTACCTAACCCGTTGTGTCCTTGCAGCAGCCACGAAGAAAACATAATCATCTATAGTTAAGCTTTTTCCACAGGTTTTTATCTTAGACAGGTAGAAAGTAGAAAACTTCAGAATGTATGCATCTAGGCAAAAAAATTAAAAGAGAGTTTAAATACAGTTCCTGCCTGATCTATCAGCTAATATGAATAAAACACATCATGTGCCATGTTTTACATGCAGTAATTCCGTTCGTCGTCGGCTGTATGTTACCATCGTTTACTTCCGAGGTCTTCCATATAAATACCACCATAAAATATCAACCATAATTCAATAAAAATTTTATCGTAAGATATTTCGTTTTGATTTTCGTGGTGAAATCATTTGTAGCTATCTGTTTGTAAGAAATATTTTAATTCAGCTTCTACTCGATCCTTTGAAAAGGTCACAAACTAGGAATTTTCGTCATGGTTTGGACCTCGTATTGGAAGACCCTGTATCTTTTTTACTGTAACTCACTTTGGTTATTGACTATTTGACTCCACATGAAACGACAATATTGACTGAATTACATTAGGATTTTAAACATTTTATTACTGCTGCAGAAAACTTAATACGATAATGTTGTGAGACTTCGTATCCATTTTTCTACACGTTTACAATTTGGAAAACATTTTATGGGCTACTTGTCGAATGCGACTTTTATCTTTCCCTCATAAACCTCTGTAGACATTTAACAAATTCGTTTATTGCCTTTGTGGGGTTGAAGCTATGGGTTAAGATTCGTCCAGTTTTTAAATACTGAAGGGACTGGACGGTTCTTTGCAACTGATGCTGAAAACAAAAATATAATTTTACTTTACAGAAAGAAATAACAAAATCATCGCAAAAGTATAGCAACAACACCAATCACGTGAATGTTCCGTATTACTATATATGTTTCATTTACATTTCAGGTGCTTAACACATTTTCCAACTTGAAAAACATCTTTGTCGAAGATACAAACTACTTATTAAAATCACTGTAATGCTTTCTGTAAACTGCAGAGATTTAAATAACATGCTTTGGAGTGTAAAACTGTGTAACACAACACACCTGGATTTACGGTGTGGTTCTTAACTTTGTAAATGAAAACAATATTTCCACTATTCGCAGTTACCCGAGATTAAAATGAAAAGAAACAAAAAACTATATAATATTTTAGTACATGATTTGTCAATTACTCATCACTAAAAGCTGAAAGACACATTTTTTTTCAAATATGGTGCCAGAGTCTCTTCAGAATTCTGCTGCCTAACTGCTTTGTCTACGTTCTCCTCGTATTTTCGTTTGCTTGTCACCACGGATCCCTTCATATCCGTTTTAAGGGTTTCTGTAACGTGTCGTTTACAGTGATAGGTGAACTTGGCATATGGTACTTTTATGCGTTATTGTAGACAGTTTCTTACATCCCATAATATTCTTGACTTAATGGGATAAATTTCACTTGGTACTACAACAACACGTTTATCACAGACAAGAGAAATGTTTACTGATGTTCTTATGTTATAAGTCGAGTAGCTGCGGCAGAAGTCAAACACTGTCTGACGAAAAATGTTTCCTTAAATCCACCTACGGTAAGCGCTCGGAATGTACATCCGATACCGGCAAAATTAAAAAAATAAAAAATAGAACTGTAAGGTACATGTAACGAAACTATTGTTTTGTTACGTGGGAACACAGTGAAATTTTGTTGGGGCGTAAATTTTCAACATCGAAAAGAGATTACTTGATTTAAACAAAAAACTCAAAAATTTGTTGTTATTCTTGTGTTGCATAGACATCAAGAAAAGTGTGATCATGTGGGTGTTTCTTACTGATCACATTGGCCTCCACCACTCAAAGAATTACTTTGACACAAATACAAATGTTTGCTGCTAGAACAGTTTCCAAAACATTACACTTTAGTAATTAGTTCTGCAGTGACATTTATATAATTCAGTATCATAGTTCGATGTAACTCAGAGTTATCTTCTTCCTGCTGCTGCTGCTGAAGTAGTCGTTGCCTCGGTCCATTTCATCTGCCAACTGGACCAAGTTACGTGAATTCCATGCAATAATCCAGGTACCAAGTCGTTTTATAGTGGTTTATTTATGACAAGCTGCACAATTTCTTCTTAGTGGGAGCCCACTTCACATAACAGGCTACATAGTCACAATACTGCATTACAAAAATTATATTATTGCACAGACGTGCGACCCAGTGGTTGCCTCTCAAAACTGTCTCCAACTGTCCATCCTTGAGTCTTGTGCTCCTCCTATTTATACATTTGTTAACAATCAAGTCAACAAAACTACAGTGTAAATTTATTAAATTAACAATTAAATTTTAACATTTTTGTCAGTAACCATCCACAAAACCTTGCTTATTTTTTGCTGAAACTGGCGAATACAATAGAAAATACTTTTACATAGGATGTACATCATATTATATAAAATACTGAAAGATAACAATGCTAACCTAAATTTTCTTAATTCAAATGCAAATGCAAAATACTGCGAACATACACTCCTGGAAATGGAAAAAAGAACACATTGACACCGGTGTGTCAGACCCACCATACTTGCTCCGGACACTGCGAGAGGGCTGTACAAGCAATGATCACACGCACGGCACAGCGGACACACCAAGAACCACGGTGTTGGCCGTCGAATGGCGCTAGCTGCGCAGCATTTGTGCACCGCCGCCGTCAGTGTCAGCCAGTTTGCGGTGGCATACGGAGCTCCATCGCAGTCTTTAACACTGGTAGCATGCCGCGACAGCGTGGACGTGAACCGTATGTGCAGTTGACGGACTTTGAGCGAGGGCGTATAGTGGGCATGCGGGAGGCCGGGTGGACGTACCGCCGAATTGCTCAACACGTGGGGCGTGAGGTCTCCACAGTACATCGATGTTGTCGCCAGTGGTCGGCGGAAGGTGCACGTGCCCGTCGACCTGGGACCGGACCGCAGCGACGCACGGATGCACGCCAAGACCGTAGGATCCTACGCAGTGCCGTAGGGGACCGCACCGCCACTTCCCAGCAAATTAGGGACACTGTTGCTCCTGGGGTATCGGCGAGGACCATTCGCAATCGTCTCCATGAAGCTGGGCTACGGTCCCGCACACCGTTAGGCCGTCTTCCGCTCACGCCCCAACATCGTGCAGCCCGCCTCCAGTGGTGTCGCGACAGGCGTGAATGGAGGGACGAATGGAGACGTGTCGTCTTCAGCGATGAGAGTCGCTTCTGCCTTGGTGCCAATGATGGTCGTATGCGTGTTTGGCGCCGTGCAGGTGAGCGCCATAATCAGGACTGCATACGACCGAGGCACACAGGGCCAACACCCGGCATCATGGTGTGGGGAGCGATCTCCTACACTGGCCGTACACCACTGGTGATCGTCGAGGGAACACTGAATAGTGCACGGTACATCCAAACCGTCATCGAACCCATCGTTCTACCATTCCTAGACCGGCAAGGGAACAACAATAATAAAAATAACAATAATAAAAATAACAATCAGCAGCTAAGTGGAACTGATGAGAAGATGAAAATGGTAGGCAGTTTGATAATCGGTATTTGAATGAACAACGCCGACAATACGAAGAACATTGTCGACCACATTATGTCGAACAAAGACTTCACTTGAATTATGTAATCACGACCAACGGATGCAAGCGCATCATTACCCAGAAAACTGAATTCAGTTTCGAATAAGCAGCCACATCGTGTTATTAGTGCTGTCTCAAAAGACAATGACCACGACGTAAGACAAGACCTATTGCGAGAGCAAGAAGTAGGTACGGGCTATGTCTTAATGTCCACATAATACTAGTTCAAATATGAGGATTGAATTTAAAACGTATTTCTGACAGTGGCTGATAATATACCGCAGTTTCACCGTAACTATACCAGAAATTACATTTCATTGCGAGCTTTCCGGTACTTTCAGTAAACAGTGCGAAATTAATGACTGCAGTGGCAGATCAAAGTAAATCCACAAACGAGCAGAAATTTTCAAGTTTTTCATTGCTGGCAGAGAATTTCAACATACTGTACTCGTAATTCCTTTTTTATCTGTCGATTTCTGGATTGTCACTGACAGACTCACGGAAAACGAGTGTGGGTTGGACTTTGCAAGCAGTAGCTTAGTTACTGAAGATAGCAGAGGGATAACAGAGTCTTTAAGGGTGTGCCCTGAATGAAGATGTTGAGAGTCAGCTTAGATTTAATGTGTATTAACGTTCTGGTACCAGAAAATCAAGCTCAAGTGCAAGTCAATGTGGTTAATTATGCCAATAGCCAGGACAGTCCAGATGAAGAAAATGAAAACGCAACTACGATTCTACGTAAAATCAATGTCAAGATTCAAGAATTATTTGACTTAGCGAAAGAATAAAACCAAGAATTGACTGATGTATTAAAATACAGGGTTAATGAAAGACTGTAAATTCTTATTACTTAGATGCGTTTAACCGATAAAATGTTACCAACAGTTGGGATGAAATGATGTTTGTGTAGAAACGCTATTGCGCCAGATCCTAAGAAACTAGAAGCGGTTACAATGTTTGCAATTCCCAAACGCTGGAAATAAATGTTTTTTTTTTTTAGACTTTTGTTGATACTACCATCGATTTCGTGAGGATAAATGTCTGTGAACACCTTCACCATTACAGCTATTGCAGAAAGGCGCAATTTGCAAAGGAACGGAGTAACGATTGGGTCTTAAAAAGTCAAAATTATATCAAGCAAAACTGTGCATCATCGAGATTTATCAAAGGAATTTTTCATGGAGTCAGACAGCAGCGTTTATGTCGTAGGTATTGAGGTATACTAGATCTATGAAATAATTGTCCAAGGAGAACATCACAGAAGCGCATTTGCAAATCGCTCCTTCAGGAGGTATATAGTTATTGAGTGCAAAGCTCTGGAAATTGACTGGGGATATCATAAATTTTGCTTTTACCTATTTGAAAGGAAAACAGTCATCATGACAGATGTGGCGTCTATAAAAGTCCATCTTTCAACATCGCCATACTCTGGATGCTTCACAGGTCAGCTGTCAGGATACTGAACCATCATCATACTTCTCAAAGTACAGACTGTGCAGTGATAGAGCAGACGGTTTGTTCACAAAAAGTTGTTCACGAGTGATCCTGTGCATCGATTAAAAAGAAATGCACGACTTAACGGAACATCCAAAGTACATATGTAAGTGATTTATAACAGTCAGATCTGGTATATCTTTTCATTTTACTAAGTATTCATATAATGACTTTTGTAAACACCATGTGCAACACGGATTTTCTTATCTTATCTGCATTAATTACCTTTGCTATCTTCATAAACATTTTTCCATTCTTTATGGGTGCACTGAAAGATATTTCTTATTGGTACAGTAGTTCTATGAGTATCTCCCTCACATTTTCAGCTTGTTTTGTAAATATTTCTATGTCATTTACAGCTATATGTGCGAAGTTACACCCTCAATAGGTTAGGTCATCTTATAACGTTTGATCATCCAGTGTGAGGCGATCCAATGCATATAGAAGCTCTACAACAAGTAATTTTGTTGTCCTGACTTTATCATTTGTCAGTGTCCCTCTAACTGTGAGTAAAACACGTACGTAATAATCACTCTTTTATATAAAATGTAATAAATTTTTGTAAATATTCATTATAGACCAATTTAAGTTAGTAATGCATTTATTTAATATCGATACAGATTACTCAGCACGTTCATGCTGTACAATTTCTTTTTTTTTCGTTTTTGTCATAATGAGGCTTAACCTAGAAATGTAACCTGTAAGAAAGGTGTAACTTTGAGCAAAGGACAAATTTAGCCACGCCAAGAGAAATCATTACAAGCATCATTTAATACTGTGAAATCCATCCCAGGACTTGATAAATGCTTGGATTCAGTTAGGACGTGAGTCCATAAGGTGGTCAGGTACGTCGCATTCAGGTTAAGTCACTCTCCGAGAATTTGATAGCGCAGTCCCACGATATTGCGGGTATGCTGATGTCGACGTTTCAACAACTGTTCCAACATGTCCCACAGATTTTCTGTGGGGTTAAAGGCAAATGTTTCGGATGACAATGGATATGTAATAGTGTTCAGCAAACCAGTTACTTTTTCTTTTAGCTTGATGAACTTTGATGTTGGAGCCTTTATGTGCCTGTGTGCGCAATGGCCTCTATCAAGGGGACCGACGGCAGATGTTCATTGTCTGCAATTCCTGTCGCAATTTTTTATCACTCGCATATTTTGACGGACCTTCATTTCTGTCGCGTTCGGAAGCGTTGTTTCCGCGCGCTATACGAGATTGCAATAATAGATAACTGTGAAGGTGGTTCGATGAACCCTCTGCCAGGCACTTAAAGGTGATTTGCAGAGTAACCATGTAGATGTAGACTTTGATTCTCAAGCCGTGAAACGCGTCTCCGATCCCTCTCAGTCAGGATGTTTATTCAACCGCAGTTCTGACGTCGTGTTTCGTAGCAACGTGTGCCATACAACTGCTTGCTGATACGTTGAACAGTTGGCCGCGAAACACAACCAAATCCAGCAACTTCACCCAACGTATGGCCGTGATCATGACCAGTCACGATTACTTTTTTCCTTACTGGCACGTCTTTACATTTCCATTTACATACGTACAATGTCCACTTGAAACATAAATGTCTCTATAATCGCTACTGCCTTAGCGCAGGGTTCTCATTCACGTGAGTAAAAAGTAGGCAAAGTTTGAAAATTTCTTTTGGGTCAATGAAAAGACATAGAAAGGATATGTTTGGGGATTATGATTAACCAAACTTTGAACTTTATTTTAGATTTACAGTATAATAAAAAATGACGCCCATAATTATAGTTTGATAAAGGACCTGCGAATTTCAAGTAAGCAGACAGCGTGCAGTGTAGACCCTCAGGAGTTGTCTGAAATCAAAAATGAATAACATCAGTCAATACTGTATTAAATTTATGGGAGCCTATAACAAATCTCAATTCATAAACCTTAAATTTAAGTTTTGAGTACGGTTTTCTAGGGTTTGTTTCACTAATGGCTTTACAAAAAATATTTACAATTAACGTATTTCATGTATTGTAGGTATAAGATCCCAAGAAAAGTGTTTACTTTTCTGGTGTCAAAGGTAAAAGTTAATAGGCTGAACCGTTTTTATTTTATGCTGCACGCAGTTTTGAAAACTCGTACACTGAGAATAAGCTGTTTAAAGTTTAGGGAAAACTTTTATATGTATTATTAGTTCAATTTGGACAAAATTTACATGTTATCAAATATTTTTCATGTCGCTGAACACAAATCTCAAGACGGATTTTCAGGTTCAAAATGGCTAATCAAGCAATCCACAGGAAACACACACATCAAAAAAAGTTTTGCATCGCCTCGGTTCCGAGACTTCCGGAACCTGTACAGAAGATTGGAATAGAGATCAACATAAACATTATTTCCGCCCTTTTTATTGCTCATGAAAATCACACATTGCATGTTGTATCATCATAGAGCGACAACTTCAGAGTTTGTAGTCCAGATTTCTGTACACACAGGTAACTCTAATAACCAGCAACACGTCCTCTTGCAATGATGCATACCCTTATTCGTCGTGGCATACTATCCACAAGTTCATCAAGGCACTGTTGGTCCAGAGAGTTCCCCTCCTCAACGGCGATTCGACGTTGACCCCTCAGAGTGGTTGGTGGGTCACGTCGTCCATAAACAGCCCTTTTCAATCTATCCCAGGCATGTTCGATAGGGTTCATGCCTGGAGAACATGCTGCCCACTCTCGTCGAGCGATGTCGTTATCCTGAAGGAAGTCATTCAGAAGATGTGCACGATAGCAGGCGCGAATTGTCGTCCTTGAAGACGAATGCCTTGCCAATATGCTGTCGATAAAGTTGCACTGTCAGTTGGAGGATGGCATTCACGTATCGTACAGCCGCTATGGAGCCTTCCATGACCACCAGCGGAGTACGTAGGCCCCACATAATGCCACCCCAAAACAGCAGCTGGACAGTGTGTCTAAGGCGTTCGGCGAGACCGGGTTGCCTCCAAACACGTCTCCAACAATTGTCTTGTTGAAGGCATATGCGACACTCATCGGTGAAGAGAACGAGATGCCAATCCTGAGCGATCCACTCGGCATGTTGTTGGGCCCATCTGTACCACGCTGCATGGTGTTGTGGTTGCAAAGACGGACTTCAGCATGAGCGTCGGGAGTGAAGTTGCGCATCATGCAGCCTACTGCGCACAGTTTGAGTCGTAACACGACGTCCTGTGGCTGCACGAAAAGCATTATTCAACATGATGGCGCTGCTGTCAGGGTTCCTCCGAGCCATAATCCGTAGGTAGCAGTCATCCACTGCAACAGTAGCCCTTGGGCGGCCTGAGTGAGGCAAGTCATCGACAGTTCCTGTCTGTCTGTGTCTCCTCCATGTCCGAACAACATCGCTTTGGTTCGCCCCGAGACGCCCGGAACTTCCCTGGTTGAGAGCCCTTCCTGGCACAAAGTAACAATGCGGACACGATAGAACCGCGGTATGCGGTATTTACCGTCTAAGCATGGTTGAACTACAGACAACACGAGCCATGTACCTCCTTCCTGGTGGAATGACTGGAACTGATTGGCTGTCGGATTTCCTCCGTCTAATAGGCGCTGTTCATGCATAGTTGTTTACATCTTTGGGCGGATTTAGTGACATCTCTGAACAGTCAGAGGGACTGTGTCTGTGTTACAATATCCACAGTCAACGTCTTCCTTCAGGAGTTTTGGTAACCGGAGTGATGCAAAACTTTTTTTACTAATATATTATGTTCTGACCTATTTTGACCGAAAAAGTGTTTCCGTTGGTTACGTTTAGTCTGCAATTCAAGGACAGTAAATCACTAACTCGAATTGTTCCTGGAGGGCAATTGCTTCTTTGTTCTTGGCAAGAAAATACGATCTGACTGAACTGGATATGTTGCGTTTGACAGCCTGCACACGTTGTTTATCAGCTTTTACGGTGAATATGTTTGCATGCATGCTGCAATATAAATCACTTTGTCAACGTCTGTCACGGCACGACAAGTTTTAAGAACGTCCCACGGCGGCCGTCACACTACTTCGAACAACGGGCTTTAGAAATTTTTGTGACGCATGGTTTAAAAAACCTTTTCGTACCAACATACCAGACACATATAACTGTCAAAAAAATGCCATAAACAGAAAATAGAACAATCGACCATTTGGAACGAGATTCTCGCCTTATGCTCAAGTAGAGACAGAGCACGCGAGGTTGAGCACGTCAGTCGATCGCTGCGCCATCTATAAGCAAATGGCTCTGAGCACTATGGGACTTAACTTCTGTGGTCATCAGTCCCCAAGAACTTAGAACTACTTAAACCTAACTAACCCAAGGACATCACACACATCCATGGCCGAGGCAGGATTCGAATCTGCGATCGTAGCGGTCGCGCGGTTGCAGACTGTAGCGCCTAGAACCGCTCGGCCATCCCGGCTGGCCCATCTCTAAACATTTAACGATATACTTGTGCGTGCGCACTGGGGCTACTGATTTTTGGTCCGGTGAGTTTGCTTGGTCCAAAATATAGCGGTATTCCATTTTTGTGGTGTGTCACGGTGGATATGATTTTGACGACGAGTATTCCCACCTTCACGTTCCCATGCAGTCCAACATGGGGCCACTGTCATCTCCTGACGCAACACTAATCTGGATATCCCACAATTCCACCAGCCGATCAAATGAAGAGATGCCCTTCCAACTCTGTCACGCGCTGACAACACTGTCTCATACGAGTACTGAGCATCTTCATCTCCTTCCCAGTTTTCCCTCAGCATCTGGCGCTGTGCGCGCCTCTTACGCACTCTACCAAGTGTGTTAACACTTCTAAACAGAAACAATATTAGTGCGCTCTGGTGGCTATTCTACCTGTCACTGAGACTTCAAACTCCAGTCACTTGCATACCCACAGATGGTCCGCGAACGAGTACGAAGTTAGTTGACATCCGACCATGTTTTCTAAGGCAGTGTATTCTGTAAACATTTCGTAGGGCATATTTTAACTACGTACAGGCATTTACTGATTACAGGATTACACGATGATGGTACTTTGTACAGAAAACGGTTGTCATTTGACAAAATACGAGGGCTATTCAGAAAGTAGGTAACGTTTTGACATAAAAAAACTAAGTGCAAGAAATACATTTTATTATTTACATCTGAAAGAGCGTCTGACATACTACTTTTCCACGTAGTCACCACACACATTGAGGCACTTATCATAGCGGTGGACAAGCTTTGAGGGGCCTTCGTCCTTAAATTCTGCCGCCTGAGACTTCAGCCGGTGAGTCACGCCCGCCTAGAGTTCCGCGTCGTCATCAAAGAGCTGCGTTGCAAGCCAGTTCTTCATCTTGGGAAACAGTGGCAGTCACTTGGTGCAAGATCGGGACTGTACGGCGGATGAGCGAAAATTTCCCATTTGAATGAATTAACGAGTTCTTTAGTGCGGTTTGCCGTGTGAGGCCGGGCATTGTCGTGAAAAAACAACACTTTGGATGTCAGTTTTCCTCGGTCTTTTTTTGAACTGCTCATCTAAGGCTGTGCAGAGTTTGACAGCACCAGGCATAATTTATGTTTCTCCACGTTAGAGAAAATTAGTAAGAAGCACACGTTGCCTATCCCACAACACTGTCGCCATCAACTTTCTTGCTGACAAGGTTTGCAAACATTTTCTTGGTTTTTGGGGGAACCTTGTGTGCCTCCCCGTCTCTCCATGGCCTGTAATTTTGTCTCGCAATTGACGTGTTTCATCGTAGTCTCGTCACCGGTTACTGTTCGATCCAGTAATGAATCACCATGTTTGTGGTAGGCCTCTATAAATGTCACCGTTGCCCCCATACGCTGTTCTTTACGGTGCTCTGTAAGCATTTTGGGCACCCATCGTACACAAAATTTGTGGTAGCCTAGCTTCTGAGTGACAATCTCAAACAGCAAAGTCCGTGAAACTTATGGAAACGAAAGCGAAAGTTCCCTTTCTGTGAAGCGACGGTTTTCACGAATCGTTTCATCAACTTTAGCGACAAGATCGTCAGTCACAAAGCTCGGGCGTCCACTCTTCTCTTCGTCATGAACGTTGGTTCGGCCATTTTTAAACCGAATGCACCATTTCCGGACGGAATATTCACTCAATACGTTGTTTCCGTACACTTGTACAATTCACGATAAAATTCTATAGCTTTTAGATTTTTTGCCAACAAAAACCGTATCACAGGCCGCACCTCACAATTGGCGGGATTTTCGTATGCAGCACACATTTGAAATTCAAATACCGAAAGACCCAGACGCGCAGAGACATTCCCTCTGTCACGGATGGTTGCCTACTGAGCTGCCAGGCACGCACATACCAAAGTATACGCGAACGTTGCGCGCCTGGCGGCGTCACACGGAAACGTTCCCTACTCTCTGAATAGCCCTCGTATATGTACGACTGTAGACTAAAAGGAAATATTTTTTTCTACATATTTTTGTCTCTGTTCCAAACGACAGTAAGTCGTGAATACGCTTCTTTGCGACTGCCCCCGTCGGAGGTTCGAGTCCTCCCTTGGGCATGGGTCTGTGTATTGTACTTAACGTAACTTAGCTTAAGTTCGATTAAGTGGCTTGTAAGCCTAGGGACCGATGACGTCAGCAGTTTGGTCCCATACAACTTACCACAAATTTCCAAATTTTTCTCTTCTTTGACTGACCAAGATGGATGAATTGTTTACTGACAGTTGTGTCAAAAAAAGTCGACAGGACCGTTAACAAAGGAATTTCAACGTGGAGTTAAGATTGCTCTTGACTTTTAGGCTGAAGTGCAGGAGGATTGCTCCACTGACATGAGTTAGGACCTTAGCCAGCAAAACAAACTTTCACTACCAGAGACAGCCTTGAAAGTTTGTAGCGTCGTAAAGTGACTGTTTCAAGTTCCCTGCAGACTTCTGGTAGTCAGTATTCGCCAGTTTTTGAAATGCCTCTGCCAGGCGTAAGTGTGTGCTGGACCTCAAGCGTTTCTCCGAAATTTTTAGTTTGACATTAGGTGCGTTTCTGCGGCGGTTTTCCCAAGTTAAAAACAGAACCTTCACACAGATACTCTGCTCTTTCCGGCCAGTCTTAGAAAATCGCCATCTCGCAGAACGATGGAAATTGGAAATTTGTGGCAATACCTTATGGGACCAAACTGCTGAGGTCATCGGTCCCTAAGCTTACGCACAACTTAATCTAACTTCAACTAACTTACGCTGAGTACAACACATACACCCATGCCCGAGGGAGGACTCGAACCTCCGATGAGCTGAGCCGCGCGGACCGTGACAAGGGGCCCAAGACCGTTTGGCTACCCCGCGCAGCACGGTACCAACAGAGTGAGAATCTTCTCACCATGAAACGTCCCCTTTGAACAATTATACTTGACTGTGCTTAAACTAACACACAATATTTTTACCGCAACGCAATCTGACTTTCAAAAATCGACACAAGAGAATGGCCCTGACTAACATTAACCTATACCTTTCACAAATCACTTACCTCACAAAAATCTTCATTGCTCAAGCTACAGCAATACAGCGAGCGCCACTACTGCCAGCTAAATAAAAGATTCAAACTACGGAAGTCACTAACTACTGATAGGCATAGTTAGCAAATGAAAGATTTTAATAGAGAACAAACAATGTACTTACCTTAATAGTGTTGAAACATCATAATATACATAGCAGTTCATAATATCCAGTATTGCAAATTTCAAAACTCCGCCATCTCTCTCCCCACATCCACCACTGCTGGCGGCTCACCTCCAACTGCGCAACGCTAAGCGCTGTTCACATCCAGCTGCCCAACACTACAATGGCAGACAACAATGCAAACTAGCCACAGACTGCACACAGCACAGCCAGTGATTTTCGTACAGAGCGCTACGTAACGTTGCCACTAAGAAAACATAAACAGCCTACTTACATAGCTAATACCATTATTTCTACAAGGACTACAGTGGGTCTACACCTTTGCTGACTCACCAGTACCATTATTTCTACAAAGGACTGCAGTGGGTCTGCACCTCTGGTGGCCCACCAATACCGTAATCTCTACCAGGACTACAGTGGGTCTACTCTGTGATGACCTACCTACCAATATTCTTCATAACTTCGACTGACTCTGCTGTGGGTTTGCTCTGTTGTGACCCATTACCTGTCAGCATGTCAAGAGTCAGCACTGTCTTTCCGTTGGAAGGACAACACTACTTCTTCAAGACTGCATGGAAATCCACTACTTCCCTGTGCATTGTCTTTTACTGCTCAGACTTTGAGAAAAGAAACGGCAGTTTTACTGTGAGGAATGATCAGGACTGTCTTTATGGACTGTGAGAAAATTTTAGCTTTTGACCAACATTGTATCAATAAGTGTATGCATTTGATTTCTTTGTTAATGTAATTACGGTTATGAAAAATTTTAACAAATATGTATTGCACAGTGCCCAAAACAATTTGTAAAATTTTTTTTGGGAGCATGGGGGCTATGTAAGTAGGCTATTTATGTTTTCTTATCGGCAACGTTACGTAGCGCTCTGTGTGCTAGTTTGCATTGTTGTCTGCCATTTTAGTGTTGCGCAGCGGCAGCTGGATGTTAACAGCGCATAGCGTTGGGCAGTTGGAGTGAGCTGCCAGCAGTGGGGGATGTGGGGAAGGAGATGGCGGAGTTTTGAAATTTGTTATACTGGATATTATGAACTGCTATATATATATTATGACTATTAAGGTAAATACATTGTTTGTTCTCTATTAAAATCTTTCATTTGCTAACTATCCCTATCAGTAGTTAGTGCCTTCAGTAGTTTGAATCTTTTATTTAGCTGGCAGTAGTGGCGCTTGCTGTATTGCAGTAGCTTGAGTAACGAAGATTTTTGTGAGGTAAGTGATATGTGAAAGGTACAGGTTAATGTTAGTCAGGGTCATTCCTTTGTAAGGATATCTGAAAGTCAGATTGCGTTGCGCTAAAAAAATATTGTGTGTCAGTTTGAGCACAGTCATGTATAATTTGTTCTAAGGGGACGTTTCAACCAGCAACTAACCAAACCACGCAGCTTCCAGCCAGTTGCTACACTGATTCAAGAAGGATTTCAGTGTACTCTTAACTATTTTGACGAAAAAATCAAATTTCAGGAATTTTTAGATATCTCTTACCTACAGCGTGCTTTTTCCTGCATTTGCAAAGGCTCCGAAAAAAACATAAAGTAACACCTTTACACACCATCAGCCACATTTGAGACAAAAGCCCTGCAGTTGTTAGGAAATGCGTATATTACGACCACTGGTGTTGTGCATATAATAGCAGCTGAGCAGGCCCAATGTTATACATCCTCTGGAATACACAACGAACGCGTCAAAAATTTTCGTCTTCTCTTGTATACGACAACTATGCACTGCTGATGCTATTTTAGTGATCTTAGGTCTGTTCAAATGCCCGCATCTCGTGGTCGTGCGGTAGCGTTCTCGCTTCCCACGCCCGGGTTCCCGGGTTCGATTCCCGGCGGGGTCAGAGATTTTCTCTGCCTCGTGATGGCTGGGTGTTGTGTGCTGTCCTTAGGTTAGTTAGGTGTAAGTAGTTCTAAGTTCTAGGGGACTTATGACCACAGCAGTTGAGTCCCATAGTGCTCAGAGCCATTTTTTTTGTCTGTTGAAACCCCTGTAGCTTGGTACATCTTGACACAGAACGCACCTAGGCACAGAGACTTTTAAAAAGTTTTATGTTACTCTAGTGTCGGGTTTCGGTCCATCACACCCATCTTCCGAAGGCTGCATTTCTTTTATTACAGAATTAAATCCGCCACGAGGATGCCATCCGCACCTACAACGGACAAGAATACTTGAGTATTTAACACCACCTTACAGTGAGGTAAGAGAAGTCATCGGATAGTTATATACACATGCACAGATAGTGGCATTATCGTTTGTACAATGTGTAAAAGGGCAGTGCAATGGCGGATCTCACATTGCTACCCAGGAGATTAACGTCAAAAGGTATCCGACGTGATTACGGCCACGTGACGGGAATTAACAGATTGAATGCGAAATGGTAGCTGGACCCAGACGAATAGGATGTTCCATTTGGGAAATTGTGAGGAAATTCAATATTCCGAGATACACACTGTTAAGAGTGTGCCGAGAATATCACATTTCAGGCATTGCTTCTTTTTTTTTTCTTTATTGGAATTTGAACACCCCATACAAGGTGGGCTGGCAGCGGAAAAGTTTACTCCGCTCTTCAGCCATAAGCAGTACAATAAAAGAGAAAGGGAGACAGAAAAGTAACAGACTGGCGGTTTAAAAAACAGTAGATACAATAATTAAAAAACATGAAGCCGTTCACACTCGACGAAACAAACAAGAAAACTGTCAGCACTGTGCACAGACACTGACGAGTTAGACGACACATGTGAACGAAGGAGCGTGGACGGCGAAAAACACTGATGCACAAACACGACGGCACAGACACTAAACCGAGGGCGATGATCTCTGGCGCGCGAATGTTCACTATGCGTGTGCGAGTCCGTGGCCTGCCAAGAGAGGAGGAGGAGGAGGAGGAGGAGGAGGAGGAGGAGGGGGAGTGGGAGAGCGAGAGGGGAGAGCAGAGACGCCACGGGCAGGGGAGAGAGGGGGGAGAGAGGAAGGGGGAGGGGAAACCCGGGGGAAGAGGAGTGGAGGGAGGGGACGGGGGAAAAGGAATGAGAAGGGAAGGGAAGAGAAGGGAGGGAGGGTGCCTAAGGGAAAGGACACCGGAAGTAGGGGGGGCAGGGTCAAAGTTGATAGGAGGGGTAGATGGAGGGGAGGAGGACATCATCAGGGAGGGGGAGCTGGCGGAAGCCACCTTGGGAGAGAGTAAGGAGGGTGGAGAGATGGAAACCGGGTGGGACGTGGGAATACAGGTGCGGCAGCGGGCGGGGGTGGGAGAGGATCGGGGATACGAGCGAGTGAGGAGGATCAAGTTTATGGGAGGTGTACAGGATCTGTATCCTTTCAAGGAAAAGGAGGAGGTGGGGGAAGGGGATGAGATCATACAGGATCCGCGTGGGGGAGGGGAGACGGATGCGATAGGCAAGGCGGAGAGCATGGCGTTCAAGGATTTGAAGGGATTTATAAAAGGTAGGGGGGGGGCGGAGATCCAGGCTGGATGGGCATAACAAAGGATAGGGCGGATGAGGGATTTATAGGTGTGGAGGATTGTGGAAGGGTCCAGACCCCACGTACGGCCGGAAAGGAGCTTGAGGAGACGGAGTCGGGAACGTGCCTTGGCTTGGATTGTACGGAGATGGGGAGTCCAGGAGAGGCGACAGTCGAGGGTGACGCCAAGGTACTTAAGGGTGGGAGTGAGGGCGATGGGACGGCCATAGACGGTGAGATAGAAATCAAGGAGGCGGAAGGAAGGGGTTGTTTTGCCTACAATGATCGCCTGGGTTTTCGAAGGATTGACCTTGAGCAACCACTGGTTACACCAAGCGGTGAATCGGTCAAGATGGGATTGGAGAAGGTGTTGGGAGCGTTGCAGGGTGGGGGCAAGGGCAAGGAAGGCGGTATCATCGGCAAACTGGAGAAGGTGGCCGGGGGGTGACGGCGGCGGCATGTCCGCTGTGTGCAAAAGGTACAGAAGGGGGGAGAGGACGGAGCCTTGGGGCACACCGGCGGAGGGGAAAAAGGTGTAGGAATCTGTGTTATGGATTGTGACATAGGAAGGACGGCGGGAGAGAAAGGAACCGATCAGACAGACGTAGTTAATGGGAAGGGCGAAGGTTTGGAGCTTGAAGAGGAGACCGGAGGCATTGCTTCTAATCAGGGACAACTCAATGGCCGACGGCCTTCACTTTACGACCGAGAACAGCGAGGTTTTCGTAAAGTTGTCAGTGTTAACGAACGAGTAAAGCTGCGCTGCGTGAGTTCACCGCAGAAATCAGTGTGGGGCGTACGACGAACGTATCCGCTAGGACAGGGGCGGGCAAACGTTGCACGCGGCTCATGAGCGCACAGCGCTATACGTGTGCTGCTCGCGTGCAGACGTCGACCGGGGCTGTGGCGACAGCCGGCAGGTTGCGGCAGTGTAGTGCCAGGCTAAGTTGCGGACGTTGATGCGAAGCGAGCACTATGTAGTGAACGTTGTATTTCAAGAAATGGAAAAGTGGAGATTTGCTATCTTTTAAAAAGTAATGGGAGAATCAGTTTTTCTTCGTGCAAAAACGTGAAAAATTCGAAGTGTTTAATATGTGGCAGTATTCTCGTTGGGCAACGGAAGTTTAGTACTGAAGGCCATTATAATAAATTTCACAAGGACGAGTACAGTTTATTGTCGGATTCTGAGCGGATGGGGAATTGACTGAGCTTAAGAAGAGCGATCTGACGATACCAGATGAATCTGTCGTAGTTGGCCGGCCGGAGTAGCCGAGCGGTTCTAGGCACTACAGTCTGGAACCGCGCGACTGCTATGGTCGCAGGTTCGAATCCTGCCTCGGGCATGGATGTGTGTGATGTCCTTAGGTTAGTTAGGTTTAAGTAGTTCTAAGTTCTAGGGGACTGATGACCACAGCAGTTAAGTCCCATAGTGCTCAGAGCCATTTGAATTTGTCGTAGTTGCTGCTGTCACGAGAGATCTGCGATTTTCTCTCGTCATGTCTCTCATCTAACTGATTTAACATTTTATGGAGCACTGTTTTCAAGTTTTCAGGACGACAACAATGATAGCCCAGCGGTATGTGCAAGTTATAAGACTGCGCTTAATATAGCGAGAGCTGGAAAACCATTTGCTGAATTAATAAGTCTCGGTTAAGAGCAAACATCAGTGATGAAAATTTACGTAAATGTTTGTGTTTGTCTGTATGTAGAAATTTTGTTCCAGGTATTAAACGTATTGTAAACTCCACCTGTGATAATTAAATAAAACGTATCGTAGGTAATAGGTACTGTTTCAAACCATGATTTCTTTCAAGCAGTCCTACTAACCTTATTCATTCACTCAATAAAGCAAGCTAGGAAACAAAACGCATTACAGAGGAAGGAGCGGACATAAGGTATGGTGGGAATGGGAGATAAGCGGGTGGCCATCTTGCCCCTGTGTGCATGCGGAACACCTGTTAACTGCACGCGTGCAAGTGCACCGCACATGTGCAGGATTCCTGCCCGCCCCTGCCCTAGGACAATGCAGCCAAGTTTGGCGTTAATGGACCGTGGCAGCAGACGACCGACGCTAGACCCTTTCCTAGCAGCACGACTTCCCCTGCAGCGCCTCTCCTTGGTTGGACCCCAGACGATTAAAAAACTGTGAACTGGTCGGATGAGTCCCGATCTTAGTTCTTAAGAGCTGATGCTAGTGTTCGATTGTAGCGCAGTCTCCACAAACCCATTGATCCAAGTTGTCAACAAGGCACTGAGAAAGCCGGTGGTGGCTCCATAGTGGTGCGAGTTGTGTTTACATGGGATGAACTGGGTCCTCGGGTCCAACTACACCGTTCATTGATTGGAAATATTTATGTTTGGCTATTTAGAGGCCACCTGAAACCATTCACGTACCCAAAGAACGACGTCGTGTAACCGAGCTACAACTGTACACGATTACTTCGAAGAACATTCCGGACAGTTGAAGCGAATGGTTTGGCCATCCAGATCACCCGATGTGAATCCCATCGAATATTTATGGGGCATATATCGACAGGCAATATTCCTGTAGGGGACTTCGTACGACTTGATAATAATCTTGTCGGGTGTGCAGCCGGATCATAACGTCATCTTGATACAATATTTCAGCGGTGCAACTGGCAGCCATCTTCAGGTGAGAGTTCAAAATGGTTCAAATGGTTCTGAGCACTATGGGACTCAACTGCTGTGGTCATCAGTCCCCTAGAACTTAGAACTACTTAAACCTAACTAACCTAAGGACATCACACACATCCATGCCCGAGGCAGGATTCGAACCTGCGACCGTAGCGGTCACGCGGTTCCAAACTGAAGCGCTTAGAACCGCACGGCCACACAGGCCGGCAGAGGTGAGAGTGCTGGTACACGATCTCGCCGGAACTGACTTCTCACAAGGGAACCTCCCCATCGCATCCCCATCAGATTTAGTTATAAGTTGGCACAGTGGACAGGCCTTGAAAAACTGAACACATATCAATCCAGAAAACAGGAAGAAGTTGTGTGTCACTATGAAAAAAATTAATAAAATATACAAACTGAGTAGTCCATACGAACATAAGCAACATCAAGGAGAATGTGAGCGCAGGAGCATCCTGGTCTCGTGGTTACCGTGAGTAGCTGCGGAACGAGAGATTCTTTGGTTCAAGTCCTCCTTCGACTGAAAATTTTACTTTGTTTATTTTCGCAAAGTTATGATCTGTCCGTTCGTTCATTGACGTCTCTGTTCACTGTAAGAAGTTTAGTGTCTGCGTTTTGCGACCGCACCGCAAAACCGTGGGAGTAGTAGACGAAAGGACGTGCCTCTCCAATGGGAACCGAAAACATTTGATCGCAAGTTCATAGGCCAACCGATTCCTCCACAGGAAAACACGTTTGATATATTCTATACGACACTGGTGACAGCATGTGCGTCACATGACAGGAATATGTTGTTGACCCACCTAACTTGTACACTTGGCGAATGGGTAAAAAGATCCTCCTGCCGTGCCCGATTTAAGTTTTCTTGTGGATGTGATAATCACTCCCAAAAAGTGATGAAAACATAAGAGTTTGTCACATAAACTGCAACAAATGAATGCAACAGTTTCACAGTCACACAATTTTCCCTGTGCTCTGTCAAAACATATGTTTTGTTTCGATGTTTGTTTAGGTGTAGCGTCCTCATACTACGGCGTAGTTACCTCTCATCGGACGGACGGACGGACAGATAATAATTGTCTGAAAGTAAAAAATTAAACTTTTCACTCGAGGGAATACTTGAACCAAGGAACTCTCGATCCACAGCTGCTCACGCTAACCACGGGACCACGGCGCTCCTGAGCTCACATTATCCTTCATATTGCCTATCTTGCTTACGGACTACTTAGTTTGTATATTTTGCTTATTTTTATGTAGTTCCAAACAACTTCTTCCTATTTTCTCGATTGATCTGTGTTCAGTTTTTTAAGGTCTATCCACTGTGCCAACTCATAACTAAATCTGAGGGGGGTGCGATGGGGAGGTTTCCTCGTCAGCGCAAGCGGCGGCCGCTATATAGGCCGCAGAAGGCCCACAACGCGTGCTCGAGGAGGTGCCGTAACTGCCCTCTAACGCAAGTAAACATACCGCGCCGCCAGTGGTGGAAACAGGCGAAATCGAGATATCGCAATCAAAAACCCGGTGTGTACAAGATCCCTTCCTACTGTGGGAAGGCTTATACACAATCCGGACCATTCAGGACCGATGTGTTGAGCACCAGCGGCACACACGGTTGCTTCAGCCTGAGAAATCTGCAGTGGCGGAGCACTGTCTCATCAAGGGACATAGAATGCTGTATGACGAGACACAAATGGCTGCCCCTGCATCTCGCTGTTGGGACTGTGTTCTAAAAGAATCCGTACAGGTTCGTTTATCCGATAATCTTATTAATAGAGACGAGGGTTACCTTTTAAGTAAAGACTTGGAATCCGGCGTTATCAGACATTAGAAAACAACAGTCTGTGTTTCGATCGTCGGAATAATTTTTAATTTTTGATAGCGATATCTCGATATCGTCTGTTTCTACCACTGGCGGCGAGGTATGTGTACTTGCGCTAGAGGGCAGTTACGCCACCCTCTCGCGCACGCGTTGTGGGCATTCTGCGGCCTATATAGGGGTCACCATTTGCGCGGAGAAGTCAGTTCCGGCGAGATCGTGGTTCAAATGGTTCAAATGGCTCTGAGAACTATGGGACTTAACATATGAGGTCATCACTCCCCTAGAACTTAGAACTACTTAAAGCTAACTAATCTAACGACATTACACACATCCATGCCCAAGGCAGGATTCGAACCTGCGACCGTAGCAGTCACGCGGTTCCTGACTGACGCGCCAAGAACGGCTCGGCCACAACGGCCGGTCGAGATCGTGTACCAGCACTCTCACCTGAAGGTGACGGCCAGTTGGACCGCTGATATATTGCGTTAAGATGACGTTATAATCCGGCTGCATACCCGAGAATATTATTATTACGCCAGGAAAGCCTTCGTAATCACTTCCTACGACTTGTTGATCCCGTGCCACATGGAGTTGTTGCAGTCCGATGGGAAAAAAAGAGGTTCGACGCGATATTAGAAGGTACCCCATGAGTTTTGTAACCTCAGTGTACATGCTGTGTGGATGAAAAATTATGCTAATATGCTGCAACTGATGACACACAAAATGAGTGAGTTACGTGTACATTCTTTCGATCTAGTGACGGGCGCATCGTCCCGTTTCCATCCTTACTCTGACGAGACCCAGACGTCGCTCGCTGGCCCCAGGTTCGTCGCGTGAGCCCCGGTTTCGAGCGCAGCGCAGCAGCCGTCGCTTGTTATCGGACGCAACGGCAATCCGGCGCGTCGCTGCCGCCGGGATTTGGCCGGCGCTCAGTTTTTCACTGGCTTTATAAACCCGCTTCCCGTCGTATTTTCTGTTGATATTGCGCGTCACGGAGAATAATCCGGGATGGAGATCGCTTGCTCTGAAAAGCTGCACACCTAACTGATTTGATCGGCGTGTTGCATTTAACGTGACAAGGCCGATAATCAACATTGTGATCTGTTTGTGACTTTTTTTTTATAGTGTCCCTTTGGACTTCAATATTAATTACCAGCCTTTAACTCTCTACTGGGGAGAACACTAAATGTTCCCTTTAATATATTTTAGAAATGGTGGCAGTATTTAGTTTAGAGTAAAATTAAGTTAATAGTAAAATTTAATCTAAATTTAGATATCAGTTCCTTGCAACATTTCACGGTTAACGAAGGAGGTAGCTATGCTACGATGTGACGATGGTATAGAAGAAGCGACTTATTGTTTTCATGTGCAATCGTGCATTTTCAGACCGCACTAATTAGCTTCTTGAAATATTACTGAGTACAGGATAATTGCGAAGTCTGGGAACGTATCAAATGGTATAGTATTTAAATGGCAAACACTCAAAGCTTTCTTTTTACAATGTTCATAGAAGTTCTGTGTGACCACTCTTTGTCACACCTATTAGGAGGTCCAACTCTGCCCATACCAAACTCATCATATCACACGCAACGGTAAAAGTGGTTGCTGTGATGGAGTGCGTAAGTCTTCGGGCTTCTGTGGTACAGCTGGATCATAGCCGCTATCGTTAATGTAACACTACAAGATATATCCTAAGGTGTCATGTATATCCACCACTCTAAAAGCGCCTAGCCAGCATCCGCCACAGAGCCCATACACCGACACGTCCCATTCAGTTAATCTTATAATCTGGAAATATATGTGTGTGTGCGTGTGTGTGTGTGTGGGTGTGTGTGTGTGTGTGTGTGTGTGTGTGAGGGAAGGGGAGAGAGGGGGGCAGAAGGGGGGACGGAATCCTGTTGAAAGATGAAATCTTTGCTATCAGTTTAAGGTTGTAGGAATAGCCACAAAGCACAATGCCGAAATAGCTGATAACAATGAAAGCTCATTCAGTGAAGAAGACGGGTCCATGGACTTTCTTGTTGGACACAAAACACGTCTAGTTAACTTTATCGGAAGCGCTGACGTATTTGACTGTTGCACGTGGATATTCTGTCTTCCATATGCGTGTGGTGTTTAGGATCATCTTTCCCGAATGAGTAAAAGTGTTTTCGTCATTGAAGATAAACTTGTATACGAAGTGGTCATCTTCAAGATGGTTCTGCTTATCAGTACAGAACTACAGACGGTGTAGTATGTTCTCACAGCTTTTTGCTTGCAGTGACTGCGATTTGCTTGAAATCATTCTTGACCGTTTACGTAGGACTTTCCATACTGTTGACCGAGCTCTGTACTAAATCGACAGGCAGACTTTTTGGGAATTCTAAACATCTCGTCCGTCATACGGTGCACTGTCTGGTTTGGCACAAGCGGTGTGCCGGACATTTCGCTTCGCACAAACCACAGTCTTCCTTGAATTTATTGCGCGACTTCACTGTGCTGCTGTAAACTAGTGTTGTCTTCTGAAAGTCGGCAAGAAAAGTTCGTTGTACACTCAGTATGAATTGAGAACGGGCAGATTCAAGTACACAAAATGCTTTCTCTGCCTGGTTCGTGCCGCGCGGAGTGACCGCGCGGTTAGAGGCACCATGACACGGATTGCGCGGCCCCTCCCGCCGGAGGTTAGAGTCCTTCCTCGGGCGTGGGTGTGTGTGTGTGGTTCTTAACATAAGTTAATTTAAATAGTGTGTAAGTCTAGGGACCGATGACCTCAGCAGTTTGGTCCCTTAGGAATTCACACACATTTGAACCTGGTTCGCCCCCATTTTCAGTCTTTCACAATAAATTACCGGTAACATGACATAACAAAATTTTTAAAAAATGGAAGTTTGAAATGTTTCCTTCCTTTTACTGAGCTATTTGTTATGTTTAGTGCTTTACCTACACCGACTATTTAATGTTTCATGGAGTTAATAATTACCATCCACAGGTGAGGCAAATACCAAGGTATTAGGTGCTGCCAGTGGTGTCGTATCTTTTTGTGAACGACATAGCGTTAATATCAGAAACAAAAGACAAGATTCAGTGGGCTATGCATGTGTTTAAAATACACACAGTCATATTAAAAATAAACTGTATAATTTGACTTGATATGTTGGATCACTTGAAATTTGACACTTCTTATACGAGGGCAGTTCAATAAGTAATGCAACACATTATTTTTATCGGCCAATTTTGGTTGAAAAAACCGGAAAGTTCTTGTGGAATATTTTCAAACATTCCCGCTTCGTCTCGTATAGTTTCATTGACTTCCGACAGGTGGCATCGCTGTACGGAGCTGTTAAAATGTCGTCTGTAACGGATGTGCGTTGCAAACAACGGGCAGTGATGGAGTTTCTTTTGGCGGAAAACCAGGGCATCTCAGATATTCATAGGCGCTTGCAGAATGTCTACGGTGATCTGGCAGTGGACAAAAGCACGGTGAGTCGTTGGGCAAAGCGTGTGTCATCATCGCCGCAAGGTCAAGGAAGACTGTCTGATCTCCCGCGTGCGGGCCGGCCGTGCACAGCTGTGACTCCTGCAATGGCGGAGCGTGCGAACACACTCGTTCGAGATGATCGACGGGTCACCATCAAACAACTCAGTGCACAACTTGACATCTCTGTTGGTAGTGCTGTCACAATTGTTCACCAGTTGGGATATTCAAAGGTTTGTTCCCGCTGGGTCCCTCGTTGTCTAACCGAACACCATAAAGAGCAAAGGAGAACCATCTGTGCGGAATTGCTTGCTCGTCATGTGGCTGAGGGTGACAATTTCTTGTCAAAGATTGTTACAGGCGACGAAACATGGGTTCATCACTTCGAACCTGAAACAAAACGGCAATCAATGGAGTGGCGCCACACCCACTACCTTACCAAGAAAAAGTTTAAAGCCATACCCTCAGCCGGTAAAGTCATGGTTACAGTCTTCTGGGACGCTGAAGGGGTTATTCTGTTCGCTGTCTTTCCCCATGGTCAAACGATCAACTCTGAAGTGTATTGTGCTACTCTTCAGAAATTGAAGAAACGACTTCAGCGTGTTCGTAGGCACAAAAATTTGAACGAACTTCTCCTTCTTCATGACAACGCAAGACCTCACACAAGTCTTCGCACCCGAGAGGAGCTCACAAAACTTCAGTGGACTGTTCTTCCTCATGCACCCTACAGCCCTGATCTCGCACCGTCGGATTTCCATATGTTTGGCCCAATGAAGGACGCAATCCGTGGGAGGCACTACGCGGATGATGAAGAAGTTATTGATGCCGTACGACGTTGGCTCCGACATCGACCAGTGGAATGGTACCGTGCAGGCATACAGGCCCTCATTTCAAGGTGGCGTAAGGCCGTAGCATTGAAAGGAGAATATGTAGAAAGATAGTGTTGTGTGGCTAAAAGATTGGGGAATAACCAGGTGTATTTCAATGCTGAATAAAACAACCCCTATTTCAGAAAAAAAATGTGTTGCATTACTTATTGAACTGCCCTCGTATATTCTACCATGACATATAAATTGTCCAGAGATTTTTTTTGGGTGGTGGGGGGGGGGGGTCATCAGTCTTCTGACTGGTTTGATGCAGCCCGCCACCAATTCCTCTCCTGTGCCAACCTCTTCATCTCAGAGCAGCACTTGCAACCCACGTCCTCCATTATTTGCTGGATGTACTCCAATATCTGTCTTCATCTGCAGATTTGCCCTCTACAGTTCCTAGTATCATGGAAGTCGTTCCCTCATGTCTCAAAGGTGTCCTATCATCCTGTCTCTACTCCTTATCTGTTGTTTCTTCCCCTTATTCCTTTCCTCTCCGATTCCTCATTTTATCAGTCCACCCAATTTTCAACATTTATGTGTAGCACCACACCTCAAATGCTTCGATTCTCTTCTGTTGAGGTTTTCCCGGCGTCCATGTTTCACTACCATACAATGCTTTACTCCAGACGTACGTTATCAGAAATTTATTCTTCACATCAAGGCCTGTGTTTGATACTAGTAAACTACTCTTGTGCAGAGATAGTACTTTAGAATTATGAATGTACGTCACAGATTTATACGGACATAGTCTTAGATATAACAAAATGCGGCTAATATATATAATATAAATTGACTTCTCAGTTCCATGTTTACACTACGTGGCAGCTATATCAGACATGATCAAGAATAATCACTTACTAAGATTTGATAGCAGTTAACGCGCACGTACTGTGATAGAGGATGGATTTCACACCCAATCGCATTAATGTAAACATGGTTGTAATTGGGTTCTACTTATCCACATGGCTAGTTGCTTTCTAGAGATATGTCAAGCTGAATATCATAAATAATTTATAACTGACACCCATATGACAGAAGTTAACACGCGCGTACTGTGATAGAAGATGGATTTCACACCCAATCGCATTAATGTAGACATTGTTGTAATTGGGTTCTACTTATCCACATGGCTACTTGCTTTCTAGAGATATGTCAAGCTGAATATCATAAATAATTTATAACTGACACCCATATGTTCTGATATAGAGATGCATAATATGATTAGATTTATGTTTTTGCTATTACACAGTTGTCATGTTCTAGAAATAGATGTGCATATGGTTTGTTTGTCTGTACCAGGTGCCACTGTAAATGGGTTGTACACCTGAATACCGGTTTTGGCTAATAAACACTTCACGTGCAGCTCAATGTGTCCGGATGACATGCTTTAACAAATATCTAAAAGCTACTGAGAATCAAGCACTCAGTATCTTTAAGTCGTTGTTTAACTAGGCAACACGTTCTGTTCATTGATAATAGAGGACGAAAGTTAGATAAGATCACAATAGAAAAGAATGCAGGAAGTATTAAATTTAATAAGCAGTCTTCACAATATGTAATTATTCCTAAGTACTTATTGATTTTAAGGCAATCGGTTATTTAAATAATGGCTCTGAGCACTATGGGACTTAACATCTGAAGTCACCAGTCCCCTAGAACTTAGAACCACTTAAACCTAACTAACCTTAGGACATCACTCACATCCATGCCCGAGGCAGGATTCGAACATGCGACCGTAGCGGTCGCGCGGTCCCAGACTGAAGAAACGCTTATTCAGCTCAGTTAGTTAAATGTAGAAGCCAAAAGTTGTGGGTGCGGGGAAATTATTTAGGAGTCTAAAAATAGTGACCTTTTTTACAGAGGTCGATATCTTTTGCATTTAAATGTAGCCGGCCATGGCGGCCGAGCGGTTCTAGGCGCTTTAGTCTGGAACCGCGCGACCGCTACAGTCGCAGGTTCGAATCCTGCCTCGGGCATGGATGTGTGTGATGTCCTTAGGTTAGTTAAGTTTAAGTAGTTCTAAGTTCTAGGGGACTGGTGACCTCAGAAGTTAAGTCCCATAGTGCTTAGAGCCATTTTTTGACATTTAAATGTTTTGAAAATGGTACCTACATTTGCCCTTGATATCATTTTGAGAGCAATCGACAGTTTTGTAGATAAAGAGAAGCAGGAGACCAGAGACAAACACAAGAAATTTCATGTACTATTATTTAACAATAACATCTTAGAAGAAAAGAATAGGAATAATAATTTTAAGTTTTATGATAGGTTTGTCGACCTTTCAAATGTAGATCTGAATGCAAAAGAACGCAGCTTACTATGTAAGGGATTTAGCTACGATTTAGCTCATTAACTAAATCCCTGAAGTATTATATCTACATTGTACACATTACAGTAGCATTAGATGCCACAAAAATTTCCATTGTTAAACATAATACTATCACAAACAAAAAACGAAGACTATTAACTGATCCATCAGAAACAATATGTATTAAGAACGAAGGAAATACTGCAAAGAAATGTGCAGTTTATGTAACATTAATAGAAAATCAGATATCCATGATGCTGTGGTGGTAAAAGCAGGTAAAAGAAATTCTATTGTTCTTGTAGAAAATGCAGATTTCTTCAGTAGAAATTACTTTATGTACATTGATAGGGTCCTCAGAATAAATATCAAGCTTATGTAAAGAAAGCTCTAACCAAGTGTTAATTTCCACTTGGAAAAATGGAAATGAAGTCCCATGCTTCTTTACAGAGCGTAGGGGAACTATGCGGGAGACCCGCACCGCCTTACTAGGCAAGGTCCTAATGGAGGTGGTTTGCCGTTGCCTTCCTCCGACCGTAATGGGGATGAATGATGGTGATGAAGACGACTCAACAACACCCAGTCATCTCGAGGCTGGAAAAATCCCTGACCCCGCCGGGAATCGAACCCGGAACCCCGTGCTCGGGAAGCGAGAACGCTACCGTGAGACCACGAGGGCAGACTAATTTCCACTTAAGAGTAATAAAAAAGAAACAGTGTGTTACGGCCGAAAGTCAAGCACTGGCACGGCAGTCGGGAACGACAAGGAATAGAAGGCTGTGAGAAGAAGTCAGCCATTGGCACGCTGACCGCACCTCCCTCCAGGGCGACAACGCGGCAGCAGTGGCCCCTGTGTGAAGAGGACATAAGCGCCGCCACCGACTGGTGGCGGTCCAGTTCTATAGCAGCGTCAACTCGCTTGTATTCTCTATGAAACATAAGCTTGGGATTGTCTATACTGAAGAAGACTGATTATTTTGTAGATCACCCTTTGCTTGCGACACATGTGTGTAATTGCAAAAGTTGAGCATTATAATTTTCTTTTTGTAATCAAACTCATTAATACGACTTGTTTGAGTGTTTGTCTATCGAACCGAAAATTCAGGATTCCTACACACTACACAATGTGCAGTGACTTAGCCAAATTCAATAAAATGAGGTGACTTAGCCAAATTCAATAAAATGTGGCCAATATTAGTTGATGAATTAAGTGACCATATGCAGTCTGTTGTACCTCACAATTATTTTACCTTCAAGAGCTATAGAAGTGAACAAAAATAATGCCAAACTATTGGGAACCGCCTGTCACGAACGCACGGGAATACATGTTTAAATCATATCGAGAGCAACCTTCTTGTAAATTGTGATAACCTGACTGAAAAGATTATATACTATCTCTGTAATGCAGATGATACACTGATCTTATACGATGGAACTTCTTATGAAGCTAATGTTTCAAAGAGTTAATCAATTACATAAGAATATCTATCACCTTCGCCACAGAACATGAAGACAAGGAGAGTATTAAATTTTTGGACCTGAAACTTGAAAGAGAAGGAGATACCCATGTTTTCAGCATAGTCCAGAAACATACTACATCTCACTGCATAATTCACAGCAGTTAGTGCTATTCACTATTCCATAAAGAGGCACGTTTTCTCTCAGTGATTAACAGATTAATGAAGTACCCTTTAATCGAGGTGAATATAGATGTTCAATTACATGCACTGGGGAAGGCAGCATCTAACGAAGGCCATGCCCCAAAACGAGTTATGAAATTCAACACAGAGAAACAGTAAGAACACACTACGAATAGAAATCGAGCACGTTAGGACAGAGCGAGCAGATATATAAAAATAAGTTTATAATCTTACCGTACTTAGTTGGTTTGTGTTATTGGCATGGTAGTAGGTTGTAGTGATTATTGATTTTAAGTTTCGAACTGATCAGTTTTCTTTTAATTATTTCGAGAAGTGGTTAGAGCCACCTACTCCATGGATCTCATAAACATTGTTAAATAATTGAAATTTTTACGTCACGCGAGTATAGAGGAATATTAGCTAACGTTCCATGCATTCAGTCGGTGTTACTGTAGTCGGGGCCATCATTTTAATTTACCATTGCTCTTCTACTGCGGATATACTTTAGGTCACTACTGTGGGTAATGTCACCTGGACTGGACTTAAGATTCCTTGCACATCTAGGGCCAGAAGTGTGTGGAGACAAACGGATGGTGTAAGAGCATTCATTATTCACCACTTGACTGGCAGAGCCTCAAACATCTCATCTGCTAAGTGCTGACGTCCCGTTGCGACGTAACGCGCTCTTTCGAACATCGACGGCTGTTCTGCAACGTACCTCGATACTGCTACAGATCTGCACACGTAACTCCTTACTGCAGCTACTTAGGACCTCAGAAAAGCAGTGTTGAAGAAACTGAGGTTTCATAACTACACGTCGGAGGCTGCTATAAGTACAAAAAGCTGAAAATAGTCTTCTTAACTCTAAAGAATAAATCGGAAATGGGTTGCTGTTCAAATTTCTAAGTTCAAAGGTCCTTTTAAACTTGCATTAGGATTTCTTTATCGTTTTTAAGCAAGATCATCAACCCGCATGTGTTCAAATCATTAAAGTTCCTGGCCAATTCCGAAATCATTTACGAGAGTAACACAGTCAATAAACTGCTATTTACTTTTGCACTCGGCATTCAGTGGTTGTCTTCAATAAAGTTTTTGCTCACCACAAATGCTCAGTAAAAAAAATTTACTTAGTACAGCCACGCTTATAGTTCAAAGTTTACACACTCGATTTTCTCCAGAACAAAATATCTCTCGACTCTTAAAATTTCACTAATAGTTAATGGTAAACACCAGCTACCTTTATCACTGTACGATACGCGGAAGTCACAATATCACTTCATTTTACACATAATGCGTTCGGACACTTTCAGCACGACCTCCTGTACAAGCAGCTCTATCTCATGCGTTAGGTGGCAAGCTGTACAGAATTACAGCCAATCAGAACTGACTTTCAGGGCGCGGCTGGCGCCAAAATCTGGCAAGAACCAACCACTGCTCTCAGCTCATTGACATCATTTAAATAAGCAACACAAAACTCTCTTGTTAAACAAATAAAATAATGAAATGAACTTTAAGCTTTGCTTTACGTCTGGAATGTAACTATATGGTCTCGAACTTTCTGGCTGTCTCTTACATATTCAAACGCGCTTGGACATCCGTCATCCACTAGTAGGTCGAACCACTGGTGGATTCGTTCGCACGATAAAAAGCTGGAAAACTTGCAAGTTCCTATAGAGAATTACAAACTGAAAATTTACTATTGGTGAATGTCCCACATACGCTCACACAAGTACTCTTTTTCACACTCACCCTAACGCAAAACGTAAATATCTACTTGAAATTCTTAAAGTTATTACTACAGCAAAATTAAGAAAGGTTTTCTAAAATGAAAACTTCCCAAATTTGAATCTAAAGACTGAAGGTGTTATCATATCTTTTCAAATAGTCATAGTTGGTGAATTATTCACACACACACACACACACACACACACACACACACACACACACACACATATATATATATATATATATATATATATATATATATATATATATATATATATATATATTGATTTAGTTTTTTAAGTGCCGTGTAATTACGCTTTTGTACTGGCTTTTCTTTTTTTTGTAACTTCCAAATTATGACAGTTATTGACTTCAGATTTTGACGGATTGTTCCTTCACACAACAGAAGGTTATGTATGTACCTAATTTGAAGTTCCTCAGGCTATTTCTAGATCAGTTATTAATTTTTATAGTTCCAGAGACTGTAACTACTCTGTAAGAGCCTCTCCGCTACTTTCACACGCTGCAGTCACGCCATATGGTAATGACGCACGTCTGCAGGACACAGCTCGCCCGTTGCATTTCGTGTAAGATTCTGACTGCTTGCACTGGAGCCAAAATATATTCATACAAGGAAGCTTTAATACACAAATTGGCGATCGCGCCCTAGTTGCGACGCCTCACCGTGTCCTGTGGATGCGACCATTTAGGATTTGTGATCGGTCCGATAGTTGTTCGTAAATGCAACAGAGGCACGGTGAACCCCTGAAGTGTCTCTTGGCCTGTGACTTCAGGTGGTAAAGGTAGTTGCCACATTGTCAACACGCAGCTATTGTACAAAGATGTGTCAAAAAGATTCGAGACTGTGTAACGCTGTCAATTATTAGTTCTGTTGTCAGGTTTAGGGATTCTGAACAGGAACACCTTGAGCGAAAGGTCGCAAAAGGCCGTTTGCGGCATTCGACGACGCACATATTGTCTACCACGCAGCCACAATATTGTCCGCTAGTAGCAAAAAGGGGCGGGACCGGAGGTATCCAGAGGTGAGCACAGCATGAGGCTACTGAGCTTAGTTGGACAGCTTAGTCGACGAGTAACCCCACAACAGTGCTACAGGGCTGATAGAGTTGATACAAAGCAGAGCCATGGCAACGATGAACAAAGCAAACATTGCATTATATCAACAACTACAGTTGCCAAAGCTGACTTTTCTTCAAAAAGGAACATAATCAATTTCGCAGAATGAGAAAGAAGTGGCAGATAAAATATTAGTGTTTCTAAAGATGAGTCAGTGGAACGTGTGGTGTCATACGTTGGACTGTGCGGATAATATACATCAGGAGTTCGATGATGACGATACGTGCATAACAATTTGAAAGTCACGCTGAAACAGGTGTCGAACCATATTGTTCATCATACTCGTTGGACAGGAAACCACAAACATCGTCTCCAGTGAAACGTCGTAAGGGGCGGTCCAAGGAGGGGATACCAATTATGCCCGCATTTCGTGGTCGTGCGGTAGCGTTCTCGCTTCCCACGCCCGGGTTCCCGGGTTCGATTCCCGGCGGGGTCAGGGATTTTCTCTGCCTCGTGATGGCTGGGTGTTGTGTCCTGTCCTTAGGTTGGTTAAGTTTAAGTAGTTCTAAGTTCTAGGGGACTGATGACCATAGATGTTAAGTCCCATAGTGCTCAGAGCCATTTGATACTAATTATAATTACGTACATGGAAGATCATTCGCAGCATAATAAAAAAGTTATGAACAGATTTTGAATAGTTGCAGCAATACGACCCTGTAACGTATAAGAGAAACTACGAATATTCAACGGAGGAAAAGACGCATTTGTTACAAGTGCTGGTGTTTGTGCGTTTCAAAGATGCTCCATACAAATTACAAGGAAGTGCATGATAATGACCTACTACGTTATGCAAATCAAATTGCGCGCGACATAGATTACAATGATTTGAAGGGAAGCAGTGGATGGCTGCGTAACTTCTAATAGTGGTACAGAATTGGAAGACGTAAGATAACGAAACTTCAAACAAAGGGTCAATTTGAAGATGCACAGCAAACTGCTGAATCGGTCCGAAAATTAACAAACTTATCTCATCGTTCAGTAACGTGTTTGATCTCAACCCCGACCAATCGGGATTTGAAGATGAAATGAATACGAAAGCAACATTGGAAATCAGAGGTAGCAAGAGAGTTGTATCAACTAATATCAATGCCTTAATGCATTCGTATACAACTATGCCGATTGTTAATCTGGATGGTAAACTGACTGGAGAGTTATTTATTTTGCTGGGAGAAGTAGGAGGTGCTCTTTCTCCTTCAATTCTTTCTCGCGTGCGTGATCTTGCAAGGGCAGTAGAGAATACTTACGTCACAGCAAGCAAGAGTGGGAAAATCGGCGTAAGGGAACTAAGAGCTAAAACACTGCTGAACGTCGTTCACGGTTTGTAACTCCCAAGGAATTGGCCTTCGATTTTGATGGTGCGGATCATCGTGGTCACTGTGGCGTACCAATTTTCATTCAGTGTTCACGGCTCGTTTTGAACATTTTTTAGATGTCGACGATGTCCATTTTGTGAAGTATAATACATACATCCCACAGGAGGTAGATTTCTGCACCTCCTGAATACTCATTTCCTGTCTCCCGCCTGATGCGCATCGTGAGTCATTAGCAGCTAATATTTTTCTTGTGATAGTTGTTAACATAATATCTTCAGATCAGCCTTACTGGAAACTGAACCTGCGACCTGTCAGAACAGGAGTTCCTTGTGAGGCTGGACACGTGGCGGCTCCGACTGTTATCTGTGGCGTGCGGGAAACTGGCTGCTCCACAAGACAACGCACTCCGTCACTGCAATTTCTCCACACTTGAGTTTCTCACCAGAAACACTTTCGGAATCACCCCGCTAGCCTGATGGAGCTATTGCAGACTTCATCATGTTGTCGAAGCTGAAGATCGAGCTCAAAGGTCAATGGATTGCCACCATTGCTGAATTCCTGCACGAATCCCAGAAGAAACCTGACGCTCTTCGAAATGGAGACTTTCAGGTCACATTTCAGCAGTGGCAGAAACGTTGGGATCGCTATATTACTGTGTGAGGTGAATGTTTTGAAGGTCATAGTGGGTAAACATTTGTATTTGTGGCGTGATACTACTCAATTCTTTAGTAAATCAAAAATTACAATCTCACCACAATTATTTAAAGGAAATAGGTAGTCCGGGATCACTGGTGATGGACAAGTTTGTGATTGTTTTACAATTTTAATTTGACTCAAAACAGACTTTGTTATGAACTTCAGTTCGGACACTTGCCCTCTTACTGACGCAATATAAAAAGTTTCACTTTATTTGAATTTCATAAACACAAATAAGAATCATATTTGGCATCCGCAATCAAAATCATAGTTAGTAGGCACGTTGAATAATCAATCATAAACGCTCGTTCTTGTTTAACCGTATCTCAAAGGACTGGTAACACTATACACTTTCAACGCAAAGTTACACAGCCCCATAATACCACAACGTCATTAAAAAAACAAAGATCTTAAAGTTTAATAAAACTGAACTGCCCACATTAAGGTACACAGTGAAACATGCTTACACTAAAAATGCAAAGTGGGCCAATCAAGGTCGCAAAACTGGCACACGAAAAATAACAAGTTGCACATTCATTTAAGATACACAAATGATTAACGTTAAATGATAAGCGTTAAGTAAAAATGGCTAGTGACAACTCAACCAGTAAAATAACTTACAGAAACGCTAATATTAACAAAGCGGCCTCACTTGACTTTAGAAAATAGCGTTAAGGCCCACAGCAGTATTTGGAAGCAATAACGCTACGGCCGGCAGGCAATACGAGCGTCCACTCACCACGGCTTGTGCACGGGCTCACTAGCAGGCGGTATATATTTATAAATAGTCCGACCGGCCTCACAATGAGCGGACCTAACAAGAATCCATAACCGCGCCGACGCCAGGAAACGAGCAGACTAAACAAATGGCCTGCAGCACAAATAGATTGCAATGAAAACAATGTCAAATCACAGCTACACAGTCCTAAAACAAGTTGAAGCTTGCATGAAAACCACTTAAAACACACACTCCACAGATGATGAGAAACGAAATGAGGAGCATCAGCCACCTTAAAATAGCCACTGTGGAAACAAGTTCAGAACAATCTCCGGCAGCTACCCATGCCACAATTAGTTTAAAGAATCTTCTTAGTTAAACACAAAATAAAAGTCATACGTAACTTGGAGCTTGCAAATCACCACGGTTAGGGTCGCCGACTTGTTTTCAACACAAGCTGGCTCGTTGAACGCCGATCGGAGACAGTCTCGTCACACCACACGTTTACCAGGAAAACCGCCGGACGGGAGGGGGGGGGGGGGAGGGTCGAAGATAGCAGGACAATCGGGTATCAGCGATGCAAGTAGAACACCATAGCACCAGCCGCTACGGCTCAATATTTATATAAAGTACTTTCTTTTAAACAGAACTAATCCCGATCTCTTTGATACTCCATCGTATATCGACAGACTACGCGCGTCGTCTGCCTGATAAACTGCGTATTTCAAAACCATGTTTATAAATGATTCACACTCACTCAGTAGCAAAAGTCCTGCTGTATGGTAATGCATCTAAATTTTCGTTCCAATACGAGTAGCAGACTTCACCAAAACAGGAGTTGATTGGAGAAGAGCCCGCAAGAACGGCAGCGAAATTGTAGCACCTTGCATAAAGATTATAAGTGGGGTAGTTGTTGAGACATTTCTTCAAGACAACACTAGTACTTGTGCTTGAAGTTTAAAAGATTTCATTTGTGAACTTCGCCGATAAACCCTGCATTCTCACACTTGGAACTATTGTCCATTTAACTCAAATTTACGTTTTTACCCTGCTACAGTACCGTCAGACGACACGATGTTGCGACACCGGCCACGGAGACGAGTGTGATAATGGAGAAGGCTGGGAGGGGATCGGCAGCTGGGTGGGCTAAGCCGAGCCACATTGTTATTACAAGAGCCGCTCGTAAAGCAGCGTCCGCCGGCCGCGGCTGCGCGCGCCATAAATCTGGCGCGCGCGTGGCGCCACCGCGTGTCGCTGTCGCCAGCAGACCGCCGGCCACCGCCGCCCACACCGGCCGCCGTCCGTCACACGCGTCACGGCCGCCGGCCGGCTGCGCTACGGTCTACTGGCGCGCCAGTCGGGCCCCGAAGAAACCTCCTGTGCCTGACGGACAGGGCTACCAACTGAAGCATAAGAGGCACTCTGCCAATGTTGATGTGACAAAAATATGGTCAGATTTCAATCTAGTAGCTCCGTAGATATCCAGTCGTGGACGAAACGAGCGAGACCCCTCGCCTTTTCGTTATGCTTATCCGCACGGCTTTAAAGTCTGCTACACAGCATAACAGGCAAGGCGACGAAGTGCTACCAACATACTATGTACAGGCGTGAACTTGAAAAACCATCCGAACTTTGTCAGGCTGTTTCCAGTCATGTCCAAGACTATATTAATGCTGATTAGTGTGTTAATCACAACACGTAAATATAAGATATAAATGAAAGAAGAAACGCTAATTAGTATGAACTGCACTAATAAAAATGAGTTCAGCTTATCGGCCGGCCGGTGTGGCCGTGCGGTTCTAGGCGCTTCAGTCTGGAACCGCGTGACCGCTACGGTCGCAGGCTCGAATCCTGCCTCGGGCATGGATGTGTGTGATGACCTTAGGTTAGTTAGGTTTAAGTAGTTCTAAATTCTAGGGGACTGATGACCACAGATGTTAAGTCCCATGGTGCTCGGAGCCATTTCAACTATTTGAATCAGCTTATCGAGATAACATAACTGTTTTAGCAAGACAAATTACCCCAGATCGTTACGAATTAGCAAAATATTATGCACATTCGGTCTGTGTCATCGTTCAGACCAATCATACTGGATTACCGTTGCGTAAATTTTCCTTACATAAACAGCTGTATCTTTAGATTGTGTTCACATAGAAGCTCAGTTTTTTACACTACCAAGGGACCGTATATCGCATTAAGTGCGATACATTTCCGCTTATTATGTCTACCCGTACTCGAGGTAAGCGAGTTTTAAGGGTTGGGTAGACAGATAGACGGTCAAGAAAGTGAGACTAGTAGGGTTCCATTTTTACCTATTTAGGTGACTAAATCCTAACAACGAAAATAGCTACGACAGTTACTGAAGATGAGGACCCTATAAATATTTCCCCCTACTCTTTATTCGAAATATTCTAGTTCCAGTCTATACATCAGCATATTAATCGTAGCTACGCTTTCGATCCAAATAACGTTTACAGGAAAGCAAATAAAATCCATTTGCCTATACACGTAGTAATTCAGATCCTAGTATTAAATCCACCGCGTTTTTGAAGTGCGATCATTCCCATAGCTTAAGAAACACTTCGGCCAATGGACGTTTCCTGGCTGTGGCGAGTCTAATAGAGAATTAGAAACATTGTAGAATATGTTTGGCAGCTATGTCGCCGTTTATTTCCTGGGGTGGTGCAGAATTATCCTACTAAATTTACTCGCTAATAGCAGTATTTGGTATTTCGATAAACATCCCGAATGATTGTCACATACGCGGTGACATGAAGGTGGAAAATTCATGATTCTGAGTCCAGAAATGTCTATGCAACAGAAACTGCAGATCATTTCGCCATTTGCATTGCGAAATTGCCGGCTTATTCACGTCTGGGGTAATAACAGAAGGGCTGTTTGCCTGGGCTGTCTGCTAGTGAAAGGTGTTTGCTACTGCAAGGGATGTCTGATTTGTTTTCGGTTCTAATCTCGACGGAGGCAGATAGACTATCAATAAAGCAATTTTAAGAATTTCTCGCGCTCCCAATACGTTTTTATGCTACCTTTATTCTGTACCTGAGCCCTGTGGATGTCAATATGAAACTTTTGTAGAATTTCGTACCTGTTACTGCCTACTTTTTCCGTTTCTGTCAATAATTGAATCGATTTGTAAATGAATTTCGTTAAGAATATTCACGCATTGCTAAATTTGCACACTTTCATGGTAGGTCAGCAACGGTAATCCAGTATGACTGGTCTGACATTGGCACATTTTGCTAATTCGTATCGATCTGGGGTACTTTGTCTTAATAAAACAGTTATGTTATCTCGATAAGCTGAATTTATTTTTATTAGTACAGTTCGTACTAATTAGCGTTTCTTCTTTCATTTATATCTTATAATTACGTGTTTTATTTAACACACTAATCAGCATTAATTTAGTCCTAGATATGATTGAAAGCAGTCTGACAAATTTCACGCGTGTGCATAGTATGTTGGTAGCACTTCGTCGCCTTGCCTGTTATGCTGTATAGCAGACTTTAAAGCTGTGCGGATCAGCATAACGAAAAGGTGAGGGGTCTCGCTCGTTTTGTCCACGACTGCACATATCATCGGCAGATAAGTAAATGATCAGAGCTGCCGATTTCTGTGACAGGTAAAACGTCCACCAGAGTGAATTTTTGTAGTTCTGTCTAATGTTATTAACAGGCTTGGGAGAGCACACCGATCAACCAAAACATTATTACCACCTAACAACTACCGATATGAAACCGTCCAGGGGACACCAGTGTCACCTGTCGAGGAATGACTGCTAGTTAGGCACACACATGGTGCATGTAATGTAAGTGAGCATGCTGTCCATGTGTCCTATAGAGATGCCTCGTGATCTATCTGAGTTTGATCAGGGCGCATTTTGATGGCACGACATAGCATTTCGGAAACTGCACTACTTGTCAGGTTCGAGGAGTGCTGTGATGACTGTCTTAAAACGTAGCGAAACGAAGGTGAAACCTCGTCCCGACGTCGTGAGTTTGGGCGGCCACCCCCCGTTACACATTGCTGACGTCGTAGGCTGGTCAGACCGGTGAAACAGGACGGTTGGTGAACTGTGGCTGAACTAACATCATACTCCAACGCTGGACAGAGTAGAAGTGTGTCTTGACACACAGTGCATCGCACAGCCGTAACGATGGCCGACCGCAGCTGACGACCCACACATATGCCAATATTAACACCACGAGATCGGCACCACTGAAATGGGCACGTGATCACCGGCGCTGGACGTCGGCGCAGTGGTGGAACGTTGCGCTGGCAGATGAATCACGATACTTTCTTCATCTTGCCGACGGGAGGACACGAATCCGTCGTCTTCCAGGGAAACAGCCCTTGACACCTGTTCTGCGGTACGGAGACAAGTTGGCGGCGGCTCCGTTACGCTCTGGGGACCTTTCAATTGGGCAACCACAGGTGCAAGGGGTCGACGAGTATCGTACACTGGTTTCGAACCACCTACACCCCTTCATAACGATCACGACGGTAATGGCATTTTTCAACAGGATAATGCTCCATGTCACAAGCCCAGCAGTGTAATGGACTGGTTCTAGGAAGACAGTGGCAAGTTCCAATTGATGTGCTGGCCCTCCAGCTCACCAGATCTGAACCCGATCGAACACTTCTCGGATGTGATTGAACGTGGAGTCAGAGTTCGTCGTCCTCCTCCGCGGAATTTACGTATAGTAGGAGACTTGTATGTAAGTTGTAAAAGGTCGGGAGAGCGGTTTTCTCGCCACATGCTTCACCGTATCCGCATCTACTGACGCCTGTTGGCTAAGGATGACACGGTGGCCGGTCGGTATCGTTGGGCCTTCATGGCCTGTTGGGGCGGAATTTAGTTTTTCGGTGGCTTGTATGTGCAGAGGTGGTGTCAACTGATTCCAGCGACCTACCAAGGCGTCATTGCTTACATGACACGACGCTTCGGCGCTGTCATCCGTATGTAGACAAAAAAAAAATTGTTCAAATGGCTCTGAGCACTATGGGACTTAACATCTGAGGGCATCAGTCCCCTAGAACTTAGAACTATTTAAACCTAACTAACCTAAGGACAGCACACAACACCCAGCCATCACGACGCAGAGAAAATCCCTGGACCCGCCGGGAATCGAACACGGGAACCCGGGCGTGGGAAGCCAGAACGCTACCGCACGACCACGAGCTGCGGGCGTATGTAGACATACCGCCTATTATGTAGGTTGTCATTTGTTCTCGCTGATCAGTGTACATAACAGGCACGAACAAGCACCAGGTGTTGCTTCACCGCTGTGAAGGACGCGGAGACGGCACGTACTCTTGTGAGACTGCAGTATCAGCCCCTGAAGACTTTCAAAGCCGCCTGCCTGTGGGCCTCCGTTACGATAGTTTGGCAAAGCGCGTGGTACCGCGATTTGTGTGGAATTCGGTTGCGCTCTTGGCTCGACGCTGGGCAGTATGGTAACACAAGATGGGCTGTAAAGGCATTTTTTTTTTTGTGTCTTCTGCTGTGCCTGGGCGACCTCCTTTTTCGTTAACCGTGGTGCGTTTCCCGGGGCCTCCCTCCAGCCCACGGCGCTGTGCTTCTGCGCCTCTCGCGTTTGCAGCGGGTAAGCACCACAACAACAACGTTATAAAATACAGCAGAGCAAATACCTTAATTTTACTAATATACACTCCTGGAAATTGAAATAAGAACACCGTGAATTCATTGTCCCAGGAAGGGGAAACTTTATTGACACATTCCTGGGGTCAGATACATCATATGATCACACTGACAGAACCACAGGCACATAGACACAGGCAACAGAGCATGCACAATGTCGGCACTAGTACAGTGTATATCCACCTTTCGCAGCAATGCAGGCTACTATTCTCCCATGGAGACGATCGTAGAGATGCTGGATGTAGTCCTGTGGAACGGCTTGCCATGCCATTTCCACCTGGCGCCTCAGTTGGACCAGCGTTCGTGCTGGACGTGCAGACCGCGTGAGACGACGCTTCATCCAGTCCCAAACATGCTCAATGGGGGACAGATCCGCAGATCTTGCTGGCCAGGGTAGTTGACTTACACCTTCTAGAGCACGTTGGGTGGCACGGGATACATGCGGACGTGCATTGCCCTGTTGGAACAGCAAGTTCCCTTGCCGGTCTAGGAATGGTAGAACGATGGGTTCGATGACGGTTTGGATGTTCCGTGCACTATTCAGTGTCCCCTCGACGATCACCAGTGGTGTACGGCCAGTGTAGGAGATCGCTCCCCACACCATGATGCCGGGTGTTGGCCCTGTGTGAATCGGTCGTATGAAGTCCTGATTGTGGCGCTCACCTGCACGGCGCCAAACACGCATACGACCATCATTGGCACCAAGGCAGAAGCGACTCTCATCGCTGAAGACGACACGTCTCCATTCGTCCCTCCATTCACGCCTGTCGCGACACCACTGGAGGCGGGCTGCACGATGTTGGGGCGTGAGCGGAAGACGGCCTAACGGTGTGCGGGACCGTAGCCCAGCTTCATGGAGACGGTTGCGAATGGTCCTCGCCGATACCCCAGCAGCAACAGTGTCCCTAATTTGCTGGGAAGTGGCGGTGCGGTCCCCTACGGCACTGCGTAGGATCCTACGGTCTTGGCGTGCATCCGTGCGTCGCTGCGGTCCGGTCCCAGGTCGACGGGCACGTGCACCTTCCGCCGACCACTGGCGACAACATCGATGAACTGTGGAGACCTCACGCCCCACGTGTTGAGCAATTCGGCGGTACGTCCACCCGGCCTCCCGCATGCCCACTATACGCCCTCGCTCAAAGTCCGTCAACTGCACATACGGTTCACGTCCACGCTGTCGCGGCATGCTACCAGTGTTAAAGACTGCGATGGAGCTCCGTATGCCACGGCAAACTGGCTGACACTGACGGCGGCGGTGCACAAATGCTGCGCAGCTAGCGCCATTCGACGGCCAACACCGCGGTTCCTGGTGTGTCCGCTGTGCCGTGCGTGTGATCATTGCTTGTACAGCCCTCACGCAGTGTCCGGAGCAAGTATGGTGGGTCTGACACACCAGTGTCAATGTGTTCTTTTTTCCATTTCCAGGAGTGTAGATGTCGTAATGAGAACTTTTAAAGGGGATTTTGAGAACTAAATATGTGTTTCAGTTGTTAGTAAAGTACAATTATGTAATCTTTGCTATTCTTGAAGACCACTCACTCAAGTATTTAATTTTAAATGAGAAAGGAGAACAACACACACCAAAAAAGGTTTTGCATCACCTCGGTTCCGAGAGTTCCGGAACTTGTACAGAAAATTGGAATAGAGACCAACATCAACATCATTACCGCCCTGTTTACTGCTCATGAAAACCACACATTGCATATTGCGCCACCATACAGCGAGACCTTCAGAGGTGGTGATCCACATTGCTGTACACACCGGTACCTCTAATAGCCGGTAGCAAGTCCTCTTGCACTGATGCATTCCTGTATTCGTCGTGGGATACTATCCACAAGTTCGTCAAGGCATTGTTGGTCCAAATTATCCCACTCCTCAACGGTGATTCGGTGTAGATCCCTCAGACTGGTTGGTGGGTCACGCCGTTCATAAACAGCCGTTTTCAGTCGATCCCAGGCATTTTCGATACGGTTCATGTCTGGAGAACATGCTGGCCACTCTAGTCGAGCGATGTCGTTAGCCTGAAGGAAGTCATTCACAAGATGTGCATGATGGGTGTGCGCATTGTCGTTCATAAAGCCGAATGCCTCGCCAATATGCTGCCGATATGGTTGCACTATCGGTTGGAGGATGGCATTCGCATATAGTACAGCCGTTACGGTGCCTTCCATGGCCACCAGCGGCGTACGTCGGCCCCACACAATGCCACCCCAAAACAGCGGAGAACCTCCACGTTGCTGCTCCGCTGGACAGTGTGTCTAAGGCGATTAGCCAGACCGAGTTGCCTCCAAACACGTCTCCGACGATTGTGTGGTTGAAGGGATATGCGAGAATCATCGGTGAAGAGACCCATTCGTCACATTGTTTGACCCATCTGTACCGCGCTGCATTGTATCATGGTTGCAAAGGTGGACCTCGCCATGGATATCGGGAGTGAAGTTGTGCATCATGCAGCCTATTGAGCACCGTTTGAGTCGTAACACGACACGGGGCGAAAAGCATTCCGGAGGGCTGACGAACCGGTTTCAGGCTCTGTCTCCGGCTGATACTGAACTTCGGCCGGACATGGCTGCTTGTCCTGTTCCAGAGGTTGCCCCTCAGTCTGCAACTGCCGGGCGGTCGATGAGGGTGGGCTTACTGGTAGTTGGGAGCTCCAACGTCAGGCGCGTAATGGGGACCCTTAGGGATATGGCAGCAAGAGAGGGGACGAAAACCAATGTGCACTCCATGTGCATACCGGGGGGAGTCATTCCAGATGTAGAAGAGTCCTTCCGGATGCCATGAAGGGTACAGGGTGCACCCATCTGCAGGTGGTCGCTCATGTCAGCACCAATGATGTGTGTCGCTATGGATCGGAGGAAATCCTCTATGGCTGCCGGCGGCTATCTGATTTGGTGAAGACTGCCAGTCTCGCTAGCGGGATGAAAGCAGAACTCACCATCTGCAGCATCGTCGACAGGACTGACTGCGGACCTTTGGTACGGAGCCGAGTGGAGGGTCTGAATCAGAGGCTGAGACGGTTCTGCGACCGTGTGGGCTGCAGATTCCTCGACTTGCGCCATAGGGTGGTGGGGTTTCGGGTTCCCCTGGATAGGTCAGGAGTCCACTACACGCAACAAGCGTCTACACGGGTAGCAGGGGTTGTGTGACGTGGACTGGGCGGTTTTTTAGGTTAGATGGCCTCGGGAAAGTACAGAAAGGGCAACAGCCTCAAAGGGTGCGGGGCAAAGTCAGGACATGCGGGGACCAAGCAGCAATCGGTATTCTAATTGTAAACTGTCGAAGCTGCATAGGTAAAGTACCGGAACTTCAAGCGCTGATAGAAAGCACCGAAGCAGAAGTCGTTGTAGGTACAGAAAGCTGGCTGAAGCCAGAGATGAATTCTGCCGAAATTTTTACAAAGGCACAGACGGTGTTTAGAAAGGATAGATTGCATGCAACCGGTGGTGGAGTGTTTGTCGCTGTAGTTTATCCTGTAGTGAAGTAGAAGTGGATAGTTCCTGTGAATTATTATGGGTGGAGGTTACACTCAACAACCGAGCTAGGTTAATAGTTGGCTCCTTTTACCGACCTCCCGACTCAGCAGCATTAGTGATAGAACAACTGAGAGAAAATTTGGAATACATTTCACATAAGTAGTCCCAGTCTTCAAGAAGGGTCGTCGAGCACATGCGCAAAACTATAGACCTATATCTCTGACTCGATCTGTTGTAGAATTTTAGAACATGTTTTTGCTCGCGTATCATGTCGTTTCTGGAAACCCTGAATCTACTCTGTAGGAATCAACATGGATTCCGGAAGCAGCGATCGTGTGAGACCCAACTCGCTTTATTTGTTCATGAGACCCAGAAAATATTAGATACAGGCTCCCAGGTAGATGCTATATTCCTTGACTTCCGGAAGGCGTTCGATACAGTTCCGCACTGTCGCCTGATAAACAAAGTAAAAGCCTACGGTATATCAGACCAGCTGTGTGGCTGGATTGGAGAGTTTTTAGCAAACAGAACACAGCATGTTGTTATCAACGGAGAGACGTCTACAGACATTAAGGTAACCTCTGGCGTGCCACAGGGGAGTGTTATGGAACCATTGCTTTTCACAGTATATATAAATGACCTAGTAGATAGTGTCGGAAGTTCCATGCGGCTTTTCGCGGATGATGCTGTAATATACAGAGAAGTTGCAGCATTAGAAAATTGTAGCGAAATGCAGGAAGATCTGCAGCGGATAGGCACTTGGTGCAGGGAGTGGCAACTGACCCTTAACATAGATAAATGTAATGTATTGCGAATACGTAGAAAGAAGGATCCTTTATTGTATGATTATATGATAGCGAAACAAACAATGGTAGCAGTTACTTCTGTAAAATATCTGGGAGTACGCGTGCAGAACGATTTGAAGTGGAATGGTCATATAAAATTAATTGTTGGTAAGGCGGGTGCCAGGTTGAGATTCATTGGGAGTGTCCTTAGAAAATGTAGTCCATCAACAAAGGAAATGGCTTGCAAAACACTCGTTCGACCTATACTTGAGTATTGCTCATCAGTGTGGGTTCCGTACCAGGTCGGGTTGACAGAGGAGATAGAGAAGATCCAAAGAAGAGCGGTGCGTTTCATCACAGGGTTATTTGGTAAGAGTGATAGTGTTACGGAGATGTTTAGCAAACTCAAGTGGCAGACTCTGCAAGAGAGGCGCTCTGCATCGCGGTGTAGCTTGCTCGCCAGGTTTCGAGAGGGTGCGTTACAGGATGAGGTATCGAATATATTGCTTCCCCCTACTTATACTTCCCAAGGAGATCACGAATGTAAAATTAGAGAGATTAGAGCGCGCACGGAGGCTTTCAGACAGTCGTTCTTCCCGCCAACCATACGCAACTGGAACAGAAAAGGGAGGTAATGACAGTGGCACGTAAAAGTGCCCTCCGCCACACACCGTTGGGTGGCTTGCGGAGTATAAATGTAGATGTATATAAATGTAGATGTAGACGTCCTGCATGAAAAGCATTATTAAACATGGAGGCGTTGCTGTCAGCGTTCCTCCGAACCATAAGCCGTAGGTATGGATCATCCACTGCAGTAGTAGCCCTTGGGTGGCCTGAGTGAGGCATGTCATCGACAGCTCCTGTCTCTCTGTATCTCCTCAATGTCCGAACAACATTGCTTTGGTTCACCCCGAGACACCTGGACACTTCGCTTGTTGAGACGCCTTCCTGGCACAAAGTAACAATGCGGACGCGATCAAACCATGGTACAGACCATCTAGGCATGGGTGAACTACAGACAACACGAGCCTTGTACCTCCTTCCTCGCGGAATGACGGGAACTGATCGCCTGTCGGACCCCCTCCGTCTAACATTCGCTGCTCATGCGTGGTTCTTTACGTCTTTGGGCAGGTTTAGTGACATCTCTGAACAGTCACAGGGACTGTGTCTGTGATACAATATCCATAGTCAGCGTTTATCTTCAGGAGTGCTGGGAACCGGGTGACGCCAAACTTTTTTAATGTCTGTATTTGCCATGTGTTACATAGTTCCGGTGTAAAGCTACCTAGTGGCTACAAAGCACTATACAAATCTTATCCTTGCAATAACACCTTTCAGTTGTACCTAATACGCTATCTAATGTGGGTTAACATTGTATAGAATATGTGCAGCATATGTGAACAGTTGTGCATTTGTGTACTATGTTTGTATGATGGATCAAGCAACTGTGAGCAGTATGTACAAAGTGTATGGACATAGCCTGTTGCAGAAGGTGCTTTATATTTTTTCAAACTTTTAGAGATGACAAACATTGTATAATGTGGTATTTTTATCCGCTTGTCGTATTTTGTGCGAGGTCAGGGTAAAATGAACATGTTTTCCCACAAAAAGATTTTAAGGTATGTAGATATACAGGCCCACTTCCGCTTTTTATAATACCAACCTAAAACATTTTTATCAAATGTTACATCTTAACTTATGATACATATTCCATGTAAATTCACTTTCTTACAGAGCTAAAGATGACAGCGTAGTCTATTGAAACCAGTTGTCTTAAATTAAAAAAAAATACTATTTTGGCTGTTGAATGGTGTTTAACAAGTAAAGGTGGCCCTACCGCACACAACACTCAACACACTTCGAGAATAATGTCGTTAGTCAGAGATAGACTCACAGTCGGCCCACGTGACGTATGGTGATGTCCTCAAGAAGAAGAAGTTTTATAGATCGACCACGGCCTTTCAGCCCGGAAGTCTTAACTAATGAAGACGCCGGCCGTGAAAGCCTACACGTTATGTATATGTTGGATTTTGACCAGATGACTGTGTACTTAATGGACTGGAAATAATGTTAAGTTCCTAAGCAATCCGAGTCGTAGTTTGGAGCCTACACAACTTTCTACGAAAATGATAACACAGCTTATCTAAGTGTAAAGACGTTCACTACCTGTTTAACAAAATTAAGTAATAGTGCTGACCACTATGATACTAATAATGTTTTCATATGCTCACAAAAAACATAGTCTGAAAAACGGAAAATTAAGAAATAACACCGTCCTTTAAATAACTTGGATAAAATATACTATGTGATTAAAGTTATCCGGACACCCCCAAAAACACGTTTTTCATATTAGGTGCATTGTGCTGCTACCTACTGCGAGGTACTCCATATCAGCGACCTCAGTAGTCATTAGACATCGAGAGAAAGCAGAATGGGGCGCTCTGCGAAACTCACGGACTTCGAACGTGGTTAGGTGTTTGGGTCATACGTCTGTACGCGAGATTTTCACACTCCTAAACATGCCTAGGTCCACTGTTTCCGATGTGATAGTGAAGTGGAAACGTGAAGGGACATGTACAGCACATAAGCATACAGGCCGACCTCGTCTGTTGACTGACAGAAACCGCCGACATTGAATAGGGTCGTAATGTGTAATAGGGAGACATCTATTCAGACCATCACACAGGAATTCCAAACTGTACCAGGATCAACTGCAAGTACTATGACAGTTAGGCGGTGGTGAGAAGAATTTCATGGTAGAACGGCTTTCCTTAAGCCACACATCACGCCGGTAAATGCTAAACGACGCCTCGCTTGGTGTAAGGAGCGTAAACATTGAACGATTGAACAGTGGAAAAACGATGTGTAGAGTGACGAATCACGGTACACAATGTGGCGATCCGATAGCAGGGTGTGGGCATTGCGAATGCCCGGTGAGCGTCATCTGCCAACAGTAAAATTCGGAGGCGGTTGTGTTATGATGCGGTCGTGTTTTTCGTGGTGGGGAGGGGAAGGGGGGGGGGGAGGAGGAGGCTTGAAATCGTTGTTGTTTTGTGTGGCACTATCACAGTACAAGCCTACATTAATGTTTTAAGCACCTTCTCGCTTCCCAATGTTGAAGAGCAATTCGGGGATGGCGATTTCATCTTTCAACTCGATCGAGCACCTGTTCATAATGTTCGGCCTGTGGCGGAGCGCTTAGACGACAATAACATCCCTGTAATGGGCTGGCCTGCACAGTGTCCTGACCTGAACCGTATAGAGCACCTTTGGTATGTTTTGGAAAGCCGACTTCGTGCCAGGCCTCACCGACCGACATTTCAGTGCAGCACTCGGTCAAGAATGGGCGGCCATTCCCCAAGAAACCTTCCAACACCTGAATGAACGTACGCCAGCAAGAGTTGAAGATGTCATCAAGGCTAAGGGTGGGCGAACACCATATTGAATTTCAGCGTTACCTATGGAGGATGCCACGAACTTGTAAGTCATTTTCAGCCCGGTGTCGGGATCCTTTTGATCACATAGTGTATACAACGGAATGGATTGTAAAAATTTGCGGTAGACGTAAGAATTTACAAAATGGGAAGAGCATTTGTTCCGACAACGAGTGTTTGCAATAAGAAATGGAGTTCTGGAAAACCAAAACTAAGACACTACACCACAGTGCTTCGACCAGAACGTTTATATGGATGTCCACAATAAGGTGGACAGAACAGAGGTACTTGAAGGACGGATTGCTACAGAAATGATGGTTGTAAGAAAAACTACAGATGGGTGGAAACGAGAAGTAATGTGATGGAAAGAGAAAAAGAAAATATCAGAAGTAATGGCTAAACCAAGACTGATACTTTTTCGACACCTCTGCCGAATGAATGAGAACAGGCTAATGAAACAAATATTCCTGTATTTCTAGAAGATGATGTTAATAATAGCATGAATAACAGAAGTAAGAAAAGAACTAGGAAGGAACCATATGAATGAATCGGAAATATCAGTCATAAGCCAATTTCAGAATAAAATACTGAATTTAGAAAGCATTCAATCATGAAGAAAGAAGAAATCGGAAACAACAACAGAGAAAGAACACAGACTGAAGTTATTAAGTGATCCTAGGTTGGTCAGTACGAAAATAAAAGAGAAAAACGGGGTTCGTTCTGGGAAACTGCACAGTTTTAATAGATTTGTTGCCATCGCAGGAAGTCCTTCGGTCTGTTCTCTGTTATTGTAGAGATGAGACGTGTGCGGCTGCGGAAAAATATAATCTCGTTTATGGTGAATATCGGCAGCCCGTTAGGAGCAGCGGTGCAGTTGTATACTGAAAGGTAGCTCTATCGTGCCAAGCGTGCCTAATATGTTTTTACAGACATTAAAACCCCCCCATGAACCATGGACCTTGCCGTTGGTGGGGAGACTTGCGTGCCTCAGCGATACAGATAGCCGTACCGTAGGTACAACCACAGCGGAGGGGTATCTGTTGAGAGGCCAGACAAACGTGTGGTTCCTGAAGAGGGGCAGCAGCCTTTTCAGTAGTTGCAGGGGCAACAGTCTGGATGATTGACTGATCTGGCCTTGTAACAATAACCAAAACGACCTTGCTGTGCTGGTACTGCGAACGGCTGAAAGCAAGGGGAAACTACGGCCGTAATTTTTCCCGAGGGCATGCAGCTTTACTGTATGATTAAATGATGATGGCGTCTTCTTGGATAAAATATTCCGGAGGTAAAATAGTCCCCCATTCGGATCTCCGGGCGGGGACTACTCAAGAGGATGTCGTTATCAGGAGAAAGAAAACTGGCGTTCTACGGATCGGAGCGTGGAATGTCAGATCCCTTAATCGGGCAGGTAGGTTAGAAAATTTAAAAAGGGAAATGGATAGGATAAAGTTAGATATAGTGGGAATTAGTGAAGTTCGGTGGCAGGAGGAACAAGACTTCTGGTCAGGTGACTACAGGGATATAAACCCAAAGTCAAATAGGGGTAATGCAGGAGTAGGTTTAATAATGAATAGGAAAATAGGAATGCGGGTAAGCTACTACAAACAGCATAGTGAACGCATTATTGTGGCCAAGATAGATACGAAGCCCACACCTACTACAGTAGTACAAGTTTATATGCCAACTAGCTCTGCAGATGACGAAGACATTGAAGAAATGTATGATGAAATAAAAGAAATTATTCAGATAGTGGAGGGAGACGAAAATTTAATAGTCATGGGTGACTGGAATTCGAGTGTAGGAAAAGGGAGAGAAGGAATCGTAGTAGGTGAATATGGATTGGGGCTAAGAAATGAGAGAGGAAGCCGCCTGGTAGAATTTTGCACAGAGCACAACTTAATCATAGCTAACACTTGGTTTAAGAATCATGATAGAAGGTTGTATACATGGAAGAACCCTGGAGATACCTAAAGGTATCAGATAGATTATATAATGGTAAGACAGAGATTTAGGAACCAGGTTTTAAATTGTAAGACATTTCCAGGGGCAGATGTGGACTCGGACCACAATCTATTGGTTACGACCTGTAGATTAAAACTGAAGAAACTGCAAAAAGGTGGAAATTTAAGGAGATGGGACCTGGATAAACTGAAAGAACCAGAGGTTGTACAGAGTTTCAGGGAGATAATAAGGGAACAATTGACAGGAATGGGGGAAAGAAATACAGTAGAAGAAGAATGGGTAGCTTTGAGGAATGAAGTAGTGAAGGCAGCAGAGGATCAAGTAGGTAAAAAGACGAGGGCTAGTAGAAATCCTTGGGTAACAGAAGAAATATTGAATTTGATTGATGAAAGGAGAAAACATAAAAATGCAGTAAATGAAGCAGGCAAAAAGGAATACAAACGTCTCAAAAATGAGATCGACAGGAAGTGCAGAATGGTCAAGCAGGGATGGCTAGAGGACAAATGTAAGGATGTAGAGGCTTATCTCACTAGGGGTAAGACAGATACTGCCTACAGGAAAATTAAAGAGACCTTTGGAGATAAGAGAACCACTTGTATGAACATCAAGAGCTCAGATGGAAACCCAGTTCTAAACAAAGAAGGGAAAGCAGAAAGGTGGAAGGAGTATATAGAGGGTCTATACAAGGGCGATGTACTTGAGGACAATATTATGGAAATGGAAGAGGATGTCGATGAAGATGAAATGGGAGATACGATACTGCGTGAAGAGTTTGACAGAGCACTGAAAGACCTGTGTCGAAACAAGGCCCCCGGAGTAGACAACATTCCAGTAGAACAACTGACGGCCTTGGGAGAGCCAGTCCTGACAAAACTCTACCATCTGGTGAGCAAGATGTATGAAACAGGCGAAATACCCTCAGACTTCAAGAAGAATGTAATAATTCCAATCCCAAAGAAAGCAGGTGTTGACAGATGTGAAAATTACCGAACAATCAGTTTAATAAGCCACAGCTGCAAAATACTAACACGAATTCTTTACAGATGAATGGAAAAACTAGTAGAAGCCGACCTCGTGGAAGATCAGTTTGGATTCCGTAGAAATACTGGAACACGTGAGGCAATACTGACCTTACGACTTATCTTAGAAGAAAGATTAGGGAAAGACAAACCTACGCTTCTAGCATTTGTAGACTTAGAGAAAGCTTTTGACAATGTTGACTGGAATACTCTCTTTCAAATTCTAAAGGTGGCAGGGGTAAAATACAGGGAGCGAAAGGCTATTTACAATTTGTACCGAAACCAGATGGCAGTTATAAGAGTTGAGGGGCATGAGAGGGAAGCAGCGGTTGGGAAGGGAGTGAGACAGGGTTGTAGCCTCTCCCCAATGTTATTCAATCTGTATAATGAGCAAGCAGTAAAGGAAACAAAAGAAAAATTTGGAGTAGGTATTAAAATCCATGGGGAAGAAATAAAAACTTTGAGGTTCGCCGATGACATTGTAATTCTGTCAGAGACAGCAAAGGACTTGGAAGAGCAGTTGAACGGAATGGATGGTGTCTTGAAGGGAGGATATAAGATGAACATCAACAAAAGTAAAACGAGGATAATGGAATGTAGTCGAATTACGTCGGGTGATGTTGAGGGTATTAGATTAGGAAATGAGACACTTAAAGTAGTAAAGGAGTTTTGCTATTTGGGGAGCAAAATAACGGATGTGGTCGAAGTAGAGAGGATATAAAATGTAGACTGGCAATGGCAAGGTAAGCGTTTCTGAAGAAGAGAAATTTGTTTACATCGAGTATAGATTTAAGTGTCAGGAAGTCATTTCTGAAAGTATTTGTATGGAGTGTAGCCATGTATGGAAGTGAAACATGGACGGTAAATAGTTTGGACAAGAAGAGAATAGAAGCTTTCGAAATGTCGTGCTACAGAAGAATGCTGAAGATTAGATGGGTAGATCACATAACTTATGAGGAGGTATTGAATAGGATTGGGGAGAAAAGAAGTTTGTGGCACAACTTGACCAGAAGAAGGGATCGGTTGGTAGGACATGTTCTGAGGCATCAAGGGATCACCAATTTAGTATTGGAAGGCAGCGTGGAGGGTAAAAATCGCAGGGGGAGACCAAGAGATGAATACACTAAGCAGATTCAGAAGGATGTAGGTTGCAGTAGGTACTGGGAGATGAAGAAGCTTGCACAGGATAGAGTAGCATGGAGAGCTGCATCAAACCAGTCTCAGGACTGAAGACAACAACAACAACAACAACAAACATTAAAAAAATTAAGGAAAATTGAAGTTTGAATAATAAAATACGTCAACAAAAAAGAAGAGGTATTGATAAAGGAAATGTTATTACCATTTTATTTGTGGTAACAAAAGGTCGACATGTCCCAATGAGGCAGTGAAAATGGAAATCATCGTGAGACTCTATCTGCAGTTGTTCGTTCGCCTGCTGCAAATCTTTCTATTTGGCGCCTCGCCGGCGACTTTCACGTTATGAAATGTGATTCAGTGCTGAGGACAATACAAACAGCGGGTTCCCAACTGAAGAAAACCACCAATCAGGCCGGGTATGGAACCCAGGATCCACCGTCTATAGGGAGCGTCACTGATCATTTCTTTTTTGTTCTCATTCTCTTTGTTTCTTCGTCATTTTTCGTCAACAGTTTTGTATGGATGGCGCTTGACGCCTCTCAAATTCCATCAATCACACCTTCAATAACTATTTTTATTTTTCTTAATTTTGATCTTTTGTTGCAGATGGTGTCCACTCCTTGATCGAACAAGCTGTGCTTCCACGCATTTCAACACGAGCTGAGAACTTTGAGGCGCTATGATTGTGCGCCTGCAATAAGTCAAGGGGTGCTCTGACAGTATTGCTTTCGAACGTATAAGGGGCAGTCGAATCAAAACGAGGCAGATACAAAAAAGTTAGTAAACTGTTCATTATTGCAGAAGGAATCGCCATACCTGTTAATACATTTATTCCACTATGAGACAAGACGATCGATGTGTTCATGGAAAAATGTTTGCGGTTGCCTACGGAACAATGACTGTACCGAGGCGTGCACAAATCGACAGCCACGAATGTCTAGCTTCGCATTATAGAAATCGCATTAGGAGTGTATCTGGATGGTAAGTGTGTATGGGCTCCCCAGCGAAACTTCTGCAGCATAGACTAAACAATCTTCCAAAAAAATGACCACCCAAATGTTGTCCAGGAAGCCCTTATGTATCCTCCATTAAGTCCCAATCCCTCCCCATGGGATGTTTTTGCAGCCCTGAAGAAAGACATTCAGAAAAAAAAAAAAAAAAAAAAAAAAATCATGTCGGTATTCACCGTCTTGTCTCAGAGTGGGATAAATGTTTAACAGTTGTGTTGATTACTTTTGAAATAATACACAGTTCTTAGTGTTTTTTCGTCTGTCTCGTTTTCATTTGATCCTTAAAGTTCATCCTTTACATTGTTCGCTCCATCGACTGCTTAATGGCGATCACTTTGAAAATCGGTTACGGTTCCCCGGACGATGTTTATGTAAAATGCAAAGCAATACAGCATTGTTTTGCAAGATTTTATTTATTAATGAAATATCGTTTACAAACCATGGCCAAATTTATCTTTACAATATGAGCTACTGGTCAGCAGGAAAATTAGCACTGTCTAAGATAAATGTACAAACAACGTCCTATGGCTATGGAGAATAGGTGTTGGCTGTTCAGGGATCTCACCTATGGTACCTGTTTTACAGCCACAAATTTCTACAGTTCGTATAGGATGTACTGTAGCACTTCGTTTGAGATATTTCGTCCGACTTAAGGCAGATCATGTATTTACAACGTAACTTATTCCTCGTCCATTCCGCACAAAAAACTGAGAGGTTGCTAGCAAAAATCCCCACTAGTCGAAAAAATCGGAAAATGAGTTAGATGTGCCATCATGTAGTACTCGGAATTACTCACGTCATTACGCAACAGTTTTTGTCAAAAACACTTCAAGTCGTATTGTATGTTGTTGTTGTTGCTGTGATCTTCAGTCCAGAGACTGGTTTGATGCAGCTCTCCATGCTAACCCGTCCTGTGCGCGCTTCTTCATCTACGAGTACCCACTGCAACCTACATCCTTCTCAATCTGCTTAGTGCATTCATCTTTTGGTCTCCTTCTACGATTTTTAGCCTCCACGACGCCCTCCAATACTATATTAGTGATCCCTTGATGCCTCAGAACATGTCCTACCAACCGATCCCTTCTTCTAAGCAAGTCGTGCCACAAATACCTCTTCTCCCCAATTCTATTCAATACCTCCACATTAATTACGTGATCTACCCATCTAATCTTCAGCTTTCTTCTGTAGCATACATTTCGAAAGCCCCTATTCTCTTCTTGTCTCAACTATTTATCGTCCGTGTTTCACTTCCATACATGGGTACACTCCATAGAAATACCTTCAGAAAAGACTTCGTGATACATAAATCTATACTTCTCTTCTTCAGAAACGCTTTCCTTGCCATTGCCAGTCTACATTTTATATCCTCTCCACTTCGACTGTCATCAGATATTTTGCACTCCAAATAGAAAAGCTCATCAACCACAATATGTGTGTTTTTGGATAGGGTCCGCCTTTACCAAAACACATTTTTTTGTTTATTAACCCAAACATGTTTCACTGCAGTTGCAGCATCTTCAGTGGGCTTTCTTTTCCATCTGTTAAAGATAAAGAGTGCTCTTTGCTGTTTTTATACATGTAGCTATTAGTTTCTAAATCGTAATTACAGATATTTGAAGAACACATAAATTACGAATTCATACCCTTTTACCACATGGTGTGGTTTTTCTATGTGTAGTGTTTCTCAGTGACCGTTTTTTTTGCACAGTTTGTCATCTGAAACCACTTACACCTTAAAGCAGATAAACTGTTTAAGCCAAAATTACGATTTCAAAAACATATTTCTATGTCTGAAAGTATTTAATTCTATGTGTGTGTCTATTTACACAATGTTTCACTTACATTTTCCTTTAAATCATCTTCATCACTGTCAAACACTATATATTGAGTTGTCACTGTCACCGTCACTGTAACCATTTCACTGCTTACAAGCTGTAAAAACAAACATGGCGAGCAGTGGAACAATTGAAGGTGTAAAAACAAGATGGCTGACAGGGAACAGTTGAAGGTGTTAGTGGCGATTGTTCTGAATCTTTCAGAGGTGTTTGTGATTTTTTTCTCTTTGTGTGTGTGTGTGTGTGTGTGTGTGTGTGTGTGTGTGTGTGTGTGTGTATGTGTGTGTGTGTGTGTGTGTGCGTGAAAAGGGAGAGAGAGACAGAGAGAGAGAGAGAGAGAGAGAGAGAGAGGGTGACAGTAGGTTTAGGAATGTATTTTATTTAAGTTTTTGTTAATTTTTTTATTTTTCTTTTGTTTGTATGTGTGGGGGGGATGATGGGATGGTGGAGGGAGGGGGGGAGGTTGAGAGCTCTATTGCTGGTCTTGTATAATAAAACGTGGAGGGCAGAGAACAGAGTGCCATTGCAGAGAGCTGTGTATTCATTTATCACTCGTTTGCCTTCCGCTATGTCTTTTTGTATCTGATAATTTTCTTCAATTATTATTTTTGGGGGGGGGGGCTGTTGCTGCATTTGAAAATGTTCAAATCCTTATTAATGTTTGTTGGGTTATGTTTCTTGTCCATGAGGTGTTCAGCAAATGTGCAATGACAGCTGTTACTTTTTAATGCTCTTCTGTGTTCTGTGTATCTGGTATTAAAGTTTCTGCTTGTCTGCCCTATATAAACTGCTTTGCAGTCCTGGCATCTTAGTTGGTAAATACCAAATGTGTTGTGTTTGTCTGTGCTTGTGTTGGTTGTCCTTAGTTTTCTCTGTGTTGAGTTGTCTGTCCCTGTAGGCTATTTTTACCCCTTGTTTTTTGAGTATGTTGCCTATTCTGTGGACTGCTTTGTTGTTATAGGTGAGAGTGAACCATCTGTTTGTCATTGTGGGTGTATCCTGTTCATGTCTGCTCATGACTGGGTTCTGTGTGTTTGTAAGTTGATAAGCAGGCTTTTGTTTTTGTGTGTTGGGTGCCCTTTTTAATTTTGTTTTAGTTTCGTGGTTCAGTTTATCTATAGTGTTTGTGTCATATCCAGTCTCTACTGCTATTTGTCTGATTGTCTGCAATTCATTCTTCTAGTTGTTTTCAGTGAGTGTGGCGTTTTGTTCAGTCTGTGTAGCATATATTGGAAGGCGGCTACTTTGTTTCTAGTCGGATGATTAGGGGCTTTGTGAATGGGTCTGCTGGTGGTGGTCACTTTCCTGAATACAGAGAATTGGTGTTGGTTGTTGTGTCTGTATATTGTAAGGTCAAGGAAGTTTAACCTTTTGTCGTGTTCTGTTTCTATGGTGAATTTTATTTTTGGGTATACTTTGTTTATGGCACTTTGTAGTTGTTGGATGCGACTTGGGGTTTCATCTATAAGGCATATGATGTCATCCACGTAACGGTACCAATATATAATCCAGTACTGGTTGCATCTTACTATTGTTTCGAATATTTTATTTTCAATGTGATTGAGAAAAATGTTGGCTAGGAGTCCACTGACTGGTGACCCCATTGGAAGCCCATCTTCTTGTGAGTAGATCTGATTGTCAAATGAGGAATAGTTTTGCTCTGTGATTAGTTTTAGAATGCTAGCTACATCTTTTATGTGGGTTTGGTAATTTTGGCTTGTTCTTCTAATTGTTTTATGATGATGTTGTTGGTTTCTGTGGTGGGGATATTGGTGCACATGGATGTGATGTCACATGATGTGAGTGTGGCTGTTGTGTGTATGTTGATGTCTTTGATTTGTTGTATCAGCTCTTCAGTGTTGTGTATGCTTCTGCCATTTGTGTGTGTGTGTGTAGTGTTTCTGTAAGTATGTGTGTATTTCTCTGGCTAAGTGGGTGCACTTCTGAAATTGACTACAGGGCGTATTGGAATGCCATCCTTGTGGAGCTTGAGTAGGCTGTTCAATGTGGGTGCATGGGGGTTCTTTTGTTTCAACCATTTTGCTTTCTGATTTGTGAATATGTGTGAGATATTTTTAGGAAGTGTGTTTTTCTGGTATCTTTTTGTTAGGTCACTGGTTAGCTTTGTTATGTTGTTGTCTCCCAGAACTTCTAAGGATTTTTCTTTGTATTCACTACGTTTTATTCTTATCATGGTGCTGCACTTGTCTGATCTCGTAATGAGTGCCTCATTGTTTTTAAGTTTGTCCTTTATTTTTCTGTAGGTTTTTTCGTCTTCATTTTTTGTTCCTGTCAGTATGTTACTTTTGTTTTCCTGTATAATGCATCTTATTTCTTCTGCGACTAATTCTCTTGGCAGCCTTGCATTTAAGTTTGGACTATTGTTTCTTCCTTGTTGTTTTATGATGAACACATTCTGTGATAAGATTCTCCACTGTCTTGTGTGTGATGTATATGTTCACATTCTACTTTTGCGCCTTTTTCTAGAAAACTTATCTCTTGGCTGGTTAGTTGTATGCCAGTAAGATCTACCAGACGTTTGTGGAATGTTTGGTTCGCTTGCTTTCTATTTTTATTTGCAAAAGCTTTGTTCTGTTTTAAAAGTAGCCAGCTTCCAATATATGCTACAGAGAATGAATAAAACCCCACTCATTGAAAACAACTACAAGAATGAATTGCAGACAATCAGACAAATAGCAGCAGAGAATGGATATGACACAAACACTATAGATAAACTACCCAACACACAAAACCAAAAGCCTCCTTATCAACTTACAAACACTCAGAACCCACTCATTAGCACACATGAACAGGAAACACCCACAATGACAAACAGATGGTTCACTCTCACCTATAACAACAAAGCAGTCCACAGAATAGGCAACATACTCAAAAAACAAGGGGTAAAAATAGCCTACAGGACAGACAACTCAACACAGAGAAAACTGAGGACAACCAACACAAGCACAGACAAACACAACACATTTGGTATTTACCAACTAGGATGCCAGGACTGCAAAGCAGTTTATATAGGGCAGAAAAGCAGTAACGTTAATACCAAATACACAGAACACAGAAGAGCATTAAAAAGTAACAGCTGTCATTGTACATTTGCTGAACACCTCATGGACAAGAAACATAACCCAACAAACATCAATAAGGATTTGAAAATTTGCAAATGCAGCAACAGCCCCCCCCCCCCCCATAAAAACTAATAATTGAAGAAAATTTTCGGATACAAAAAGACATAGTGGAAGGCAAACGAGTGATAAATGAATACACAGATCTCTACAAGACATGACCAGCAATAAAACTCTCAACCCCGCCCCCCCACCACCATCCCCCCCACAGATACAAACAAAAAAAAAAATAAAAAAAATTACAAAAACTTAAATAAAATAAATCCCTAAACCTACTGTCACTCTCTCTATCTCTCTGTCTCTCTCTCCCTTTTCACATACACACACACACACACACACACACACACACACACACACATAAAGAGAAAAAAAGTCACAAACACCTCTGAAAGATTCAGAACAATCGCCACTAACACCTTCAACTGTTCCCTGTCAGCCATCTTGTTTTTACACCTTCAATTGTTCCACTGCTCGCCATGTTTGTTTTTACAGCTTGTAAAACAGTGAAACAGTTACAGTGACAGTGACAGTAACAACTCAATATATAGTGTTTGACAGTGATGAAGATGATAAAAGGATAATGTAAGTGAAACATTATGTAAATAGACAAACACATAGAATTAAATAATTTCAGACATAGAAATAACAAGTTTTTCAAATCGTAATTTTGGCTTAAACAATTTGTTTACTTTAAGGTGTAAGTGGTTTCAGATGACAAACTGTGCAAAAAAAACGGTCACTATAGGAACACAACACATCAGAAAAGCCACACCATTTGGTTAAAAGGTATGAATTCGTAATTAATGTGTTTTTCAAATGTCATTACGATTTAAAAACTATTAGCTATATGTACAAAAACAGCAAATAACACCCTTTTCCTTTAATGGATGGAAAATAGAAGCCCACCGAAGATGTTGCAACTGCAGTGAAACATGTTTAGGTTAATAAACAAAAAAAAATGTGGTTTGGTAAAGGCGGACCCTATCCAAAAACATACATATTGTTAAAGCAAACACCGAAGAAAAGAGCTTCAGTCCCAAGATGCTCATCTACTACATTAAGTGTCTCATTTCCTAATCTAATTCCCTCAGAATGACCCGATTTAATTCGATTACATTCCATTATCCTCGTCTTGCCTCTGAATATACAGCTATTCCGCAAAAATCTCGCAAGTCTGGACTTTTGCCAGCAAGACACCACTAATAAGTGGCACTTCACGCAGCTGCCGCGAGAGCGCTCTGCTCAGCTCCCGATAAACCACTGATACGCTACACTTCGTTTACAGACACCCTTGTTCTTCTAGGTTATACTCCTATTCTCCAACTTTTTAAGTTAATATGGACACAAATGTTCCAGAGTGGCCGCTGGGAAATCCCATTATTCATTCATAGATAACCCCAATAGCAGCTGTTTGCGCGAAGACCTTCCTGTCAGGGATGTGCATGACGATTTCCGTAGCGCGTACCTAATAAATGGGCCCAACAAACTTTACTGGCGGATTTCCAGAACTTCCAACAGGCATTTCAGATGTCCCAGATCTGCAACCTCCAAAGAATATGATTCGCTTCAGTCAAAAAGTAAAAGCAGCTAAAGAAGATACGGAGAGAAAAGCTTTCTTTCGGGAGTGCTAGTTCTGCAAGGTTCGCAGGAGAGATTCTGTAAAGTTTGGAAGGTAGGAGACGAGATGCTGGCAGAAGTGAAGCTGTGAGGAGCGGGCGTGAGTCGTGCTTCGGTGGCTCAGATGGTAGAGCACTTGCCCGCGAAAGGAAAGGTCCCGAGTTCGAGTCTCGGTCGGGCACACAGTTTTAATCTGCCAGGAAGTTTTATAAAAAGCTGTTCACCTCAGAAAAGTGGAGGCTATCTTGGATGAAAGAAATGCGTTTATTATGAAAGACAGACAGGGAAAAGTTAACTGCATCTCGCCTGACTTCATGCAGTGTGCAGCGACTTCACCTTCCAGTGTGGCGCTCCACTCTCAACTCCTACGCCCCCTCTCGATGCAGTGTTTACCGTCGAAGTCACAGAAATCAACTCGGGCGATCTCTCTGTCGAGGTTCAAGACGGCACTGTCTTCGTGTTTGCTATCCTTCCCCGACGCCTCAACAACTCAAATATGGCTATTTAGATCCTTTACGCTTCCGCCAAACGTCTGCAGGAACTCGGAGCACCCAAAAACTCGGACAGCCGGCCGGAGTGGCCGTGCGGTTCTAGGCACTACAGTCTGGAGCCGAGCGACCGCTACGGTCGCAGGTTCGAATCCTGCCTCGGGCATGGATGCGTGTGATGTCCTTAGGTTAGTTAGGTTTAATTAGTTCTAAGTTATAGGCGACTGATGACCTCAGAAGTTAAATCACTTAGTGCTCAGAGCCATTTGAACCAAAATCTCGGACAACAGCATCTTCTCCGTTGTCGTGCCTCTCTGCCCCTGCAACTCACGGACCTCTCTCCACTCGACGAACCCCTCTGCTCCTGCGCTGGTCGACACATTCGCTCACCAACTTGGCTTCAAGATTTCGTCCTGGTCAGCATCTCCGTTCGTCCCCTAGCTTTGCACTGTGCATGGGGAGGGTCAGGTGGGGGGGCTGTCTACATGGCGACTATCGATCGCAAGAAACGTCATCTTCGAGTTTGACTGGTGTGTACATGTGGTACACTCATTTAGTAAAAGTCTTCTTCAGGGTACATTGTGTTGGTGACAGTGATTCCTTCACCATAAAACTAATAATTCATCCTGTCTGTATCTTTATCCCGTCTGGAACCGCAAGACCGCTACGGTCGCAAATTCGAATCCTACCTCGGGCATGGATGTTTGTGATGTCCTTAGGTTAGTTAGGTTTAAGTAGTTCTAAGTTCTAGGGGACTAATGACCTCAGCAGTTGAGTCCCATAGTGCTCAGAGCCATTTGAACCATTTTTTGTATCTTTATCTCTGTGCTCTGCAAGCTATCTCCATCCGGTCAGTAGCATAGCCAACAGCCGACTCTCGCACAAGCTTCACTTAGAATGCTTACTGCAGTGACAGTACTACTGACACATACAAATATGAAAGATGACACAATCAATGAAAATATCAAAGTCACATCAATTTCCTTGAATACTAAACATAAATTAGAACCCTTACAATGTTCTACCCGCCGAATAACGATATTAGTCCAATACTACCGTTGCACATCCCTGAAATGTTTTTCTGTTGTTCGCCATTGCTCTGGTAAGTGCGATGATACATCCTGCCTAATTTCATGGCTATATATTTGCATAGTCCTTTCCCCAGTAGCTAAATTTCTGTAGCTTCCAACGTTTTTTTAAATCCAATAGTGAAAGTGAAAGATTTAGGTTTTCTTCTCGGACGATACCGTTCATATGTCATAATTCTCACTGCGTGTTGTTACGAAATAGATACTTGCTGCTAAACACCATATACTATCGATCATACTTTTGTAGCCGTCGACATATCTCAGTGGTATCTTAACTTCCAAAATGGACCACGGCCAATGTGTTTCGGGTGGTGAAGACGTATATATCGAGATTATCTTCAAGAAGTGAATTAGCAATGCCTATGAACCGGGATCTCAGCAGCTAAGTCACGCGGATACAGTGAACAAAGTGTCTGTATTGTAGAGAAAGAGAGTTAAGATGAGACAGTGGAGGAACCCGTCATCACGCATTCATTTGATATTGCAACATAGACGACAAAAATCGTTTCACTCTGCCGATATTTTGACTCTTTTGAGAATGGGAATTACCGTCAGAAGAAAAGTGAACTAGAAACAGAAAATGATATCAATGGGCAGTTATTTCCTAAAGTGAACTGAAAGCAAGTGATACGAATAACAGTGTGTTTTAATTGTAAAGTTGTATTTAAGTTGTCACTCATTGGTGAGTGCCTTGGGCTCTCAAATGTTATGGAGACGCAGTAAGTAATATTTTCCGGTGAAAATGTGTATTTTACCTTGTCCCTTATTTCCTATTATACGTGCAATCTCGGTTCATCATTAAACGGAATAACTGGTAGTTAGCTGGATTTGATTAAGTTCCACACATTGGCTGCCGCAGTTAAGTTTTCTTCGAAGCCTCTTTCCAACACCACAGGGACGACAACATAGTTCTATTAAAAAATTTAAAAGGTTAGTATTATAATTCGGTAGCTCGAACCTTTAAAACTTGCTTGAGTATGTAACAAAATTCGCTACCTTTTTCGCTAAAACTCAGAGAAAAGCGCATCTGCGTACATATTTCCTCGGTGTAAATACGCATTGATGAACCAAAGCATCTACATGTGTGTGCCGGCGGCGCTGTACACAGCCCGATATACACTACTGGCCGTTGAAATTGCTACAGCAAGAAGAAATGCAGATAATAAAAGGGTATTCATTTGACAAATATATTATACTAGAACTGACATGTGATTACATATTCACGCAATTTGGGTGCATAGATCCTGAGAAATCAGTACCCAGAATAACGACCTCTGGCCGTAATAACGGCCTTGATATGCCTGGGCATTGAGTCACACAGAGCTTGGATGGCGTATACAGGTAGAGCTGCCCATGCACCTTCAATACGATACCACAGTTCATCAAGAGTAGTGACTGGCGTATTGTGACGAGCCAGTTCCTAGGCCACCATTGACCAGACGTTTTCAATTGGTGAGAGATCTGGAGAATGTGCTGGCCAGGGCAGCAGTCGAACATTTTCTGTATCCAGAAAGGCCCGTACAGGACCCGCAAAATGCGGTCGTGCATTTTCCTGTTGAAATGTAGGGTTTCGCAGGGATCAAATGGAGGGTAGAGCCACGAGTCGTAACACATCTGAAATGTAACTTCCACTGTTCAAATTGCCGTCAATGCGAACAAGAGGTGACCGAGACGAGTAACCAATAGCACCCCATGCCATCACGCCGGGTGATACACCAGTATGAATACACGCTTCCAATAGGCGTTCACCGCGATGTCGCCAGACACCGGTGCAACCCTCATGATGCTGTAAACAGAACCTGGATTCATCCGGAAAAATGACGTTTAGCCATTCGTGCACCCAGGTTCGTAGTTGAGTACACCACCGCAGGCGCACCTGTCTGTGATACAGCGTCAAGGGTAACCGCGGCCATGGTCTACGAGCTGACAGTCCATGCTGCTGCAACCGTCGTCGAACTATTCGTGCAGATGGTTGTTGTCTTGCAAACGTCCCCATCTGTTGACTCAGGGATCGAGACGTGCCTGCACGATGCGTTACAGCCATACGGATAAGATGCCTGTCATCTCGACTGCTAGTGATACGTTGCTGTTGGGATCCTCTTGAACCGACCGAGTCCATATTCTGCTAACACTCATTGGATCTCGACCAACGTGAGGAGCAGTGTCGCGTTACGATAAACCGCAATCGCGATAGGCTACAATCCGACCTTTATCAAAGTCGGAAACGTGATGGTACGCATTTTTCCTCCTTACACGAGGCATCACAACAACGTTTCACCAGGCAACGCCGGTCAACTGCTGTTTGTGTATGAGCAATCGGTTGAAAACTTTCCTCGTGTCAGCACGTTGTAGGTGTCGCCACCGGCGCCAACCTTGTGTGAATGCTCTGAAAAGCTAATCATTTGCATATCACAGCATCTTCTTCCTGTCGGTTAAATTTCACGTCTGTAGCAGGTCAGCTTCGTGGTGTAGCAATTTTAATGGCCATTAGTGTACGTAACAAGTGGACCTAGGCCACGCAATTTATGAAGATGCTCATAATGGTCTAGAGTAATATGTCAAATAAAGAAAAAGTTACATCTAACTAGTGGTGGCTCTACAATTTTAATCGACTTTTACATCATACTCTGAAAGCGGTGTGTGGTGGAGGGTACTTCTGGTAACACTAAGTGATCCCCCTTTCGTTGTTTCACTAGTGAACGGTTGGTGTGAAAAATGATTGTTGGTAAGCCTCTGTATTATTTCTAATTTCCCGAATTTTGTCGTCGTGATCATTTCTTGAGATGTATGTAGGTATAAATGCGTTTTTCGGTACTTTCCATCAAGCGCTGGTTCGAAATTTCAATACTAAACAACTCCGTGCTGCACACCGCTCCTCTTCCGGTGCCTGCCTGCGCAGTTTGTTGCGCATCTCTGAAACACTCTCGTGCGGACTAATCGACCTCTGGCTTCCATTCAGACCCTTGTTCGCCGGCCTGGTGTGGCAGTTGAAGATAGCGAAACTAAAGCCAAGGTTTTAAATTGCAGATTCGAGACATCGTTCATGAGAATCGTACGAACACACCGTCATTTAACCATCGGTCAGACTCACGAATGGACGACATAGTAATAAGCATCCCCGGCGTAGAGCTACAACTGAAGGATTTGAAAGCAAATAAATCACCGGGGCAGGATGTAGCGCAATTTCGGTTTTACAAAGAGTACTCTGCGGAATTGGACCCTTACACAGCAGCCTGCATTTATCGTTAATCTCTCGCCCTGCACAAAGTCGCAAATGACTGGAAAAAATCGCAGGTGACTCCAATATATAACAAGGGTAAAAGAACGGACCCGCGAAATTACAGACCAATATCCCTAACTTCGGTTTGCTGTAGAATCTTTGAACGTATCCTCAGTTCGAAAACATTAAACTTTCTTGGCACTGAGAAGCTTATGTCCACGAACCAACATGGTTTCAAAAAGCATCGCTTGGGCTAAGCTCAGCTTGTCCTTTTCCCACATTATAAACTGTCAGCTATGGATGAAGGGCAACAGGCAGATTCCGTAGTTCTAGATTTCCGCCGGCCGAAGTGGCCGAGCGGTTAAAGGCGCTACAGTCTGGAACCGCACGACCGCTACGGTCGCAGGTTCGAATCCTGCCTCGTGCATGGATGTTTGTGATGTCCTTAGGTTAGTTAGGTTTAACTAGTTCTAAGTTCTAGGGGACTTATGACCACAGCAGTTGAGTCCCATAGTGCTCAGAGCCATTTGAACCATTTTTTGTAGATTTCCGGAAAGCGTTTGACACAGTGCCCCATTGCAGGCTGTGAACGAAGGTACGAGCATGTGGAATAACTTCACAGATATGTGAGTGGCTCTAAGACTTCTAAAGGAATAGAACACAGTATGGTGTACTCGACGGCGATTGTTCATCACAGATAACGGTATCATCAGAAGTGCATGAGGGAAGTTTGATAGGAGAGCTGTTGTTATCTATATACATAACTGATTTGGCGGTCAGAGTGGGCAGTAATCTATGGTTGCTCATTGATGATGCTGTCGTGTGCGGTAAGGTTTCGAAATGAGTGGCTGTAGGAAGATACAAGACGACTTACACTCATGCTCATAAATTAAGCGTAATGCTGATATATGGTGAAACAACCCTTTGGTGGGCGGTTTGCGGGTTTGAACCACCGCGGGGCATGACCATGCGGTTCATGTGACCTGCGGTCGTTGCACGATGGCTCTGGCAGCTGTCCACATACGCAGGCGTGTGATGGTGCATGTCAGAGTACGGTGTAGCGAGTAAGTGTGCAGACGTTTTCAGACGTGCTAATGGTGACTGTGTGTTGAAAATGGCTCAAAGAACACATACTAATTACGTTATGAGGGGTAGAATACCAGGTCGACTGGAGGCTGGTCAAATACTGCAGGTCGTAGCACGGGCCCTCCGTGTGCCACAAAGTGTGAAGATTATAGCAATGATTCCAGCAGACAGGAAATGTATCCAGGCGCTACAGTACGGGACGTCGACAGTGCACAACACCACAAGAAGACCGGTATCTCATCACCAGTGCCCGCAGACGGCCACGGAGTACTGCAGGTAGCCTTGCTCGGGATCTTACCGCAGCCACTGGAACAGTTGTCTCCAGACTCACAGTCTACAGACGACTGAACAGACATGGTTTATTCATCCTGAAAGGCGCATTCCACTGGACCCTGGTCACAGGAGAGCCCGTAAAGCCTGGTGTGAAGAACACAGTACATGGAAAATGGAACAGTGGTCCCAGTTTATGTTCACGGACGAGTCCAGGTATAGCCTGCACAGTGTTTCTCGTCAGATTTTCATCTGGCGTGAACCAGATACCAACAACTTAATGTCCCTGAAAGGGACCTGTATGGAGGTCGTGGTTTGATGGTGGTTCAAATGGCTCTGAGCACTATGGGACTCAACTGCTGAGGTCATTAGTCCCCTAGAACTTAGAACTAGTTAAACCTAACTAACCTAAGGACATCACAAACATCCATGCCCGAGGCAGGATTCGAACCTGCGACCGTAGCGGTCTTGCGGTTCCAGGCTGCAGCGCCTTTAACCGCACGGCCACTTCGGCCGGCCGTGGTTTGATGGTGTGGGGCGGGATTATGATTGGTGCACGTCTTTGACAGAGGAACTGTAACAGGTCAGGTGTATCAGGACGTCATTTTGCACCAGTATGTCCGCCTTTTCAGGGGTCAGTGGGTCTCACCTTCCTCCTCATAAATGATAACGCACTGCCCCACAGAGCTGCCATGATGGAGGAGTACCTTGAAACAGAAGATATCAGGCGATTTGAGTGGCCTGCCTGTTCTCCAGACCTAAACCCCATGGAGTACGTCTGGGATGCTCTCGGTCGACGTATCGCTGAACGTCTTCAAACCCCTACGACACTTCAGGAGCTCCGACAGGCACTGGTGCAAGAATGGGAGGCTATACCCCAGTAGCTGCTCAACCACCTGATCCAGAGTATGCCAACCCATTTTGCGGCCTGTGTACGTGTGCATGGTGATCATATCCCATGTTGATGTCGTGGTACATGAGCAGGAAACAGTGGCGTTTCGTAGCACAAGAATTTCGGGACGCTTTTCTCAACTTATCACCAATACCGTGGACTTACAGATCTGTGTCGTGTGTGTTCCCTATGTGCCTATGCTATTAGCGCCAGTTTTGTGTAGTAACACGTTGTGTGGCACCACATTCTGCAATTATCCTTAATTTATGAGCAGGAGTGTAGATAAAATTTGTAGTTGAATTGATGAATGGCAGCTGGCTATAAATTTGGAAAAATGTGAGTTAATGCGGGTAAGTAGGGGGAACAAATCTGTAATGTTCGGACACTGTCAAGTCGTTTAAATATCTGCGCGTAACGTTGCAAAGCGATATGAAGTGTAATGAGCATATGAGACGTATGGCAGGAAAGACGGATGGTCGACTTCAGTTTATAGGTAGAATTTTAGGAAAGAGTGGTTCACCTGTAAACTAGATCGCATATAGGACTCTGGTGTGACCTATTCTTGGGCACTGCTTGACTGTGTGAGATCTGTACAAGGTCGGTCTGAAGGAAAACATCGAAGCAGTTCAGAAGCGGGCTGCTAGATTTATTACCGGTAGGATCGAACAACACGTCATTGTTACCGAGAGGCTTCGTGAACTCAAATGGGAATCCCTGGAGGGAAGGCGACGTTCGCCGTGCTTGATTAGCCGAGGGGTCTATGGCGCTGCAGTCATGGACTGTGCGGCTGGTCCCGGCGGAGGTCCGAGTCCTCCCTCGGGTATGCGTGTGTCTCTTTGTCCTTAGGATAATTTAGGTCAAGTAGTGTGTAAGCTTAGGGACTCATGACCTTAGCAGTTAAGTCCCATAAGATTTCACACACATTTGAACATTTTTTGAAGGCGACGTTCTTTTCGAGAGAAACTTTTGAGAAAATTTTGAAGCTCACTGTGAAACGATTCTACTGCCGCCTACATTGAGTGGTTCAAATGGCTCTGAGCACTATGGGACTCAACATCTTAGGTCATAAGTCCCCGATAACTTAGAACTACTTAAACCTAACTAACCTAAGGACATCACACACACCCATGCCCGAGGCACGATTCGAACCTGCGACCGTAGCAATCCCGCGGTTCCGGACTGCAGCGCCGGAACCGCACGGCCACCGCGGCCGGCTACATTGCGTGTAGAACCACGAATATAAGATACGAGAAATTAGAGCTGATACGGAGGCATATAGATACTCATTTTTTTCGAGTGGAACAGGAAAAGAAATGACCAGTAGTGGTGCAGGATATCCTCCGCCACGCACCTTACGGTGGCTTGTGGAGTACCTATGTAGATGTAGATGTAGATGTAGATATTGTGACGAAATGCACCGCTCTTCGTTGAAACTTCTGTATCCGTTCTGCCAATCCTAAGGGGGCAAGTATCCAGACTGATGAGCAGTATTCAAGGACCGATCCAACGAGCGTCTTATAAGCTCCTTTCTTACATTTCCTTAAGGTTCTTGCTGTGGATCTCAGTTTGGCATCTGCTTTTCCTACAACTTGTTTTTGTATGGTCATTCCACTTAAGGTCTCTCTGGATAGTTATTTTGCGGTAAGACACTGTTCCAGCAATTTACCAACAATAGTTTAGCTGTGGAATAGTGGACTTCCTTTCCTATGTATGCATAGTATGTTAAATTTATTTAGATTCAGTGTTAACTGCACTATTCATCCATCTTGTGCACGTCATTCTGCAGTTCTATACTGTCTTCTGGCGTTATTACTTTGTTACAGAAAACTGTATCATCTGCAAACATTCTTAAAGAGGTTCCGACGCATCTGCTAGAAACTATCTCCTTTGTACCTTGTTGTTGCACCTTTACAACGCAATAATACAGCGATTCTGCGTTCCATTAATTCGACAAATTCTCAGTAAATTCGTTTAAAACACCGGCTGGTGTTTCTTGAGTGCAGAACTGCTGCCCCGTAGTGTCGCAGATGTGTTCGATCGGGTTGAGATAAAGCGAATTCGCTATCGAAGACATCAAACGTGAGTTCAGTATCATGCGCCTCGAATCTTGATGGCACGATTCTGACGTTGTGACATGGATAATTACCCGGTTGGAAGATGCCATCGCTGTCGTGGAAGACATGGAACTCGAACAGATGTAGATGGTCCCGATTAATGTTCACATAGCCCACAGTAGCATAGTGGTTCCACTAACGATCACAGATTCGTGGGAAGCCCAGGTGAATGTACGCCATGGCTTAGTACTGCCCCCCCCCCCCCCACCCCCACGCCCACCCCCACGCCCACCCCCACCGGCATGCGTCCGTGAAACGGTGCATGTTTCGGATAGCCATTCTCCAGGATAACAGTTTATGGAGATACGACCATGGTCTTGGTGTAACAACAGACTTCGTCCATCTGGCCACATGACACGTTTCCTTTGACGCACAATCCTCTCGATGATCCCGTGCTCACTATAATTGTAATGGATGATGCTGTTGGGTCAACGCTCCATGTTGAACAGCGTGCTCACCGACATATACGTTCTGTGCTTGTGTCCAGCATTTTGTCGACTACGCGTGACTTCATCGTCATTTGACGACTTTCCATAAATGATCATGAAAGTTGTAGGCGGACAGCGGAGCAGTTTCGCAGTTTCCGAGATGCTAGCTCCCAGGCGCCGGGATTTAACAATCTGCCTTTTGCCAAAGTCGCTTCTTTCACTTCATTGAGTAGATTTGGTGCAGTATCGTCGCTTTAAATGGTTCTCCCATTCGTCTCTGCTTCACCTCCATGCCATCCTTGCCACGTCACATGCCCGCCATGCCACCAGCCAGCATTTGGTCTTCGGGTGGGAAGCAGTCGTAATGGTTTGGTCCATAAGAGTCTTTTGGTAGGCCTTTCAAGCTGCCTCGAATTACGGAATCAGCGGCGTCTACAAACAATAGCTGTAGGTATCGGACAGACAATGGCAGAGCATTTGGCGCTAACTACTGCCTCTGTCAGCCAAGCTCAAGTGTTCTATCATCACCGTGCTACCATAGGAAAGGGTGAACTGGATTTCATGTCCAGCAATTTGGAGTCCTTCAACTGCCCAGTCTCCATGTGGGAACTGGGTTCGGCACTGTCTGCGACTCGTGATACTACGCCCAATCACCAACAAATCCGGTAGAGAATGCGGCGGAACTAGAAACCAGCGTCAAAATAAGTAATTTTGGGCGTTCAAAAAGTTTTGCACAGTCGTCTCTAATTTTTTTTATGTTTCACAGGAGGAACATACTTGGAGCACTCAGCTATACATTGAGTAGGCTCAATGTAGCCTCAATCAGCTGTGACGCGTTTGGCCCAACGTTCTTTCCATGATGTAAATGCAATTTGGTAAAATTCTGTGGATTGACTTTTACACCACCGCTTAACACAGGAAATAAGGTCTTTCTCACTATCAAATGTTTTACTGCTCAGGTGGGCCTTCAGACGACAAAAGAGGTAAAAATCAGACGGATGATGAGGAACAATTTTCCAACCCATTTTGCTGATTTTATCCTGCGCCGTAAGGGCTGTATTGTCATGGTATAGTCCGATGAGCTGACCCTGAAGCTGTGGTCTTCTGGCCACGCAAATAGGACGAGTTTCTTCTTACTCGCCTCAAATAGGCTACAGCCCTATGACACATGGCTTCTTGGACTGGCAGGAGGATCCTCCAAAATATGGTGCGTGTTGCGTACACATCACTATGCACCACATTTTATTAGACTGTGTTTTATTTTCCGACCAGAGGAAAGCGGCAAATCTGCCGACAGATCTGTCCTCCATCTTAAGTACATTCAAACGAATGTGGTGAGAGTTTTAAGGTTTTGTGGTTTGTACGATTTGTTTCCCCAAATTATAGGGAGAGTTTCTTGATGTTTTAACAGAGTGACAGGCTCACCCATGTTTTTTGTAAGTGATCAGCCAGTGACAATTCCCTGTACCTTTCCTTTAGTTCCTCTGTCGTTTTACTTCTATTTTAATCCGAGGTATAGCAGCTATAACATTTTGTCCACTGTCTTAAGACATGCAAGACAGATTGTTTCTGTGAATCAAAGCCAATGAAGTGAGAGTGCATGAGCATCGTTTTATAGGTTTCCTTTTCACTGTGTGACAACAATTTTAGTAACTATTTTATCCACATTCGTTTATTTTAAGGCGTGAAAGGGCGCTGATAACCTCGCAGTTCAGCCCCAAATACACACACACACACACACACACACACACACACTACACTACCTCACTATTTTTTACACCTGCGATGGGGTGTCATATTTTCCACAGACGATCTGAGAAGCAGTACTTTGCCAGAAGAGCTGCTGTTATAGTGTGCATGCAGACTACGTGGCTGGTAGACGCGCAGATGGCACGGCGCGTGTGGGAAGAGCGATGGTGGTGGGGGCTGTGAGTAGTTGCTGTAGGAGAAACGCCGAGCGCTGGAGGGGAAGCGCCGGTCTAAACTGACGCCTACACTAACTTTGTTCGTAAACATTCATGCCCACACTTGCATGGTGACCATTCAAAAAGATCTGTCACTTCTTCTTTGGTTGTTGTTGTTGTTGTTGTGGTCTTCAGTCCTGAGACTGGTTTGATGCAGCTCTCCATGCTACTCTATCCTGTGCAAGCTTCTTCATCTCCCAGTATCTACTGCAACCTACATCCTTCTGAGTCTGCTTAGTGTATTCATCTCTTGGTCTCCCTCTTGGTCAGTTTACCCTCCACACTGCCCTCCAATGCTAAATTTGTGATCCCTTGATGCCTCAAAACATGTCCTACCAACCGATCCCTTCTTCTAGTCAAGTTGTGCCACAAACTTCTCTTCTCCCCAGTCCTATTCAATACCTCCTCATTAGTTACGTGATCTACCCACCTTATCTTCAGCATTCTTCTGTAGCACCACATTTCGAAAGCTTCTATTCTCTTCTTGTCCAAACTAGTTATCGACCATGTTTCACTTACATACATGGCTACACTCCATACAAATACTTTCAGAAACAACTTCCTGACACTTAAATCGATACTGGATGTTAACAAATTCCTCTTCTTGAGAAACGCTTTCCTTGCCATTGCCAGTCTACATTTTATATCCTCTCTACTTCGACCATCATCGGTTATTTTACTCCCTAAATAGCAAAACTCCTTTACTACTTTAAGTGTCTCAATCCCTAATCTAATTCCCTCAGCATCACCCGACTTAATTTGACTACATTCCATTATCCTCGTTTTGCTTTTGTTGATGTTCATCTTATATCCTCCTTTCAAGACACTGTCCATTCCGTTCAACTGCTCTTCCAAGTCCTTTGCTGTCTCTGACAGAATTACAATGTCATCGGCGAACCTCAAAGTTTTTATTTCTTCTCCATGAATTTTAATACCTACTCCGAATTTTTCTTTTGTTTCCTTTACTGCTTGCTCAATATACAGATTGAATAACATCGGTGAGAGGCTACAACCCTGTCTTACCCCTTTCCCAACCACTGCTTTCCTTTCATGCCCCTCGACTCTTATAACTGCCATCTGGTTTCTGTACAAACTGTAAATAGCCTTTCGCTCCCTGTATTTTACCCCTGCCACCTTCAGAATTTGAAAGAGAGTATTCCAGTTAACATTGTCAAAAGCTTTCTCTAAGTCTACAAATGCTAGAAATGTAGGTTTGCCTTTTCTGAATCTTTCTTCTAAGATAAGTCGTAAGGTCAGTATTGCCTCATGTGTTCCAACATTTCTACGGAATCCAAACTGATCTTCCCCGGGGTCGGCTTCTACCAGTTTTTCCATTCGTCTATAAAGAATTCGCGTTAGCATTTTGCAGCTGTGACTTATTAAACTGATAGTTCGGTAATTTTCACATCTGTCAACACCTGCTTTCTTTGGGATTGGAATTAATATATTCTTCTTGAAGTCTGAGGGTATTTCGCCTGTCTCATACATCGTGCTCACCAGATGGTAGAGTTTTGTCATGACTGGCTCTCCCGAGGCCATCAGTAGTTCAAATGGAATGTTGTCTACTCCCGGGGCCTTGTTTCGACTCAGGTCTTTCAGTGCTCTGTCAAACTCTTCACGCAGTATCTTATCTCCCATTTCGTCTTCATCTACATTCTCTTCCATTTCCATAATATTGTCCGCAAGTACATCGCCCTTGTATAAACTCTCTATATACTCCTTCCACCTTCCTGCCTTCCTTCTTTGCTTAGAACTGGGTTGCCATCTGAGCTCTTGATATTCATACAAGTGGTTCTCTTTTCTCCAAAGGTCTCTTTAATTTTCCTGTAGGCAGTATCTATCTTACCCCTAGTGAGACAAGCCTCTACATCCTTACATTTGTCCTCTAGCCATCCCTGCTTAGCCATTTTGCACTTCCTGTCGATATCATTTTTGAGACGTTTGTATTCCTTTTTGCCTGCTTCATTTACTGCATTTTTATATTTTCTCCTTTCATCAATTAAATTCTATATTTCTTCTGTTACCCAAGGATTTCTATTAGCCCTCGTCTTTTTACCTACTTGATCCTCTGCTGCCTTCACTACTTCATCCCTCAGAGCTACCCATTCTTCTTCTACTGTATTTCTTTCCCCCATTCCTGTCAATTGTTCCCTTATGCTCTCCCTGAAACTCCGTACAACCCCTGGTTCTTTCAGTTTAACCCGTTCCCATCTCCTTAAATTCCCACCTTTTTGCAGTTTCTTCAGTTTCAATCTGCAATTCATAACCAATAGATTGTGGTCAGAATCCACATCTGCCCCAGGAAATGTCTTACTATTTAAAACCTGGTTCCTAAATCTCCAGGATTCTTCCAGGTATACAACCTTCTTTTATGATTCTTTGGTTAGTATCTAAAAATACGAAGGTGAGTCAAATGAAAACCTTAAATATTTTTTTAATATTATTTACTGCGCATAAGTGGTACAAAGCTGTATCACTTTTCAACATAATCTCCCCCACGCTCAATGCAAGTTCTCCAGCGCTTACAAAGTGCATAAATTCCTGCAGACAAAAATTCTTTTGGTACTCTGCGCAACCACTCACGCATCGCATTGAGTACCTCTTCATCACAACGGAACTTCTTTCCTCCCATTGCATCTTTGAGCGGACCAAACATACCGAAATCACTTGGGGCAAGGTCTGGGTTGCTCGCTCTCTTCGTTTCCGGTTGGTGGAATTGTCCCAGGTTTCGTCCCGAGTGACGATTCTTGCAAGGAAGCCATCACCTTCTCGTTCAAAGCGCCGAAGAAGTTCTTCACAAGTATCAACACGTCGTTCTCTCATTTCAGGAGTCAGCTGCCGTGGCACCCATCTTGCAGACACTGTGAAACTGGAAAAACATCATGCAAAATGTGGTGTGCTGACCCATGACTAATCTGTAAACATGCTGCAATGTCATTCAGTGTCACTCGGCGGTTTTCCTTCACTATGGCTTCAGCTGCTGCAATGTTCTGTGGAGTCACAACTCGTTGTGCCTGACCTGGACGAGGAGCACCTTCCACTGAAGTCACACCATTTGCAAACTTCCTACTCCATTCGTAGACTTGCTGCTGTGACAAACATGCACCACCGTACTGAACCTTCATTCCTCGATGAATTTCAATAGGTTTCACACCTTCACTACGCAAAAACCGTATAACAGACCGCTGTTAGTAACTGGTGCAAGTAGCAAGTGGGGCGGCCATCTTTATACTAATACTGCGACGGTATGTGTTCATCTGCACTGTGCTGCCACCTGCAGGCCATTCTGTACGCTGTTTGTAGCACGCTTACCAACTTACAGGATAACGGAGCGAAAGTTCGATTTGTTATTACAAATTTAATGTTTTCATTTGACTCACCCTCGTAATTCCGATGAAAGTGCAGTGCTCTATTTTCCACTGGTTTGTTAACAATTTGTAAGTTTCAGAGAAGTGTCACAAGTGGGGAACTTCGAGTAAAACCTACATATTTCTCTCGTTGCTATGTTAAAATTTGCTTTTTTTTTTTTTTTTTTTGCCAAAACTCAGTGGAGTTTACACAGTACCACCTCACTAACACACGCAACTGCGAAAGAATTCTGAAACAGTAATTCATTGAGTTTGTTAAGAGAGAAACTGAGGAAAAGTAAACATCTTATGAGAAAGCACATCCTCGGTACAAAAGAAAGATGTAATAATTTTGCAAAAACAGACATAACGTCTGATGGGATAGCAGCAATCAGTGATTGTATAATGTTACTTATAATCCGTCTTGATTGCAAAATTTTTTTGTATGAATAAAAATAAAAATAAATTTCTGTAATCAAGACGGAGTATAAGTAACGCAATAATTTCACTATTTTTTTCCAAAATCCGTAGCATTTCTCATTTCACCAGTTATCGGTGGACCTTAAAAATTACATTCTCTCATCGGAAAAGTCTGTAGTTGGTGCAGTAACACCGTAGATATGGACGTTTTGCATAATAACCATAAGGAAAAATACTCTCCTCTTTGTGTGCTGTCATTTGTCAAAATATCATTTCGATATCTCAAACCGCTTATGAAGTATGAGGAATGTTGTGGATATTCCACGCTGGCTTCATCGATGGCGCGGTGCGAGCGCAAATGAGAGCGATATCTCAGATCAGTTTTCTCGAGATTGGTGACAGATAGAGACCTCCACCAAAGTCTAAAGAACAATTCAATATGTTAGCTAAATTTCGTACACAGCAAATTCAAATGGCTCTGAGTACTATGTGACTTAACTTCTGCGGTCATCAGTCCCCTAGAAATTAGAACTGCTTAAACCTAACTAACCTAAGGACATCACACACATCCATGCCCGAGGCAGGATTCGAACCTGCGACCGTAGCGGTCGCGCTGTTCCAGACTGTAGTCCCTAGAACAGCTCGGCCACTTCAGCCGGCTTCGTACACGGCAATTATGTAATATGCACCAAATACAAGATCATAGCAACCCATATTTTTCATTGCAAACTTTTTCGTATTTCACGAATGTCTTACTTCCACGTAAATATCACAATAATGATGACCGTAAACGAAATGATGGGCACATCATAATGAAACACATATAAAACTACAAGTAAAGAAAGAATGAAGTTTTTTACCAAATAGTTCCTGTTTAGTCAAATGGTTCAAATGGCTCTGAGCACTATGGGACTTAACATCTGAGGTCATCAGTCCCCTAGAACTTAGAACTACTTAAACCTAACTAACCTAAGGACATCACACACATCAATGCCCGAGGCAGGATTCGTACCTGCAACCGTAGTGGTCGCGCTGTTCCAGACTGAAGCGCCTAGAACCGCTCGGCCGTCTCTGTTTAGTCGTTTGGGAAAAATTGCAGGGCGTACCCGTCGATTCTTCCACCGCTGACCGGCCAAGAGGTGACAAAGGCATGTCGGCTTCCCCGTCTTAAGAAACGAATGAACTCTCCCATCGTTTTGGACAACTGGTCACTGACCATCGGCCACCGCATTCTGTGCGAACCAGATCTCCTCGTTACTCACGAAAACTAGCCGCTATGTCGACGGCTTTCAGTGCCACTGGCGGCAGCCCGACTGGCGCCACTTGACTGAGAAGTGTCTCGCTCCCCGGAACGCCTCAGAGACGGCGCGCGCCGCTGTTTGGCGCGCGACAGCAGCAATTTTAATCCACGTGGACGAGCCGGCGCCGGTGGAGTTCCAGAGCGCCGAATAAAACACCTCATTACCGAAGTTGCAGCAACATTTCTAATTATGAATTTCTGCTCGCCCGTCGTCCCTTGCTTCCCGCGCCGTGCCTTCCCCGCCCTTGCCGGCAGCACTCGGCGGGCTTAATATCACAGACGACGTCCCGTGTAGAACCGGCGCCGTGCACTGCACACGTCCCACATCTGGCTTCCGCCGCCGCCGCCGCCGCTGTTGTTGATGTCGCAAAATAATTAACGTGCCGCGCCCGCTGTGACCGGCTTTATGTGAAGAGATCTCATGTCGTCGCTGCGAGACAGTCCTCTGTGGAACACTGACGCCCTCACTTTAACTCGTAAACGCCGCCACTCACCTCGCTCCTCGTGCACTCGCGGAGTTCTCTTGCAGTCGCGTCCTTACAAACTCCCAAACAGTTCATTTTTGTCCGTATATAATGTGTTATGGTAAGAAGAATAGATGCTGAATGATGAATGCATGCAGCTTGCCGCTAACTTTGCGTAATGTCTTGTCTGTATAGAAGTGTATCTGTTGCCTTAAAGATCCCTTCACTTTCACACATAAATCTATACAGTAAAGTAATGGCCTCCCGTTTTGTCTTTAGGCTGATCCGTGATAAGACAGGCGAAAAGTTACACTAATGGAGGATTATTAGTATTTTCTCTAATTTTCATTCGCTCTCTCTCTCTCTCTCTCTCTCCTTTATCTATGTACAGTTTTTCATATAATATTTCATTACGTGAAATCAGCCAAATAGAATCTCTGGTGGAGCCCTTCGTCTTAGTATTCAGCGGCTGGCTTGCTGTAAGAGATCTTTACATTTATTATTATTGTTAAGCGCTGCATTCAGTTGGGAAAATCAATCGTTTGAACAATTCGTTCCTTTTACGAAAGATTTCGAATTCCAGATGTGTACGAAGCCTTTTTGGACGATTTAACAAAGACTCGGTGATTGCAGGATCTCTTCGACACAGCTGAAACTTCCCCACTAATTACAGGGCCAACGCGATCATCAATGATTCAGACAAAGAACTCATTCGTTCATTCACTCCACAATAAAAGGGTCACAAACCTTATTTATGAAGGAAGTTGTATATTCAATCCATCTCCATTACATGTCCAGATCTGTGTTGGTTCCAAGTCTTAATTATTTTCCGTTACAGTTTCTTTCTCTTCAAACAACCCGCTAGTGGCACAAATGTTAATAGCTCGCTTTGGCGAGAAGAAAAGCAAATATGTCTCTTTTAGAAACCCGTCAATCTTTCAACAGATACTTCCGAAGCTGTCCTAGTTACCAGTCTAACAACCTTGGAGAATACATACATGTATCTCCGTTATTCCAAAGAATAAACGTACTAGAAAATACTTTGGCGTCGACGAGCTGTCGCCGCATATGTTACTAGAAAATCAGATCAGATACTTTTCCAAAGTAAATAAATGTGGATGGTTTGATTGACAATGATTAATTGTTGCGTGGTAGAGGGTAATTTTCCGTGGGGACATTACACGTATTCTGGCGGAAGTGCATTTTCCAGATTGTTTAGAAGACTATAGCTGGAAGGGCCTAAGTTTATTGTGTTTCTAGACATATACAGGCTCGACACTACGCCCAGCAGGAAATTATATGAAGGGCATTCAATAACGAACGCAACACATTTTCTTTCTTTTTCTGAAAGCAAGTTGCTTTTATTCACCATTCCAAAACACCATTTTATTCCCCACTGTTCAGGCTGTAAAACCTAATTTCTCAACACAATGTCCGTTCAGTGCGACGGCCTTATGCCACCTTACTGGTAGGGACCGTTGTCCGCATCCGCGTAATGCTTCCCGCGGAGTGCATTCTTCATTGGACCAAACAAACGAGTTTCTTCTCTATCTGTGGTTGCTCATACTTTAGGTACTAGAGCTATGCAGGGCTCTGTTCAAACAACAATAGTCATAGTGTCGAGCTGCACACGTTTCTTTCATGTCTTGCAGCTAACTCGCTGCAAATAATAACCTGAAGCCATAATACTGCAGTCGCATAGTCTGTGCCTTGGTTACAATTGCGAATTAGGCCGGTACTACGCTATCAAATTTCTTTGTCAAAGATTTGATCAAAGATGTGATCAAATATTCCGTCAAATATATTTGACAAAGATGTTTGACGTAGCGCTAGAAGTAGTATTAACTGTCATCATATTTTTCGTCAAAGTTCAAGATAGCTGACAACAACAACTTGTTATTAACCGCAACTGTTGCATGTACCAGAGTTGCACTGTGTGCACATGCGGAAGAGAAGCGGGGGAAAAAAAGGAAACATACCTGGGTGAAGCCGTGGGTTTTACGACGACACGATAAAAGCATTCAACAAAACTTGTTACGTGAGCTTATAGTAGCGGACGTCAAGTCGTACATCAATTACTTAAGAATGGATAAGCATACATTTCTGTATGTGCTCAATGAAGTGTATTCTCATACTACAAAGAACACTATTCACTTAAGAACTGCTACATCTGCAGAAGACAGGCTTACTGTAACACATTACAGGAGAGGGTTAGGTTAGGTTAGGTTAGGTCTCCAATCTTCGTAATCTGTTTTTGTATTCAGCGTGCCTCACGTTGTAAAGCGCCTCATCAGCTTCATACATATCTATTATTTTTGTAGTTGTCGGCACACACCAATTGTATTTACCGGCAATGTTTATAAAAACACTACAGACGACAGAATGCAGCGATGCTAGCGCTCCATGTGGTAACATGTCACATTGCACTGTTGCAGTGAACAGAAGACAAGCGACTTCTTTGATCAAATCTACAGTGAGGCCCTAGATTTGATCAAATATTGGACGACATTTGACAAAGTTCCCTATTACACCATCAAATATCTTTGACAAAGATATTGGACACAGATATTTGACAAAGAAATTTTATAGTGTAATACCGGCCTTATTAAAATACACAGCAATATAAAGTATAAGAAAAATCATTAATTTATTGAAAAGGATTCCATTTTAACATCTGTAATTGATGTAGATGACAGAGAATTAAGTTGTATAAGATTTATTCACAAGAAGACAGCTTAAGTAAATGGGAAGTGGTCCTGCGATATTCAGTGAAAATAAAAACAGAAAATACCCTTCTCAAATGCAGTAAAATTACATTGAGAGCATTATGAGAATCGTAGTAAAATCCCCAAACTAAATTGTAATCAAACATATGCGAAAACTAAGTCCGTTTCGTAATCACACCACACGCAATATTCACCAGGTCAAACAGTTCAAAGTTCAACACCATCATTTACAGATGATTTAGTCATGAGACAAGGAATAATAACTAATATACTGTTTATACTCAGTTCCGTAATACAAGCTTGAAAATTTAGCGTCCTGCTCTGGAGAACATTCAGACCTCTCGAAATATAAAGTCCTTTCAGAAATTAGACTATGGTACTCGGCGTTCACTGCACTGAAACGACCACTTACAAGATTAAATACCACTTGTTACCTCTGGCAGGCCTGCTTCCTTCAAGCTCAAACATAAGAGTGTCCTCAAAACATAAAGTCTAGCAGCTGCCGTCCACCACCAACACTCTGTCAGCCACATAACCGAATAAAACACTACATTACAGGCTCTTCACTAAGAATAGTCCCAGTCTCCACTTGACTACCGCAGTCCTGCTGCTGTCTGCTTCTCCATTGGCTGAAGGCCATCCTCAGGAAACATACATCGTTCTTACCATCTACAGGCACCATTTGACTCAACTTCACCACTTCCCGGACTAAACTAATACATTTCATCAAAATTTAAATAAAGAAATGTTATAAACATTTGGTCACACTCAGACCATTCACAATAAATGTAAATAAAGGTTTGTCTATAAATAAATAACCCAGTATTCTTGTGCAAATACACTCACTACAAATGACGCCAAATTGTCGTTAAACATTGTTTAAAGAATTATTTCGGCCTCCTTGTAGAAAGCATCTTTTGCCACCCTTTTAAAAATAAGGTGTCAGCTGAACATTCGATCGATCACATCTTGAATTAGCACTATTTTGTGTTATCACTCGTAATTAATACTTATACAAATAAGTTACGTGCCTTCTGTTCCAACTACGTGGCTTGAACTTTAGAACCTGTTCAAGTTTCTCAATAAAATCTATAAATCGTCAGTGGACTTTGTTGGAATATGGACAATATCACATTGTAAAATTTCTGGTAAGCATCTCATGAGCATCGTAACCTCTGTCAACAGTCCCAGCGGATGAGTTATATGTGTCAACTTAGCTATTTCACACCCAAAAGAACCACATCGATCCATTTCCATGTTTGAAATTTCCTCCATTTATAAATTCATTCTGGCATTGTTTTTGCTGTGCTTCAATCCCGAATTTATTCAAGAAACAATTATCAAACACTTGATAGGTAGTAAATTAAGGCCGCATTACATTTTCCAATGCCTGTGCATTACCCTCGGGATGTGTTTCAGAGAACTAAATTTTTGCCACTTCTACATCTACATCTACATTTATACTCCGCAAGCCACCCAACGGTGTGTGGCGGAGGGCACTTTACGTGCCACTGTCATTATCTCCCTTTCGCCGGCCGAAGTGGCCGTGCGGTTAAAGGCGCTGCAGTCTGGAACCGCAAGACCGCTACGGTCGCAGGTTCGAATCCTGCCTCGGGCATGGGTGTTTGTGATGTCCTTAGGTTAGTTAGGTTTAACTAGTTCTAAGTTCTAGGGGACTAATGACCACAGATGTTAAGTCCCATAGTGCTCAGAGCCATTTGAACCATTTTTTTATCTCCCTTTCCTGTTCCAGTCGCGTATGGTTCGCGGGAAGAACGACTGTCTGAAAGCCTCTGTGCGCGCTCTAATCTCTCTAATTTTACATTCGTGATCTCCTCGGGAGGTATAAGTAGGGGGAAGCAATATATTCGATACCTCATCCAGAAACGCACCCTCTCGAAACCTGGCGAGCAAGCTACACCGCGATGCAGAGCGCCTCTCTTGCAGAGTCTGCCACTTGAGTTTGTTAAACATCTCCGTAACACTATCACGGTTACCAAATAACCCTGTGACGAAACGCGCCGCTCTTCTTTGGATCTTCTCTATCTCCTCCGTCAACCCGATCTGGTACGGATCCCACACTGATGAGCAATACTCAAGTATAGGTCGAACGAGTGTTTTGTAAGCCACCTCCTTTGTTGATGGACTACATTTTCTAAGGACTCTCCCAATGAATCTCAACCTGGTACCCGCCTTACCAACAATTAATTTTATATGATCATTCCACTTCAAATCGTTCCGCACGCATACTCCCAGATATTTTACAGAAGTAACTGCTACCAGTGTTTGTTCCGCTATCATATAATCATACAATAAAGGATCCTTCTTTCTATGTATTCGCAATACATTACATTTGTCTATGTTAAGGGTCAGTTGCCACTCCCTGCACCAAGTGCCTATCCGCTGCAGATCTTCCTGCATTTCGCTACAATTTTCTAATGCTGAAACTTCTCTGTATACTACAGCATCATCCGCGAAAAGCCGCATGGAACTTCCGACACTATCTACTAGGTCATTTATATATATTGTGAAAAGCAATGGTCCCATAACACTCCCCTGTGGCACGCCAGAGGTTACTTTAACGTCTGTAGATGTCTCTCCATTGAGAACAACATGCTGTGTTCTGTTTGCTAAAAACTCTTCAATCCAGCCACACAGCTGGTCTGATATTCCGTAGGCTCTTACTTTGTTTATCAGACGACAGTGCGGAACTGTATCGAACGCCTTCCGGAAGTCAAGGAAAATGGCATCTACCTGGGAGCCTGTATCTAATATTTTCTGGGTTTCATGAACAAATAATGCGAGTTGGGTTTCACACGATCGCTGTTTCCGGAATCCATGTTGATTCCTACATAGTAGATTCTGAGTTTCCAAAAACGACATGATACTCGAGCAAAAGACATGTTCTAAAATTCTACAACAGATCGACGTCAGAGAGATAGGTCTATAGTTTTGCGCATCTGCTCGACGACCCTTCTTGAAGACTGGGACTACCTGTGCTCTTTTCCAATCATTTGGAACCTTCTGTTCCTCTAGAGACTTGCGGTACACGGCTGTTAGAAGGGGGGCAAGTTCTTTCGCGTACTCTGTGTAGAATCGAATTGGTATCCCGTCAGGTCCAGTGGACTTTCCTCTGTTGAGTGATTCCAGTTGCTTTTCTATTCCTTGGACACTTATTTCAATGTCAGCCATTTTTTCGTTGGTGCGAGGATTTAGAGAAGGAACTGCAGTGCGGTCTTCCTCTGTGAAACAGCTTTGGAAAAAGGTGTTTAGTATTTCAGCTTTACGCTTGTCATCCTCTGTTTCAATGCCATCATCATCCCAGAGTGTCTGGACATGATGTTTCGAGCCACTTACTGATTTAACGTAAGACCAGAACTTCCTAGGATTTTCTGTCAAGTCGGTACCTAGTATTTTACTTTCGAATTCACTGAACGCTTCACGCATAGCCCTCCTTACGCTAACTTTGACATCGTTTAGCTTCTGTTTGTCTGAGAGGTTTTGGCTGCGTTTAAACTTGGAGTGAAGCTCTCTTTGCTTTCGCAGTAGTTTCCTAACTTTGTTGTTGTACCACGGTGGGTTTTTCCCGTCCCTCACAGTTTTGCTCGGCACGTACCTGTCTAAAACGCATTTTACGATTGCCTTGAACTTTTTCCATAAACACTCAACATTGTCAGTGTCGGAACAGAAATTTTCGTTTTGATCTGTTAGGTAGTCTGAAATCTGCCTTCTATTACTCTTGCTAAACAGATAAACCTTCCTCCCTTTTTTTATATTCCTATTAACTTCCATATTCAGGGATGCTGCAACGGCCTTATGATCACTGATTCCCTGTTCTGCACTTACAGAGTCGAAAAGTTCGGGTCTGTTTGTTATCAGTAGGTCCAAGATGTTATCTCCACGAGTCGGTTCTCTGTTTAATTGCTCGAGGTAATTTTCGGATAGTGCACTCAGTATAATGTCACTCGATGCTCTGTCCCTACCACCCGTCCTAAACATCTGAGTGTCCCAGTCTATATCTGGTAAATTGAAATCTCCACCTAAGACCATAACATGCTGAGAAAATTTATGTGAAATGTATTCCAAATTTTCTCTCAGTTGTTCTGCCACTAATGCTGCTGAGTCGGGGGGTCGGTAAAAGGAGCCAATTATTAACCTTGCTCGGTTGTTGAGTGTAACCTCCACCCATAATAATTCACAGGAACTATCCACTTCTACTTCACTACAGGATAAACTACTACTAACAGCGACGAACACTCCGCCACCGGTTGCATGCAATCTATCCTTTCTAAACACCGTCTGTGCCTTTGTAAAAATTTCGGCAGAATTTATCTCTGGCTTCAGCCAGCTTTCTGTACCTATAACGATTTCAGCTTCGGTGCTTTCTATCAGCGCTTGAAGTTCCGGTACTTTACCAACGCAGCTTCGACAGTTTACAATTACAATACCGATTGCTGCTTGGTCCCCGCATGTCCTGACTTTGCCCCGCACCCGTTGAGGCTGTTGCCCTTTCTGCACTTGCCCGAGGCCATCTAACCTAAAAAACCGCCCAGCCCACGCCACACAACCCCTGCTACCCGTGTAGCCGCTTGTTGCGTGTAGTGGACTCCTGACCTATCCAGCGGAACCCGAAACCCCACCACCCTATGGCGCAAGTCGAGGAATCTGCAGCCCACATGGTCGCAGAACCGTCTCAACCTCTGATTCAGACCCTCCACTCGGCTCTGTACCAAAGGTCCGCAGTCAGTCCTGTCGACGATGCTGCAGATGGTGAGCTCTGCTTTCATCCCGCTAGCGAGACTGGCAGTCTTCACCAAATCAGATAGCCGCCGGAAGCCAGAGAGGATTTCCTCCGATCCATAGCGACACACATCATTGGTGCCGACATGAGCGACCACCTGCAGATGGGTGCACCCTGTACCCTTCATGGCATCCGGAAGGACCCTTTCCACATCTGGAATGACTCCCCCCGGTATGCACACGGAGTGCACATTGGTTTTCTTCCCCTCCCTTGCTGCCATATCCCTAAGGGGCCCCATTACACGCCTGACGTTGGAGCTCCCAACTACCAGTAAGCCCACCCTCTGCGACTGCCCGGATCTTGCAGACTGAGGGGCAACCTCTGGAACAGGACAAGCAGCCATGTCAGGCTGAAGATCAGTATCAGCCTGAGACAGAGCCTGAAACCGGTTCGTCAGACAAACTGGAGAGGCCTTCCGTTCAGCCCTCCGGAATGTCTTTCGCCCCCTGCCACACCTTGAGACGACCTCCCACTCTACCACAGGTGAGGGATCAGCCTCAATGCGGGCAGTATCCCGGGCAACCACAGTCGTAGTCCGATCGGGGGATGCGTGGGACGAGCTGGCCGTCCCCGACAAACCCCCATCCGGACCCCCACAGTGATGCCCATTGGCAACAGCCTCAAGCTGTGTGACCGAAGCCAACACTGCCTGAAGCTGGGAGCGAAGGGATGCCAACTCAGCCTGCATCCGAACACAGCAGTTGCAGTCCCTATCCATGCTAAAAACTGTGCAAAGAACGTCTGAACTAATCTACAGAGAGCGCAAACAAAACGACACAAAATTGAAGCGGTTATTAAAATACAAGATTGCCTAGTAAATGCAGTAATGCTGCCACTTGTGCACTGCTGACACACTGCTCGGCGGCGGAAGGAGACTACGCGATTTAACACTATTCGAGTACTAAAACGTGATGCTACAACTCTCCTATCAGGAAACCAGCTTCACATGCAGCAATAAAATCAACTGAATGGTGTTTTCCAGTATCTACAAAACACTACTGTGTTACCCCTTGAACACCTATCACAGTAGTAGCCTGATCACCGCCAAGACAATTCTGCCTTTACATATTTAATCTTCTCTCCCCACTGAAATATTTTCTTCATTAATCTCCACTTCCAGCTGTTGTCTATTTTTCACCTCCCATTTTTCACACTTTGCCACTCTACCAAACAAATTGTTAATAGACATAATGGTCATTTCCATAAGTGCATTTTGTCTCAACAGACAGTTGTTTACCTCACGGCCCACTTCATCCTCCATCTTTTCCAACTTATCCCCAAAATACTTTTCCACTAAATAAATGAAAACGATCGTATGGCATTGTTGGCCGGGAGGTCCCTTTCGGGTTCGGCCGCCAAGTACAAGTCTTATTTCAGTCGATGCCACATCGATCGACTTGCGTGCCGATGGGATGCAATGATAATGAGGACAACACAACACCCAGTCCACGAGACAAGAAAAATCTCCAACCCTGCTGGGAATCTAACCAGGGCCCGCTACATGGGAGGCAAACAAGTTACCACTTTATTTTTGTTGATCACATTTTGTTCATTATTGTTCGTTCTGTTTGTTCGGTGCCAGTCGGAGTGGCCGAGCGGTTAAAGGCGCTACAGTCTGGAACCTCGCGACCGCTACGGTCGCAGGTTCGAATCCTGCCTCGGGCATGGATGTGTGTGATGTCCTTAGGTTCGTTAGGTTTAAGTAGTTCTAAGTGCTAGGGGACTGATGACCTCAGAAGTTAAGTCCCACAGAGCTCAGAGCCATTTGAACCATTTTTGAACGCCATAATTACACCACCCATCTCTGATTTCTGATTACAGCCCCAAAAACATCGTCCCTATCCAAGGTCCTTATCACTTTGTTCTGATTTTGGGCTGTCTGGCCCAGTAAAATTATTTGTACCACACGTACTGGATGGTTGCTTATGCACTGATCGCTCACTGACGATAACTCTGTGGGTTAACACATTTTAACAGTAATGGTGCAAGTTCTTATCTTATTTGTCATGCTGGCTGCTTCTGCTCTACTGATGCTGCCCATGCCATTACCACTGAGGCCCCCCGGTGGCCGCGCTGCTGTTGCCGCAGCTGCTGCTCGCACGTCGATGTCTGTGTTGCTGCTGCTGGCCTCTGCAGTCTCGAACTCAGCACGCCTCTGCGTAGTCTTCTTCTTCATCCCTGAAGTTCCAGCTTCCCCACACCAAACTTTCTCTAATGATCGTCATGCACGCAACTGCTGCAAAAACGTATGCTCTGAGTCCCCACCCAAACTGCCTGTCATGCAGTAGATTAGGAACCTGGATCACAGAATACTGCCACGTGTTAGATTACAATGGCAGTTCTAAAGACATTTATATCGCGGATGAGAAAACGTCAATTGCGACGGTACCTAACAGTTACTGTTTATGTAGCCGCTCTTCTAAACAGCATCCTATGCAAGCAAACTAGTTTCGCTTTTACCTGCGGTTACTCATACTTTAGGTACTCGGGCAATACACGGCTCTGTTTAAAAATGAGTAGGACAATGTAGCCATAGGGTTGAGCCGCACACGTCTACTTTCATGCCCTGCAGCTAACTCGGTGTAAGTAATAACCTGAAGTAGTGATCCTGTAACCAGATAGTCTGTGAATTAGCCACAATTGCGATTTAATAAAATACACAGCCATATGATATTGAAGATAACTAAAAGCAAAACACCCAAACAAAATTATGATTAAAGGCACATGAAATGTAGGTCCATTTCGTAACCAAACTTAACGAAATATTCAACAGGTCAAAACTGTTCAGAGCTCATGTTTTACAAACTAACGACTGTGATACAAAGAATAGTGACTCATACTCCGTCTGTCCACTGTACTGTAACACAAACAGAAAAAGTTTGAGTCGTACTATGGAGCACCTTGAGATCTCTCGAAATGTAAAGTCTCTTCAAAAATATATCAGCCATTTACTGCCCAGAATCAAACACCTAGCCGCGCGGGATTAGCCGAGAGGTCTCAGGCGCTGCGGTCATGGACTGTGCGGTTCGTCCCGGCGGAGGTTAGAGTTCTCCCCCTGGAATGGGTATGTGTGTTTCTCCTTAGGCTAATTTAGGTTAACTAGTGTGTAAGCTTAGGGACTGATGACCTTAGCAGTTAAGTCCCATAAGATTTCACACACATTTGAACTTTTTTTTTTCAAACACCTACGCGATCGAATTACACGTGGGACCAGAAGCATGTCTGCCTCCTTCCAGAAGTTGCACAAAATTGCCAGAATCACTCCCTGGAGTTCTTCACTCGAAAATTTCAGGTCTCTACTTGACTCCCTCACTGTTCTGCTACTGTCTGCTTTTTCGTTGACTGAAGGCCGTCCCCACCAAAAATACATCGATCTAATGTTGTACAGATATCATTTTACTCAACCTGAAAACTTACTGCACCAAAATGACATTAAAAAAACTAAACTCCGTCCTAACAGGCCTTGGAAGCCCCTACAGTACCGACCGGCTGCCGTGTCACCCTTAGCCTCACTGGATGCGAATATAGAGGGGCATGTGGTCAGCGCACTGCTCTCCCGGTCGTATGTCAGTTTCCGAGACCGGAGCCGCCACTTCTCAGTCAAGTAGCTCCTCAGTCGGCCTCACAAGGGCTGAGTGTTCCCCGCTTGCCAACAGCCCTCGGCAGACCGGATGGTCACCCATCCAAGTGTTAGCCCAGCCCGACATCGCTTAACTTCGGTGATCTGACGGGAACAAGTGTTACCACTGCGGGAAGCCCGTTGGCCTGAGGTAACATATTACAACAATATTTAAATAAAACAAATATTATAAACGTTCAGTCACACGCATACCATTCACAATAAATATAAATCCAGGTTTATCAATGAATGAATGAGCCAGTAATTTTGCGCCAGTATGGTTACGACAAATGACAACAGACTGTCGTTAAATATTGTTTAAACAATTATTTAGGTTTTCAGAAGCGTCTTTTGGCGCTCTTTTCCTGAGGTGTGTTGGCTGACACATGAGATTGACCACTTCTAAAATTACTACGATTTTGTGTTTTCAATTTAATTACTATTTAAATAAAGTTACCTGCCAAATAGTAATTTGTTCATTAAATAAATACACAAGTATGCCAAGATGTTAACTATGCATGCTGTGTTCGTTTGCTATGAAATTGTGGAGTGTACCATAATCTAACAAACATTTACATAATCCAAATATATAAAAAAATGTACAAATAAAAAAAAACACAGATGCAGATATGTAGCTTTCCGAGATGATAGCTATAGTGTAATGCTATCGTCAGAGATACGGTTGAGACCTGATAGTCAAGAGAAGGCAGGATTCGGTTACGATTGTGCACGGGGCCGTAATCAGTTACTATTGGATTCCTTTTACAGTTACACACAATTTGTTTTAAACTAATTGTTCCAGACTCAACAATAAATAAAATACCACACGTTATTAACAAAGGAATAAACAACTGTGTAAATAATAGTGTTTTGAGTGAGCTACAATTCAGCAAATCACCATTAAATACATATACAACAGATAATATTTAAAAACAAGCCACTGCGATCAGGGCAGAAGGTCTTACACGCCAGGAATGGCAGTAAATAAGATTTTAAAGGCTTACTGCGTAAGTACAAATAAAAAATTAGAATTTTAAGGCAAGTGACCACAATCATGGCTGAAGGCCTTACACGCCAAGAATAGCAATAAATTAAGAATTGTTTAACAAGTCGATGCAATTTACAACTTGTTGCTGTTGTTGTTGTCTTCAGTCCTGAGACTGGTTTGATGCAGCTCTCCATGCTACCCTATCTTGTGCAAGTTTCTTCATCTCCCAGTACTTACTGCAACCCACATCCTTCTCAATCCGCTTAGTGTATTCATCTCATGGTATCCCTCTACGATTTTTACCCTCCACGCTGCCCTCCAATGCTAAATTTGTGATCCCTTGATGCCTCAGAACATGTCCCACTAACCGGTCCCTTCTCTTTGTGAAGTTGTGCCACATACTCCTCTTCTCCCCAATTATATTCAATACCTCATCATTAGTTTTGTGATCTACCCATCTAATCTTCAGCATTCTTCTGTAACACGACATTTCGAAAGCTTCTATTCTCTTCTTGTCCAAACTATTTATCGTCCATGTTTCACTTCCATACATGGCTACACTCCATACAAATACTTTCAGAAACGACTTCCTGACACTTAAATCTATACTCGGTGTTAACAAATTTCTCTTCTTCAGAAACGATTTCCTTGCCATTGCTGGTCTACATTTTATATCTTCTCTACTTCGACCATCATCAGTTATTTTGCTCCCCGAATAGCAAAACTCCTTAACTACTTTAAGTGTCTCATTTCCTAATCTAATACCCTCAACATCACCCGATTTAATTCGACTACATTCCATTATCCTCGTTTTGCTTTTGTTGATGTTCATGTTATATCCTCCTTTCAAGACACTGTCCATTCCGTTCAACTGTTCTTCCAAGTCCTTTGCTGTCTCTGATAGAATTACAATGTCATCGGCGAACCTCAAAGTTTTTATTTCTTCTCCAGGGATTTTAATACCTACTCCGAATTTTTCTTTTGTTTCCTTTACTGCTTGCTCAATATACAGATTGATTTACAACTTAGAGGTATTGAAATATTAAAGGTAAGTCACCAAAAACACACAGAAGGTATCAGATGCCAGGAATGGCAGTAAATAAGGTTTTAAGGCTTACTGCTAAAATACTAAACCAAATTAGAATTTGAGGCAAATGACCACAATCACGGCTGAAGGCCTTACACACCAGGAACGCCAATAATATAAAAAGTTTAGAAACCTGCTGTAAAACAGCGAATACAATAGCAAAGGGTAATTAAAAAACAAGCAACTGATCAAATGGGTGAAATAAGATGCTGGTAAACTTTGTAACACAAGGGGCCATAGACAGTGTTGCAGGAATCGACCTCTGAGAAGTTCCGACAACAAACACTTTTGCGAGCGATGAGATAGGCAGCAAAGAGTTGCATTCACTTCACAAGATGGTAATTCAGACTAGTGGCAGTCTAACGAATGACTAATGATAATCTTGTTGAAGCTACCTGACGTCCGATAAACTAAATGCAACCATGGAACAATGCGCCAAAGCCGGAACTGGCAGTCTGCACTAAGTCTTGAGAATACTGTGTTTAGAGTGCCCGGAACGAGAAAGGAACCACTACCACCAGAGTTGAAAGCCCTTCATTCGCTGCTCTTTGCCTCGGCGACACTACGAGCAGAAACACGAACCCAAGTCTCTGAAGAATCGCGAGATATCACAATGGTGGAGGTTTCTCTACTTTGATTGAAATGCACTCATCTTAAGGCTTGCTGGATCCGGTTTACAACGAGATGGTGTAGCCTCGTGACCACAGCCCATCCATCCGGCAGTCCATGCATGCCGCCAGCGATCCCGTATTGTTTCTCGCACTGCACGGACCTGGATCCTCCTAAGTCCCCAACCAAACAGACTCACTCACACGACCCGGAAAAACAACGACGCCGCCGCAAAAATAGGGCAACAGTTACTACATACCGATTACCGTCGCTCCTGCTACTAGCGGACAGGTAACGCTTGCGAAACCGATTGGCGGCAGTCAACACGAGAAAAACAACCGCAACGATGCTAACTAATCGATGCCGTCTGGCCTCCAACAGAGGGTGGAAACCTACAAACAGCACCAACGTGAGCCGCAGCATGGCTCAACTGTATGCTAAAATCTCATAAAACTTTTAAAAGTTGTTAATTCAGAGGTTCATTGTGATAATGTTTATTCACTATGAAGCATTAACATCTGTAGTTTAAAGGATATTGATAATACAGGGTGATTCAAAAAGAATACCACAACTTTAGGAATTTAAAACTCTGCAACGACAAAAGGCAGAGCTAAGCACAATCTGTCGGCGAATTAAGGGAGCTATAAAGTTTCATTTAGTTGTACAATTGTTCGCTTGAGGCACTGTTGACTAGGCGTCAGCGTCAGTTGATGCTAAGATGGCGAACGCTCAACAGAAAGCTTTTTGTGTTATTGAGTACGGCAGAAGTGAATCGACGACAGTTGTTCAGCGTGCATTTCGAACGAAGTATGGTGTTAAACCTCCTGATAGGCGGTGTATTAAACGTTGGTATAAACAGTTTACAGAGAATGGGTATTTGTGCAAAGGGAAAAGTTCTCGACGGCCGAGAACGAGTGATGAAAATGTAGCACGCATTCAGCAAGCATTTGTTCGCAGCCCAGGAAAATCGACTCGCAGAGCTAGCAGAGAGCTGCAAATTCCACAATCAACTGTATGGAGAGTCCTACGAAAAAGGTTATTTACGAAACCTTATCGTCAACTACCCGAGGCGATGGATCGGCCGCCAGGCAGCCCGTGACAGAGCACTTCATCACTGGCCTCCAAGAAGCCCTGATCTTACCCCCTGCGATTTTTTCTTATGGGGGTATGTTAAGGATGTGGTGTTTCGGCCACCTCTCCCAGCCACCATTGATGATTTGAAACGAGAAATAACAGCAGCTATCCAAACTGTTACGCCTGATATGCTACAGGGAGTGTGGAACGAGTTGGAGTATCGGGTTGATATTGCTCGAGTGTCTGGAGGGGGCCATATTGAACATCTCTGAACTTGTTTTTGAGTGAAAAAAACCTTTTTAAATACTCTTTGTAATCATGTATAACAGAAGGTTATATTATGTTTCTTTCATTAAATACACATTTTTAAAGTTGTGGTATTCTTTTTGAATCACCCTGTATTACTGTGTCACTGGATGCACCTCATTTTACTGAAATCGATAATATGTTCAGATTTACTTTAATACTTGATTGTAAATTATTATAGATTCTGAAAGAGCTGTAAGGAAGCGCCCTTCAGCTTGCCTGATACTTCTCCATTTTTGGTGCATTTCCTGCACAAAGGGCATGTGAGCAACAGCCGTCTAAATTCCCAGACTGCAATTTACCCATTTCTGGTGACGATGCTCATCTCTGCGCCTGGACACGCACGCACCGCTCACCTAGCCGCACAGGTTGCATCGCACCTGAGCCCTGAACCTTCTAGCGATCAGCTGTACGACGATTTCACGTCCCCCCAAATCCACTTCCAGACAGCCACATTACAATTATAAATTACTTAATTGTCCGCCCCCGGTAGCTCAGTGGTGAGCGCGACAGTCAATCCTAAGGGCCCCGGTTCGATTCACGGCTAGGTCGGAGATCTTCTCCGCTCAGGGACTGGATGTTGTGTTGTCCTAATCATCATCATTTCATCCCCATCGACGCGCAAGACGCCGAAGTGGTGTCAAATCGAAAGACTTGCACCAGGCGAGCGGTCTACCCGACGGGAGGCCCTAGTCACACGACATTTATTTTTCAATAACTTAAATGGAACGATCTTATACAGGGTGTTTCAAAAATGACCGGTATATTTGAAACGGCAATAGAAACTAAACGAGCAGCGATAGAAATACACCGTTTGTTGCAATATGCTTGGGACAACAGTACATTTTCAGGCGAACAAACTTTAGAAATTACGGTAGTTACAATTTTCAACAACAGATGGCGCTGCAAGTGATGTGAAAGATATAGAAGACAACGCAGTCTGTGGGTGCGCCATTCTGTACGTCGTCTTTCTGCTGTAAGCGTGTGCTGTTCACAACGTGCAAGTGTGCTGTAGACAACATGGTTTATTCCTTAGAATAGAGGATTTTTCTGGTGTTGGAATTCCACCGCCTAGAACACAGTGTTGTTGCAACAAGACGAAGTTTTCAACAGAGGTTCAATGTAACCAAAGGACCGAAAAGCGATACAATAAAGGCTCTGTTTGAAAAATTTCAACGGACTGGGAACGTGACGGATGAACGTGCTGGAAAGGTAGGGCGACCGCGTACGGCAACCACAGAGGGCAACGCGCAGCTAGTGCAGCAGGTGATCCGACAGCGGCCTCGGGTTTCCGTTCGCCGTGTTGCAGCTGCGGTCCAAATGACGCCAACGTCCACGTATCATCTCGTGCGCCAGAGTTTACACCTCTATCCATACAAAATTCAAACGCGGCAACCCCTCAGCGCCGCTACCATTGCTGCACGAGAGACATTCGCTAACGATATAGTGCACAGGATTGATGACGGCGATATGCATGTGGGCAGCATTTGGTTTACTGACGAAGGTTATTTTTACCTGGACAGCTTCGTCAATAAACAGAACTGGCGCATATGGGGAACCGAAAAGCCCCATGTTGCAGTCCCATCGTCCCTGCATCCTCAAAAAGTACTGGTCTGGGCCGCCATTTCTTCCAAAGGAATCATTGGCCCATTTTCAGATCCGAAACGATTACTGCATCACGCTATCTGGACATTCTTCGTCAATTTGTGGCGGTACAAACTGCCTTAGACGACACTGCGAACACCTCGTGGTTTATGCAAGATGGTGCCCGGCCACATCGCACGGCCGACGTCTTTAATTTCCCGAATGAATATTTCGATGATCGTGTGATTGCTTTGGGCTACCCGAAACATACAGGAGGCGGTGTGGATTGGCCTCCCTATTCGCCAGACATGAACCCCTGTGACTTCTTTCTATGTGGACACTTGAAAGACCAGGTGTACCGCCAGAATCCAGAAACAATTGAACAGCTGAAGCAGTACATCTCATCTGCATGTGAAGCCATTCCGCCAGACACGTTGTCAAAGGTTTCGGGTAATTTCATTCAGAGACTACGCCATATTATTGCTACGCATGGTGGATATGTGGAAAATATCGTACTATAGAGTTTCCCAGACCGCAGCGCCATCTGTTGTTGAAAATTGTAACTACTGTAATTTCGAAAGTTTGTCTGCCTGAAAATGTACTGTTTTCCCAAGCATATTGCAACAAACGCTGTATATCTATCGCTGCTCGTTTAGTTTTTATTGCCGTTTCAAATATACCGGTCATTTTTGAAACACCCTGTAGATAATGTTGTGGGTAAGAGCAAACCGAAGACTGCGATTCATTGGCAGAACACTTAGAACCTGTAACAAATCTACTAAAGAGGCTGCTTACACTACGCTTGTCCGCCCTATTCTGGAGTATTGCTGTGCGGTGTGGGATCCACATCAGGTGGGACTGACGGATGACATCGAAAAAGTTCAAAGAAGCGCGGCTCGTTTTGTATTATCGCGAAATAGGGGAGATAGGGTCACGGACATGATACGTGAATTGGAATGGCTCGCACAGAAATATTGAAGTGCTCCTTTTTCCCACGCGCCGTTCGAGAGTGGAACGGTAGAGAGACAGGGGGCTGCAAAAACGCTTCCCGAATATTCAAAAAGGTACGTAGACAATAACCACAAATTTTTTGCACATTTTTTAAAGAGTAGGTGATGAATACCACTGGAAACAGAATCGTGATTACCGACAGGAAAATAACAACCGGAATAACCACAACGATAGTGACCAGAATGACACCGAAAGATGCTGCATCCAAATGGTGCACAGGGAGGTACGGGGCGATCTGGTTCAGCCATTTGTGACGGAGATTTTACACAGCGAAGCTGTAATGGCAATAATGATGTAGGAAACTGAGAACTGCATATGCCACAGATCAAACTTATAAGGAAATGATCATGGTCCAGATACAGGAAACAGTATCAGAAGAGACCTTCTGACTTCAGGGCCCAAGATAGTAACTACGAAGAGTTGCGAGGCACTGCTCCCTCGAAATGGATGGAGCCAGTCAGCCCTGTGTGAACACAATACCTCCCGCACCAGAGCAGAGCAGTGATGTTACAGTAGCAAGCAATGAACCTGGTAAGGAGTTCGTAGCAAATGAAAACTTGAGTATGTATGTAAACAAAGAGAGAAATGTCATCAACGGTTTAAATAACAAAAAAAGAAGAGAATACTTGGGACCAAGAATTGTCAATAATAACTAAGTGGTGTAAACGGATCGACGACCTACATAAGGTACTAAAGCAACGAGGAGTTTTGAAATGGATTATGTTGTGACTTGGCAAGACAGCCAAGCCCCTACGATTGGTAGCCGAAAGGCACGCGTTAAGCTCACGCAGGCTGGTGTGAGGTCTGGAACATTTAAGGAAATTGGACTTTAGCCAAAAAAAAGGTCGTAGCTGTTGGAATACTTAACTTTAATCCATAATCGGTGAACATCGGTCTGACGGTACATGCATCACAAGATAAATAGCAAATGATAATGGCGCATTGCTAGGTCGTAGCAAATGACGTAGCTGAAGGCTATGCTAACTATCGTCTCGGCAAATGAGAGCGTAATTTGCCAGTGAACCATCGCTAGCAAAGTCGGCTGTACAACTGGGGCGAGTGCTAGGACGTGTCTCTAGACCTGCCGTGTGGCGGCGCTCGGTCTGCAATCACTGATAGTGGCGACACGCGGGTCCGACGTATACTAACGGACCGCGGCCAATTTAAAGGCTACCACCTAGCAAGTGCAGTGTCTGGCGGTGACACCACAGATTATGCGATTAGAAACTAGGTAAAGGTAGGAAAATGGGCTCAAGAAGTAGGACGCTACATAACAGAGAGGAGAATTGGGTAGTAAACAGCGCAGCACAGAGTTAGTGTGCTGCAAACTTTGAAGAGGCGTGTGAGTAAGGAAGGAATATGCAACGCGCAAATTACACGAGCTGACAACGAAAATAAAGTTAGCATTACGAAAACGAATACGATTGCAGAAAGGAAAAGAATGGAAGAAGATGTAATTATTTGCATTGCTCACAAAGTATTCCGGAACGAGAAAAGATAATAGAGCAAAGTGTTGTAAATTAGCAAGGTGAGACAGATGTAAATGACTGCTAGCGAATTATTGAAGAGCGTGGTGCCTACACGGAATAAGAAGTAAAAGTAAACGTCATTACAGTCAATGAAGAAGATACGCCAGACGAAGAGCCTGCTGTGGTAGTGAAGGAATTATTAACATTAGAAAAACCTTAATTAGGGATACAGCATCTACATGGGTTATCCTAATCCATCGTCCCCAACCTGCCAACACAAACTTCAGTTTACACCTGCAGTCCATTTTCCCTTTCTTAAAGTGTAAGAAAAATGGTTCAAATGGCTCTGAGCGCTATGGGACTTAACACCTATGGTCATCAGTCCCCTAGAACTTAGAACTACTTAAACCTAACTAACCTAAGGACATCACACTCATCCATGCCCGAGACAGGATTCGAACCTGCGACCGTAGCAGTCGCGCGGCTCCGGACTGAGCGCCTAGAACCGCTTAGACCACCGCGGCCGGCCTAAACTGTAAGATTCTTTCCTTCTACAAAATAAAGTTGAGACTCATATGTCTGCATGAAAATGTAATTCCGTCAGATCGATAGTTCACCTATCCCTGAAGTCCAGGTACGACTTCCCCATTACGTTCAAAGCTTGGATGCTACTCCAGATTCGGAGAGCCCCGGCAGCACTGACGATCTAAGAAGGGATGAAGGCGCTAATTTCAGTTTGTCATTTCGATGGTGGCGGGGGGTGGGGGGGTGGGCGGAATAGGGGCATTGGGCTAGAGTATTGACTATAGCGGTGGTATGTTTTTTGGTGTAGTCGATAGCGCATATTTCTAGGTAGCAAGCGAACTAGGTTCAAATCCTGGCTGTAGCACAAAGTTTAAATCATTTCTTTAGCTTGTACACTTATCGAAGAATTAAAATATTTGTTATTTGACGATTACTGCACAGTAAACCGAAATATTCGCCTCATTATGTACACGAGTAGTTATATTCATTTCAATGGAGTCGACCTTAACGACAACTTAATCAAATGGCGAGTGGAGTGTGTGGAAAAGGAAGAATTCCTTGAGCCTACGAAAATTAGAAATCACTTTCTTTTTCTAAATCATTGACCTTTACTTAAATACCGTACACATATGTTTGAGACGCTAATAAAAATTTTTTCAGCAATTATTTTTTTTAAGTTATATTTGCGATCCAAATACCCGACGTGCCCGGGCAAAAGGTAGTTTGAAAGGAATTAAATGATATCGGAAAGAAAGTGTGGATTAATGGTTTTACCAAAACGGTTGCAGTAGTCAAGCAATGAGAGTCTGCCGCGTACAAAGAGCGGCTGCGAACTCACCACGAACGGTGTTGTTACTTTCGAGTACTCCGCAAAGAACGCATTCAAGGAAACGCAGTGAAAATGTGGCTGTGTCAGATTCACAAGAACCTAGGGAGGAGGAAGTTATGAAGATTCAAATACGAACTATAGCAACTACCCAACTCTGAGGTGGAAGGCAACTGACGACTGTCTGCCATTTCAACGAATAAATAAGTGTTTTTGTAGAACGAGTTTCGACTTGAAAGTAGAGTGTGTGTTATATTGTGATTTGTGAATTAACGAATGACGCTGAATGAAACGTACAACCGGGTTACACTATAAAAATTAAATATTGGGGAGGCGTCCGCATAAAAACCAGTCGCTAGATCCGGTGACTCAAACCCTGTCACTTTCATCTTTATTTTGAAACTGTTAGACTTAAAAAAAAACTATTTTATGTAATTGTCTTTTCACTTTGCAGAGCTAGAATAACTCTGGAGATTTTTACTTATTAAAATAACAGAAAACATAGTATCACTTGTGTACAGGCTCTTGGACCTCTTACTTTTGCACTCATATGGCAAGCTGCCCATCTATAAATAACACTGTTGTATTATTTAATTGAAGTGCTACAAGACCTCACAGGTTTATGATGTTATGATGACTTGACCACAAATGCAATAAATTCGCAAATGCAATAAAAAGCTTCTGCGATAGCTGTGCCATCTGTTCATATTGTTAATATCTACAATACATAAGCTTTCAGTCTGCTGCAGGCAACCTCAAAGTGAATTAACGTTTCGGTTCGAAAGTAGAATTATTATTAGAAAAACCTTGTATTAACCAGGGGGGACATGTTGATCACATTACAAGAAAATATTTAATAACAGTATCTTCTTTGAGTCAGATACCATCTTCAAAATATCTAACAATTAAGCAGTTGATTCTTACTTCTGAGGGATATTACATTCTGCTTCATCCCCAAAGTACAAAACATTTTATTTACCAGTATTTGCATCTTGATAGGTGGAACGTAGCCGACGTACACACATGAAAATAACTATATGAGCCACGGAAGGAGTCAATCTATATAAAGTATCCCGGAGACTCAGATTCAAATGGATCAAATGGCTCTGAGCACTATGGGACTTAACTTCTGAGGTCATCAGTCCCCTAGAACTTAGAACTACTTAAACCTAACTAACCTAAGGACATCACACACATCTACGCCCGAGGCAGGATTCGAACCTGCGACCGTATCGGTCGCGCGGTTCCAGACTGTAGCGACTAGAACCGCTCGGTCACTCCGGCCGGCCCAGACACTTAGGCATTTATGTATAAGCTTCTGTATGATTTTAAACCAATTGGTGTGACACTCAACAGTACCCATACAAGATATTTGTTAATAAATAGAAAGGAAGCGTTTCACGATACAAAATGATCCCATCTTTTCAACATGAAATATTACGCTGGAAGAATGAAAGAAACCTGTGAAACGATCGCTGGCTTTGCCTTAGGCATGAGCACAATTTTCGAATTGCAGAAAAGGACTTTAAGAATAATAGCTAAAATAGTAGTCGAGCTCATTATAAAGAACTAGTACAAAAGCTGGGTATCCTTCTTGCACAAAGGGGTTACATCTGCCAATATGTACTCCAAATCAGGGAATCATTAGTAAATATTTCAGTAAAGTTCTGTATACAATCCTGGAACAATATCCATTTTTTATTTACACTGATCAACCGGAAGATTATGACTACCAACCTATCATCGATACAAACTAGAAAATGTTCAAATGTATGTGAAATCTTATGGGTCTTAACTGCTAAGGTCATCAGTCCCTAAGCTTACACAGTACTTAACCTAAATTATCCTAAGGACAAACACGCACACCCATGCCCGAGGGAGGACTCGAACCTCCGTCGGGATCAGCCGCATAGGATACAAACCAGACCAGGCTATAGCTGCGCCACCTGGCGCGGAATGACTGCTGGTCAGAAACACACACGGTGCATACAGTATCAATGAGGGTGATGTCTAGGAGAGGAATTGGGAAGGTGCGATCTATCCGAGAACGGCAAGAGCGTTTCGAAAACTGCGTGACTTGTTGAGTGTTCTAGAAGTGTTGTGGCGAGAGTGTTCAAGACATGGCGAAACCAAGGTAACGTCGTCGGTTTCGGCGGCCACCCTCTTTACAGACGTCGGACGTCGTAGGCTGGACAGACTGGTAAAACAGGACAGGCGGAGAACTTTGGCGGAACTGACATCATACATGTTAACGCCACGATATCGGCAACTACGACTGAAATCGGTACGTGACCATCGCCACTGAACGTCGGCTCAGTGGCAGTGTGTTTCGTGATCCGATGAATCCTGGTACCTTGGTCATCACGCCGATGGGGAGGGGCAGGGGAGGGGGGCGCGAAACCATCGTCTTCCTGGGGAACAGTCGCCTGACACCTGTAAGGTGGGACGGAGACGAGCTGACGGCAGCTCCGTTACGCTCTGGGGCACATTCATGTGGGCATCCGCAGGTCCAGTGGAGCTCGTGGAAGGTATCATGACTGCTAAAGAGTATGGTACGCTGGTTGTAGACCACGTTCAACCCTTCATGACGATCAGGTGTTCTGACGGCAGTGACATTTTTCAAGAAGGTAATGCGCCACGCCACAAGACCAGGAGTGTGATGGAGTGGTTGGAGGGACACAGTGGCGAGTTCCAATTGACGTGTTGCCTCTCTCTCCCTAAAATTCGGTGACCTGTACTGTGGAGATTTGGTGCCAACACCCTGGAGGGACCTACCAAGGCATCAATGTTTTCACGCAATGACGCATCACCGCTATTACCCGCGCCAAAGGTGGACATACCCAAAACTGGGTAGGTTATCATACTGTTCTGGCTGACCAGTGTACATTTACCAAGGGAAACAAACAAGAAACACAGAACAATATTTTATAGCAGGGAAGAAAACTGTGTAATAAACTGATCAAGGAGATTAAAACGATAACTGAAATATATCTCTTTTCAGCGTTCGAGCAAAAGCGCATGTTCGTGTTCTTGAAGTCACTAGCGAGTAATCTTACTTTGGGCAGAGACGTGAAGGAACAGCAAAAAACTATTTTTTATAATCTGTCTTGTGCAATTTTTCTATGAAAAAAGCAACATTGTACACCAGGGATCAACCAAATGATTCAATGCATTTGTTAAGACACTCACCTAACACGCGGGATCATGGGGTGTGCGCGCTCGAGCCATGCTAATTTAGATTTACCGTGTGTTTCCTATATCATTTCAGGCAAATGCCAATAAGTTCTCTTCAACGAGGTCACGTCAGGTCACCTACCCATTCTCGTAAATATATCCATATGTACACCATTTTTTCTGTGCATTTGAGCTATCTGTTTTCATTGTATCATGATGACAAATCCTGTATCGTTATCGGATGGCCGTTGGATGACTGCATACATAACTAAACCTCACGTGTGCCTCGATCCATTTCTTCACGTCGCCCATCAAAAAGTTTCTGCTTCCACACAAGCATTTCGGGAATTTAGCACTGCCCAGAGGACTACAGAGGACCTGCATATTCGGTTGCAGCCATTACACTGAATACTGTTCTCCACAATACAGAGCCTTGGTTTCATTGTGAGGCATAAAAAGTGACTCAAACGAGACAAAAAGTATAAATTGCAACAAGCATGCCAAAATGGGCACATTTCGATCGTTAAACGAAAAACACGATGTTCCTACATTTTTTCAGATCAGAGACAACTCAGGACAATTTCCCCTATATTTTCCTCTTATAACATGAACACATCACGAATTACATACTGTGATTACACCTGTTTTGCAGCACAAATTTTTATAGCTTCCTCGCCGTCCATTAAATTACCACCCTAGTTATTTATTCAGGCAGCTGTTTGCTACATCTTTACACGTCGTAAAGCTACGTTTTCCTTCTTCAATTTTAAGTCATTTCAGAATAAAAAATGCAATCATCAGTGTACGCGGAGAACTGTGGAAGTTTTGTCCGACTGGCGCTGTCTCGGGACAAGAGTCAGCGGGACAGCCCTGTACTCGGCCAAGCGACATCCCACGTCACAACACTGTAGATCGACCCGAGCCGCCTGCCGGCTTTATCTGCTCAATTAGAAGGACTGATGTCTCCGTGGGGGACATTCGGAGAGTCCTCACAACCGCCGGAGAAACATTTGCGGCCCCAGACGTCACTTAAAGCCGCGCCGCGCCGCGGGAGAAGTGCTGAACTCTGATTACTACCGATTGCGCTCTCTTGAATAGTGACGTCTTGAGCAGGTGACCATGTCGACTCGATGAGAATTCGGAGCCTTTGGCAGAATATAAAAACGTGTCAGTAAAAATTCTCAGCAATAAATGTCGATTAATTCCGGTACTGTCTGTGGACGTCTCCGAATGGAACATCGTGACACCACGTTATTCATTGCGTTGTATAGTTTGAGTACTATGCTTCATCAAGAATTAATAAACGAAAGTTTCCTGAGTTGTTATAGTAAGATGGCAGTGTCACATTCACTCTGTCGCTAGTACGTGAACTACTAATGAGTCATCCGAAGAAAGTTCCTTTGTTACATTTTTTTCCCCATATGTTTAAGGAGACCTTAGCCATATAATGTCTATGTCAAGAAGTTTCCTATGCAATACACAAAGGATGTTAAATGTAGATATCCCTACTATTGCGTCAGCGCATCGATCTCGAGTTGGATAAAGACTATGACTCGCTACTTCTAAAATGATCTCTACTGAGAAACCAGTATGAAGATCAAGTTAATTATCGCTTTGCGAGTACCATACTTGACATTAATACGCTATTGGACACCTATTCATCCACCCTAATGATTAACTTTTTTTTCCTCACATCTGAAACCAACGTTCAAGTTATGACTATCAATTCTATTGCAGGATTACTACGAAGACATATACAGGGTAGTCCATTGATCGTGACCATGCCAAATATCTCACGAAATGTCAAACGAAAAATGTACAAAGAACGAAACTTGTCTAGCTTGAAGGGGGAAACCAAATGGCGCTATGGTTGGCCCGCTAGATGGCGCTGCCATTCGTCAAACGGATATCAACTGCGTTTTTTAAAAATAGGAACCCCCATTTTTTATTAGATATTCGTGTAGTACGTAAAGAAATGTGAATGTTTTAGTTGGACCACTGTAATAAGAATGGGGGTTCCTATTTTAAAAAAAACGCAATTGATATCCCTTTGAGCTATGGCAGCGCCATCTACCGGGCCAACCATAGCACCATCTGGTTTCCCCCTTCAAGCTATACGAGTTTCGTTCTTTGTAGTTTTTCGTTTGATGCTTATTTCGTGCGATATTTGGCCCAGTCACTATCAATGGACCACCCTGTATGATAATAAGAAATAACTGCGTCTCAGGTCACACAAATGGTATCATCAGCGTTCTGAATTTCATGTGAAGTTATCGTCAGATTCCTGTCTCACAGAACATCCAACAACAGGGATATTTCATAGCGTGATCTGAGGCTGAAATACATAGCAACAAAGCTACACAAGACGGCCACTGTGTTGCCCTAAAACACTGTCTTCAGTCCGCTGTAACAATTGTGTGTTTTTTAGTTTCACATTCTTAAACCATCAGTTCTGTAGGCACTTTCAATGTGAGGCAGAACTGATGGAGGAAACAGGGGAGATCAAAATAACAGCAGTGCGTTTCGTTACACGTTCCTTTAGAAAGCGCATAAGCAAGGAACAAGTGATAGACGCTGTAAGAAAGGCATTATGCATCACAATGTGCTTTATTGTTAAAGTTCCCAGGGCGTATGTTCCCAGAAGAGTCAGCCATTATATTGATTCATCTCGCTAAAGGACCGTGAAGGTAGAATCAGAGGTGTTCGAGCTCTTACTGAGACTTACCAGAAATAATGTTTCCCATGAACCATTTGCGACTGGACCGAGGAAAGGGGTTAGCAGGGATGGCAGTTATCCCTGAAAAAATTATGAATCAACAACGACTAGCCAATCTCTCCAGTCTAAGAACTGAAAGAAATACACACATCAAAATAGGATTTCCATCACCTCGGTTCCGAGAGTTCGGGGACCTGTACAGAAAATTCGAACAGAGATCAACATAAACGTCATTTCGGACCTTTGTATTTCCCATGAAAATCACACATTGCTTGTTGTACCATCATACTGAGATACCTTAAAACAGGTGGTGGTCCAGGTTGCTGTAGACACCGGTACCTCGGATTCCCAGTAGCATGTTCTCTTGCATTGATGCTGGTCTGTATTCGTCGTGGCATACTATCCACAAGTTCATCAGGGCACTCTTGATCCAGAGTGTCCCATTCCTCAACGGCGATTCAGTGTAGATCCCTCAGAGTGGTTGGTGGACCATGTCGTCAATAAACAGCCCTTTTCAATCTATCCCATTCATGTTCGATAGGGTTCAAGTCTAGAGAACATGCTGGAAAGTGTAGTCGAGCGATGTCCTCATCCTGAAGAAAGTCATTCACTAGATGTGCATGATGGGGGAGCGAATTGTCATCCATGAAGACGAATGCCTCGCCAATATGCAACCGATATGGTTGCACTATCGGCCAGAAGATGGCATTCACTTATAGTACAGTCTTTACGGTGCCTTCCGTGACCACCAGCGACGTACGTCGGCCCGCATAATTCCACCCCAAAACAGCAGAGAACCTCCACATTGGTGCACTCGCTGGACAGTGTGTCTAAGGCGATCAGCCTGACCGGGTTTCGTCCAAACGCGTCTCCGACGATTGTTTGGTTGAAGGCCTATGCGACACTCATCGGTGAAGAGAACGTGATGCCAAACCTGAGCGGTCCATTCGGCATGTTGTTGGACCCATATGTACCGGGCAGCATGCCGTCGTGGTTGCAAAGATAGACCTCGCTAAGCCGTCGAGAGTGAAGTTGCGCATCATGCAGCCTATTGCGGTCAGATTGAGTCGTAACACGACGTCCTGTGGGTGCACGAAAAGCATTACTCAACATGGTGGCGTTGCTGTCAGGGTTCCTCCGAGCCATAATCCGTAGGTAGCGGTCATCCACTGCGGTAGTAGACCTTGGGCGGCCTGAGCTAGGCATGTCATCGACAGTTCCTGTCTCTCTGTATCTGCTCCATGTCCGAACAACATTACTTTGGTTCCCTCCGAGACTCCTCGACACTTCACTCCCTTGTTGAGAGCCCTTCCTCGCACAAAGTAACAATGCGGACGCGATCGAACCGCGGTATTGACCGTCTAGGCATGGTTGAACTACTGACAACACGACCCGTGTACCTGCTTCCTGGTGGAATGACGGGAACTGGCCGGCTGTCGGATCCCCTCCGTTTTATAGGAGCTGCTCATGCATGGTTGTTCACATCTTCGGGCTGGTTTAGTGACATATGTGAACAGTCAAACGGACTGTATCTGCGATACAATGTCCACAGTCAACATCTATCTTCAGGAGTTCTGGGATCAGGCTGATGCAAAACTTTTTTTGATGTGTGTATTTCAAATGAAATAGATTTGAAAGACATTATTGAGAACTCCAGTAAAATAAACGCAAGAAACCATGTATTGTAATAATATTAATAATAGCAATGATCTCGTATTAACGTTTCGAATCTAAGTGATTTTATAACAGTACAAGTTTCGTTTTCAGGCATATAAAGTGAAAGATAATTTTCTGTGCTGTGCTGTGATAGTGCCTGGGAAAACAACAAGCCCCCTCCATGAAAAACACCACACCATAACACCATCGCTTCCGAATTTTGCTGGTGGCACTAAACACGCTCGCAAATGACGTTCACCCTGTCATCGGATCGGTGCATTGTGTACCGTTATTCGTCACTCCACACAACGTATATCCACTGTTCAGTCGTCCAATGTTTACGCTCCTTACACCAAGTGAGGTTTCGTTTGGCACTTACCGGTGTGGTGTGTAGCTTATGATCAGCCGCTCGACCATGAAATCCCAGTTTTCTCACCTCCCGCCTGACTGTCATAGTACTTGCAGTGGATCCTGATGCAGTCTGGATTTACCGTGTGATGATCTGGATAGATGTCTGCCTATTACACATTACGATCCTCTTCAACAATCGGCGGTCTCTGTCAGTCAAAAGATGAGGTCGGCCTGTATGCTTTTGTACTGTACGTGTCGTTTCACGTTTCCACTTCACTATCACATCGGAAACAGTGGACCTATGGATGTAGGAGTGCGGTAATCTCGCGTGCAGGTGTATCACACAAGTGACACTCAATCAGCTCACCACGGAGCGCCCCATTCTGTTCTCTCACGTTGTCTAATGACTACTGAGGTCGCTGTTATGGAGTACCTGGCAGTAGGTGGCAGCACAATGCACCTAATACGAAAAACGTATGTTTTGGGGGTGTCTGGACACATTTGATCATATAGTTTATCTGGAGTGTGGACATTCCCCATGCTACCCTCATCGGTAGCCACCAGCAACGATTCTCCGCCTACGTAAGAGCGGGCATTGTCCAAAATAACCTAACAGGACCTTATTTGCTGCCTGCGCGTTTGCCTTGTCCACGTTTCCCGGTATTCCTGTGAGGTTTTCTGTCACAGTTCTCACAGAATGTAGCTTTTGTTCTCTGCGGAAGAACGTGATTTCATCCCGATGGTTCACCAGCCCACTTCGATGTTAATGTCCACGAACACCTGAACAAGATGTACCCTCATCGTTGGATTGGAAGGGAAGGTCCTGTCCCACGATCAGCGCGATCGGTTAATCTCACACCTATGGTGTTTCTCCTCTGGGCTTGCGGCAAGACGTTGGCGTAAGAAACCTCTTTGGAAAGGGATGAAGACCTGTTTGGCAGGATTGAAGCTGCCTGTTCCAGTGTACAACAGACACCAGGGATGCTTGAGAGAGTGTGGCAGAACTTCATGCGACGTCGCCATGCATGCACTGAGGCTGACGTTGTGCACTATGAACAGATACTACAAACTGCGTTGCTGTTGTGCGGTGTGCGCTGTGTATGTCCATAGCAAAATAAATATGCATTTCCGAACATTGATCCCTATCTCTTTGTAATCGGTTGTGGATCCACTATCATCACCTGTATCAGTTTGAACGCTAAGATTTGAGACACCCTATTTATTACGATTACTAAAATGTAGAGTATAACCATGGCAGAAATCGCCGGATGTGGTTTGCTCTTTTGTATCAGAAGGACGTGCCTGAAAATAAAATGGAGCTCCGTCTCTCTTCTGATTACTTCGCAGGCCAAAACAAAAATCACACTCTGATGCTATCTTCTGTAACTCAAGGACACATGCAGATTTAGGAAAATCCAATATTTTTTCCTTCCGAGAGGTCATAGTTTTTACCTCGTAACCAAGATTTTGGGACTGTCATCAAATATCCAACGAAATTATAGACTGTTGAATGTATGATGTTACTCGTCCTGTTATACAGTGTTCTTTGTCAGGGAACTTTCTGTCGAAGATGTGGCAACCAGAGATGTTTTGGATTTCAAAGGCTGTTGGAAAATCCACTACAAAAAGTGTGCCATTTCTGAAGAGAAAGAAAACAATTTAGAAACGAAAGAATAAAATTTTCTATCATAAACGTTTATCATTTTATCTAATTCCATGAAAGAAAGGGTTAAGTCAAGAGTATTCGACAATAAACTTTCTGGTCAGCCATACGTTCTTGGATCTTAGTTGAAAGACACATAAACCGCCATCGCGGTCATGGTATCCAAACTTTGAAGATCTGATGAAAATCGAAACCTACAATCTACAAGAGCATACGGATTTCTACATAGAAATAATTTCTTCCCTAACTAAACACGAAAGTATCACAGAATAAGAACAATGAAAAGATTTAACAGTATTGGTGTCACATTAATTACTGATTATTCTGTTATGAAAGGTAAACTATAGTTCTTAATAATATTTGTATTCCTTTGAAAAATCATTACAAGAAATTCAAAAAGAAAGAAAATTCAATTTAATTCTGCCCTTATGTATTTTATTTCAGTAGAAATTCTTTGAGAGGCTCTAAATGAATGAACTTTATGGTTCAATAAGATATAGTATAATTACTAAAGGAGAAGATCTCTTCGATTCAATCTCAAATTCTAAATTACCACTCACGTCAAACCACCAAATTACGTGTACACTACCTAATATCGTGCACGGCCACAGAGAGCACGCAGAAGTGTCGCAACACGACGTGGCACGGACTCGAATAATGTCTGAAGTAGTGCTGCAGGGAACTGACACCAGTAATCCTGCAGGGCTGTCCATAAATCCGTAAGCGTACGAGCAGGTGGAGACCTCTTCTGAACAGCACATTACAAGGCATGCCAGATATGCTCAATAATGTTCACCTCTGCGGAGTTTGGTGGTCAGCGGAAGTGTTTAAACTCAGAAGAGTCTTCCTGGAGACACTCTGTATCAATTCTGGACGTGTGGGGTGTCGCATTGTTCTGCTGGAATTGCCCAAGTCTACCGTATCTTCCTTCTTCGTCGGCGTTGTCGTTGTTACCGTGAGACACCGTTATACCAAGAGGAAAGGCGCGTCGATCTTAGAGCATGAGATATGATGACCTTAAGCCATTGACAACACACAACGGTTACGGTAGCACCTGATTCCAGAATAGCTGCAGTAGCGAAGATCTACGAACTATCCCCTGTTGACCAGGTCCCCAAAACTTAACTCGTAACGAGATCCCTTCAAAGCAAATTGTCATAACGATCGTCTATAAAGGCTTCGTACAACGAGAAGAAATGTTACGGTTGATGGAATAATAACAGATACGACCAAACTGTCTTGTCTCTTCTGCTTTATTTAACATAACTTTGTTCACAGTTTCATTTCGCATTCACCACTCATTCACCGAAACCCTTTGATGAACAGTTTTGGTTGCTTAACGTCAACAGTCAATGATAATGATACAGCTTTTCTCCTTTTTATAAATTGAAGCCCGCTCTCCGTGATATAATAAAAAAAAAAACGGTCTCAATACCGCGTCCCTCGTGAGACGCGAATAGACTTATCCCGGAATTGACCGCCCTGTAGGTGTACTCAATTTAATGACCACACTTCGCTGTCCGCTATTTCGCGTAACTGAATGTCCATTTGTTAGTCTGATTATACACTGTAGCTATTTAAAATTCGCCCCTATATTTTTCACAACGCACAATTAGCACTTCGTTATTTATTTGTTTTTTTTTCTAAGAGTAAACGGAAAAAAAGACGCCGTATCATGGGCTTAGTCGACATAAAGCAAAACACCTTAATATGCCCAATTTCACCTCTTCTTATAGGATCAGCTACCTTACTCATTAATTTACTACATATTGTTTCCAATAACACTAAACAGGTATCGCCATTATATTTTAATTGTATTCAAAAGCATGTTACTACTATTATGACCAACCAAATCGTCACAAATCGCGCGGCGTGCGTTTTTAATGATAACTTTACGCTATTCAATTAAATCGCGCGGCGTGCGTTTTTAATGATAACTTTACGCTATTCAATTTCCGTTACAGCTATCTTGACTCGTAATGTTACACAAGTCTGTAAGAATGCATAATAGACACGAATGGACGCAGGTGATCAGACACGATGCTTACGTACGTGTCGCGTGTCACAGTCGTATCTACACGTATCAGGGGTCCCACATCACTCCAAATGCATACGACCCACACAACTGCAGAGCATACGCCAGCTCGAATAGTCCCCTGGTGACTTGCAAGGTCCATGGATTCACGAGGTTGTTTCCATACCCGTACACGACCATCAGCTGGATACAATTTGAAACGAGACTCTCGTCCGACGAGGCAACATGTTTCCAGTCATCAACAGTCCAATACCTGCGTTGACAGGCCCAGGCGAGGCGCAAAACTTTCTGTCGTGCAGTCACCAAGGTTACACGAGTGGTCCTTCGCCTCCGAATGCCCATATCGATGATGTTTCGTTGAATGGTTTGCACGCTGACACTTTTTGCTGGTCCAGCATTGAAATCTGCAGCAATTCGCATAAGGGCTGCACTTCTCTCACGTTGAACGATTCTATTCAGTCGTCATTGGTCCCGTTCTTTTTTCCAGCAGCAGCGATGTCGGAGATTTGATGTTTTACCGGGTTCCTGATATTCACGGTACACTCGTGAAATGGTAGTACAGGAAAAACCCCACTTCGTCACTATCTCGGAGATGCTGTGCCCTATCGCTCGTGCAGCGACTATAACACCACGGCAAAACTCACTTAAATCTTGATAACTGTTCTGTCGTAACACCAAGCGCCGGAACGAAGACGAAGAACGCAAGACCAGAGAAGGCGGCGAAACGACGTCGGCCAGTGGTGCGCTGATTAGAACCGCACCACGACGGGAGCGACACCTGCAAGAAGTGAACATAAGCGCCGCTGCTGCCAGCCTCGGCCGAACATAAGTGGACAGTACAGGCACAGTTGTAGACCCCCACTCGCAGATCAGTTATCAGTGACTGTGTCAAATTGCAGGAAGTTTGCATACAGTCATGGACTGCATTATATTCCATGTCACTCAGCGCTTGTGACAATATTTTGTAAATACAAGTATTGTCAATCTGCTTTATAGTAATAAAAATACTAATGTTATTTGCTTGAATTGTTGTATAGTATTCTGAGAGCGCAGCACCCTTTAGTCTCCCTATACGAGACGAGTGGGCTAGACCCAACCTGCCATTGTAGCAGCAGTAAGCGATCAGACAACTGCGCCAGACGCTTGTTGTCTTATATAGGCTTTGCCGACTGCAGCGCCGTATTCTGCCTGTTTACATATCTCTGTATTTGAATACGTAAACGTATACCAGTTTCTTTCACGCTTGAGTGTATATTTATTACTATGTCTTTACACACGTTTTAATGCCCCCTCACGAATAATTAGTCAGCATCACGTATGCATCTTTGAAGGAGTAGATTTATATATATTTAATCTTCGATTAGCTTCAATTTTATTTCAACATAATCGATCTTGAGGCTTCTAGCCTCATCCTGAGATGTCCCTGGAAGCAGAGAGATAAGGTTCAAATCAAATGGTTCAAATGGCTCTGAGCACTATGGGACTCAACTTCTGAGGTCATGAGTCCCCTAGAACTTAGAACTAGTTAAACCTAACTAACCTAAGGACATCACAAACATCCATGCCCGAGGCAGGATTCGAACCTGCGACCGTAGCGGTCTTGCGGTTCCAGACTGCAGCGCCTTTAACCGCTCGGCCACTTCGGCCGGCAGAGAGATAAGGTTAGAAGCCTGAGGATCTGTGATGTTGCGAAACGTGCGAAAAGCGGCAATTGTCTCTCAATAAGGAAAAGTGTGAGATCATACACATGGGTACAAAAAGGTATCCGTTAAATTTCGATTACGCAATAAATCACACAAATTGAAAGTCTGTCAATTCGACTATACACATACGAAATACAATTACGAACAACTTAATTTGGGACGATCACATAGATAATGGTTTGGGCAGGGCAGGGCAAAGACTGCGTTCTATTGGCAGAACACTTAGAAGTTGTATCAGGTCTACTAAACAGACTGCCTACACTATGCTTGGTCGTTCTCTGCTGGAGTACTGTCATGCTGAATTGGATCCTTACCAGATAGGATTGGCGGAGGAGACAGGAACAGTGCGAAGAAACGCAGTTCGTTTTGTGTTATCGCGAAATAGGGTGGAGAGAGTATCGCGGAGATGATAAGCTAGGGTGGCAGTCATTAATACAATGGCACTTCTCGTTGATGCGAGATCTTTTCGTGACATTTAAACCACCTTCTTGCTCCTCCGAAAACGAAAATACTTCATTGTCGTTATCCTATACAGGGAGAAATGATCATCGTAATAAGACAGATTAGATCTCGTACAGAAAGATTTAATTGTTCATTTTTCCATTGCGCTGTTAGGTAGTGGAACGGTAGAGAAACGACTGCCTGTTATGCTTGAGCAAAACTACCAGCTTGCAACCTGAAGAAAGAACAATTATAAGCTGGCAAGAGACTTAACGCCGACTACAGTATATTGCCGTTAATGATAAATCTACTGTCGTAGTGAAGACCGAAGATTATGAGCAGAAGATCCGGGAACTGTTAGATCCGACGACTTACCGAAAACTAAGCATAAATCCGACGCAGCGGATCATGTGGGATACGAACTGGTTAATCAGGTGTCTACTGTCTAGGAGGACATACAGAGGAACCGGCGCAACACAGAAACCCTACCACCTTGGCTGTCTGTATTACCACAGATCCATAAGAATAATGTTCCATTAAGAACGATTGTTAGCGCTTTTGGTCCACCGACGTACAAACTGGCGAAACACTTGACCTCTCTGCTCCAGCCACAAATGGGGAAGACTGATACATACATGAAAGACTCAGGACATTTCATTGAGTAACTGAAGAAAATAAAGCTTGAACCAAGTGACATCCTGGTCAGTTGTAAATGGTTGAAATGGCTCTGAGCACTATGGGACTTAACATCTGAGGTCATCAGTCCCCTAGAACTTACAACTATTTAAACCTAACTAACCTAAGGACATCACACACATACATGCCCGAGGCTGGATTCGAACCTGCGACTGTAGCGGTCGCGCGGTTCCAGACTGAAGCGCCTAGAACCACTCGGCCACTCCGGCCGACGTCAGCATTAATTTTGTTTCTTTCTTTAACTGAAGTACCACTCACTGGCACTCTGGAGCACATCGGTTCCATTTTCCCGCAAGACATCACGAAGTTCTCTCATGCATGTCTCACCACGATTTATTTCATGTGGAATGTCAGCTTATATGAACTGCTGGAAGGCGTCTCCATGGGTAGTCCACTTAGTCCAGTGGTGGCCAACTTCGTCACAGCGCACAGGCACTGGACATAGCTCCCTGTAAACATAAGGTGTGGTACAGATACACCCCCCACCTCCCTCCATGAACCATGGACCTTGCCGTTGGTGGGGGGGCTTGCGTGCCTCAGCGATAAAGAAAGCCGTACAGTAGGTGCAACCACAACGGAGGGGTATCTGTTGAGAGGCCAGACAAACGTGTGGTTCCTGAAGAGGGGCTGCAGCCTTTTCAGTAGTTGCAGTGGCAACGGTCTGGATGATTGACTCATCTGGCCTTGTAACACTAACCAAAACGCCCTTGTTGTTGGGGTACTGCGAACGGCCGCAAGCAAGGGAAAACTACAGCCGTAATTTTTCCTGAGGGCATGCAGCTTTACTGTATGGTTAATGATGATGGCGTCCTCTTGGGTAAAATATTCCGGAGGTAAAATATTCCCCCATTCGGATCTCCGGGTGGTGACTACGTCGTTATCAGGAGAAAGAAATCTGGCGCTCTACGGATCGGAGCGTGGAATGTCAGATCCCTTAATCGGCCAGGTAGGTTAGAAAATTTAAAAAGGGAAATGTATTGGTTAAAGTTAGATATAGTGGGAATTATTGAAGTTCGGTGGCAGGAAGAACAAGACTTTTGGTCAGGCGAATACAGGGTTATAAATACAAAGTCAAATAGGGGTAATGCAGGAGTAGGTTTAATAATGAATAAAAAAATAGGAATGCGGGTAAGCTACTACAAACAGCATAGTGAACGCATTATTGTGGCCAAGATAGACACGACGCCTACACCTACTACAGCAGTACAAGTTTATATGCCAACTAGCTCGGCAGATGACGAAGAAATTGAAGAAATGTATGATGACATAAAAGAAATTATTCGGATAGTGAAGGGAGACGAAAAGTTAATAGTCATGGGTGACTGGAATTCGGTAGTAGGAAAAGGGAGAGAAGGAAACGTAGTAGGTGAATATGGGTTGGGGGTAAGAAATGAAAGAGGAAGCCGACTGGTAGAATTTTGCACAGAGCACAACTTAAACATCGCTAACACTTGGTTCAAGAATCATAAAAGAAGGTTGTATACATGGAAGAAGCCTGGAGATACTGACAGATTTCAGATAGATTATATAATGGTAAGACAGAGATTTAGGAACCGGGTTTTAAATTGTAAGACATTTCCAGGGGAAGACGTGGACTCTGAGCACAATCTATTGGTTATGAACTGTAGATTAAAACTGAAGAAACTGCAAAAAGGAGGAATTTAAGGATAAACTGACTAAACCAGAGGTTGTACAGAGTTTGAGAAAGAGCGTAAGGGAACAAATTTTTTTTTTTTTTTTTTTGGTCATCAGTCTACTGACTGGTTTGATGCGGCTCGCCACGAATTCCTTTCCTGTGCTAACCTCTTCATCTCAGAGTAGCACTTGTAACATACGTCCTCAATTACTTGCTTGACGTATTCCAATCTCCGTCTTCCTCTACAGTTTTTGCCCTCTATAGCTCCCTCTAGTACCATGGAAGTCATTCCCTCATGCCTTACCAGATGTCCTGTCAACCTGTCCTTCTCCTTATCAGTGTTTTCCACATATTCCTTTCCTCTCCGATTCTGCGTAGAACCTCCTCATTCCTTACCTTATTAGTACACCTAATTTTCAACATTCGTCTATAGCACCACATCTCAAATGCTTCGAATCTCTTCTGTTCCGGTTTTCCCACAGTCCATGTTTCACTACCATACAATGCTGTACTCCAGACGTACATTCTCAGAAATTTCTTCCTCAAATTAAGGCCGGTATTTGACATTAGTAGACTTCTCTTGGCCAGAAATGCCTTTTTTGCCATAGCGAGTCTGCTTTTGATGTCCTCCTTGCTCCGTCCTGCCTAGGTAGCAGAATTCCTTAACTTCATTGAGTTCGTGACCATCAATCCTGATGTTAAGTTTCTCGCTGTTCTCATTTCTACTACTTCTCATAACCTTCGTCTTTCTCCGATTTACTCCCAAACCATACTGTGTACTCATTAGACTGTTCATTCCGTTCAGCAGATCATTTAATTCTTCTTCACTTTCACTCAGGATAGCAATGTCATCAGCGAATCGTATCATTGATATCCTTTCACCTTGTATTTTAATTCCACTCTTAACCTTCCTTTAAATTCCATCATTGCTTCGTCGATGTACAGATTGAAGAGTTGGGGCGAAAGGCTACAGCCTTGTGTTACACCCTTCTTAATACGAGCACTTCGTTCTTGATCGTCCACTCTTATTATTCCCTCTTGGTTGTTGTACATATTGTATATGACCCGTTTCTCCCTATAGCTTACCCCTACTTTTTTCAGAGTATCGAACAGCTTGCACCATTTTATATTGTCGAACGCTTTTTCCAGGTCGACAAATCCTATGAAAGTGTCTTGATTTTTCTTTAGCCTTGCTTCCATTATTAGCGGTAACGTCAGAATTGCCTCTCTCGTCCCTTTACTTTTCCTAAAGCCAAACTGATCGTCACCTAGCGCATCCTCAATTTTCTTTTCCATTCTTCTGTATATTATTCTTGTAAGCAGCTTCGATGCATGAGCTGTTAAGCTGATTGTGCGATAATTCTCGCACTTGTCAGCTCTTGCCGTCTTCGGAATTGTGTGGATGATGCTTTTCCGAAAGTCAGATGGTATATCGCCAGACTCATATATTCTACACACCAACGTCGTTTTGTTGCCACTTCCCCCAATGATTTTAGAAATTCTGATGGAATGTTATCTATCCCTTCTGCCTTATTTGACCGTAAGTCCTCCAAAGCTCTTTTAAATTCCGATTCTAATACTGGATCCCCTATCTCTTCTAAATCGACTCCTGTTTCTTCTTCTATCACATCAGACAACTCTTCATGCTCATAGAGGCTTTCAATGTTTTCTTTCCACCTATCTGCTCTCTCCTCTGCATTTAACAGTGGAATTCCCGTTGCACTCTTAATGTTACCACCGTTGCTTTTAATGTCACCAAAGGTTGTTTTGACTTTCCTGTATGCTGAGTCTGTCCTTCTGACAATCATATCTTTTTCGATGTCTTCACATTTTTCCTGCAGCCATTTCGTCTTAGCTTCCGTGCACTTCCTATTTATTTCATTCCTCAGCGACTTGTATTTCTGTATTCCTGATTTTCCCGGAACATGTTTGTACTTCCTCCTTTCATCAATCAACTGAAGTATTTCTTCTGTTACCCATGGTTTCTTCGCAGCTACCTTTTTTGTACCTATGTTTTCCTTCCCAACTTCTGTGATGGCCCTTTTTAGAGATGTCCATTCCTCTTCAGCTGTACTGCATACTGCGCTATTCCTTATTGCTGTATCTATAGCGTTAGAGAACTTCAAACGTATCTCGTCATTCCTTAGTACTTCCGTATCCCACTTCTTTGCGTATTGATTCTTCCTGACTAATGTCTTGAACTTCAGCCTACTCTTCAGCACTACTTTATTGTGATCTGAGTCTATACCTGCTCCTGGGTACGCCTTACAATCCAGTATCTGATTTAGGAATCTCTGTCTGACCATGATGTAATCTAATTGAAATCTTCCAGTATTTCCTGGCCTTTTCTAAGTATACCTCCTCCTCTTGTGATTCTTGAACCGGGTATTCACTATTACTAGCTGAAACTTGTTACAGAACTCAATTAGTCTTTCTCCTCTTTCATTCCTTGTCCCAAGCCCATATTCTCCTGTAACCTTTTCTTCTACTCCTTCCCCTACAACTGCATTCCAGTCGCCCATGACTATTAGATTTTCTTCCCCCTTTACATACTGCATTACCCTTTCAATATCTTCATACACTTCCTCTATCTGTTCTTCTTCAGCTTGCGACGTCGGCATGTATACCTGAACCATCGTTGTCGGTGTTGGTCTGTTGTCGATTCTGATTAGAACAACCCGGTCACTGAACTGTTCACAGTAACACACCCTCTGCCCTACCTTCCTATTCATAACGAATCCTACACCTGTTATACCAATTTCTGCTGCTGTTGATATTACCCGATACTCATCTGACCAGAAATCCTTGTCTTCCTTCCACTTCACTTCACTGACCCCTACTATATCTAGATTGAGCTTTTGCATTTCCCATTTCAGATTTTCTAGTTTCCCTACCACGTTCAAGCTTCTGACATTCCACGCCCCGACTCGTAGAACGTTATCCTTTCATAGATTATTCAATCTTTTTCTCATGGTAACCTTCCCCTTGGCAGTCCCCTCCCGCAGATCCGAATGGGGGACTATTCCGGAATCTATTGCCAATTGAGAGATCATCATGACACTTCTTCAATTACAGGCCACATGTCCTGTAGATACACGTGTCTAAAATGCAGTGGTTTCCATTGCGTTCTGCACCCTCATGTCGTTGATCGTTGCTGATTCTTCCGCCTTTAGGGGCAATTTCCCACCCCTAGGACAAGAGAGTGCCCTGAATCTCTATCCGCTCCTCCGCCATCTTTGACAAGGCCGTTGGCAGAATGAGGCTGACTTCTTATGCCGGAAATCTTCGGCCGCCAATGCTGATTATTTATCAGACTTTAGGCACTGGCGGGGATCGAACCCGGGACCGAAGACGTTTTTGATTATGAATCAAAGACGCTACCCGTAGACCACGGTTACTTCTAAGGGATGGCTAGAGGATAAATGTAAGGATGTAGAGACTTATCTCTCTAGGGGTAAGATAGATACTGCCTACAGGAAAATTAAAGAGACCTTTGGAGGAAAGAGAACCACTTGTATAAATATCAAGAGCTCTGATGGAAACCCAGTTCTAATCAAAGAAGGGAAAGCAGAAAGGTGGATGGAGTATATAGAGGGTCTATACAAGGGCGATGTACTTGAGGACAATATTATGGAAATGGAAGAGGATGTAGATGAAGATGAAACGGGAGATATGATACTCCGTGAAGAGTTTGACAGAGCACTGAAAGACCTGAGTCGAAACAAGGCCCCGGGAGTAGACAACATTTCCATTAAAACTTCTGACGGCCTTGGGAGAGCCAGTCCTGAAAAAACTCTACCATCTGGCGAGCAGGATGTATGAGACGGGCGAAACACCCTCAGACTTCAAGAAGAATATAATAATTCCAATCCCAAAGAAAGCAGATGTTGACAGATGTGACAGTACCGAACTATCAGTTTAATAGGTCGTGGCTGCAAAATACTAACACGAATTCTTTACAGACGAATGGAAAAACTATTAGAAGCCTACCTTGGGGAAGATCAGTTTGGATTCCGTATACATATTGGAACACGTGAGGCAATACAGATCCTACGATTTATCTTAGAAGCTAGATTAAGGAAAGGCAAACCTACATTTCTAGCATTTGTAGACTTAGAGAAAGCTTTTGACAATGTTGACTGGAATACCCTCATTCAAATTCTGAAGGTGGCAGGGGTAAAATATAGGGAGCGAAAGGCTATTTACAATTTGTATAGAAACCAAATGGCAGTTATAAGAGTTGAGGGGCATGAAAGTGAAGCAGTGGTTGGGAAGGGAGTGAGACGGGGTTGCAGCCCCTCCCAGATGTTATTCTATCTGTATATTGAGCAAGCAGTGAAGGAAACAAAAGAAAAGTTTGGAGTAGGTATTAAAATCCATGGAGAAGAAATAAAAACTTTGAGGTTCGCCGATGACATTGTAATTCTGTCAGAGACAGCAAAGGACTTGCAAGAGCAGTTGAACGGAATGGACACTGTCTTGAAAGGAGGATACAGGATGAACATCAACAAAAGCAAAACGAGGATAATGGAATGAAGTCGAATTAAGTCGGGTGATGTTGAGGGTATTAGATTAGGAAATGAGACACTTAAAGTCGTAAAGGAGTTTTGCTATTTGGGGATCAAAATAACTGATGATGTTCGAAGTAGAGAGGGTATAAAATGTAGACTGGCAATGGGAAGGAGAGCGTTTCTGAAGAAGAGAAATTTGTTAACATCGAGTATTGGTTTAAGTGTTAGGAAGTCGTTTCTGAAAGTATTTGTATGGAGTGTAGCCATGTATGGAAGTTAAACATGGACGATAAATAGTTTAGACAAGAAGAGAATAGAAGCTTTCGAAATGTGGTGCTACAGAAGAATGCTGAAGATTAGATGGGTAGATCACATAACTAATGAGGAGGTGTTGAATAGGATTGGGGAGAAGAGAAGTTTGTGGCACAACTTGACTAGAAGAAGGGATCGGTTGGTTGGACATGTTCTGAGGCATTAAGTGATCACCAATTTAGTAATGGAGGGCAGCGTGCAGGGTAAAAATCGTAGAGGGAGACCAAGAGATGAATACACCAAGCAGATTCAGAAGGACGTAGGTTGCAGCAGGTACTGGCAGATGAAGAAGCTTGCACAGGATAGAGTAGCATGGAGAGCTGCATCAAACCAGTCTCAGGACTGAAGACAACAACAACAACAACAACAACAACAATAACAACAGATACATCGATGGTATCCTTGAACAGCCTCGATGCCTGCCTAAAATTTACCATGGAGGTGCAAAAGGACAAATAGCTGTGCTGTCTGAACGTGTTGGTCACGATGGATGGTGATAATCTGAGACACAGAGTGCATCGAAAACCAACACCAATGGAGAGGGATCGAAACCTGCACAAACTGTCAAATCACAGCGTGAGCCAGGAAAGAGGTATTATTAACACGTTCGTAACGCGAGTTAACACGAATATATGAGCTGCAGCAGCTCCAAGGTGAGATGTAACATTTGGAAAACGTTCTGAGGAGCAATGGATACTCCACCAATTACATAAGAAGTGTCACAGTATCAAACACACGGCGAAGTGACATATCGGGAAAAGAAATGTCGAGTATGGCCTATCTGTCATACATTCCCAGAGTGACGGACAGAATCGGCCGTATTTGCGCAAACACGGCGAAATACTATTTATAAACCAACAAAACAGATAAAAGAGGTCTCAGATCGGGAAAGTAGAAAAGAGACCCATTTGTGGTGTAGGGAACATACGGCATACCACACACATGCGGAAAAGTCTATGCTGGAAAGACTGGACGATCAATCAACACTAGGATCATCGAACATAAGCGGCTATATAGGCTGGGGTAGGTGGAGAAATCGGTCGTCACAGGGCATTCGCTGGGAATGACCGATCACATAGTAAAATTCGTCGACACAGAAGTTCTTGTTGTAGAGAAGAACTATGGCACCTTTTTGTTCAGAGAAGCTATAGAAGTACACAAACATGACGATAACTTCAAAAAGAAAGAAGAAAGCCTCAGAGTGAACGGATCCTGGGTTCTCGCGCTGGCGCGAACGTACGTTGCAGGTAGTAAGGGGAGAACCGCACCGGAAATGACCACGGAAAAGCCCTTGGAGGTTGGCGCGCCAAGTCCTGCACCAGCAGTGGAGAGTAAAGCTTTGACAATGCCAGCCACTCGTGCTGGCGAAACGTCAGAAAAATCGTCAACTAAACGTAGGCCGAAGAACCCGAGTTGGGAGTCAACAAGCAGCTTGTCAACAAGTGGCCACGAAAGGCTGAACAGTTTTGTGGTAGAGAATAAGTCTGAAGGTGGTTCGAAGAACCCTGTACCAGGCACTTCAGTGTGAACTGCAGAGCAGTCATGTAGATGTAGACGTTGCAATAGGGTCATTTAATTGCAGTCTGAGACAATCTCAATCTTGAACTCAACATATCATACAACTGCGTTCCCTAAGTCGACGATGGGAAGTTTTTTAAATACCATCAAAGAAAACAATACTTTTAATAATTTTTAAAGAGAATGTAAGTGTTTCAACTATTTACATGTGTAATATCGATTGTCTGCATTGAAATCCATTAGCTGTATTAGCACCGATTACTGATGACCTCTGGCCGTGCGGTTAAAGGCGCTGCAGTCTGGAACCGCAAGACCGCTACGGTCGCAGGTTCGAATCCTGCCTCGGGCATGGATGTTTGTGATGTCCTTAGGTTAGTTAGGTTTAACTAGTTCTAAGTTCTAGGGGGCAAATGACCTCAGCAGTTGAGTCCCATAGTGCTCAGAGCCATTTGAACCATTTTTGAACTGATGACCTCACCGACCACCCGCCTCTCACCCATTTGGGGTGAGGGGTATGAAGAGACAAATAGAAAATTAAAAATAAAATGGTATTTGACGCTCATCGCCTGACCGGTGCAGCAGATAACACGTCTGTAGCGCCGTACACAGTGACATTAGGGTAGTCTCGGACTGCAGCGTCCGTGCAGCGCCCCGGCCAGGGAGGAGGTGGTAGGGGAGGAGCCAGCCAGCCACGCAGGTAGGTATCCCCTGGTAATTGCCGACGTAAACATGTCGCGGCTAGAGGGGGCGGTCGGCTGTGCTAATGACCTGAGCAGTCAGCGGCTGCCTGCGCTGCTACGTAGTAGCCTGTTCACCTCTCACTGGAGTTGTAATGTCTGCTACTGCCATTACGGAATACGTGGTTAGGATGTAATTCTTCACATCACGTGCTTGGAGGAAGAAATTAAATCTCCCACTTCGCTACTGTCATTTGTTTGTGAAGACAGGCGAAAGTACACTACACTGTCTAAAAGCATACTCATTCTGTGAATCTTGCAAAACAATATTCGCTGTATTAAATTTTTTTTTAGTTACACAAGAATAATGACATTTTATGCCGGGAATTACAAATTCATATTTTGATACCAACTGTAAGCACTGATAGAGGAAATTGAATGGCCATTGCAGTCAGTTACCTTGAACACTGAGAATAACGCCTCATGATGAGAAGCTAGGGCACAACTATCAGGTGTAGACGTGGCGAAGCAAACCGTATAGAGACAAAGTGAATAGCCCTTACTGTCACTATGTTTTGTGCTCGTACCCAACAGGCTACAGCTAACTCGCCACAAGGCTAAAGAAGAAGTTACAGTAGGACAGTGACTATATATTAGAGTGTATGTATAGTTAGTTGCAATGTTCCTTCTGACAGGTACACAGACACTGTAAACTACAGACACTGCCGTATTGTATTTCGTGTCAGACCAAGGCTATCTAGTGAGTAAAACAATGTCTGTGTGTGTGTGTGTGTGTGTACGCGAGCACTATAGGACGTGAACACGAGGGCACTGGAAGCTTGGATCTGTCCTGACGGCATGCCCAAATGGCTAAGGCGAAGTCCGATTTTCGCCGCCGTGCAGGGCAGACATTCTATTGTTTCCGCCTGCGGAGCGCGCGCGCTCGCTGCTCTTTACTTCTTAGCGCCCTCACTTAGCGTCGCTTACGTGTACTAGAACCATAGCTAACTGTTTTCAAAAATCAACACTACGATTCAGCTTCTGCAGTGACTACACCCAACCAAATGCCTTGGAAGTGGAATGCTTCCTACGTGCCGTTGCTGAGGCCCCAGCTTCTGACATCTTGGGCATCCATTTGTCCATATTAAGCAGCATGGTGTATGTCAGTGTGCGAAAGAATACTTCGCTCTTGCCTCGCCGATAGAAATGTCGGTGTAGTCCTTGTCGACCACGGAGGCTTCGAAAGGCCCACCACACGAGTTTTCGGACAACCATTCGAGATCCAGGTGGCTATCCGCCCTTATGACACCGTACATGGCCACACTGCCGAATGCTTGGCGAAATTCCAAAAGTACCCCGTTCTTAATGGGGTATGACAGATCACCATCGATCTCCACTGCCACGTGCCATCTCACCTGCAAATCAGCGGGTGCCACGCGCTCGTCATATACAACGACCAACCCATGATCTGTTCTGGGTGCGGCAAAGAAAGCCACCTCTGGTCTTAGTGTCTTCAGGGATGAATCACCCAATTGCCAGCCGCTACTGTGGCGCCTCCGAATCTTCCGACACCCTTCCGGCCGATTACATGTGCGCCCCTTCACTTATCGTCCCCGTGACGGCATTCCTCCCAGACCGCTGCGACTTCCTCCCATCTTTCAACACGGAGGGACGAACAAGCAAACAACGTTCACCTAAAAGGCACAAGAGGAGGCACATTACGGTCTCGGTACCTCCCCCTGAGGCTCCATAGGGCATCCGGCCCGACGAGCCCTCAGAGAACCTGCACAACGACACGAATAACGACAACATGCCACTGACTGTAGCTGTGCCAGTGCCTACTCTGCTGGCTCTTCCAGGTCCACCTGAACCAATGGACTCCACCTTGTGACTGCCGCCAAGACGTCCTCTGCTCCTACAGATCAGATGGAACATAAGAACACCACAATGACAGCGCCCTCGATGACGTGGAGTGACGACGTCGACGATGCCCTGACCCACGCCCTGGGGACTGATTTACCACAGACGGACACCTACTTACGCCGCCAATAACCCCTTCAGGTGGCGTGTAGCAAGACTCGCCGTTGCCTCGCCCCTCTTCGCTCTCCATAGATGGAGTTCCCATTCAAGGTGGGGCACGGCTCCAAACAAGTAGTGGGACAACCTACATACCGCATTGTTGCCAAATTTATTCAGGATGGCGGAACCAAGATGGCGGCCAGAGATATGGCATCATCATAATGACGTCATGGCGGAAAGTTCAAATTCTGGTGGGAAAATAGATCAACTGAGAGCTACCTCCACTAACCTAACCTCCTCCCCTACCCTAGAAAATGGAGGGATATTAAAGTTTTGATAGAAAAAAGGTCACTGGACTACCTCCACTGACCTAAGTTATCTGACCGCTACCTGTTCTTTCGAATTGGCAGGGAAAAGGACTCAGCCTGTGCTGGGCTGCTGGATAGGATGGGCGTAAGTCCTTATTTTGGATGCAGTGTTTATTTAAAATAATTGAGGCAGGAGCTCCATCCAGTGTGTTCACCATGAGACCAGAGCTCTACTGACCTAGTACACAGTACTGCCACCAGAGGGCACTGTCATCCCACGGCGGTGTGGGGGAAAAATGGCGGGAAGAGAACTCAGTGGGTTCTGGGCTGCTGAATACGAAAGAGTGGTCCTTATTAATTTCAGAACAATTTATTTAGGGATGGTTTTCACGTAGTTTATTTATTACACTGGTTCAGAACAATTGCTCTCACATGCTTGGGGTCACAATACACAGCTTACAGACCTGCAAACATTCATAACCAAAATAATGCATTACACTGATGTGCAGATATGTAACTTGTGAAAATAATGTGTGTATAATGCTCTGCAAACAAATTCACTTATTCTAAACTGACAAATAATTCAGTATACAGCATACAGTACAGCAAACTATTTGTAAATTACCGAAATAACGTAGTACACTGATGTACAGACACGCAAACAACTCCTAAATTATCAAAATAACGCACATAAAACGCTCTGCAGACACACATACTAATTCTAAACTGTCCAAATAATGTAGTGAACAGCATACAGACCTGCAAAATTACTCGTAAATCACCGAAATAATGCTGTACAACGGTCTGCTAGCACGCTCACAATGCTTAAACAGCCGAAAATAATGCAGTACACCAACACTCATCGCACATAAAAACCACTTTCGAACTATCATCAACCACGATGTAGCAGAGAACTGTCACCAACAAAGGTATGAATGCACACACACACCGACGCCACAGTAGAGATGAACGCAGGGGCACAAGCTATTCCTCTCAGGCTGCTGCCGCCTACAGCCTAGAGGTGAAAGTCGTGTCTATTTTCAGGTACACAGAGTTCTGCAAGTGTTAAACTGACTTCACATGTCTATGTTAATAAGAGCCAAGTCACCGTTTGGATGCACATATGTTTACCAGTGGTTGGCACAATGCCTCTCTACCTGCAGTCCAATGCATAGCGGCTCACCCTTGCAGGCACAGCTACATGTTTCTCAATATTATACTGATGTCACAGGGCTATGTAAATAAGAGTTTGTAACGTCTAGAGAAACAAAAACAATATATTATGTAGTAATTAGAGAATTAGATGTATCATATTGTGTCACTGCATAAAATTATGTATTTTTTTATTATTTATTTTTGAAAACGTCTGCGTCGGCGAGTAATAAAACCGACACAGAAGATAAATGTTAAACAGAGATTAAAAAAGGAACTAGTATATAATGCGTGATGTAGATTAATGTCTTTGTCTTCTTAATTTGGAAGTTGTGCGAGTAAGATCTCCTGTTGTTGTCGTAGAGAACGCGAATGTAGCACTCTTTTGTCGAGACTAAGCAATGTACGTCATTACGTGTGAATTCACAAAGGTCTGTAATCACTGAGATATTTAAAGGTTTTAATAGAGTTGTATAAATGAAAACTTGTATTATTTATTGTTAAGCTTGCTTGCATATTATCCCATCCTGTTGAGACATTTTTCAGTTATATAAATATTATCTGTGGTGCTGAGCTGCGTGGAGAACGAAGAGCCGCTGCCGCGGCGTATTTAAACGACGTACAATATAGTCGAGCATACCGCAAGGAAGCGGTAAAATAATAGTAAAATAATATTATTTCTTTTAGTTCCCAGACTGGCAGTGAAGATCAGCAGATTTTATGATGTGTTGCAGATTGACGCGGGCTGCTGATAGGATATAATTTACAGTGCAAATAATTTAATGTACCTTCAGAATCTGATAGGAATCTTGCTGTGCTCCGTTCTGATCTGGCAAACTTTATAGTGACAACGTATTTTTTAATGAGAGTCTCATGTTCTTGGGCTGGTCGTGGTATGAAATAGCATTTTAACGAGAAATAAAATCCACTGCGAACTTGTGTTTTTGAACGATCATACGAACTGTAACATCAGTGTTCATAACAAAGTAATTTCAACTTTTAATCACTGTGAAGTAGGGAAGATATATTGATTCTTAGCATGAGTTGCAGTTACGAAAAATCGTTCCTTAAATTGTAGGCCAGATACAGAACAATAAGACTTCCATATATACATTTTATTCCGCTAAAAGGTAATGATGATAAAGAAAAGCAAAGCACAGCATTGCTAAAAGTATTTCACGTAACTCTTTTCGTAAATGTGTTGTTACAAAGAGAATAAATAAACCAAAGAGCAACAATTTTACAATCCGCGAGAGAGTTGTACGCGAAACTGGCGCCCAAAAACGCGGGGCCCGAATTTGCAGTGGCCACAAATACAAAATTTTATGTATTTTTCTTTCAGTGTTGATTGTTATGTATGTATAGATATATATGTATTTAGCGATGAATGTATCTATGTATATCATGATCAATGCTATGTATTAATGAATGTGTAAACACTCTTTCATGACAAAACGTACTACTGCAAACGAGTCTGAGAAGACGATCCTGATAGTACTGAGAAGCTGTAACGACTACGTAATCCGGGGGCAGCCGAACCCCGAGATAAGATAAACTAAAGGTAAGACTACAGTGTAGTTGTCCTGTTTGTAGAAGTCGAGCTCCAGTGAAGTGATCTCATTTCGCTAGTGGTGTGCATATTGTGCGTAGTTTGATGTTAGTGTTTGTGACAGGACAAAGTTGATGGTAGATAGTAATTTTTAGTGTGCAGTTAGTGTAGATAAATTAACGTATTTTGTGTGCAAGGGGCAAAACTGTCAGACTTTGTGTTTTAGTAAGCAATTTAGGAATATGGTTAAGTTGCGTAGTCAACGTCCGAGCAATATGGATACTGAGGAACAACAATTAGTTAGTGCAGGAAATGTGGAACCGGGTACCTCAAGTAGTACTAGTACTCTCTTTGAGGATATAACATGTGAGAATGTGGGGGCAGGGGCACAGGAAGTGGTGCCACCGCCCACTAGTCCTCAAGGAGATGTAGATAAAGAAATTGTACCACCACCAGAAAAGCAGGAACCAGAGAGTGGTAATCTGCCTGGGAGGTATTCACTTCAGGCTATCTTAGAGCGCGTGCTGGATTACCAGGCAAAGTTTGCGCAACAACAAGCTGAAAAGGACGAAAAAATTGAAACCTTTATTGAACAGCAAGTCGAGCGAGACCGCCAGCAAGCTGAGCGAGATCGTAGGCTAGTAGAAAATTTACTTGCCCAGCAAGCTGAGCGAGATCGCCAGTTAACAGAAAGTTTCCTTGCCCAGCAAGCTGTGCGAGATCGCCGGCAAGCTGAGCGGGACCAGCAACTTGTGCAATCGTTAGAAAACATGAAAAAAGAGATTGCAGATATGAAACAGAATTATGAGTCGATACCTAAGGCCGTGCAGGAGCTGACTGAACAGGTCAACAACCTGCAAGTAGCAAACACTAACAGGGTAGACGAAATAGGTGTATTAGCCAATCGAGTAGAAAAGCTAGAAATAGATTCCACGCAACTTGTAGAGCAGAAGTGGAACGAACAAGCAACTAAAATTGAAACAGAATTCAACTCATGGCTAGAAGTGAAGGAGTGTGAGATTGACAAGAACATTAATTCCAAAGTACAAGCAGCCATAGCAAATAGAGGCTCCGAATCGTTCAGTACCGCAGTAAATAGTCACGTACAGAACGACGTGCAAACCATCAAACAAATACTCAGGGAGGATATTCCGCAGTGGCAAGTGAATATGAACAAACGGATATCCGACCTGGAGAAGGGTTTAGCACAAAGCAGAGAGCATTTCGAACAGGAACCTCTGTCGCCAACAGCCCATGGTTTTGGCAACGCACAAACTTATACGCGATACAACAATGAGGAATCTGTAGTCGATAATGCGAAGAGCTGTAGCTTCGGTTCGGAGCACACAGCATATGTCCCAGGAGCAAAACCATGTAGTTCAAAAATATTAGTGGAAGAAAGTTTAATCAAAAATAGACAATTTCAAACGTTTACTACTGAACGGAAATCAGTACACCCAGTAGTATTCATAAAAAGCTTTAAAAATATCTTGCCCAGTGTGTGGAACGAAACACAGAAAATTCAATACGTAATGTCGTACATTCAAGGTGACGCAGCATTGTGGGCTACAGAAGTAGCAGACAGCTGCATGACATATGAACAGTTCGAAAGGGCATTTCTATCGAAATATTGGTCGCCTTGTATACAAGAGCGGCTAAGAAAAGAAGTATATAATCCCGAACCGTACTCACCCCGTCTGGGGAATTTGAGACGGTATTTTGAAAAATATATAAACAAAACACGCTACTGGGACGAGCCTATATCACCAAGAGACATAATAAGACTACTAAAATCACATTTACCCATTCATATCAAAGAGAAATTAATACACGTACCAGAAAGTGATATGGAAAACTTCCTGTCTGTTCTAGATTCTATAGACTTGATACAGGAAGACGCAAAATCAGCGTGTGATCACTCGCGGAATAATGGGTCAGGATGTAAAAACGACAGAAATAGTAGTGCACAAAACCACAACCATGGAAATGGTGGGGGTGGTAACAAGCGGCAAGAACATTCGCAAAATGGTAGTAATGGTAGAGGCCAGAACGGGTATGGACAAACAACTTATAACAAAAAGCGTCGATTTGACGACCGGTACGAATCCGGAATGTCAGGGACCAACCGCTGGAAAAATGCGCGAGGTCAGTGGCAGAGCAATTATAGTGATAGTAATCGAAATTGGCAGCAAAATCAGCGAAGAAGCCCAGAGCGACAGGGTAATGACCGGTATGACAACAATAGACCACCACCGCAAAACGCGCCTATTGCGCAGCCGTGGCGGCCGACAAATCAGAGTGTACATATAGTGGAGGTCGCGGACAATAGCCGTCCAAGTACTTCACAAGTAACTAATCCAACAAACTAGAATCGGCCTCGATATGCTCTCCATCGATGGCCGAGGGATGGAGTGAGAGCAACACGAGTGATAATAATATACCTAGGATACGTATGCTGCGATACAACGATAGTGTCAGTATGGATAAAGATCTACTGAACGAACCACACGAATGTAAGAAAGATAATAACGAAAATGTGCAAGCTATTATCGAAGAGAAAATCAATGATGTTGCAGTGAATATAATCATCGACACAGGTGCCTCAGTAAGTGTAATGAGTATGGAGTTATTTAAGGCACTGGGAAAAGGACATAGCATTCCGACTTTCCCGGTTAATAATTGTAAGGTGTCTGGAGCCATTAGCGCACAGAGCCAATCAGTTAAGTACCAGGTGCAGGTGGAGATTTGTAAGGAGGGCGAAGCCATAGTGAGCTCGTTCCTCGTTGTTAAAGGATTGAAGGTGGCCTGCATTCTGGGAGTAGATTTTCTCCGTGAGAGGGACGCATTGATCGACCTCTCCTTGGGGAAATTAAGCATAGTTAATAGGGGTAGGAGGATTGAGTTATCTATGATGAAATCGAAGGAGGTACTTGTGCCATGTTGTAATCGAATCAATATCAAGGGTAGCAACCCTTGGGTACTACACCTTGATGATTTGTCACATGCAGCAGACCTCTATTACCCGAATTTAGAGGATCGAAATTTTGAAACAAATGTTGAGGCATTTCAAACCAAAGTGCAGGAATCTGAAGGGTTAAGCGATACACAAAAGCAACAGTTGACGCAGCTGCTATCGGAATACACTATGGTATTTACCGACCGACCAGGAATAGTCAAAGGATACCACTATCACATAGAGGTGATGCCCCATAAAACATACTGTCGCGCAACTTACTCCATCCCTTGGTCGAGGAGGGAATTGGTAGCTAAAGAGATTCGGAAGATGTTAGAGTGGGATATCATTGAGCCCTCCTTCTCTCCATACAGTAGTCCTCTTGTAGCAGTGGCGAAAGCCAATGGAAAAATCAGGCTAGTGTTAGATGCGAGGGACATTAACAAAATTATCATACCTGTCCGGACTCGCCCTGAGAATTTAGATGAGCAGATACAAAAATTTCATGGAGTAGAGTACTTGACCTCGGTCGATCTGAAAAGTTCATATTGGCAAATTCCCCTTACACCGGAATCGAGGAAGTACACAGCTTTCATATTCGGAGGGCGGAGTTACCAATTCAAGGTACTTCCCTTCGGATTGAATGTGAGTGCTGGAGTGTTTATTACTGCACTAGACACGGTACTGGGTCCAGACTTATTAGAAAAAATCACTGTATATGTTGATGATCTGGTAATCGCTACTGCTACTTGGGATGAACATATGGAATTGTTGCGTAGAGTACTAGAGAGATTTAAGCAAGCAGGTGTGACAGCAAACCTAGAAAAGTCAAAATTTGGACGAAATAAAATTAAATTTTTAGGCCATCTTATTACACCACTTGGTATCCGCCCAGACAACAAAAAACTAGAGGCGATCCGAGAATTTCCAAGCCCCCGCACTAAGAGACAATTGAAAGCGTTCCTGGGGCTTACGTCTTTTTTCAGAAGGTTCGTGCCCAATCAGTTGTTAAATGACGCGTCACTACTAAATCTACTACGAAAAAATGTGCAGTGGGTTTGGACTGACAAATGTCAACAAGCTTTCGAAGCGATTAAAACCGCCCTACTGAATGCAAATATTTTGCAGCACCCAGATCTGTCAAAGGATTTTTGTCTTGCGACGGATTCATGTTCCTATGGCCTGGGAGCGTGCTTATTTCAGTGGGAGGAAGGAAACGACCCGACAACAATAAAGATTATCGGCTTCGCCAGTAGGACTTTAACTAGCTGCGAGAGAGCCTACTCGGCAACCGAACTGGAAGCACTTGCAGTAGTCTGGGCTGTAAAAAAAGTTTAATTATTACCTACAAGGGAAGGAGATTAGAGTGTATAGGGACCACCAGGCGTTAAGTTTTTTGATGTCATGCAAACTATTCCATACCAGGCTGAGGAGATGGATGCTTGTCTTACAAGAATACCGGATAAAGATTATGTACATAAAAGGCCAAGATAACGTAATAACGGATGCCCTGTCGCGACTGCCGGTAGGATTACCGGATTTAGCAGAAATGTTAGAGCAATCCGCGGAGTATAAAGTGCTGTTAGTGCGTGACAATACTTACATGAAGGATTTTTTATATATATGTAAAAACATGTTCGAATTACAAAGGGCAGATCCGATGTGGAAAAAAATCATTAATAATATTGAAGAGGGTGTTAACAATAGAGATGAGCAAGGTTTTAAAATAGTGAACCATATTTTGTATCATAAACTTAGTACGAAAGAAGACTGCTGGGCAGTATGTATACCTAACCAGTCGGTAAAAGTTATGATATGGCACACGCACTTGGCATGGGGCCATGCAGGGATTGGAAAGTGTGCAGAGATCATGGCGAGATACTGCTACTTTCCCCGTATGAAACACCAGATTCAGGCAACAGTTAGAACTTGCGTGATATGTCAAAAAGCAAAACATTATAATATTATAATAAATCCACTAAGTTTGAACTACATCCCATAGTTCCACTCAGGCCGCTTCAAATAGTATCTGTGGATGTAGCCGGTCCCTATCCCATGGCCAGAGGAGGTATGAAATATATACTGGCCATGTACGATATTTTTTCCAAATACTTGGCAATTTATTGTATAAAATCAGCTACTGCCAAAACCATGGTCAGGCGGATCAATCAAGAATACTTGCCTCAAGTGGGAAAACCCGAAGCCATAACGACTGATAATGCTTCTTATTTCACGGGTCGAACTTGGAAAAATTACCTACGGGAACAAAATATACAGCATATTCTGGTATCCCGGTTCCATCCCGAAGCAAGTCTAGTTGAAAGAATATTCAGAGAATTGAATAAGTTCCTTAGAATCTACATAGGGAACCGACATACAAAATGGCCAGGGCTAGTACCGAAATTTGTAGAAATACACAATTTAACACCCCATCAAGTACAGGCTATCCACCGGTAGAGATATTGAATGGATTTAATGAGACACCGAATGAATGACTCACGCCTTTGCCGAGACTACCAGTCAAGGCAGAAACAAGGGAGGAAAAGATAAAAAAGATATGGAACAGACTAACCAGCTGTGCGGCAAAGAGGAAAAGGAAGTACGACCGAGGTGTAACTAACGAACAGAAATATAATGTAGGAGATCTAGTACTTATTCGTAACCACCCTAAATCCTCAGCCACCTTAAAACAGAATAGTAAGTGGCAATTGCTATATTCAGGGCCCTTTGAAGTAATAAGCGTGCCACACGAATGTAGCTATTTGTTAGCACATCCCCATACGGGGAAGATCAAAGGATTGTATCCACGTAAAGATGTGAAGTTATTTATTCAGTGACATATCACATATAAAGAGTAATAGTTGTAAGAAGATTTTAATTGTGTTTTAGAATATAAGTATGTTAGTATTAAGAAAGAAATTTGTGTGTAACGAAACTTGGAGGAAGTGGATTCAGAAAGGAGGCAATAGCTTACACAGGAAAGATTTTGTTTACAGACAATTAGAGCCATTTAAAATATTATATGCTCATTAAGCAACGAACAATCTTCTTGTTGATAAAGTGAGGATTAATTTCTTGAATCATTATACAAAGGATTAATTTCCTGAACCATTTTCTATGTGTAGTGTGTAAGTGCAATTAATGACGCAATCTAATATAGTAAGATAACTGTTGTAATTGTATTAGAATAAGGAACCCTGAGAGAGAGAGTCTTGACTAGCCAAACATGGACTTTGTAATATGCAATAATTATGTGATGTTTGCTGCCAGTAGTGATTTGAGAACGACACAAGCCGGTTCCGTGGAAACTCCGCTTTGTATATAACAATGCTTCAATTGAAGCCTGTGTACTTGGTACACGCCCTTGAATATTCATTACGCGATACGCGAATTAAGTCAACCAATGTGGAACCTACACTGTAGTCATATAGGAAAAATCATTAAAAATAATGCTAGTGCTAAATGAAGTATTTATTGAGCAATATGCCCAAGTCAAGCTGTCATGCACATGGTAAAATCTGTTTGATAGATGGGTGATAACCAGGCAAGCTACACTGATAAGAAAATTAAAAAATTTTACAAAAGGGCTATATACGCCTAGTAACAATATGAAAAGTGTGTTGTGATAAGGTAAAAACAAATAGATGCCATGTAGATTAGAGTGAGTATGCGAAGAACAGTTAAAAGGTATTAAAAAATAAACTGTGTGCATAAACAATGGAGGAAAGGACGGAATATTGTGTGTAGCAGGGACAGAAAATGACTGTTGTATCTGCACCAATATATACGTCGATAAGTCTAGTGTTGAGTGACAGACTGTCCTAGTGCAGTGCTCAACGAACAATAGACAGTATATAAAAACAGTAGTTATTGATCCGTTCGGAGTCGATTTAAACGAACATCGCTCGATGGGGACATTTAGTATGTGTGTTACGAAACATTTTCATGTGTTGAAAGACGCTCTGGCAGTGTACCAACCGTGGAGTGAATGAAAATGTGTAGTACAATGTGCGTGTGACGAACCTTGAATACCAGTGTCACAATGCCACAAGAAACCTGTTATCACGCCAAACCATCCTGTGCATACCAGTGAAGCGACGGCTTACTGAACAATAAACGCTTTTAACAAGTTGCATCTTCTTCCACAGCTAGTAATCTGTGTCCTTAAAGACAGTACACCGATGTGGAATGTTTGTTTCATGCGCTACGACGGGGAGCCATGCGGAGAAGCCGAGACGAGTGCCGTGTCGCCAGCCAGCCGGTCACGGTAAACCACTGCCACTCGCCGACATCGGCGAATGGTTCAGCGCGGTTCGTGACTGCTTGGGCGCCACGTCAGCACGACGTCGCTGTTACTGAGAGCCGGTCGTCGAACCCAGCGGCCGTCGGCACGCGGCGTTCCAGACGACGCTACTCAACAATTGCTTCGCGCCGCCAGCTCCGTACAACATTGTTGTCATTCAAATGAACTATCAAATACGTGTTTAATGCACTAACATGAATAGGGTTTAGTGGACACGAAATGACGTGACAAACATTTTTTTTTTCTTCAGTTATTCAATACAGACTCAAAGTATTCATTGGTTCAGTGATATATAGATATAATATGTTTTCGTCATGTTAATGAAGTATACTCGCATGAATGCTAGACATTTTAAACCAATTGTCGCGAGTAAATGCAAGGACGATTCATGATACTACTGTAAAAATGTGTAATAAGTGACTTTCATTACAATCCAAAACACAAATATTATATGGGTAACAAAGAGACTAAAAGTTTAACATGATCTCACAAATAGCCTTTGTTATATGTGAACATTGGATAGAATCTGAACTTTTTGTGATCAAACTGGGTATGAAAACAAACCAGGCGAGATGACCATGGCTCCGGCGCAGTTTTCCCAGGTTTTCTGATCGCACGTAGCCCGAATGGGGGAGCCAAATAAATGTAATGACCCTGGGACTAGGTTGACGGTCACCTCGCAAAGTGTAAGAACAGTATAAAAAGTGTAATTAAACCTACAGTGTAAAGGAACTAAGAAGTGTAAAGTGAATGATCCAACCAAGGTAACAGACAATAACCAAACAGACGTTAGTGGCAGCATATTGCCGAACATTTCCAACGTTAGTCAATTGCTGCCAGGGGGCATTGTAACGTCTAGAGAAACAAAAACAATATATTATGTAGTAATTAGAGAATTAGATGTATCGTATTGTGTCATTGCATAAAATTATGTATTTTTTTATTATTTATTTTTGAAAACGTCTGCGTCGGCGAGTAATAAAACCGACACAGAAGATAAATGTTAAACAGAGATTAAAAAAGGAACTAGTATATAATGCGTGATGTAGATTAATGTCTTTGTCTTCTTAATTTGGAAGTTGTGCGAGTAAGATCTCCTGTTGTTGTCGTAGAGAACGCGAATGTAGCACTCTTTTGTCGAGACTAAGCAATGTACGCCATTACGTGTGAATTCACAAAGGTCTGTAATCACTGAGATATTTAAAGGTTTTAATAGAGTTGTATAAATGAAAACTTGTATTATTTATTGTTAAGCTTGCTTGCATATTATCCCATCCTGTTGAGACATTTTTCAGTTATATAAATATTATCTGTGGTGCTGAGCTGCGTGGAGAAAGAAGAGCCGCTGCCGCCGCGTATTTAAACGACGTACAATATAGTCGAGCATACCGCAAGGAAGCGGTAAAATAATAGTAAAATAATATTATTTCTTTTAGTTCCCAGACTGGCAGTGAAGATCAGCAGATTTTATGATGTGTTGCAGATTGACGCGGGCTGCTGATAGGATATAATTTACAGTGCAAATAATTTAATGTACCTTCAGAATCTGATAGGAATCTTGCTGTGCTCCGTTCTGATCTGGCAAACTTTATAGTGACAACGTATTTTTTAATGAGAGTCTCATGTTCTTGGGCTGGTCGTGGTATGAAATAGCATTTTAACGAGAAATAAAATCCACTGCGAACTTGTGTTTTTGAACGATCATACGAACTGTAACATCAGTGTTCATAACAAAGTAATTTCAACTTTTAATCACTGTGAAGTAGGGAAGATATATTGATTCTTAGCATGAGTTGCAGTTACGAAAAATCGTTCCTTAAATTGTAGGCCAGATACAGAACAATAAGACTTCCATATATACATTTTATTCCGCTAAAAGGTAATGATGATAAAGAAAAGCAAAGCACAGCATTGCTAAAAGTATTTCACGTAACTCTTTTCGTAAATGTGTTGTTACAAAGAGAATAAATAAACCAAAGAGCAACAATTTTACAATCCGCGAGAGAGTTGTACGCGAAAAGTTCAGTCATCCCCTGAACATGCTACAGAAATGTGTTTCAGTGCTTCTCAGAATAGCGCAGGGTGCATTGCTTCCAGCAATCCTAATGCCACATGTGAGACATCTCTGTCCCCACACGTGTTTATCTGCCCACAATGGCTGATGCATAGATGGGAGATGTGTGTGTAGTGTGGCTGGAATTTTCGGTGTCTGGTAAATTGTATAATATTTTGGCAAACCATGTGAAATTACGTATGTTCTTGCAATCCCAGAGTCTAGAGACGTGTGTAGAAAGCAAGCCTGCAAGCAGGTCAGGGTCAGGAAACAGTAATGCCTTTGTGCTGAGGGTAGCTGCCTGAGACTTTGTACAACAGTCTTCGGTATATTTATGAATGTCTGGTGGTCGCTACTGTGTGTCCTATCATGAAGGCGGTACAGATTCAGCATATCGATAGCCGTAAGGGGAATGAAGGAACTTTTTTTTACATGGAAAATTATGTGCCCTATAGGTATTCAGATTCGTTCCAGAACCACGGCTATCCAGTACATTGCTCGGTGTGAGACTGCAGTAGCAATTCTAACATGTAACTGTATTTACACTGATAAACATGTGCCTGGCCCCAATATTTTTGTGAGTAAGCACAACAGCAAGCACGTAGGTTGGGTCTGGAAACAGCATCTTAGTGGACGCCTTTGTTCCGAGCTGGGGCTTGTCCATCCTTTCTACACCCTTCAGAGAGTCCAAGAAAGTTTTCAACTTATGATAAGGCTCGCAGCTCCCCCTGGACGGTAAATAGTGAATTAATACCCAGTTTGCATTGAGTTGCCTTTGGGAGTGCGTGTCTCGTGTGCATATTCTGCGGAAATTAGAGAAGATTCAGTATGACGGTTGTATGCGCTGGGTGTATTGACACCGTTCAGACACCTACCAGTCAGATACTCCTGGGGTAAGGGGCCATTCATGGCCAGTTGGCCTCTCTCTGGCTGACACATGCTTCTGTGGCTGCTGTCATGGGCTGCGTTTTTGGAGGCAATTTCCTCCATCGGCGCTGCGCAGTGGCAGGGTGAGTATGTGGGATGTATTTGATGATCTGTAGACCACTTTTGCAGGGTTTAACGGATAGTGCTTCCACAGAAATGATATGGGCATCAGACATCAACCTTGGACTACTATAGGAAGTACACTTGGCCATACTTCCAGATGTCGTAGGATGTAGCAGTTATCCTTCTCCTGGTGACCACCTTGGATGTGGCATAGTCATCTCCACCCCAGGAGGCTTTCCGGTGGCTTACATCATATGCGCTCCATCTGCCAGAGGCATGGCTGTCACCGTAGTAGGTATGTGTATTGTCGACATCTATGCTCCGTCAGGCTCCACCAGCAGAAGCGACAGGGCCCTCTTCTATTAAGAAGAAATCGCACCCTTTTTTCTTGGATGCTGCGACCATTACTTGCTAGGGAGTGATTTAATTGTGTCCAGCACCCTGAGGATCAAATGTCCCTCTACAACACCTGTCAAGAACTGCCCCTTGTCGTCCATGATCTGTTGGTCCACGACCCTTGGTAAGTTCGGCACAGCAACGCACCTGGACATACTTACCGGATGAGTCACTCCTCGAGCTGTCTTGATAGGATAGGATTTACGTCTGTCTGGAATTCACACCTGCAGTCCAAGGTGCAGAACTTTGGCCCTTGGCATTTTCGGACCACTGTGCCTACATCTGCAACATTCACCTTCTGCAACAAGTGGTCTGATGCAGTCGTGCTCCGTGGAAGCTAAACAACTCCCCTCTCCATTATCCCGAATGTCTTTAACGCATTACTGAGACATGGGCCACCTGTGAATGTCGCTTGCCGAAGTACTGCACAAGCTGGACTTGGTGGCTGGGATGTTTTAAACCTGCCATTCGATGTAGCTAGCTTCAGTATGGCAAGGAAGTAGCTGTGTGGCCCCGGCACACCATTGACTATTTCTATGCTGTTCTTTGTGGCCTCTATGCCCAGCTGCCCACCCCTGAAACCCAGAGGGAACGCAGCAGCATTAAGGCGCAAATTGTAAAATTAAAGCAATAACAGCTCTCGGTCGCAGAAATAAACTCTTTTGACACAGGTTTCGACACTACTAAGAGTGTCTTCATCAGAAGTAAAACATTCAAACTGGCCTAGAACAAAAGTACAAAATTTTAGGAACAATGACTATCGGTAAAAGAAAACAGTACTTATATGTCACGTATAAAATAAATATCTTTGCACAAAATTTTAAAATAGAAAACATGGAAGAGAAGCCACTATGGGCTGCTCACACATGTCGAGCTACAGTAGCATCGGACTGAGTCGCCCACGTTAGCAATTGTGGGCAGGTGAACATTACACCAAGAGTGCCATCTAGTAGCCGTAAATACAAACAGGCTACTTAACATTCAAAATATAGACACACGAACATTATGATGATCATTATTTAATGCATGAAGTAGGAGGCAGTATTTTATCTGACAGCATCAGACATGGTAACATTTTGTCTACACAAGAGCTTATACGTACAGTTTAAAGGCTGAAAACGCCATTACAGAATTGCAAATGGAGCTGAATAACACGAGTAGAAAAACAGTACAACAGGAAATGTAGTTAATATAAACCACTCAATGAACAAAAAATTGTGAATCTACTTAAATAGAAATAATATTTCAGTAACTGCACGAGGGAACACGAAATCAAATATCGAGTAACGTGTTTATAACGTTGAAGATACTTTTATTACGTACTTGTAGCTGCTTGTTAAGAATGAGGCCATCATTTCGAGACAGATGTTTAAAAATTTCTAATTCTTCGAGGACATCTAATCTATGCCCTTTCTTGTCAGTGTGCAATACGTTGATATTGTGGAGAGCTTTGCCTGACCTGTAATCAGAAGGATGAGCCGTGCTGCGGCTCGCGTTGGTGCCGTTGCTAGGGTGGCATCCTTTAATTGGCATAGTTACGGTTGTCGACTTCTTCTTGTGTTCGTTGGCGCCACTCCATTTGCAAGCGTTGTCTGTCTGCTAGTGGCAGTAGTGGCGGTTATCGATATCTGGTAACAGTGGTACGATCTTTGGGGCGCCGTTGTGGTGTTTCTGTATCATGTGAGTGGGCAGTTCGGTTGGGGATGGACGAGCAGCCAGGTTTGCGCAGTGCCAGAACACGCCTCGACCACTGGTGGCATGCGTGCACTGTTGGGTGGAAGGGCTGTAGTCGCGAGGGGTACAACCTCATTGTCAACCAGACCCAGGAAATGTAAGCTGAGTGGACCTTAACCCAGATAACCCTGACGTCCTTCTGGAAGGACGACATAACTCACTGTAGAAATTATTTATTTTTGCGAATAACGCATTGTTGCAACGGACTTTGACGCATTGTTATATGAAGTAGGCATAGTCAGTTGCGCGCTGCGACAGTCAGTTTGACGCTGTCGTTCATAGTGAGTGAGAAACTGTGTCTTGAAAATAGGGCCGATTTTACCATGGACGAACTGACTGACCTTGTCGTCGATGGGTATGTATATTTTCTTTCATATTGCGTCAATAATTCTGGAACTTGTCATATAATATCTTAAAGAATTAACCTATATTATTTATAGGCTCATATTACGATTGAAAGTTTTCGTCAGTTGTAATTCAATAATGTTTTCAACAGTCCTTCCAGAAGGACGTCAGGGTAATATGTTGTCATTTTGTATTCACAGAAAACGATGTACACTTATGGAACTCTTGGACATGTTAGAATCAAAAGATGAGGAAATACCTAATACTGGTGTGAATGTAACATTACACCCTCCTATAAATACAACCGATGACATAACAGATGAAGATTAGGGTGCTGAAGAAAATCCAAGTGTAGATAAATTACCAGCAAGTCAGCTCAATGCTACTGTGCTACATGACCTAAAAGAGAGGGGCGTGGAAGCAACAGGAACAATAAGAGGAAACAGAGTTAAGGATTGTACTCTATCATTCGTAGATAAAATGATAAAAGAAAATAGAGGATCATATGAAATTTGTTCTGACTCAGCATCCGGGATTTCCATTGTACGCTGGAATAACAACAATGTTGTTACTGTAGCCACCAACTTTGACAGAGTGCAACCACTATGCTCTGTAGCAAGATATTCCAGGGAACAAAAGAAAAGGATTAGCGTACTTCAACCTAACTTACTACACTCCTACAATACTTATATGGAAGACATAGATCGAACTGACCAAAATGAATCCCTATATAGATGCTCTATATGAGGGAAAAAGTGGTATTTCCCGATCATTGCACATTTTATATATATTACAGAGCAAAATGCCTGGGATCTTTACAAGCACAACGAATAACCCATAGATCATCTGACATTTAGTCGTCGAATTGTCACTGCAATTCTTGAAAGTATCAAAAGAGTCACTACCAGCAGAGGATGTCCTAGTAAGACGGCAAAACTAGATTCTAGATTTGATGGAAGAGAACATTATGTTGCTGAATTACCAACGGACGAGATAACAAAAAAGAAGAAGCAGCTGAAATGTCGAAGTTGCCACAAAAAACTACTACTATGTGCGTAAAATGTGACGAACCACTTCATGTTTGTTGCTTTTTGTCTTATCCTACTATTGCATAAAATATGTGTATAGGTTATTTTCTTTGTTTTTTGTATTTATTAGCTGTTTTAGCCCATAATTGAAATTTATTTATGTTTATTTGAAAGTATAAAAACCAAAACAAGTTGATTGTGCAATGTCATATACTTTACAAAACATGTTCCCTTATTGTCCTGGCGTCCTTCTGGAAGGACGCCTATTTTTGGAAATACTAACTAAAAATAAATACTCAAAAATGTTTTTACTTTCTTCCTTACAACCTTGTGAATAAATGTAGATAAGATATAAATCAATTTTTGAAAAACAAATAATTCAGGACTATCTGGGTTAATTCAAGTAGTGAAACCTCCACCATTGTGAGATCTCCCCGTTTGCTTGCATGTTGCTGCTCACATTGCCGCCGAGGCAAAGAGCAGCGAGTGGAAGTTTTGGGGAAGGCGAGTCTAATTAGCCTTCTTCCACTTCTTATTATTAATTGTGGCATTCTATGTGTTATTATTTCCGAAGTTCAACCAGTGCCTAGTGGCTGTTAACGACCCAGGTACCTGTTCCGGAGCTTAGTGTATGTTACAGCTGTGTACTTTTCCTCGCATTGCCACTGCTGTCCGGTAAGGCGTGTTTTTCAACAGCCTCCGTGATTTGTGGGCGGGGTGATTCTTTTTTCTTCTTTCTACTGTGGTATTAGTCGTTCCGCTCTAATTCTGGATGCTCTGAACACCGAAGTCTGAAGTGCTGACTGTCGGTTCCAGCTTGGGTGTGTTATTCCAGCGTTGGATTGGTCATTGGACGTTAGGTAGATTCGGCAAATGGTTATTGGTCTTGCGTTTAAACTACCACTAGTCTGAGTTACCATCTCATAAAGTGAATGCAATGCTTGGCTGCCTGTCTCATCAATTGTGAAGTTTTGATGGACTTTTCCCAGGTCGATCCTTGGAGCAACGTCCGCCCCCCACCCTCCCTCCATCGTGGTTTGGTCACATTTAATGATTGCCTTTTTTTAATAAAAATCTTTTAATAACTATATTAGAACAAATAAGCCCTCTGTCACAAATATTATGTCAAAATTGACCACGTTTCGACGCTACTATGAGCTACGTCTTCAGAATTAGACTAACTGTTCTAAAACATACTAAGTATATAATACATTAATAAAATTAAAGTTTTTACTGACTGAAAAAAGATGCAGTACTTACGAGTCACGTATTAAAAAAGATCTAAGCCGGAAAGGCGACGTCGTGAATAGTTGTAAGGAAGATGGCGAGCCGCTAAGGGCTGCTCTTACTTTAGTGAACAATGGTTGCAACTCTTATTAATAACTGTAATTTCAAGTTAGAAGATGTGTAACTGGTCCTTAACAGATTGCTATTCAGGCCTTCATCCGTGAAACAGTTTTAAATTATTACTATTGGGGCCTTCAGCCGAAAGAAAGTTGAATTAGTTGTCATTAAGGCCTTCAGCTGTGAGTGTTACTGGTCTTAAAATTTTAGTTAGACGATTGTATTCTAGCAGTGAGATTTTGATAATTGTTCTTTTAAAGATATTTTAATAACTGTAATTGTAAATTGAAGAAGTTAACTGGTTCTTAAGAGATTTGTTGCGGCCCGTCGATGGTCGAACCTGGGACTCCAGACAGCCAAGCTGAAGCCGGGACCCACAGCGCCGTATTTCGTCAGGAGGCCGAGCAAGTTCAATAGCGTCAAGGGCAGTGCAGAGTGACACAGCGGTATTCGGTAGCATTGCTTTATTCACATAATTTACAGTACTTTGATGGGTGCAGCGTAGTGTCGGCGTGCTGCCGCTAGCGCTGTTCCGCAAGTCCACCTGACTGAGCAACTCCTGGTATGCCAATGCCGCTGCTCCATCAGCAAGGCCATTCAGCTGGGAGTCAGCCGCGCTCTGCCTGGTCGGCACCCACCAAAGCATCTCGTAGCTGCCCGCAATTCAGGAGACTGTTGCAATCCCGGTCCCCGCAGCCCTCCACCCCGTTTGGCCTGCTCTGTCCGACTGTGGGACGAAGATGGTTGTACTGGTCACCCGCGGACCTCATCCACTGCTGCTCCCAGGACAGGACTGGACTCGAACCCGCATCCTCCTGAATGTGGTGCCGCAACTTGCCGCTAGTGGTGCTTGCCAGATGGCAGCACCCGCTGTCGTCTCCGGTGTTGCTGCAGCGTTGCCGCACCTCCCACAGCGTACGCCTCGCCCAGACCCCGGTACTAGAGATGGGTCGAACTCGTTCATTCCCGTGAACTACTTCATTCATTTCACTCTTTGCCGTGAAGCGTTCAAATGAAGTAGTTCATTCACGAAGTACGGAAGCCTGGCGAAGTTGCCCGGTTCGCCGCTCAGCCGCGGCTACGCTCGTTTCGCCTAACTCGTACAATAAAGCTTCGTAATACTTCATAATTTTACCAACAGATGGCCGAACTATGCAGTAACGTGCACGCAACGTTTTACGCTTGTACAGCGTCTGAGTTAACTTAAATAGAGCATGGTCGAAGGGGACAAAGGAAAGATAAACAGAGAAGCCTGTCACATATTAAGAAGGTATTACATTTAATCTTGCTCGACATTTTCTCATGAAGCGCCAAAAAAGTCTTTATCTGCCAAGTGAAACATTATTTGTTGTATTCATGGGCTGAAAACTAGGGCTATCCACGAAATGCAGTCCAATTTTATGTTCCTTTTAAAATTTAATCCAAAATAGAATGTGTATGTTTACCACTGTCACAAAGTCTATATATCTACGTTATGTAATTATTCAGAAGTTTTCCTGTAGATATTATTTTTGTTGAGAATAATAACCCTCCAGATTCAAAACAGTTTAAGCTGTCACCTGCAGTCATTGGTACGATTTCAGTTAAAATCTCTCTTTCAGTGTTATTAACAAAACTTTTATTTTCATGTTGGCTGTGCGTGCTCACACAGCCAGCCTCTTCGTTTGTATCTGTAATATTCATTGGTCCGCAAGCGCTGCCAACGGTAGGCTACCGGTAGACGCGAAGAATAACTGAACTGCACAAACAGTCACGGTAATGATGTCAGCACTGCAGGAAGCAGCTGACGCTGCCTTCCCCTCGCCCCTCACCACCTAAACCCCTCGCAAACCTATCGTTTCCTACAAACGCCGCGCGATTCGTCGACAGGCAGTAGAGGGGGAACTGAAGTGAAGGGGGAATGAGTGACGTAGCGCCGATGTAATGGGATGAGGGAGAGGGGAAGAGAGTGAGTGAACTAGAAAAAAGTATGGAGTGTGTCTGTCATCTGTAAAGAGTTTGAAGTACCAGTTCATTGAAATTGAGTGGTTAGTTCACACTCCACTGGAGTGAAGCGTTCATTTGAACGACTCATTCACGAGCTCCCCATCACTACCCGGTATACCAGATGGGAAGTGAACGTGGCCCATCCTGGACCCACTGCCGGCCGCTGTCACTGCCCTCCTTCAGGCAGACTGTGCAAAGTACCCGGGTGCTGTTCCATGGCGCCCCAGTGTTGTGTCCCTGCCTCGCTGTTGCTTCACTCCAAACAAACCGTATGTGCAATTCGCCGCTGCAGTTCCATGCCCTGTTTACTCGCCCTGGCCTGCTGGCAGCCGACTATTACCACATACTGCCAGCGGCCCCAGACTTCATCGCCCAACCGCGCCTTTACTGAATTTTAACAAAAAATTCCTCTTTCCCATGACTAAGACTAATACTAGAGCAGCAGACTGCTATTCAGGCCTTCAGCTGTGAAACAGTTTTACATTATTACTATTGGTGCCTTCAGCCGAGAAATAGTTGAATTTGTTGCCATTTAGCTGTGAGTGTTACTGGTCTTAAAATTTTAATTAGACAATTGTTCAAAATGGTTCAAATGGCTCTGAGCACTATGGGACTTAACATCTGTGGTCATCAGTTCCCTAGAACGTAGAACTACTTAAACCTAAATAACCTAAGAACATCACACACATCCATGCCCGAGGCAGGATTCGAACCTGCGACCGTACCGGTCGCGCGGTTCCAGACTGTAGCGCCTAGAACCGCTCGGCCACACCGGCCGGCTAGACAATTGTGCTAGTAGTGAGATTTTGATGATTGTTCTTTTAAAAATGCTTTAATAACTGTAGCTGCAAGTTGAAGAAGTTAACTGGTTCTTAAAAGATTGCTATTCAGGCCTTCAGCTGTGAAACAGTTTTTAAATTATTACTATTATTGACTTCAGCCAAGATATAGTTTGAATTTGTTGTCATTAAGGCCTTCAGCCCTGGGTGTTATTTGTCTTAAAATTTTAATTAGACAATTGTATTCTAGCAGTGAGATCTTTAGGATTGTTCTTTTAAAAATATTTTAATAACTGTAATTGCAGGTTGAAGTAGTTTAACTGTTGCTATTCAGGCCTTCAGCCCTCAAACAGTTTTCATATTATCACTATTGGGGCCTTGTTGTTGTTGTGGTCTTCAGTCCTGAGACTGGTTTGATGCAGCTCTCCATGCTACTCTATCCTGTGCAAGCTTCTTCATCTCCCAGTACCTACTGCAACCTACATCCTTCTGAATCTGCTTAGTGTATTGATCTCTTGGTCTCCCTCTACGATTTTTACCCTCCACGCTGCCCTCCAATGCTAAAATTGTGATCCCTCGATGCCTCAGAACATGTCCTACCAACCGATCCCTTCTTCTAGTCAAGTTGTGCCACAAACTTCTCTTCTCCCCAATCCTATTCAATACCTCCTCATTAGTTACGTGATCTACCCACCTTATCTTCAGCATTCTTCTGTAGCACCACATTTCGAAAGCTTCTATTCTCTTCTTGTCCAAACTACTTATCGTCCATGTCTCACTTCCATACATGGCTACACTCCATACAAATACTTTCAGAAACGACTTCCTGACACCTAAATCTATATTCGATGTTAACAAATTTCTCTTCTTGAGAAACGCTTTCCTTGCCATTGCCAGTCTACATTTTATATCCTCTCTACTTCGACCATCATCGGTTATTTTACTCCCTAAATAGCAAAACTCCTTTACTACTTTAAGTGTCTCCTTTCCTAATCTAATTCCCTCAGCATCACCTGACTTAATTTGACTACATTCCATTATCCTCGTTTTGCTTTTGTTGATGTTCATCTTATATCCTCCTTTCAAGACACTGTCCATTCCGTTCAACTGCTCTTCCAAGTCCTTTGCTGTCTCTGACAGAATTACAATGTCATCGGCGAACCTCAAAGTTTTTACTTCTTCTCCATGAATTTTAATACCTACTCCGAATTTTTCTTTTGTTTCCTTTACTGCTTGCTCAATATACAGATTGAATAACATCGGGGAGAGGCTACAACCCTGTCTCACTCCTTTCCCAACCACTGCTTCCCTTTCATGCCCCTCGACTCTTATAACTGCCATCTGGTTTCTGTACAAATTGTAAATAGCCTTTCTCTCCCTGTATTTTACCCCTGCCACCTTCAGAATTTGAAAGAGAGTATTCCAGTCAACACTGTCAAAAGCTTTCTCTAAGTCTACAAATGCTAGAAACGTAGGTTTGCCTTTTCTTAATCTTTCTTCCAAGATAAGTCGTAAGGTCAGTATTGCCTCACGTGTTCCAACATTTCTACGGAATCCAAACTGATCTTCCCCGAGGTCGGCTTCTACCAGTTTTTCCATTCGTCTGTAAGGAATTCGCGTTAGTATTTTGCAGCTGTGACTTATTAAACTGATTGTTCGGTAATTTTCACATCTGTCAACACCTGCTTTCTTTGGGATTGGAATTATTATATTCTTCTTGAAGTCTGAGGGTATTTCGCCTGTCTCATACATCGTGCTCACCAGATGGTAGAGTTTTGTCATGACTGGCTCTCCCGAGGCCATCAGTAGTTCTAATGGAATGTTGTCTACTCCCGGGGCCTTGTTTTGACTCAGGTCTTTCAGTGCTCTGTCAAACTTTTCACGCAGTATCTTATCTCCCATTTCATCTTCATCTACATCCTCTTCCATTTCCATAATTTTGTCCTCAAGTACATCGCCCTTGTATAAACCCTCTATATGCTCCTTCCACCTTTCTGCTTTCCCTTCTTTGCTTAAAACTGGGTTGCCATCTGAGCTCTTGATATTCATACAAGTGGTTCTCTTCTCTCCAAAGGTCTCTTTAATTTTCCTGTAGGCAGTATCTATCTTACCCCTAGTGAGACAAGCCTCTACATCCTTACATTTGTCCTCTAGCCATCCCTGCTTAGCCATTTTGCACTTCCTGTCGATTTCATTTTTGAGACGTTTGTATTCCTTTTCGCCTGCTTCATTTACTGCATTTTTATATTTTCTCCTTTCATCAATTAAATTCAATATTTCTTCTGTTACCCAAGGATTTCTATTAGCCCGCGTCTTTTTACCTACTTGATCCTCTGCTGCCTTCACTACTTCATCCCTCAGAGTTACCCATTTTTCTTCTACTGTATTTCTTTCTCCCATTCCTGTCAATTGTTCCCTAATGCTCTCCCTGAAACTCTCTACAACCTCTGGTTCTTTCAGTTTATCCAGGTCCCATCTCCTTAAATTCCCACCTTTTTGCAGTTTCTTCAGTTTCAATCTGCAGTTCATAACCAATAGATTGTGGTCAGAATCTACATCTGCCCCAGGAAATGTCTTACAATTTAAAACCTGGTTCCTAAATCTCTGTCTTACCATTATATAATCTATCTGAAACCTGTCAGTATCTCCAGGCTTCTTCCATGTATACAGCCTCCTTCCATGATTCTTGAACCAAGTGTTAGCTATGATTAAGTTATGCTCTGTGCAAAATTCTACAAGGCGGCTTCCTCTTTCATTCCTTCCCCCCAATCCATATTCACCTACTATGTTTCCTTCTCTCCCTTTTCCTACTGACGAATTCCAGTCACCCGTGACTATTAAATTTTCGTCTCCCTTCACTACCTGAATAATTTCTTTTATCTCGTCATACATTTCATCTATTTCTTCATCATCTGCAGAGCTAGTTGGCATATAAACTTGTACTACTGTAGTAGGCATGGGCTTTGTGTCTATCTTGGCAACAATAATGCGTTCACTATGCTGTTTGTAGTAGCTTACCCGCACTCCTATTTTCCTATTCATTATTAAACCTACTCCTGCATTACCCCTATTTGATTTTGTATTTATAACCCTGTAATCACCTCACCAAAAGTCTTGTTCCTTCTTCAGAGAAATAGTTTTGAATTTGTTGTCATTACGGCCTTCAGCCGTGGAACTCTCCTTAATTTACTGTCACCTTTTATTTGTTGCTGTTTGCTAATAAAGTGTACGTGATTTAAAAATAAACTGTTGTTGTTGTTGTGGTCTTCAGTCCTGAGACTGGTTTGATGCAGCTCTCCATGCTACTCTATCCTGTGCAAGCTTCTTCATCTCCCAGTACCTACTGCAACCTACATCCTTCTGAATCTGCTTAGTGTATTCATCTCTTGGTCTCCCCCTATGATTTTTACCCTCCACGCTGCCCTCCAATACTAAATTTGTGATCCCTTGATGCCTCAGAACATGTCCTACTAACCGATCCCTTCTTCTGGTCAAGTTGTGCCACAAATTTCTCTTCTCCCCAATCCTATTCAATACTTCCTCATTAGTTATGTGATCTACCCATCTAACCGTCAGCATTCTTCTGTAGCACCACATTTCAAAAGCTTCTATTCTCTTCTTGTCCAAACTATTTACCGTCCATGTTTCACTTCCATACATGGCTACACTCCATACAAATACTTTCAGATATGACTTCCTGACACTTAAATCTATACTCGATGTTAACAAATTTCTCTTCTTCAGAAACGCTTTCCTTGCCATTGTCAGTCTACATATTATATCTTCTCTACTTCGTCCATCATCAGTTATTTTGCTCTCCAAATAGCAAAACTCCTTTACTACTTTATGTGCCTCATTTCCTAATCTAATACCCTCAGCATCACCCGACATAATTCGACTATATTCCATTATCCTCGTTTTGCTTTTGTTGATGTTCGTCTTACATCCTCCCTTGAAGACACCATCCATTCCGTTCAACTGCTCTTCCAAGTCCTTTGCTGTCTCTGACAGAATTACAATGTCAAAAATAAACTAACCAACAGTAATCGATTACGGCCCCGTCCACAATCGTAACCCAGTTCTGCCTTCCATGTTACCAAGTCTCAACTGGTCTTTCTCTCACCCACAACCTCCGGGGTGACGTCAACCAGCCAAAGCACGGTAGCACGTAATCGGGCTGCTAAGTCCGGACCACTACCTTCAACAGCCTCGTGTGTTATCGCCAGCTCATAAATAATGTGGTCCTTCCTCAACAGGCCGATCCCGGGGCAATGCTTGACCGCCATTAGAATAGGTCACCTAAAACAGAACACAATACCAAAGACAAATATCGTATAACACTGGCACAGTTGCAGTTCAAACCAACAGTAACTGAAATGGCAATATTACAATCGTAACCACGCTCTGCTACCATTTGAGAGCTGGTACCAAGGAAGGCAGGATTATTACGATTGTGGACGGCTGTCAAAATTGTTAAGGCTTTTTTGACCACTTGTTGACAAACTGTCTGTTGCTGTCTGTCTCGGCTTCTTCGGCCGACCATCGTTTGATGATTTTATTCTGGTTTGTGTGTATCTGTCAAATTAAGTTATTTTTTAATTGTGTTCAATAATCAAAAATGGTTCTAATGGCTCTGAGCACTATGGGACTTAACATCTGTGGTCATCAGTCCCATAGAACTTACAACTACTTAAACCTAACTAACCTAAGGACATCACACACATCCATGCCCGAGGTAGGATTCAGACCTGCGACCGCAGCGGTCACGCGGTTCCAGACTGAAGCGCCTAGAACCGCACGGCCACACCGGCCGGCGTTCAGCAATCGGAGGACATACACTCCTGGAAATTGAAATAAGAACACCGTGAATTCATTGTCCAAGGAAGGGGAAACTTTATTGACACATTCCTGGGGTCAGATACATCACATGATCACACTGACAGAACCACAGGCACATAGACACAGGCAACAGAGCATGCACAATGTCGGCACTAGTACAGTGTATATCCACATTTCGCAGCAATGCAGGCTGCTATTCTCCCATGGAGACGATCGTAGAGATGCTGGATGTAGTCCTGTGGAACGGCTTGCCATGCCATTTCCACCTGGCGCCTCAGTTGGACCAGCGTTCGTGCTGGACGTGCAGACCGCGTGAGACGACGCTTCATCCAGTCCCAAACATGCTCAATGCGGGACAGATCCGGAGATCTTGCTGGCCAGGGTAGTTGACTTACACCTTCTAGAGCACGTTGGGTGGCACAGGATACATGCGGACGTGCATTGTCCTGTTGGAACAGCAAGTTCCCTTGCCGGTCTAGGAATGGTAGAACGATGGGTTCGATGACGGTTTGGATGTACCGTGCACTATTCAGTGTCCCCTCGACGATCACCAGTGGTGTACGGCCAGTGTAGGAGATCGCTCCCCACACCATGATGCCGGGTGTTGGCCCTGTGTGCCTCGGTCGTATGCAGTCCTGATTGTGGCGCTCACCTGCACGGCGCCAAACACGCATACGACCATCATTGGCACCAAGGCAGAAGCGACTCTCATCGCTGAAGACGACACGTCTCCATTCGTCCCTCCATTCACGCCTGTCGCGACACCACTGGAGGCGGGCTGCACGATGTTGGGGCGTGAACGGAAGACGGCCTAACGGTGTGCGGGACCGTAGCCCAGCTTCATGGAGACGGTTGCGAATGGTCCTCGCCGATAACCCAGGAGCAACAGTGTCCCTAATTTGCTGGGAAGTGGCGGTGCGGTCCCCTACGGCACTGCGTAGGATCCTACGGTCTTGGCGTGCATCCGTGCGTCGCTGCGGTCCGGTCCCAGGTCGACGGGCACGTGCACCTTCCGCCGACCACTGGCGACAACATCGATGTACTGTGGAGACCTCACGCCCCACGTGTTGAGCAATTCGGCGGTACGTCCATCCGGCCTCCCGCATGCCCACTATACGCCCTCGCTCAAAGTCCGTCAACTGCACATACGGTTCACGTCCACGCTTTCGTGGCATGCTACCAGTGTTAAAGACTGCGATGGAGCTCCGTATGCCACGGCAAACTGGCTGACACTGACGGCGGCGGTGCACAAATGCTGCGCAGCTAGCGCCATTCGACGGCCAACACCGCGGTTCCTGGTGTGTCCGCTGTGCCGTGCATGTGATCATTGCTTGTACAGCCCTCTCGCAGTGTCCGGAGCAAGTATGGTGGGTCTGACACACCGGTGTCAATGTGTTCTTTTTTCCATTTCCAGGAGCGTATTTGTGCCCGCATTTCGTGGTCGTGCGGTAGCGTTCTCGCTTCCCACGCCCGGGTTCCCGGGTTCGATTCCCGGCGGGGTCAGGGATTTTCTCTGCCTCGTGATGGCTTGGTGTTGTGTGCTGTCCTTAGGTTAGTTAGGTTTAAGTAGTTCTAAGTTCTAGGGAACTGATGGCCATAGATGTTAAGTCCCATAGTGCTCAGAGCCATTTGAACCATTTTGACATATTTGTACCCTATCATTTCATGATAAGCGTTATGTATATTCTTCAGATGCTATTCGTCTTGTTTCAGACAAAGAAAATTCTGCTTGCTTTGTTAAAGTTATATCAAACCATTCTTAAATTGCATCGCTTCTTGACTCTAAGAACATGCATCACTGCCACCTGAACGCGTTTGAAATATATGGTATATTCTATATTTCGAATGTGGAGCTACTAATATAGTTCGATATATAGATTTTGTTATTTATCTTTCTTCTTTCCTCTTCTTTTCATATCAAAGATAATTGAAATAAAGCAGGTTTGTGTTTCTTTCTATATAAGTTTTGTAACTATGATTTTTGGAACTATTAATTTTTCATTTTCTGCTGTTGCATGCTTGAAATATGTCTAGGTGCATGAAGTTCTAATTTTGCTTAGAAATTATGTCTTGTAAGTTACGTAATATTCGGCAAGAGACAAGCTTAGAAATCTGTCAAAAGGTGGTAGTGTGAAACGATAAAAAAGGAGTCTGGGGAAAAAGCGTGAGGGAGGAAATGGCTCGTATGTAGCAAGAGCTTCGAAACGCAGAGCCGGACGGTTGGATCCTTTTTTTTTTTTTCTTTTATTGAATTTCGATTCCCCCCAAAGGTGGACGGGCTGGCAGCAGCTTAGTACGCTGCTCTTCAGCCGACAGAATTTTTAAACCAGAAGAAGAAAACAATAAACAATAAAAGCAGGCGATAAAAACGGTGACTTCAATTGTAAAATTATGGAAGGTAAAACATAAAACAAAGGGGCGATGCTAATAAAATACACAGGAAACAGACAGGTAAAATAGTAGACAGACAATTAAAAGAACACGGCGACAGTCTGGTTTCTGTTCGCAAGCGATATAAAAATCACACCCAGCGATAGTATGATTTCTGTTCGCAACGCTTCGGAAAAGACGCACAACACTGAACACTCACTTAAAACACTGCACTAAAAAGTTGGCACGAAGACGTCACACCACAGGCAAGAGCAGATGGGGGAGGGGGGGGGGGACTGGACAGATGAGGAGAAAAAAAAGGGGAAGGAGAGGAAAAACGTATTTGGGGGGGGGGGGGGGGAGGGGAACTGCTGGATCCTGCCTACTCGTAAAATATTGGGTGCCTAGGAAACCTGCTTTCTGGGATCGCTAGACACTTTAAGCAAATAGTATTAATGAGTTTTATTACAAAAGGAAATGATTACAACACTTAACGCTGTGTCTAACAGATGTGTCGCAAGCAAAGGGCAACAGACAAAATAAACAGTGTTCTTCAGTATATTCAAGACCTAAGTCGCTGGTCTTGTAGTGCCTGATCTTGACGCTGCTGTAAATGTGGGCCGCGAACAGTCGGCGAGGCCCTTATGCCCTCTTCGCATAGAGGTAGCTGCCGTCGCGTTGTCCTCCTGGAGAGGTGTCGGTCAGCGTGCAGTTGGCTGATGTCCAGAGACCTCTCTGCTCTCTCGTTTCCCACTGCCGTGCCGGCGCTTGACTTTACGTCGCAAAATCCACCCCCCCCCTCCCCCCCCGAAAAGCGGACGAACCGTCGTCGTATAGGGAGAACCACAACGGCGGGGGAGGCAGGAGTGTGGATGCTACTCGGAAAACGACCAGAAGGGTTGGTGTCCTCCTCCTGAGACCCAAACATGTAGAAGGCACCGGCTGCTGCGGTGTGGGCGGGTCCAGCTCCATCAGTAGGACGTGAGGAGGAGGAGGAAGCGAAGGCACAGTCTCCAGTGGGACGTCCCGCGGTGTCTTGATGTTGCTGTGGCCGCGCTGTCCTCGGCATCCGTGAATCTGGGAGAAAAGATACAGAAGGGTCACTGTATAACGCCGGAAATGCATATCCTCCTATTTCCATCTATTGTACTATAAATTTGTTTTCCTTATTTTTGTTACCTGAATATATAACAGTTCTGTGTATTCGTATATTGTAATTGTTTTACTATTTGTATATATATATTTATGCATTTATGTCGATGTATAATTGGTTTGTTTCGTAAATATTATTTGTATTTTTATGCTGGGTCTTGCCTAGGGAAAACTATCGAACGATTACATCGATAGGTCATGTGAAGAACGAAAGTGTTTAGGATCTTTGGTAGTGTTAACTCTGCCGCGTGGAGCGCGTGCTGAGCAGAGGGTCTCTGGCTGGGATAGTGCAGTGGAGTAGGTGTGTTGTGTGACGCTCCCGCGAGTTGCCGCGCTTTCGGGGTTTGGCAGCATGTAATTGCGCTCGACTCGCGATGATAGTTTCTGACATGGTGTCGCGGACGGGAAGCATCAGCTGGCGCACATCAAGAGCCCGTTTCGGCTGGTGACCGTGTCGAGAATAAGGCGCGCCAACATCCAGCTTCTGCAACAGCGACGGCCGACAATGACTGACTGTCGCCACCTCCTCGATCGACGGCTTCAAACCTTCAATCAACCAACAAGGGAGACTGGAAGCACGTAAAGTTTTAGAACTGTATGGCAGACCTCAGCTTTTCAAACTGTACCATTTTCGTAACTATAATTACAGCAACTTAGCGTGAACATTTGTTGCTCATTGTCCCAATTGCATTACCAAGCAGGGTCCCTTCCTTTTCCGGAATCAACCCGAGTGTCGTTGAAATTCAGACGCCAGCATTAAAGTACTATAATTCGATTTCAATGCTTTAATTTCAAAGTTCAGTTAAAGTATTCATAGCTGGCCACAATATTTAGGTTACACAAGCACAAATTAAGAGTGCGAGTTTTGTTACCGTATTTTAGCTTACCTGTGACTGCAGCTCAGCTTGGTACGTACTAAATTTTACTATTGTTCAGAATCGTTTAATTCAAGTTCAAAGTTAAATCTCTTATTTCTAAATTGCATAGATTCAAGTAGCTTTTGAAATGATTGTTGAGGTAGTCCAAGACTAGCCGTATTTTACTGAATTTCGATGTGCTTCAGAAAGAAAGCTCACTATTAACTTCAGTCACTAAATTAACTTTCGATTTTCCTGTTTTATTAATTCTTTTGCTAAATTAAGTCAGAGTGTAGCGAAATTTATTACTTCTGACAAACTTTCAGTTTTCACACTGCACGTGTCAACCTTCAGTTGCCACGCTTCTATTGCTAATTATATGTGTAATAACCTTTCTTTTTCAGTTACTATAGTAATTGTCCTTAGGACTGGCGACCGTAATTTCCACCAAATCTCAAATATCTAATTACCGCTAGTTGATTGTTAACGTAACGGCCGCACATTTACTTTCTTTATTAACTTTACCCCTTTTCCAAAATTAATTTCCACCAGTTTCATTTGCATTTTTCCTTTCATTTAGATGTGATCCTTCCCTCCCTCTTTACCGACAGATTAACTTCGGTGACGATTGCTTTTCCCAAATTTCCATTAGGTACACCTGGTATAATTTTTCACTGTCATTAAGGTCGATAAGTGAGGGGGAGGTTACAACTGTGCGGATGACAGTGGCGAATTTGATTGTGAAGTCGGCGCTGCAATCCGACCGGGCCTGAAATGAGATGCGTGCATGCGCCAAGTCGACGAACGGTCTCGCCCCGCGCCCACCGTCTGCTGCCGCTAAAAACCCTCTAAAACACAATATCATGAGGCGCTAGGTGATACTTGCGGCCTTCCTTCGGCGACGGATGCTGAGGAGGGTGGAGCATTGTCCGATGGCGGCGGCCGTGAAGCGATTCCGCCGGCGATGGTCCATATCTCGTGAATGCGAACGATAGGAGGTGAGAGACAGTTGCAATGCTTGATCCCTGGTGTGTGCTTGAAGGTACTGACAAACGTTCCGCTTCACCGTTTCACTGCGGAGGGAACGATGCACTAGTTAGATGCTGTATGCTAATTGTGTTCACAGAATCTATGAAATTCATTTGACATCAGCTGAAGGCCGTTGTCCGACACTATGACTTCAGGCACACCTTCGAAGCAAAAAATACGAGGACAACGCCTGAAATGTACCACGCGAAGTTGTCGAGTTGATTGGCACAGCAAAAGCGAACTTGCTATAAGGGTCTACCACAATCAACCAAGGAGTGTTCCGAAAAGGTCCCGCAAGGTCTTTGTGCACACGTTGCCGCGGTGATTGCGACTTAAGCCAAGTAGAGAATTTTTGTGACGGAGCGGACTGATTTTCCGCACATGGGTGACACTGTGACGTCATCTCTTCTATTTGGACGTCCATGCTCTGCCAAGTACAGCGTCGACACGCTAACTGTTTCGTGCGGACAGTCTCCCAGAGTCCTAGGTGGTATAACTTGTAACGGAACATATTAAAGGCTTTACTTTACCGAAGTATGCGATACCCTCCAAATTCAACCAGTTTAACAAGTATTTATGATTATAGAAAAGTTATTGTGTATGTTAACAATGATTGCATAACATGTCTCCATAAACAGTCAACCCATTAAATTATACTGAATAACTGACCCACACAAAAGTTAATATCACTTGATCACTGATACAGCAAATGTCATCATGTAAAAACACTGAGTTCATCTTAAATAATTAATATGAAGTACGAAAAATAGTGGACAACTTAGGTATTTTGTATCTCCTTAAATAAAAATCACCCAGTGAAAGCTATTTGTTCACTAGGAGCGTTTTCACTCAGTATTCACGTAAGCGATCCTATTTTAGACGAAAACCAATGTAATTCTTAATAATTCATGTTATTTACTTATTTATGCAAATTAGAGAAGTCAATTGACAAACTTATAAAAAACGGCCTTTTTGTAACAAAGAATTATTCTGTCAAGTCAACAAATCTGTCTGTCATTTTAATAACATGTTAAATTATGTCACTCGATGCAAATTAATAACTTTTCTGTACAAATTATGATAACAGATGTACATGTGACTTATAAACTATATCTCTTTTTAGTAGTTCTTTGACAATGTTATAAATACGAGCAGCAAGAAGGGTCGAAAAGCAGTCGGAATGTCACTTTGGTAAAGTGTGTTTGTGTGTTATTGTTTGAGGTGGATAAACAATGCAAAGAACATGTAACGGAAGTACTACTATGTGTTGAGTCATGGTCTTTGGTGGACAGTGGAATTAAGATGGCCACCAGAGTAATAAATATTTGAAGTTTACATATTTGTTGGTTTCGCTCGTTCTTTATCATCAAAATCACATAAAAAAACACGGGACCTCATGTTTTTAACCCTAGACAACCAGATTTAGAGCCAGCATCAGCATCGAGACACGGCAGCGATCCAGCAAGTACCAGCGATTACCACAACACAATGCATTTTAATGGCGCCAACCTAACATCAAGTGCTAACAAGCTCCGTAAATGGGAGTGAAATAGTGCGATTATAGCAATTAGCTATATCTACGACTAGGCGACCATTACAAACTGCAACACTTCTTTTTGTAAAGCTTTAGGGATCAACACAGGTCTGTCATTTTGAACAAGAATCACACCGTTCTGTATAGCGAGGCTATGCCGACGTGCAAGGATTCGGCGCACTACCGAGTTCTTTATGCTAGACTTGGCCACTGTTTCTATTTTTCGATACAGTGTATCGATACGTGGAACTGTTTCAGTGTTTCGGAACGGTTGTGGTTCACTGTTTCGAAACAGTGGTGTTTCATTCCGCCCCTGTCTCGGACCAGATTCGATCTCGAGCCAGAAACAGAAACCCTATCGTTTCAAGATAAGGCTGTTTCAGTCCACCTGTGCCTGGAACGGACTAATTCTATCGAAACAGTGATGTTTCATTCCACTCTGTGTCGGACGAGATTCGGGCTCGGCACAGGTACTGAAACACAACATACCACTTCATGAAACTCTTTCAAGAGTGTCGAAATCTTTTTGACAAGCAATAGCATGAAGCTTAAGATATCCGAAAATAAAGCTTCGTTTCTAGCTGACTGTCCTGTTTCGAAATGACGTAACATCTGATTTATAAACACTAACCAAACAATAAAACAACGCATACTATTCACATTCAAAATAATAAATATGTGAAAATCATTCAGTTAAATTACAATTTTTTATAACATACGCTTCTCTGTTCATGTACAGTAATCATATTAAGAAACGCAAGTAAGCCTAGAACATTTTGAATAAAAAAAAGGCGTAGAGTGACAGTTATTATACATATACATAAATTTAATGTAGGTATAATTGCAAGCAATCTGTTTGACATATCACTGATAGTGTAAAGGTGAACGGGTAGCGCTGGGAAGCATGGTGTACTTATAGTAACGGTTCGAAACGCCTTGAAAGACAAATTTTTTTCTGTTATATTTCGTTATTTATTCGAATTATTTGTGAGTCTATAGTCACTGTGCCTATTATCCACAACGATTCCCTTTGTGTGCATGGGAATTTGCAGGATGGGTATATTCCCATACTAGCGGAATGTGGGAATCCCAGTACCATATCGGTTGTTTCTGCAGTTCGCTCCCACCTCCAGTTCCGTTCGTGGTGGTTCTTCTGTCTTCAGCTATGGCTGTCCTCAGCTAATTGAAAAGTATGAAAGTCACACGACACGAAAGCAGCGTATTTGCTGCATGAAATCCGAAACTGCCAAGACGCTTAAGTGATAGTTTCATACTTTCTGCGATATGATTAGCGCTCTCGCACCTCATTTGTGTTTATGTGGACATACCTATACAGTAGACATTCAAGATGATAAAATGTCTAGGTTTATTAGATTACAATACACTAACTGTTCCACTGTTTCGAAACAGCGTATCGAAACATTACATTGTATTGATTCATTTGTTTCGAAACAGTTACGCGTTTCAGTTTGCCCATCTCTACTTTGTGCTATGTAATGGGCAGATGCTCAAATCTGAATCAACTTCCGTAGCCCGTGAAGGATCTGACACGTTTCAGTGATCCTTATTATAGATGTGACAATGCAATCCAGCATTTACGTCAGAACTTATATCACAGTGTAACGTCCCTAAATAATGTAATATGATTGTAATATTCCGGCTGCGAGTATCAGCGATGATGGCAACCGTAATTTGACACGACAACGCTCTTTTCTCTGACAACAACGCTCTTTGCTGAAAAAAAAGAGGAGCATCTATGTTTTCTTGTAATTGTTGGAGATAAGAAATGCCAATTGGACATTGTGCCTTTTTAAGGCCAGATAAGTTTGTATACAGAAACAATTTGAAGTGCCGAGGTCAACATGTAATCACGATTGTCAAGAATAAAAATTTAATTTGTGGAAAAAAGGAGGTAAATATCGTATACGAAACTTTATCCGATGTTGGATCCTCGGACCTTCATAAAAAACTCTTAGTGTGTTTAGTAACATAGCGCATAGTGATTTCTTCGCGAATTAACAGTACTGGGCGAATCTGCTACTATCACGGTCCGAACGATGCGCAATATTTCTCCGTCAGCTTCTGCGTTCAAGGCGTTCCCTAAGCGACCAGTTTGCTAGTCATAAGATATCATACTGCCACCGTTGTTCAATCTTATCATTCTGAAAGTGCTTCCAGAAAAGAAAATCTAACGGCCACTGTCAATATTGTAGCTGCATAGGATGACGGCTTCTTCATCACGAGTTGTAGCAGTTTTCTGCGACCTTGCCTGGCGTTCTCTGAGAACAGGCGAAACAGAAACCTCCGACCGCCATCCTATACCTAACCCGTTCTCTCCTGGCAGCATTCACGAAGAAAACGCATTCATCTATAGTCAATTTTTTTCACAGATTATTTCTATTAGACAGCTAAAAATTTTATGGTGTATGCATCTAGGCAAAAAATTTAAAAGAGAGTTTTTAATGCAGTACCCGTCTTATCTTTGTCAAAGACAGAAGTCAAAGAGCAAGTTAATTAATTTGTAATTTTTGTTCTTGCGTAGCAGTTCCATTATAACGGCCAATTGGAAGCCGTGAAACTGCGTCCGCATTACCATGTTGAGCTTCGGACGATACACACTCTCGTACTGATATTGAGACAATAACAAAGCCCATTTTTGCAATTTTTGGGAAGTTCGTACAGGAACCGGCTTCATCGGACGAAATAAGGAATGCAACGGATTGTGATCCGTTACTAAGCAGAATTTTCTCCATACAAATAGTGGTGGAATTTGGTGACACCATACACAGTAACCAATGCCACTTTCTATATTTGTGAATAGTTACACTGAGCTTTGGACAACATTTTCGATGTGTAAGCATTAGGCCTGGCTTTATCACCAAATCTGTGCGAAAGCACTGCACCGATACCGCAAGAGGAAGCGTCAACTTGCAACACAACTCGTTTGTCAGAATCAAAGTAAGCCAAGCATCGATCACGGAGCAATGCAACATTTTAATTTTTTAAAAGCTTCTTGCCAATAATTGGTCCAAACAAAGGGGACATTCTTGCGAAGCAAGCGATGCGATGGAGCTGCGATTCGTGCAGCGTTCGGTATGAACCGAATACAATAGCTCATTTTTCCTAAGACTGAAGGAAATTCTGTGACATTGCGAGGAACTGGCTGGTCTCGTATGGCTAACAAATGCGACTGAAGAGGATGTGCACCTTGACTGTTTATGACATGACCCAGATACTGCAACTCAGGTTTAAAAAAATCACACTTGTCCAGTCTACACTTTAGTCCTGCATCAGATAACAGGTGAAACACAGCACGCAATTTTGCAATGTGTTCTTCAGCTGTATGACCTTCTACTACAATATCGTCCAAATACACTCCTGGAAATGGAAAAATGAACACATTGATACCGGTGTGTCAGACCCACCATACTTGCTCCGGACACTGCGAGAGGGCTGTACAAGCAATGATCACACGCACGGCACAGCGGACACACCAGGAACCGCGGTGTTGGTCGTCGAATGGCGCTAGCTGCGCAGCATTTGTGCACCGCCGCCGTCAGTGTCAGCCAGTTTGCCGTGGCATACGGAGCTCCATCGCAGTCTTTAACACTGGTAGCATGCCGCGACAGCGTGGACGTGAACCGTATGTGCAGTTGACGGACTTTGAGCGAGGGCGTATAGTGGGCATGCGGGAGGCCGGGTGGACGTACCGCCGAATTGCTCAACACGTGGGGCGTGAGGTCTCCACAGTACATCGATGTTGTCGCCAGTGGTCGGCGGAAGGTGCACGTGCCCGTCGACCTGGGACCGGACGGCAGCGACGCACGGATGCACGCCAAGACCGTAGGATCCTACGCAGTGCCGTAGGGGACCGCACCGCCACTTCCCAGCAAATTAGGGACACTGTTGCTCCTGGGGTATCGGCGAGGACCATTCGCAACCATCTCCATGAAGCTAGGCTACGGTCCCGCACACCGTTAGGCCGCCTTCCGCTCACGCCCCAACATCGTGCAGCCCGCCTCCAGTGGTGTCGCGACAGGCGTGAATGGAGGGACAAATGGAGACTTGTCGTCTTCAGCGATGAGAGTCGCTTCTGCCTTGGTGCCAATGATGGTCGTATGCGTGTTTGGCGCCGTGCAGGTGAGCGCCACAATCAGGACTGCATCCGACCGAGGCACACAGGGCCAACACCCGGCATCATGGTGTGGGGAGCGATCTCCTACACTGGCCGTACACCACTGGTGATCGTCGAGGGGACACTGAATAGTGCACGGTACATCCAAACCGTCATCGAACCCATCGTTCTACCATTCCTAGACCGGCAAGGGAACTTGCTGTTCCAACAGGACAATGCACGTCCGCATGTATCCCGTGCCACCCAACGTGCTCTAGAAGGTGTAAGTCAACTACCCTGGCCAGCAAGATCTCCGGATCTGTCCCCCATTGAGCATGTTTGGGACTGGATGAAGCGTCGTCTCACGTGGTCTGCACGTCCAGCACGAACGCTGGTCCAACTGAGGCGCCAGGTGGAAATGGCATGGCGAGCCGTTCCACAGAACTACATCCAGCATCTCTACGATCGTCTCCATGGGAGAATAGCAGCCTGCATTGCTGCGAAAGGTGGATATACACTGTACTAGTGCCGACATTGTGCATGCTCTGTTGCCTGTGTCTATGTGCCTGCGGTTATGTCAGTGTGATCATGTGATGTATCTGACCCCAGGAATGTGTCAATAAAGTTTCCCCTTCCTGGGACAATGAATTCACGGTGTTCTTATTTCAATTTCCAGGAGTGTAATTTGAACAGTGTGGTGCCTGAGCAGTCAGCTGTTTCAGATACCATTGGAAAACTGGTGGGAAAGGATGAATTGCCAAAAGGCAAATACAGATATTTAAATAAGCCGAAATGAGTGTTTACAACACACACTTTTCGAGGTTCCTCATCGAACGGTATTTGAAGAAATGCGTCGCGCAAATCAGTTTTCGAAAAGTAGCGACCAGCGCCTAATCTGTCCATGAGGATGGATAAGTATCAATCACAGTTTGTGAGTTCACTGTACATTTAAAGTCAACACAGAGGCGAATGCGAACTGAAGGTTGGGAAAGCAAAACCAGAGGACTTGCCCACTGACTATCTCGTATGGCCGCAATAGCCCCACTGTCTTGCAATTCTCTAAGTTCAGCAGCGACTTTGTGCCATAGTGGAATGGAAACAGTTCTGGTGTGGCAAAATTTCGGCTGAGCATTGGCTTTAGTAGTAATATGAGCAACAAAATGTTTAGCCTTGCCTAAACCTTCAGAAAAGAGTTCAGAGAATTGTTTCAGTAAGCTAGCTACACTCTCGTTGGCACTGAATGCAGTCACTGACAACACATCGCATCAGTGTAGCAGAGTGAAAGTCACAGTTCGCATATGCGAACGATACGTGGCAGACAAATTACATTTTCCGAGAACGGGAATATACGAGGTGCATTCAAATTCTAAGGCTTCCGATTTTTTTTCTAATTAACTACTCACCCGAAATCGATGAAACTGGCGTTATTTCTCGACGTAATCACCCTGCAGACGTACACATTTTTCACAACACTGACGCCATGATTCCATGGCAGCGGCGAAGGCTTCTTTAGGAGTCTGTTTTGACCACTGGAAAATCGCTGAGGCAATAGCAACAAGGCTGGTGAATGTGCGGCCACGGAGAATGTCTTTCATTGTTGGAAAAAGCCAAAAGTCACTAGGAGCCAGGTCAGGTGAGTAGGGAGCATGAGGAATCACTTCAAAGCTGTTATCACGAAGAAACTGTTGCGTAACGTTAGCTCGATGTGCGGGTGCATCGTCTTGGTGAAACAGCACACGCGTTGCCCTTCCCGGACGTTTTTGTTGCAGTGCAGGAAGGAATTTGTTCTTCAAAACATTTTCGTAGGATACACCTGTTACCGTAGTTCCTTTTGGAACGCAATGGGTAAGGATTACGCCCTCGCTGTCCCAGAACATGGACACCATCATATTTTCAGCACTGGCGGTTACCCGAAATTTTTTTGGTGGCGGTGAATCTGTGTGCTTCCATTGAGCTGACTGGCGCTTTGTTTCTGGATTGAAAAATGGCATCCACATCTCATCCATTGTCACAACCGACAAAAAGAAAGTCCCATTCGTGCTGTCGTTGCACGTCAACATTCCTTGGCAACATGCCACACGGGCAGCCGTGTGGTCGTCCGTCAGCATTCGTGGCACCCACTTGGATGACACTTTTCGCATTTTCAGGTCGTCATGCAGGATTGTGTGCACAGAACCCACAGAAATGCCAACTCTGGAGGCGATCTGTTCAAGAGACATTCGGCGATCCCCCAAAACAATTCTCTCCACTTTCTCGATCATGTCGTCAGACCGGCTTGTGCGAGCCCGAGGTTGTTTCGGTTTGTTGCCACACGATGTTCTGCCTTCATTAAACTGTTGCACCCACGAACGCACTTTCGACACATCCATAACTCCATCACCACATGTCTCCTTCAACTGTCGATGAATTTCAGTTGGTTTCACACCACGCAAATTCAGAAAACGAATGATTTCACGGTGTTCAAGTAAAGAAAACGTCGCCATTTTAAGTATTTAAAACAGTTCTCATTCTCGCCGCTGGCAGTAAAATTCCATCTGCCGTACGGTGCTGCCATCTCTGGGACATATTGACAATGAACGCGGCCTCATTTTAAAACAATGCGCATGTTTCTATCTCTTTCCAGTCCGGAGCAAAAAAATCGGAGGCTTTAGATCTTGAATGCACCTCGTACTGTCCATTATAAGCCGTCAGTTGCGTGCTAGTTTTAGACAGGCGTGGAGAGCCTAACAGCTCATTTATGTTACGATTCAGCAAACTGAAGTCTCACACGTTTTCCACTAATATGCAAATAAACAAAAACTTGGTTGGGCTTCCGTACCACTGAAGAAACTATTCACTGGCTAGTTTTGCTAATGACTGCATCATGCTTGGAATACACTGTGTTTATTACGTGGGCCCTTTGACTAGATTTTTGTGAGTGGACAGACCTCTAAGTTTGTTCCGTTACAAACATATGGATTGTACGTGGCCTTGCTTTCCACAAGCATAAAACTGTGCTTGTATGGACGGGCAGTCTTGGCGTTGGTGCCATGAATTGCACCGAGGGCATGACTTAATTCCGTTCGCTTGTTTACAAGGCTGTTTACACTGCTAAGTAGGCTTACGCCATATGCAGATGAAATTGTGGGGGATTACCAAGCTGGCTTTTGGAGGAACATATCAACTATAGACCAAATATTCACCCTGCGTCAAATTTCCGAAAAGAAATGGGAATACAATAAACCAGTTCATAATCTTTTCATAGATTTTACAAAAGCATGTGACTCAGTATTGCAACCAAAATTGTACAGAATTCTTTTGGAACTTGGAATACCAAAGAAGTATGTTAGAATTATAGAAGCGAGTTTGAAAAATACAAAGGGTAGAGTATGTGTGGGGAAATCGAGTCAGAAGAATTTGTAATAAAGAACGGACATAAGAAGGGAGATGCCCTGTCTCCGCTACTTTTTAATTTAGTCATAGAATGTATTGTACGAATTGCAGCAGATAATTCAGAGTGTGTGGAGTTAAATGGAAATATCAAGATATCAGGGTATGCAGATGATCTAAACATCATTAGTGATAGGAAAGAATCTGTAACAGCAAATGCGAATGCGTTAATCAAGGCTAGTGAAGATTTAGGTCTAAGGATAAGTGAAGACAAAACTAAATACCTGGCTACTACTAGAATGCCAACAGCAGTAGATCAGGAAATGTTAAGAGCTGGAGACATGCAGTTTGAAAAAGTGAACACATTTAAGTATCTAGGGGTGGACATCACTTCGAGAAATGAGATAGAATCCGAACTGAAGGAGAGATTACGGGCGGGAAATGCGTGCTACTTCTTACTGAATAGATTACTTTCATCACGGATATTGTCTAGGAATTTAAAAATTAGAATATACAAAACTATTATTCCACCAGTTATGCTGTATGCGTGTGAGACTTGGTCTCTCACTGTGCAAAATGAAAAGCCATTTCGAGTATTTGAAAACAAAATTTTGAGGAACATTTTCGGAGCAAAAAGGGATGACATCAGCGGAGAGTGGCGAAAATTGCATAACGAAGAGGTTCACGAACTCTATTCAAGCCCTGACATAATCAGTATTATTAAATCGCGTAGGCTGCGATGGGCGGGTCACGTAGCTCGATTGGATGAGGTCAAGGCAGCGCGCAGAGTACTGGTAGGGCACCCAGAGGGAAAACGTCCTGTGGGGAGACCGAGTCGTAGATGGCAGGACAATGTGAAGGCTGATTTGAGGAGCCTAGGTATTGAAGGTGAATGGAAGGAAATAGCCCAAGACGGGGACAGATAGCGAAAATACGTTGCTGCGGTAATGGACTCTCGAGTCCGGTATGACCAGTGAGTGTGTGTGTGTGTGTTTACACAGTATGGTGCACTCGGGCTGTCGCTGGATAATGGGCCAGTCACTGTGCAAGAGCCGACTCAACCCGACAAATTGGTGGCTGCTCAAATTTATCAGCCAAGATGGCACTTGAATCGTACTGATCTAGTATTTGCACTAGGGGCTGAAATCTGGGATCTGACTGTTTCAAAATCAGTTCTTTAAGTTTGACATCAGTTACATTATACACGATCACAGCAAGCAACATAACATCTGAATATAAAGCATCGCAGGCACATTTGAATTTGAAATTCCTAGTCATACCCTGCAAATCTGCTACCCACTCACGATAAGTTTGCTCTGACCTTCCCTTACAATTAAAGAATTGGTACCTAGCTGCTGCCACATTACATTTTTGGTCATAATTGTTAATTAGTGAATCTACAACCTGATCATTGAAAAGTACACTCGGAGTGGCGTTAGGGAATAATTTCTGAATGAGGCGAAACACTGCACTTCCTACTGTTGATAGAAAGTAAGGTAGTTTCACCGTACCTGGTATGTCGTGAGCAATTATGTGAGCTTCAGACCGTTGCAACCATTCGAGCCACTCCTCTTCTTTTTCATTAAGCTGGCCAAAAGGCGGTGTGGGACTCAGAGATACAGTAGGCGTCGTCTTATGCGCTGCATTAGTGCTTTGGTTGGCCAGGAGCTGCTGTCCCGTGTGGAGCAGCGAGGCAGTTTGTTGGGTCTGAAACTGTAGCTGTGTTGCATCTATCGCTTGCAGCTGTGGCGCCTGAGCAAGGGGTGGGATTGGTGGGTTGCTATTCGTGGGAGAAGCTAATGCGATAAACAGACAAGACAAGCAATCAAAATAAGCATACAAGTAAAGAAAATTTCTGCAACGTGCAACTGAAAACACTGATTAGCAAAAACCACTAGAAGAGGCCCTATTAAAGCAAGTAAACACACCCCTGCACAGAAAAGCTAATGTTGAATTAAAGCGCCAGCAAAACAGAAAATAAAATCAACGGCTGTCAGGCACTGCGTTCTTCGTAATATATGTCACCAATGTTGAATCCTGCCTGCTGATCAAAACTGCGGTACCTAGGCAAGCTGCTTTCTCGGATCGCTAGACGACAACTCAAGCAAACTGTATTAATGAATTTTGTTACAAAAGGAAATGAATACAATACTTAAGTCTGTGCTAAACAGATGTGTGGCAAGCAAAGGGTGACAAAAAAATGAGCAATGTTGTTCAATGTATACAATTCCTAAGTTGCTGGTCTCGAAGTGCCTAATCTTAATGCTGCTGAAGGCGTGGGCCGCGAAGAGTCGGCGAGGCGCTTATGTCCTCTTCACATAGAGGGCGCTGCCATCCCACTGTCGTTCTGGAGAGGGGTCGGTCAGCGTGCAAGTGGCTGATGTCTTCTTTAGAGCCCTCTCCGCTCTCTCGTTTCCGATTGGCGTTCGGGCACTTGACTTTCTCTCCTCAAAAAGGATTGTCATCATTTTTCCACACAAACGGCTTATCATTTGAGGTCGCGCTCCCTCTGTCCCCTTTGTCCTTAGTACACTCATCCATGGCAGCTTTCGGTACTATCTGTGGTACGCGGTGTTTACAAACTTTGCCCTTGGGCACCCCTTTCAGCTTGGCACCCCAATTGTCGGCTTGTGTCGCTTGGGCCTTAGACCTTGTGACTGTGAAATTAAAATATACCGTATATACAGTATGAACTTTAATAAAGGGGACAAAGTGGAGAAAGCGATTCATGACTGGCAATGGAGGAAGAAAGATTCTATGAACATGTGTCTGGAAATGGATGGCGAGCATGCAACGACGATAGATCGTCCCTGCGCGCAGTACAGAGCTGCATCACATCCACGTCACAACAGATGTCCAAAGTGGTCTCCATGAGATTGCAGGTGATACCAGTAGTTAGCGGCTGTCATGCAGGATGCACATTATCGTACATTGGCTTACACTATGTTGGCACGTCACGGGCCTGGAGCGTTTACTCGGGTTTGTTTCAATATTCAATAGAACCAACTCCTCCAAATCTGATGTACACACAGTCCACCGCTTTCCGGCAGGTTCGTCTTTCTGAAAGGTCAATGATCACACAAACGCTCAAAAAGGGCTAGAAATGTTTGATGTGGTTGGTGTTTCTGAGAGTACTTCTTTTGGTACAGCCGTGATGCCTCTGACTGTTTCCATCTGCTTGGCCGTGCATAAACACCATCCCGGCTTGTTTCCGACGTGAATACCACACCATGCTGCTACTTACCCTATGCTGCGTCACAGGAAACACACGGCACATGGTCAGAATAACTGTCAGTCGTCAGCGCCGTCCAACATGGCAGCGTTAAATATAGGGTGGAGAAAAACTGTGTCACGAAATTTTATCCCTGGATGGCTGATGCCAGTAGGAACCAACATTACTAATATTGTGTAGGTCGACAACGCACCATTTTTAAACTATGGAAACTTAGCATTAGGCACTCCGATTGTCCTTGGGATTGCCCTGTTGCCGTTCGTCTCTTGACGGGCACCGCTATGGTTGTCACACATACAAACGTCCCTCGCTCCGTCACTGCCCCAACGTGATACGCACACGTGTCGAATAGGTCTCGCTGATTGTCTCACCTCACGCCAAATGCATTCACACGTAAGCTTCGCTTCCGAACACATACACGTCACCTACAATTTAGTCATACAGCAAGCATGGCGGTACAGTATTCGTTTGAAGAACAACGAGATATGGTTTTTGTTTATGGACTAGCCGACGGTAATGCGTATGAAACTGGACGGTTGTATGAGGAACGGTACTCAGCAAGACGCCACCCACACCCGCAAACGATTACAGCAGTTCACCGGCGACTTGGCGAAACAGGCTCGTTAGCGCGATATCATGGTGGTGCTGGAAGACCTCGAAAACGACGGGATGCTGCATTTGAAGAGACTGTTGTCTAGCGCTTCGAGGAAGCATCTACGACAAGTTCGAAAAAATGTCCAAATATGTGTGAATTCTTTTGGGACTTAACTGCTAAGGTCACCAGTCCCTAAGCTTACGCACCACTTAACCTAAATTATCCTAAGGACAAACACGCACACCCATGCCCGAGGGAGGACTCGAACCTCCGCCGGGACCAGCCGCACAGTCCATGACCTACGACAAGTACTCAAGCGGTTGGACACGACATTGGGGGGGGGGGGGGGGTCACTCACCAGTTAATCTAGGAGGTTTTGATGGATGACGGCCAGCATCCATTTAGTTTCCACCCTGTCCAAGACCTGAATCCAGTGGTGGACTATGAACACAGGCTAGAGTTTTGCCGGTGGTTCCTGAGACGTTTTGCACGAGATCATGTCTTCCCCACCATTGTGTTGTTTACCGACGAGTGTATCTTCCATCGGAATGGCCTTTACAGTACGCGAAACGTTCATTACTGAGCAAGGGGAAATCTGGTCGTCACGTACGTCCACGGACACCAGGGACGATTTTCGCTCAACATTTGGGCTAGCGTTGTGGGTGACCAGCTGATTTGGCCGGCCCGTCTACCTCGTCGATTTGCCGGATCATATTACCTTTACTTTTTGCAAGAAACTCTACCTGGCCTGCTGGAAGATGTTCCCCTGGACATGCAGTTATGCATGTGGTTGCAGCATGTTGGGACGCCCGCACGTAACAGTCGTGCTGTGCACGGATATTTGAATGAACTCTTCGACAACCGGGTAATTGGAAAAGGTGCTCGTAGGACAAGGCCGTCGCGATCACCAGACCTCACGCCACCGGGATTCTTCAAGGTTCCAGTTCACCCACCCGGACGCGATCCACATAGAAATATGAGGAATTAACGGATCGCATTCAACTTGCCACCAATCACATCAGGGCAATGCCAGGAATCTTTGAAAGAGTCCGGAAAAACACTGTTCGACCTTACCAAGCTTGTGTCGCGTCAGAGGCTCGCCAATTCGAGCACCTTCCTTAAGTAAACAATGACCTATACACAAAAAAGGCCCTTTTCAGGGTCGACACAATTTGTAAAATACTTTCCGTATGCGAAATAACAGCTGTTGACGGGTCTGTTCCCGGTACGTCTTAATATGAAACTACAATGGATAGTCGGGTTCCTGTAGGATTTGCCCCAGAGACGAAGGCTGGCACGCTACCACCGAGCGTGCGGGCCGCCTTGGATACATCGCGATCTCCGGCAGGCAAAGCATTCGCGGCCATGTGATGTCCACAGCATCCGGCAACAGGGCAATCTCGCGGCCAATCGGAGAGCGTGGCGTCAAGGTTTCGCAGTTTAAAAATTGTGCGTTGTCGACCTACACAATTTTAGTAATTTTGGTTCCAACTGCCATCAGCTATCCAGGGTTAAAATTTCGTCACACAGTTTTTCCCCACCCAGGCGAGGATAGCCAATGATTTCTTTTCTTCCGTGCAGATGCACCCAGGTTCGCACTCTTACGGTAATCTACAATCTGCCGCGAGTAATGAGATTAATGAGCAAGGGGTGCTACATTGGTAGTGTGTGGATAGGTTGAGAATTTGGGTGTGACGGGAGGCGTGCAATGGAAGTCTCTGCAGTTGTGATGGCGCAGTGGTCAGCTTGTCTACCTAGTTATCAGAAGAACGGGTTCTAATACCCGTCTGGCACAGTCTTTCGACTTTCTACGTTGATTTAAATCAATGCCCAATCGCAGACAATGTCTGTAATCCCCTTTCGTGTCTTAAAATATAAGTGCTTTTGTCATGCACTGCCATCGCAAAAAAATCCTGTAGTGTTAGAATGCGCGGACAGTGAAGTAAAGTTTTTTCTCAGAAGCGTGTTTTCGTGCGTGTATCGCGCGGATTGTGAACTTAATGACATGTAGATCAATTTCCGTCACAAATTATTACATCTGTAATTAATACTCCGAGAGATGCAAAATCGGAACATGAAAAGACAAGTTAAGAAACTTGTCTGCTTTTGAAGCGCAGCAGAGACTGTGTACAAATAAGCATAAGGTAATGGAATGTTTTTTGGTGTGTAGCGAAAACACAAACGTACTGAAGTACTGAAGTCCATTAATATCGAAGAAAGAGATCGCAACGCCTGCTGAACAGTGTTCCCTCTCCTTGCGGTGATGTTTTCTCTTACAGTCACCGAGCGAGGTGGTGCAGTGATTGGCACACTGGACTTGCATTCCGGAGGACGATGGTTCAAACCCAGGTCCGGCCATCCTGACTTATTTCCATGATTTCCCTAAAACCGTTCAGGGAAATGCCGGGATGCTTCCTTTGATAGGGCCCCCTCCTTCCCTAATCCACGCTTGTGCTGCGTCTCTAACGACCCTGTTGTTGACTTGACGTTAAACACCAGTTCTCCTCCTTCTTCTGAAACTCCAGTCCACATGCCTCCCCTGTTGGAAAACGAATAATATTTCTCTACCCGAAAAGGTACATTAGTGGCATTTCACGTATCTACAGGTTGCATGAAATGTTCTCTAGTATCAGGTTAACTGAGCTATTGAAGGCCAGACGATTTTTGGGTGAAAACTTCGATGTTTTACTGTTTCTTTCATACAAAACACCGCCAATTCTGCTACTCGGAAGTTACAGTTCCGACATTCACACAATCACAGGCACTCTTATTTAGACAGCTGATGGTATATAGTCGAACCTGTTAGCGGGAGGATTAAAAATGGTTCAAATGGCTCTGAGCACTATGGGACTTAACTTCTGAGGTCATCAGATCCCTAGAACGTAGAACTACTTGAACCTAACTACCATAAGGACATCACACACATCCATGCCTGAGGCGGGATGCGAACCTACGACCGTAGAGGTCGCGTGTTTCCAGACTGTAGCACCTAGAACCGCTCGGCCACTCCGGCCGGCGGAGGATTAAAAAGAGATTGTCTGTGACAGAAAGTCATTTCAAATATTCCACAACTCTATTCCTTCGAACGTTCATTTCTCGGTTCCGACTCGCACAATACGCCACGCGGATTTTACTTAATTGGAAATTTGTGGTAAGTTCCTATGGGACCAAAGTGCCGAGGTCATCGGTCCCTAGGCTTACACACTACTTAATCTAATTAAACTCACTTACGCTAAGGACAACACACTTATCCATGCCCGAGGGAGGACTCGAACCTCCGACGGGGCAGCCGCGCGAACCGTGACAAGACGCCACAGACCGCACGACAACCCCGCGTCGCTTTAGTTAATCCAAAAGTCACAGTTTACACATAAATCCCGGAGTTTGGTGTTTCCGACTTTCCCACTCGTTCACGTTCACTTTAGGACAGCCCGCAGTCACGTTAAACCTATAATTTCACAATATTATCACATCTGCTCAGAGCTCCTAACACGCACTTCCTGCTATGATGGTGTTGGAGCTCCGGCCTCAATTGAAACATCACCAAGCAATTCTTATCAATCACAAAATATACGCAAACGATTTGTCTTCCGACTGGCCGAGGAACATCATAGCTAATCTGGTGTCAGTATTAAACCACACTATCATGCTTCTTTTACACTGGACCAGTCATAACATAACAGTTTTTATCAGCAACTTATTACAAGAACAAATTTATAAAAACCACAAATAACAAAATAACTATCTCTTAACTGAATTATCGTAAAATGCTTTTCGTTTCCCCAGTACCATATCTGGCGAACTCCACAAAATTTCCCCTCAGTGTATGTCTGACTCATGCTCTCTAGATACACAACTCTCACTAACATACCGTATACTCTGTTAAAAGTTCATTTATTATACTACTTTTCATTCACACTAATAACTAAACGTATTAAATCGTCAATAATCAGTAAACACATAAGATTCACAGAAGATAAAATTTCATTTCAAAAATACTTTGATTTTCACTACTTAAGACTCCATAGTGTGTATGATAGCGACAGCTTTCGGCCACAGTCGTTCCTACCTGAAACCGCTGCTGCACGGTAGCTCACATCTACTACGAAACAGTTGTTACTCATTGTCTGTACGAAGTTGCTTGCTACCGCTAACTGTTATAGGACCGATGTAAAGGCGCTACGCCCCAAAATATATAAAAAATTACAACGTTTTGATTAATGACAAATATTCAAAATGGCACTGCCATCGGAAAACCTCACGTTGTTCTCAGTGAAGCAACTTTGGTTTACATTGAGGAACAGAGATACTTCAGTCAACGAGGAGGCTGAAAATAATCCACTTTCTTCTGAAACTACATACAAGTTGCCTTTTTCAAGAGGAAGATCATAAACGCAATTTTTAGTAAGGATTACACTACCGGTTTGTGGGCTGCCAGAGTGGGATGATGCCATGCCATTTTCCACAGCTAAGCGTTTCTTCGTCTGACATTATGATTATTACGGAGGTCTCGTGTCTAAAACACTTTCAGAAAGACTTATCGGTCCGTATTAAAATAACTTTTTTGCTGAAGATACTTTTACGAGTTCTCATCGTTGTTACCTACCTTATATAATTTATATCCAAGGCGGCTTATATCACGTTTTCAGTCATTTAAAGCCTTTTAACATAAATTAATTTATTTTATTGAGTGATTCTTATAGCAAAATATCATATTTCGCAAAATATTTATCTTTAGACATTCCCTTCATTCTTCTAGCATTTACGTGGGCTGTACAATAATTTGCAACGATTTAATACCTTTAACTTACGTTTTGTCAATCTTTCACCTCATAATTGAGTATTTGCGGTGCCTGTGAGTGTTCTTTTCGCGTGTTTCTCGAAATTCCATGTCGAACTGGCCTGTCCTATTTTGTGCAGTGCGATAGTAAAATAAGCACGTAATGTGATGTCAGCCATTAAATTAACTGACTACTACCAATCAAGAAAGAGAAGGTGTGTTTTCGTAGGATCGGCATTGAGACTCTGAAACCTTCACATCTGACAGATGTGTGTTGGTTGGCGTTTGTTTACATGTCTGGAAACAGAATGGTTCAAATGGCTCTACGCACAATGGGACTTCGCATCTGAGACCATCAGTGCCCTAGACTTAGAATTACTTAAACCTAACTAACCTAAGGACATCACACACATCCATGCCCGAGGCCGGATTCGAACCTGGAACCTGAGACCAGTTCCGAACTAAAGCACCTAGAACCGCTCGGCCACAGCCGGCGGCCTGGATTCATCATTCTGTAATATTCCAAAGCCGTTGTGGCATGTTGCTTTACTTTTAGTGAATATCAGTAATATTTTCAGTATGAATTAGTGTAATAGACAATGAATTCTGGGAACAGCCAAAATCATATATTTTACATGGTAGAGATCTTACGGTGTTTTCATCAGAATAGTATCGGCTTTCCTCCACTTTTAATATCTTTTTGGGTCAAATTCTGTTTCAGTTTGGAAGCTTATCTATTTTTATCAATACATTTCTGGCACAAACGACATTAGGGAGATTGCTGTTTCGCTACACGATGTCCGAGTTGGTGGAGCGCAGAATCATGAGTGTGTATATAACTCTGTACAGCACTGTTACAGACGTTCCAGTCACGTTAATGTGACCGCCGCTTGCGTTAGACGTCAAAGTGAAGTAACCTGCAAACGTCAAAGTGCAGGTGGACGCACTAGCACTGGAGGAGAGGAGGCGAGGGATGCGTAAAAACAGAGCAGTAACTGTCGAATGCGGAAATTGAGCTATGTATATGATGTCCAGAAGGGCTTTCGGCTCAACGATGGAAGAATTTCCGAAACTGGTAAGTTTTTAAACCATTGGCGTGCCGCCATGATTAAAGTACTGTATATTGTGCGTGGCAAAATGGCACAACCAAAAACTGGTGATGAGGCAACAGTAATGCACCGCGGGCCATAGATGACAGGGATGCACCTCTGATCAGCAAACGTTGCTGCTGACAGGCCTCCGGAGGAGGCTGCTGGTTCAGGCATGCGTCCATGCTGACTGCTGTTCATCTGCGGCGAAGGCTGCAATTTTCAACCCAATACCGCAACTGGACGTCAGGTGAAAGATGGCCGTTGGCCTGTCCAGCGTGGAAGTTCTGAAAGCAAACACACTGCAACAATCGTCGGAAAGGCCAGTGCCGAAGACCGGGCGGGGTGGCGCAGTGGTTAGACACTGGACTCGCATTCGGGAGGAGGACGGTTCAATCCCGCGTCCGGCCATTCTGATTTAGGTTTTCCGTGATTTCCCTAAATCACTCCAGGCATATGCCGGGATGGTTCCTCTGAAAGGGCACCGCCGACTTCCTTCCCCTTCCTTACCTAATCCTATGAGACCGATGACCTCGCTGTCTGGTCTCCTTCCCCAAAAACAACCCAACCCAACAACCCGTGCCAAAGGGGGGAGCGTTATAGTCTGGGGAATATTTCCATGGCATTCCCTAAGTAATCCCGTGGTTCTCGAAGGCACAGTTGATCAACATACACTATGTTATCAAAAGTATCTGGACTCCACAAAAAAGATACATTTTTCATATTAAGTGCATTGTGCTGCCACCTAATGCCAGGTACTCCACGTCAGCGACCTCAGTAGTCATTAGACATCATGTGAGAGCAGAATGGGGCGCTCCACGGAACTCACGCACTTCGAACTTGGTCAGGTGACTGGGTGTCACTTGTGTCATACGTCTGTACGCGAGACTTCCACACTCCTAAACATCCCTAGGTTCTCTGTTTCCGATGTGATAATGAAGTGGAAACGTACCGCACACGTACCGCACAAAAGCGTACAGACCGACCTTTTCTGTTGCCCGACAGAGACTGCCGACAGTTGAAGAGGATCGTAATGTGTAATAGGCAGACCATCACACAGGAATTCCAAACTGCATAAGGATCCATTGAAAGTACTATAACATTTAGGCGGGAGGTGAAAAAACTTGGATTTAGTGGCATTCTCTAAGTAATCCCGTGGTTCTCGAAGGCACAGTTGATCAACATACACTATGTTATCAAAAGTATCTGGACTCCACAAAAAAGATACATTTTTCATATTAAGTGCATTGTGCTACCACCTAATGCCAGGTACTCCACATCAGCGACCGCAGTAGTCATTAGACATCATGAGAGAGCAGAATGGAGCGCTCTACGGGACTCACGCACTTCGAACTTGATCAGGTGACTGGGTGTCACTTGTGTCATACGTCTGTACGCGAGACTTCCACACTCCTAAACATCCCTAGGTTCTCTTCAAAATGGTTCAAATGGTTCTGAGCACGATTGGGACTCAACTGCTGAGGTCATTAGTCCCCTAGAACTTAGAACTAGTTAAACCCAACTAACCTAAGGACATCACAAACATCCATGCCCGAGGCAGGATTCGAATCTGCGACCGTAGCGGTCTTGCGGTTCCAGACTGCAGCACCTTGAACCGCACGGCCACTTCGGCCGGCTCCTAGGTTCTCTGTTTCCGATGTGAAAATGAAGTGGAAACGTACCGCACACGTACCGCACAAAAGCGTACAGACCGACCTTTTCTGTTGGCTAACAGAGACTGCCGACAGTTCAAGAGGATCGTAATGTGTAAGAGGCAGACCATCACACAGGAATTCCAAACTGCATAAGGATCCATTGGAAGTACTATAACATTCAGGCGGGAGATGAAAAAACTTGGATTTAGTGGTCGAGCGGCTGCTCATAAGTTGCACATCACGCCAGTAAATACGAAACGACGCCTAGTATGGTGCAAGGAGCGCAAACATAGGACTACTGAAAAGTGGTAAAACGTTGTGTGGAGTGACGAATCGCGGTACACAATGTGTTGAGATCCTACGACAGGGTGTGGGTATGGCGAATTGCTCGTGGACGTCATCTGCTAGCGTGTGTAGTGCCAGCAGTAGAATTCGGAGGCGGTGCTGTTACGGTGTGGTCGGGTTTTTGATGGAGGAGGCTGGCATCCCTTGTTGTTTTGCATGAGACTATCACACCACAGGCCTACATTCATGTTTTAAGCACCTTCTTGCTTCCCACTACTGAAGAGCAATTCGGGGATGGAGATTGTATCTTTCAACACGATCGGGCACATGTTCTTGGCGGAGTGGTTACATGACAATAGCATCCCTGTAATCTACTGGCCTGCACACAGTCCTTACCTGAATGCTATAGAACACCTCTGCAATGTTTTGGAACGCCGACTTCGTGCCTGGCGTCACCGACCGACATCGATACCTCTCCTTAGTGCAGCACTCCGTGAAGAATGGGCTGCCATTCCCCAAGAAACCTTCCAGAATCTGATTCAACGTATTCCTGTAAGAGTGGATCATCATGGTTAGGAAGGGGGGGGGGGGGGGAGGCAACACCATACTGACTTCCACATTACCGATGGAGGGTGCCACGAACTTGTAAGTCATTTTCAGCCAAGTGTGCGGATACATTTGATCACATAGTGTAAGGATGAACCTATCTATGGAGATCATGTCCAGACATACAGGAAGTTTTTTTTCATGAGCATGACGCACCCGTGGTCTAGGGGTAGCGTCTTTGATTCATAATCAAAAACGTCTTCGGTCCCGAGTTCGATCCCCGCCACTGCCTAAATTTTGATAAATAATCAGCATTGGCGGCCGAAGACTTCCGGCATAAGAAGTCAACCTCATTCTGCCAACGGCCTTGTCAAAATGGGCGGAGGAGCGGATAGAGGTTCAAGGCACTCTCTTGTCCTAGGGGTGGGAAATTGCCCCTAAAGGCGGAAGAATCAGCAATGATCAACGACATGAGGATGCAGAAGGCAATGGAAACCACTGCATTAAAGACACCTAACGTGTATCCACAGGACATGTGGCCTGTATTTGAAGAAAATGTCATGATGATCTTTCCATTGGCAATAGATTCCGGAATAGTCCCCCATTCGGATCTACGGGAGGGGACTGCCAAGGGGGAGGTTACCATGAGAAAAAGATTGAATAATAAACGAAAGGATAACGTTCTACAAGTCGGGCGTGGAATGTCAGAAGCTTGAACGTGGTAGGGAAACTAGAAAATTGAAAAGGAAAATGCAAAGGCTCAATCTAGATATAGTAGGGGTCAGTGAAGTGAAGTGGAAGGAAGACAAGGATTTCTGGTCAGATGAGTATCGGGTAATATCAACAGCAGCAGAAAATGGTATAACAGGTGTAGGATTCGTTATGAATAGGAAGGTAGGGCAGAGGATGTGTTACTGTGAACAGTTCAGTGACCGGGTTGTTCTAATCAGAATCGACAGCAGACCAACACCAACAACGATAGTTCAGGTATACATGCCGACATCGCAAGCTGAAGATGAACAGATAGAGAAAGTGTATGAGGATATTGAAAGGGTAATGCAGTATGTAAAAGGGGACGAAAATCTAATAGTCATGGGCGACTGGATTGCAGTTGTAGGGGAAGGAGTAGAAGAAAAGGTTACAGGAGAATATGGGCTTGGGACAAGGAATGAAAGAGGAGAAAGACTAATTGAGTTCTGTAACAAGTTTCAGCTAGTAATAGCGTATTCCCTGTTCAAGAATGAGAAGAGGAGGAGGTATACTTGGAAAACGCCGGGAGATAAGGGAAGATTTCAATTAGATTACATCATGGTCAGACAGAGATTCCGAAATCAGATACTGGATTGTAAGGCGTACCCAGTAGCAGATATAGACTCAGATCACAATATAGTAGTGATGAAGAGTAGGCTGAAGTTCAAGACATTAGTCAGGAAGAATCAATACGCAAAGAAGTGGGATACGTTTGAAGTTCTCTAACGCTATAGATACAGCAATAAGGAATAGCGCAGTAGGCAGTACAGTTGAAGAGGAATGGACATCTCTAAAAAGGGCCATCACAGAAGTTGGGAAGGAAAACATAGGTACAAAGAAGGTAGCTGCGAAGAAACCATGGGTAACAGAAGAAATACTTCAGTTGATGGATGAAAGGAGGAAGTACAAACATGTTCCGGGAAAATCAGGAATACAGAAATACAAGTCGCTGAGGAATGAAATAAACAGGAAGTGCAGGGAAGCTACGACGAAATGGCTGCAGGAAAAATGTGAAGACATCGAGAAAGATATGATTGTCGGAAGTACATACTCAGCACACAGGAAAGTCAAAACAACCATTGGTGACATTAAAAGCAACGGTTGTAACATTAAGAGTGCAACGGGAATTCCGCTGTTAAATGCAAAGGAGAGAGCAGATAGGTGGAAAGAATACATTGAAAGCCTCTATGAGGGTGAAGATTTGTCTGATGTGATAGAAGAAGAAGTCGATTTAGAAGAGATAGGGGATCCAGTATTAGAATGGGAATTTAAAAGAGCTTTGGAGGACTTACGGTCAAATAAGGCAGAAGGGATAGATAACATTCCATCAGAATGTCTAAAATCATTGGGGGAAGTGGCAACAAAACGACTACTCACGTTGGTGTGTAGAATATATGAGTCTGGCGATATACCATCTGACTTTCGGAAAAGCATCATCCACACAATTCCGAAGACGGCAAGAGCTGACAAGTGCGAGAATAATCGCACAATCAGCTTAACAGCTCATGCATCGAAGCTGATTACAAGAATAATATACAGAAGAATGGAAGAGAAAATTGAGAATGCGCTAGGTGACGATGAGTTTGGCTTTAGGAAAAGTAAAGGGACGAGAGAGGCAATTCTGACGTTACGGCTAATAATGGAAGCAAGGCTAAAGAAAAATCAAGACACTTTCATAGGATTTGTCGACCTGGAAAAAGCGTTCGGCAATATAAAATGGTGCAAGCTGTTCGAGATTCTGAAAAAAATAGGGGTAAGCTATAGGGAGAGACGGGTCATATACAATATGTAGAACAACCAAGAGGGAATAATAAGAGTGGACGATCAAGAACGAAGTGCTCGTATTAAGAAGGGTGTAACACAAGGCTGTAGCCTTTCGCCCCTACTCTTCAATCTGTACATCGAGGAAGCAATGATGGAAATAAAAGAAAGGTTCAGGAGTGGAATTAAAATACAAGGTGAAAGGATATCAATGATACGATTCGCTGATGACATTGCTATCCTGAGTGAAAGTGAAGAAGAATTAAATGATCTGCTGAACGGAATGAACAGTCTAATGAGTACGCGGTATGGTTTGAGAGTAAATCGGAGAAAGACGAAGGTAATGAGAAGTAGTAGAAATGAGAACAGCGAGAAACTTAACATCAGGATTGATGGTCACGAAATCAATGAAGTTAAGGTATTCTGCTACCTAGGCAGTAAAATAACCAATGACGGACGGAGCAAGGAGGACATCAAAAGCAGGCTCGCTATGGCAAAAAAGGCATTTCTGGCCAAGAGAAGTCTACTAATATCAAATACCGGCCTTAATTTGAGGAAGAAATTTCTGAGGATGTACGTCTGGTGTACAGCATTGCATGGTAGTGAAACATGGACTGTGGGAAAACCGGAACAGAAGAGAATCGAAGCATTTGAGATGTGGTGCTATAGACGAATGTTGAAAATTAGGTGGATTGATAAGGTAAGGAATGAGGAGGTTCTACGCAGAATCGGAGAGGAAAGGAATATGTGGAAAACACTGATAAGGAGAAGGGACAGGATGATAGGACATCTGCTAAGACATGAGGGAATGACTTCCATGGTACTAGAGGGAGTTGTAGAGGGAAAAAACTGTAGAGGAAGACAGAGATTGGAATACGTCAAGCAAATAATTGAGGACGTAGGTTGGAAGTGCTACTCTGAGATGAAGAGGTTAGCACAGGAAAGGAATTCGTGGCGGACCGCATCAAACCAGTCAGTAGACTGATGACCAAAAAAAAAAAAAAAAGATGACATCTACAAGCAGAAGAGTGCAACCTGTCACACATCTAGCAGTGCATGTAGCAGTGTATGTGTGTTGTTCAAAGAGCACGAAGATCAGTTTACCATAGCCCCCTGGCAACCAAACTCCCTAGATTTTAGCCCAATCGAGAATCTGTGGGACGACCTTGATCGGGCTGTCTACGCCATGGATTCTCAACCAACAAATTCCGCGTAGCTGACCACGGCACTGGAGTCAGCATGGCTCCACGTCCCTGTCGTTACCTTCCAGAACCTGACGCACTCCGTTCCTGCACGCGCAAAGATGTTTATTCAGGCTTTTGGCAAGTGGTCACATTAATGTGACAGGCCAGTGTACACCCATACATGAATTATAGAAGCTTTTCATTTGGTTTTACTGCTGTCATTGTTTGTGGAATGTGAAGAAAGTCCAGCGGTCGCCGGTATTTTTATTTTTTGTTCTGTGATATATATATATATATATATATATATATATATATATATATGTATGTATGTATATAGAGGGTGAGTCTCCTAACGTTACCGCTGGATATATTTCGTAAACCACATCAAATACTGACGAACCGATTCCACAGACCGAACGTGAGGAGAGGGGCTAGTGTAATTGTTTAATACAAAACATACAAAAATGCACGGAAGTATGTTTTCCAACACAAACCTACGCTTTTTTAAATGGAACTACGTTAGTTTTGTTAGCACATCTGAACATATAAACAAATACGTAATCAGGGCCGTGTGTTGCATTGTAACATGTTAATTACATCCGAAGATATTGTAACCTAAAGTTGACACTTGAGTACAACTCCTCCGCTGTTCGATCGTATGTATCGGAGAGCACTGCAACATACATCGCGTTTCTACAGAATGATCTGCCAACGTTGCTCGAAAATGTCCCGCTGGAAATGCGTCGACGTGTGTGGTATCAGCATGATGGTGCACCTGCACATTCCGCAATTAACACTAGGCTGACCCTTGACAGGATGTTCGACGGGCGTTTCATAGGACGTGGAGGACGCATAAATTGGCCAGCCCATTCTCCTGATCTTATACCTCTGGACTTCTTTCTGTGGGGTACGTTAAAGGAGAATGTGTACCGGGATGTGCCTACAACCCCAGAGGATATGAAACAACGTATTGTGGCAGCCTGCGGCGACATTACACCAGATGTACTGCGGCGTGTACGACATTCATTACGCCAGAGATTGCAATTGTGTGCAGCAAATGATGGCCACCACATTGAACATCTATTGGCCTGGCATGTCGGGACACACTCTATTCCACTCCGTAATTGAAAACGGAAACCACGTGTGTACGTGTACCTCACCCCTCATGGTAATGTACATGTGCGTCAGTGATAAAGACCAATAAAAAGGTGTTGGCATGTGGACGTAATGTGCTGTTCCAGTCTCTTCTGTACCTAAGGTCCATCACCGTTCCCTTTGGATCCCTACGTAATTCGATGATTTCCGATACACACGATCGAACAGCGGAGGAGTGGTACTCAAACGTCAACTTTGGGTTACAATATCTCCGGATGTAATTAACATTTTACAATGCAACAAACGGCACTGATAACGTATTTGTTTATATGTTCAGATGTGCTAACAAAACTAACGGGTTTCCATTTGAAAAAAATTAGGTTTGTGTTAAAAAACATACTTCGGTGCATTTTTGTATGGTTTGTATTAAACAATTACACTAGCCCCTCACCTCAAGTTCGGTCTGTGGAATCGGTTCGTCAGTATTTGAAGTGGTTTACGAAATAAATCCAGCGGTAACGTTAGGTGACTCACCCTGTATACTGGGTGATCAAAAAGTCAGTACGAATTTGAAAACTTAATAAACCACGGAATAATGTCGATAGAGAGGTAAAAATTGACACACATTCTTGGAATGACATGGGGTTTTATTAGAACAAAAAAAAACAGAGTTCACCAAATGTCCGACAGATGGCGCTGGACAGCAAAACTGCTACCGTGACGGGTGAGAGGTACGCCGATAAGTTACAGAATCGCATCATTCCCAGCCTGGCTGATAAACACCTGCTGGAACGTACGATGGTTATGCAGGTTGGTGCTCCACCCCATATTGCTAGACGCGTGAAAGATCTCTTGCGCCCGTCGTTTGGTGATGACCGTGTGCTCAGCCACCACTTTCGTCATGCTTGGTCTCCCAGGTCCCCAGGTCCGTGCGATTGTTGGCTTTGGGGTTACCTGTAGTCGCAAGTGTATCGTGATCGACCGACATCTCTAGGGATGCTGAAAGACAACATCCGACGCCAATGCCTCACCATAACTCCGGACAGGCTTTAAAGTGCTGTTCACAACATTATTTCTCGACTACAGCTATTGTTGACGAATGATGGTGGACATATTGAGCATTTCCTGCGAAGAACATCATCTTTGATCTGTCTTAATTTGTTATGCTAATTATTGCTATTCTGATCAGATGAAGCGCCATCGGTGCGACATTTTTTGAACGTTTGTATTCTTTTTCGGTTCTAATAAAACCCCATGTCATTCCAAGCGTATGTGTCAATTTGTACCTCTCTATCTATATTATTCCGTGATTTATTCAGTTTTCCAATTTATACTGAGTTTTTGATCACCCAGTATATAAAATCCGGGTGCCGGATATGGGAATGCCTCCTAGATACTGGAGAAATGAAATGCCCAGGGCGGACCAAAAACTAACAAACATCACAAACCCACTGGCGTCTGTTTGGAATCCGATGGCGACTGGTCAGCGTCTTTTCCTGTAGTTGAGGCGGCTGCGCTAAAGTCTCCTCGAACTCAAAAATCGAGTGGTACACATGTGATCTCGGTAGAGATCACCACAAAAACTGAAATTGAACTTAAACGTATGATGGAAAAGACGATCATTGAATCACTACCCCAGGCACCATTAGACAGACTGGACTCACCTGATCATCGGATTCTGGGGGACCAGGGACACATTGCAGGAAAGAATAGGAGCTAGTCAAGAACTCTTAAGACTCTCAAGACTAAACATAAGAACTTTATTGGCACAAATAATGTGATCACTCTCACCAAAACAGACAAATTGAAAGACCTCACCAACGCCCTGGAAAAATTTGACATAAAAATAACCACACTCTAAGAGACCAGATTTACTGACGAAGGACGCTTCACCACAGAGAAATACAGAATCTACAAGGGAAAACGTGGGAATCTGATTCACCGTACACAACTCGGCACTCGACTCAGTGATCGACTTAACCCCTCCCAATGAAAGAATCTCATTACTAAAATGTAGACTTTCTCTACAGGGAGGCAATCGAAATCGCTAAACACCCAAATAAATACAACCGTAAGGAGGAGGGTGTGAAATTAAACGGCATATGGATGCTGGTGTTAAAGAAGATGTGTACCACCCACCCACTACTGGGTGATGGCAACGGCGATCGACGGCGACGGACAGCGGCCAATTGCACTGACGTTTTCAAAACACGTGACGTCACGCCGCGGCGTGGGAGCGCGCGGACACGGAATTTAGCGGCAGTCAGTAGCGAGCCAGTGGGTGTGTTGGACCTTCCATTGAGCTACTGACCCCCTTGAAGATGTCTCCCGCAGTCGGAGACGAAACGTTGGGAATCGACACAGAATTCATCAACCGACCACGGCATAACAGCCCGGATAATTATAATGGACATAATCTCATTACTGTCAGTAAAATCAGCTAATAAGGCTTACACGCTAATCAATGTAACTGTCTTACAAATCAACATAGCAAAATCGATCCTGAAGCCGTGGATAATTTCTGGGAAACTCTGGAAGAAGAAACCAACAAAATACCAAGGCACCGTGTGAAAATCCTATTCGGCGATTTTAAAGCACAGCTGGGAAACGAGAGAAAATTCAGGGATGCAACAGACAAACAACTGCAAAATATTAGCCCAGTATTTCCGCTCCATTCTTAACTCTGAGCCTCCACACGAAAAACTTGACTTCACACCCCATTTATTTACACAACCGGACTCAAAAGCCCCAGATCTCGCAGAAACTACGGCCATAATCGAGCAGCCCAAGTACAACAAAGTACCAGGAGAAGATGGCATTATCGCAGAACTCTGGAAACTGAACGATCCCACACTGACCCAGGAACTTCATCACCTAATCACAGACGTACGGGAGACGGAGGAAATACCAGAAGACTGCAAAATTCGCTCTCAGTTACCCGTTACATGAAAAGGGTGACAAGGCCGACATCAACAACTAATGAGGAATATCCGTGCACTCAGTGGCGTAAAAAATCCTCTCCAAAGCTCTTCCAAAAAGAACAGAACCCCAGGCGAATCCACTGCTTGGTGAATACCACGCCGGATTCTGAAAAGGGCGATCGTGTGCGTAACAGACCTGGAGTCTAAAAACGATACTACAAATGAAAAAATGCAGGAATACAGTAATTATATTCATGGATTACAGGAATGCTTATGACTAAATACACAGTGAAGCCCTCTTTAAAAGCATCGAAGAAGTAAGAATCGACCGAAATACCCGGAAAATAATAGAACAAACACTCATAAGAACAATTTATAAAGTGAAATTCATGGGTGAGATATCGGAACCCTTTGAAATTAGAACGGGAGTACGGCAGGGGGGACGGACTATCCCCGATTCTTTTAAATATTGTTCTAGAAACGATCATCAGAGAATGGGAACCTCATGTAACAGGTGTCTCATTTCGTATCAGAAAAGAAAACCGTACTAAAGTAACATACCTTGCCTTCGCGGACGACATTGCGATTATCACAACCAAAAGAAGCGACACACGCAGTTAAAAATTACATGAAATTTCACAGAAAGCTGGAGTGCAAATTTCGTATGGAAAAACCCGGTATCTACATCAACATCTACATCTACATCCATACACCGCAAGCCACCTGACGGTGTGTGGCGGAGGGTACCCTGAGTACCTCTATCGGTTCTCCCTTCTATTCCAGTCTCGTATTGTTCGTGGAAAGAAGGATTGTCGGTATGCCTCTGTGTGGTCTCTAATCTCTCTGATTTTATCCTCATGGTCTCTTCGCAAGATATACGTGGGAGGGAGCAATATATTGCTTGAATCTTCGGTGAAGGTATGTTCCCGAAACTTTAACAAAAGCCCGTACCGAGCTACTGAGCGTCTCTCCTGCAGAGTCTTCCACTGGAGTTTATCTACCATCTCCGTAACGCTTTCGCGATTACTAAATCATTCTGTAACAAAGCGCGCTACTGTCCGTTGGATCTTCTCTATCTCTTCTATCAACCCTATCTGGTACGGATCCCACACTGCTGAGCAGTATTCAATCAGTGGGCGAACAAGCGTACTGTAACCTACTTCCTTTGTTTTCGGATTGCATATACGGAAAGACGCACAGAAAATAAGTCCCCAATAATTCAATCAAGCGCAAAAATATGAGCCATCTACTGAAACAGAGTTTTCATTATCTGTACTAGACAGCGCCACAAATTACATCAGAGCCATAACACAACACGCACATATCTTATTAATCAAGATACATCCAAATGGTGATTGAGGTTTAAACCTCTGAATGCGTTGTGGAAATAAATAATAGTGATTTGTGACAGTAAACTTGTTTCATTCGGTATTTTAGAGGATATTTATGTTCCTTCCTGAGTAATGTACTATATTACAGGAGAGGGCGAAGTGCAGTTTCAATGAATTAAAACGTTTCCTCTACAGCGGCACTTAATTGTTGATTTCACTTCAATAAGATCAGTTTCGAAATTTAAATTTCCGTCCTCATTTATTACTTTCAATGACAGAGATAGAAGATTTTAGTACAGTTTTTACTGGCCGTTATATTCCTGCCACTACCACACAGGAACTGAATCGGCAGTACAAAACCAGGAAGAACATAACTATCGCAAATACAGGGAGGCTACTGATGGTTGTACTAGTTTTTTGTTTTGGGGAAGCATTCAGTACGAACTTCTTAGGAATTAGTCCAGCTCTTTCCAGTGTACCAACATCCTTCACAGCTACGTCACAATTTTCATTTAGGTAACGACAAAGAGTGGATAAAGAAAGAAATTATTATTCAAATAAATACAAATTGTTAATATGAAGTGTTTTATAAAGTGCTTTTTAATCGAGCTAGAAAGTATAAATTAATTTCTCCTAACCGAATCGACATGCCTAACCCCATAGATGGCCCCTCCCGCGGGAAGTTCGAGTCCTCCCTCGGGCATGGGTGTGTGTATGTTGTTCTTAGCATAAGTTAGTTTAAGTAGTGTGTAAGTCAAGGGACCGATGACCTCAGCAGTTTGGTCCCTTAGAATTCACATACATCTGAATATATTTTTGAACCCCATAGACATAGTCCTGAAAATTTTTGCTAATAAATTTTTAAAAGCTATGACAATACATGTATAAAGAAAAATGTGGGTCACAGGTATAAATAATTCCCTTCCTAAGTATTATCTTTTGCGTGAACTCCACATTTTTCGTTGAGAATGTTAGATGTACTACAGTACCTATTAACGATATTTAGAACCATAAATTTTCAGGACCATGTGTATGGCCTTACGATTCTCCATGTTACTAGGGGAAATTATTTTATAATATTTATTTCAACTTAAAAATGTATACATAGATGACATAGTTTTACTTAAGCAATTAAATTATTGCCTGCCTTTTAGTCTTGTGTTTTTACGCCAAATTTGTGTTAATCTAAAACATTTCTATTAAATAAAAATAGAATGTTACCAAAATGTTTAACATCGTCTGACAAATTTCGCTAATGTAGGTTTTGTCCACAGCTTCATCCATATATGTGAAATTCATATACAGGGCTATTACAAATGATTGAAGCGATTTCATAAATTCACTGTAGCTCCATTCATTGACACATGGTCACGACACACTACAGATACGTAGAAAAACTCATAAAGTTTTGTTCGGCTGAAGCCGCACTTCAGGTTTCTGCCGCGAGGCCAGGAAGTGGGAGAATACAAGGTCTACCTGTCAGGAGTCGAAACAGGAATAGCACAGTGGGGTGTAGGGCTTTATATGGCCTCCACGCTCTCCCGACTTAACCCCACGCGATTTCTTTCTGTGGGGTTATGTGAAAGATTCAGTGTTTAAACCTCCTCTACCAAGAAACGTGCCAGAACTGCGAGCTCGCATCAACGATGCTTTCGAACTCATTGATGGGGACATGCTGCGCCGAGTGTGGGAGGAACTTGAATATCGGATTGATGTCTGCCGAATCACTAAAGGGGCACATATCGAACATTTGTGAATGCCTAAAAAATCTTGTTGAGTTTTTGTATGTGTGTGCAAAGCATTGTGAAAATATCTCAAATAATAAAGATATTGTAGAGCTGTGAAATCGCTTCAATCATTTGTAATAACCCTGTACATTGCACACACATACCATCTCCTCATTCCCCCTCTCCCTGCTCAGCAATGCCCATCTGCTCACATAATACCTAGAGCACATTCTGATACTTTCAGCACAACACATTGGTACTGCCGGGCAGTCGAGATGTCAGGAGTTATCAAACATTTTCTCCCCCCACCATCACTTCTGCTTAACAGACCGACAAGAAAGCGAGTTAATATAGCATTGTCACCAAGTCCTGAGTTATGTTTAAAATTTCTATGGTCTAGCTCACAAGAAATTTTGCTTAAAAACGTTAGTAAAATTTGCAGCAAACAGACACACAGGCGGACAAGAAAGCGACCAAATATTGCGAACGCTCAACATTCTTACGCCGAATGACTCATGTCTTTAGGTGCACATTAAAGAGAGAGACTGGTATTAGCGAGCGTGTGCTGGGACAAATGGGAGCACACGCCCTGCCCCTGCCGTGCATTATTCTCGGCCGGTGTATCAGTCTCGGCGAGCTCCGTGTTCGGTTATAAATCAGCAGAGAGCAGTGCGCCCGTTTTCTGCCCACAGCACGCGACTGCTGAGCGGCGCCCGGGCAATCGTGGCGGCATTAGTCGGACGGCAGATTCGGCGTGTTCCTACCCGACTCGGAGACAATGGACAATTAAGGAGGAGATTTATGTGGCGGGACTTCCGTATCGTAATGGTTTTAAAACCGGCCCGCCGGGCCGCGCTTTTGCCGCTCCGAATGTTCGCCATGAATAATTCAGAGATGAATTAAACTTTGTTTCCCCCTGCGGGGCGCGCGCCCGCCGGGCACCTGCGAGGCCCCTCCCCCCTAACGCCCGCGGGGGCGGCACTTGCTGGGCGTTCATCACCAGCGTGGGCATCAGTCATCCGACATCCGCGGCCCGCGCTAATCCCCGTATCGGCCAACTTGTACTTCTGTTCTCTCTTTACTCGACTCTGTACTACAGCGGAAGCTGGTCCCATTTGTAGTCTCGCTCCACAGAGCGTGCAGATAAAAAAGAAAAGTGCTGAATATTGAGCTCAGAGCTGGGTGTATGGCGTGGACTAGAGCAAAAATTGCCAGAGCAAAGTATGACTGAATCGCTTTGACGTGAAGTCGTAACCATAAAAAAAGTAGCCAATCAGCGTCGGGAGAGCTGGAAGATAGGTACTTCTCCAACCGGCCCTACTTAGTGCCCGTTATTGTACACAGAACACATATTGGTTAGATGTTGGAGCCAAACAGTGAAAATTAGCAAACTTTACGAGACTTATATTTGAGGCTGATTTCTCTACCCGATATTCTTCTGTTGTACATACTGGGAGAAAAATGATTCAAATGCCTCTGAGCACTATGGGACTTAACAGCTTTGGTCATCAGTACTCTAGAACTTAGAACTACTTAAACCTGACTAAGGACATCACACAACACCCAGTCATCACGAGGCAGAGAAAATCCCTGACCCCGCCGGAATCGAAACCGGGAACCCGGGCGCAGGAAGCGAGAACGCTACCGCTCGACCACGAGCTGCGGACAAACTGGGAGAACCTTGGGTACTACAGTGGTGTCCAAAATTGAAGCAACTAGCATTTATTTCACCGTCCCGTGTCTAATCCACGATATAATCATATTAACTTTCAAGCAGATGTTCGTACAGTGGTGTTATGCACTGGCGATAGCATTCCGGTCAACGGATAACCATGCTAACGATGGCGTGAAGGCACCTATGTAATGCGGTAGTGTTTGCCGGGTACCCAGATGTCCACAATTCCTGTGCACACAGTCACAGACGGTGCGGTGTGGCAGAGAGAAGACGCCAACCAGACTCTCTGCGGTGGAGAGCCATAGAAAGAATGGAAGAAGGACAGTCGCAAACCGATTTGGCTCGATGACTTAATGTAAATGGTTCTGTTGTTTCTCGGATGTGGCGACAGTTTAGAGAGACCGAAACTGTATCCCGAAGACCAGGGCAGGGCAGACCACGCGTGACTTCAGAAGAGTGGAGCGTTATTTAGCTGTAAGGGCACGACATTCCGCCTTAGTACTGCACGGCAACTGGAATGTGACATCGCATCCACTGGACGTGTTGTATCGAGGCAAATGGTTTGCAGAAGGCTTCAGCAAAGTGGCCTTGTAACGCATATCCTTCTATTTCCATCTATTGTACTATATTTTTTTCCTTATTTTGTTACCTGAAGATATAACATTTCTGTGTCTTTGTATATTGTAATTGTTTTACTATTTGTATATATATGCATTTATGTCGATTTATAATTGGTTTGTTTTGTGAATATTATTTGTATTTATACGTTGGGTCTGGCCTAGGGAAAACTATGCTATCGAACGAATACATCGATAGGTCGTGTGGAGAACCAAAGTGTTTAGGATGTTTGGTAGGGTTAACTCTGCCGCGTGGAGCGCGTGCTGGGCAGAAAGAGTCTGGCTGGGGTGGTGCAGTGGAGCAGGTGTGTTGTGTGAAGCTCCCGCGAGTTGCCGCACTTTCGGGGTTTGGCAGAATGTAATTGCGCTCGACTTGCGATGATAGTTTCCGACATGGTGTCGCGGACAGGTAGCATTAGCTGGCGCACATCAAGAGCCCGTTTCGTCTGGTGACCGTGTCGAGAAGAAGGCGCGCCCACATCCAGCTTCAGCAACAGCGACGGCCGACAATGAGTGACTGTCGCCACCTCCTCGATCGACGGCTTCAAACCTTCAATCAGCCAACAAGGAAGACTGGAAGCACGTAAAGTTTTAGAACTGTATGGCAGACCTCAGCTTTTCAAACTTTTAAAATTCTTGTATTACAAAATTACAGCAACTAAGCATGAACGTTTGTTGCTCATTGTCCCAATTGCATTACCAAGCAGGGTCCCTTCCTTTTCCGGAATGAACCCGAGTGTCGTTGAAATTCAAACGCCAGCATCATTCGATTTCACTGCTTTAATTTCAAAGTTCAGTTAAGGTATTCAAAGCTGGCTACAATATTCAGATTACACAAGCACAAATTAAGAGTGCGAGTTTTGTTACCGTATTTTAGCTTACCTGTGACTGCAGCTCAGCTTGGTACGTACTAAATTTTACTACTGTTAATTGTTCAGAATCATTTAATTCAAGTTAAATCTCTTATTTCTAAATTGCGTAGATTCAAGTAGCTTTTGAAATGATTGTTGAGGTAGTCCAAGACTAACCGTATTTTACTGAATTTCGATGTGCTTCAGAAAGAAAGCTCACTATTAACTTCAGTCACTAAATTAACTTTCGATTTTCTTGTTTTATTAATTCTTTTGCTAAATTAAGTCAGAGTGTAGCGAAATTTACTACTTCTGACAAACTTTCAGTTTTCACACTACACGTGTCAACCTTCAGTTGCCACGCTTCTAGTGCTAATTATATGTGTAATAACCTTTCTTTTTCAGTTACTATAGTAATTGTCCTTAGGACTGGCGACTGTAATTTCCCCCAAATCTCAAATACCTAATTACCGCTAGTTAATTGTTAACGTAACGGCTGCACATTTACTTTCTTTATTAACTTTACCCCTTTTCAAAATTAATTTCCACCTGTTTCATTAGCATTTTTCCTTTCATTTAGTTGTAACCCTTTCCTCCCTCTTTACCGACAGATTAACTTCGGTGACGATTGATTTTCCCAAATTTCCATTAAGTACACGCGGTTTAATTTTTCACTGTCATTAAGGTCGATAAGTGAGGGGGAGGTTACAGCCTTTGCCGGCCGGAGTGGCCGAGCGGTTCTAGGCGCTACGTTCTGGTTGAAATGGTTGAAATGGCTCTGAGCACTATGGGACTTAACATCTGTGGTCATTAGTCCCCTAGAACTTAGAACTACTTAAACCTAACTAACCTAAGGACATCACACACATCTATGCGCGAGGCAGGATTCGAACCTGCGACCGTAGCAGTCTCGCGGTTCCCGACTAAGCACCTAGAACCGCTAGACCACCGCGGCCGGCGCTACATTGTGGATAGTGTCAGAGCCATTTGAACCATTTTTATTTTTCTATTTCTTTATTTTAGAGTGGCCTGTATTGTCTGAGACATGTTGTATGTGTAGCTCTGGCGCGTCTTCACAGAACGGAACGTCTAGAGTGGAGTCATCAATATGCCACCAACTGGACGGTCGAATAGTTGTTTTCACAGATGAGTCCCGATTTAGTCTGGGAAGTAACCTTCGGCAGATTCGCGGGATGGAACGTGGCACGATTTTGGGACCGAAATAAAAAGAGGCAGAACAACAAGAAGAATGGAAAACGGCCCATCTTCACTTAGCGTCTTCCACTCTGAGAGCTTTTCGACTAATAATAATAATAATAATAATAATAATAAAACAAACTTCAAATAAATATCGAGGACGAACTCTAATGGTGTGGGCAGGGATTATGTTTACCACACGAACTCCTCTTCATGAAGCTGTACAGTTGAATTGGCAAGGTTTAAGTGCTGTCAGGCATCGTGACGAGATGTTGGGACCTCATATGCGAGGTGCCGTCGGCTGAGACGTCGTGTTGATGGCCGATAATGCTCGACCTCATAGAGCACGGGTGGTTGATGTTTTCTTGGAAACGGAAGATGTGGCACGCATGGCGTGGCCTGCTCACTCTACCGATTTGAATCCCACAGAGCACGTCTGGGAAGCACTAGGAAGGCGCCTTACATCACGTCAGCATCCACCAGCCCTTCTCCAAGACTCAAGTAGTTCTGCAGGAAGAATGGGCGTTACTGCCTCGGCAGGAGACTGATGACGTCATTCACAGCACGTTCCGTCGTTGTCAGGCCTGTATTGCTGCCAGAGGTGGTCACACGTCATACTGAGCACATCAACCAGTTGTCGGAATGTGTGTACACACCCATTAACTTCGAAACAACGGAGAACATTTCTCTCTACCATTATTCATGTTGCAGTTGTTTATGTTCTGTATTCATTACATTCTTTCTACTTTAGTATCACTTGTTTAAACTGTTTTGTGGCAAAATAAACGTAACCTCACAAAATTTCCTCTTTTTTGGATACTAGTGCAGTTTATCTACGCAAGGAGTAGCTACTTCAATTACCGTAGTGTCACTGCATTAAAGAAACAGGTTTGCAGTGAGATAGTAGGTGTGAGGTACCGTAAGAATCAAAATTGTTATTAATGATGTTCTGTGTTTTTGTAATACACTGGCTACCAGAAAACTCTATTATTCTGCCATTTTTATCGCGCATTAAGTCTACAACTCTGCTACCGCCATTTTTTTCTCGAAGTTTGCAGCATTGTTGTGAGAAACTAACAAATAAATTTACGATTCGAAGTACTGGTCATCGCTGGCCTCTTTAGAACGGCACACAAAACCCACAGTCGAGAGATTTGGGGTCTTTTGAGGAGATCCATGAATCGATCCAGTTTTGAACTTGGCATATGACCGCAAGTGCTGGTCAGCCAAGCTGTTTGCCATTGATCGGAAGAGGTGCAAGTCAGAGGGAGAAATGCCTGAAGAAAAACGGCGGATGCGGTAGGACTTCCCATTTCAGTGCTTCCAAATATGTTTCGACGGGTTTTGCTACATGGGGTCGAGCACTGACAACCTGCAAAATCAGCTTTCCTTGTCTATCGCCGTACTGTGGCCGTTTGTCTTTCAGTGCTCAGAAGAAACGCATCAACTGCTTTCGACAAGGTTCTCCTGTGATTGTTTCCGTCGGTTTCAGTAGCTCCGAAAATCTTCTCTGCCGGCCTCTTTGGCGGAGCGGTTCTAGGCGCTTCAGTTCGAAACCGCACGACCGCTACGGTCGTAGGTTCGACTCCTGCCTCGGGCATGGATGTGTGTGATGTCCTTAGGTTAGTTAGGTTTAAGTAGTTCTACGTCTAGGGGATCGATGACCTCAGATAGTCCCATAGTGCTTGGAGCCATTTGAACCTGTCGCCCAACTTAGGCGATATTCCATAGTCACGCAGTTTGGTTAGAAGACGCTTGTGAGGAATGGTGTCACAAGCCTTCCGGAAATCTAAAAATATGGATTCAATTGGACATCCCCTGTCGATAGCACTCATTACTTCATGAGTATAAAGAGCTAGTTGTGTTTCACAAGAACGATATTTTTTGAACCCGTGCTGACTATGTGTCAATAAAGTGTTTTCTTCAAGGTAATTCATATGTTGGAATACTGCATATGTTCCAAAACCATACTGCAAATCGATGTTAGTCATATGGGCCTGTAATTCAGTGGATTACTCCAATTTCTCTTTATGGTTACTGGTGTGACTTGAGCAGTTTTCCAGTCCGGAACTTTCTGTGAGCGAGCTGTTGTATATAATTGCTAAATATGGAGCATCAGCATACTCTGAAGGAACCTGACTGGTATACAAGCTGGACCGGAGGCCTTACCGTTATTAAGTGATTTAAGTTGCTTTGCTACACCGTGGATATGTACTTCTATGATTCCCATCTTGTCAGTTGTACTTGATTGGAATTCGGGAATATTTACTTCGTCTTATTTTGTGAAGGAATGTCTGAAAACCGTGTTTAATAACTAATGCTTTAGTGGCACTGCCATCAGTGACTTCACCGTTGTTATCGCGCAGTGAAAGTATTGATTGCGTCTTGCCACTGGTGTACTTTATGTATGACCAGAAACTGTTTGGGATTTCTGCCATATTCCGAGACAGAGTTTCGTTGTGGATATTATTAAAAGCATCTCGCATTGAGGTACTCACTGTATTTCGAAATTCTGCAAAACTTTGCCAATCTTGCGGATTTTGCATTCTTTTAAATTTTGCGTGCTTTTTTCGTTGCTTCTGCAACAGCGATCTGACCCAGTTTTTGTGCCATGGGGGAACAGTACCGTCTCTTATTAATTTCTGTGGTATATATCTCTCGCCTGCCAACGATACTATCCCTTTGAAATCGTTCCACATCTTCTACACTTATCTGATCAGATCGGAAGGAGATTGTCTCTTAAAAAGGCGTTAAGAGCATTTTATCTGATTTTTTAAATAGATGTACCTTACATTTTTTTTTCCTTTTGGTGGTTGTGAGTGTTACGGTATTGAGCCTGGTGTATGCAGCTTAATTTTTTATATTTCCCAATCACAGATTTTTTACACACAACGTTTAAAGCAATATGTAAGTCTTGTTTCCACATCTGCAATGGCTTCTTGTTTTCCCAGTTATCTTTTATTTGCTTCCATGATGAAAGTTGTTCGCTTCGTATACAGGTGAATAACTGAAACTTTAGACGGACAGAACATTGTTTTTAAGCATTTCTCGATCTTGAGAGGGTCGGGAAGGCTTATTGGTACACCAGTAAATTTTCAGGAATTATTATTGCCCCAGCAGACCAATTGCAGAACATCGTTCAACACCACATAGCAATAGTTCTGGCACTAGTTTGTTAGCTGTTATCATACAGAAGCGTTCGAAATGGAGTACAGTCGATCACATTCCAAATAATATTTGTTTGTAGTTAATATACATTTACAGTGTAACAACCGTACTGGAAGGCAGAGACTGGAATATATCCAGCAAATTATTGAGGATGGAGGTTGCAAGTGCTACGAGGTTGGCTCAGGAGAGGCCACGTCAAAGCAGTCAGAAAAAAAAGGTCAAACACTGCAGGACTCTAGTGTTTTTGGGTCATTCAAGGCCTGTGATCAAGGTAATCATAACTAATTTGGGCAATTGATAATTTGGTAATCTGTTAGACTACGCCAAACTGCAGAAGTACCTGAATACCATAGAAAATTGTTGAGTGTAAATGTGTTCACTCTTGTAGTTAGGGACATGAACAATGAATTTTCTAAATCATTAGCTGCCTCACGTCAGGTGGAGCACTTTATGTTTCAGCACTTACAAGCTGTCCTAACAAATTGATTCCAAAGCCTCCTTCTGAGCAGTTGCATGTGTCTGCTGATTTATACCTGGTAGAGAAGGGGTCACATTGTTTTATACAATAATGAATGACTTTGTTAACAAAAAGATAGTTTTTAAGAAGAATCATTTTGAAAATACTTTTTGTTTCAGTCCTTAAAAAGTATATATATATATATATATATATATATATATATATATATATATATATATATATATATATATATATACCAGTGACTAACTTCCAGAGATTTTCACAACACTTTTTTTGTACCTTAAAGATTAAATATACATTTTTAACTAATATCATCAGATATAGAGATACCTTTAATTCATACTAAAACTTATATGGAACATATATACGATGTTTCCCAATGCATCATTATACAGTTCAGTTTCTTCTCTCAATATACACTTTATATACGAGGGTTGGAACTTTAATAATGGCAACTATTTATTTACAGCTCGTACAAAATAGATACGTGTCTCAAAGTTTCACTGACTGTCAGAGTAGACACTAGCATTGTGTGTAACCCGTTGCCAGGGACGTGGAAGTCGTAGGATACTCTTAGCAGTGACAGTGGTGTGACAGTTCGAGCGGCGCGGTCTATTGTCCGACGAATTTGTAGCAGTTCTGAAGCGAATGCCGTGAAGCGTTTCCTTCATTGTAGAAATCGAAATGAACTTACGAGGGTTTAAGTAAGTGGAGTGCAGTAGGTTGTATAGCACTTAGCAGCCCCATCAGTCAAACAAATCAGTAACAGCTTGCACTGTACGTGCTTAAGCATTGTCCTGCAAAATGAGGGTCAGGTGCTGCACAATGATTCATCACTTCTGTCTCCATGCCGTTCATTTTTGGATCACAACCTACGACCAGCTTAGAGACAGGACCTGACCATCATTTAGCAGGGCATTTTTCAGGCACGGACAGTGCTAGCTGTTACTGATTTGTTTGACTGATGGGGCTGCTATGTGCTATACCACCTACTTCACTCCCATGACTTAAGCCCTCGTAAGTCCAAATCGATTTCTAAACTGAAGGAAACACATCACGGCATTCGCTTCAGAACTGATACAAATTCGTTGGGCAATAGACTGCGCTGCTCGGACTGTCACCATAACTGGCACTGCTGAGAATATCCTACGACTTCCACATCGCTGGTAACGGGTTATACACAATGCTGGTGACTGCTCTGAAGGTCAATTAAACTTTGAAACACGTATCTATTTTGTACGAGCTATAAATAAATAGTTGCCACAATTAAAGTTCCAACCCTTGCATATACATAAACAGTACATGCGCTACACACACACACACACACACACACACACACGCACGCACAGACGCACACACACACACACACACACACACACACACACACAAACACACACACACACGAAAACACTGCGGGCAATCATCTACACATACCTGACAAACAGTTCATCCACCTATTCTACAGACACATCCACTATTTACAAATAAATAAAAATAAATACAGGTCTGAACACTCGATTACTCAAGTGAATCACAAATTATAAAGTGCAGCAGTCAGTCGTCCTTTTTAGATTTTATTATGCAAGTCCAGATTTCGGCTCCTTGCTAGCCATTCTCTATGCACTATTTCAATGCATGTAAGTCTCTGTTGTTTGGGTGTGTCACAGTTCCCAAGTGAATAATGTGAGAATGGGAGGGTCCTAATGCCTTCCCCAGAGACAAACCATTTGTCATGATGACACAACTAGCCAACTTTCACCTGCAGCACAGTATGTTCATTAAGAACGCATGATCAGAGTGCAACCTCCCCCTCACTTATCGACCTTAATGACAGTGAAAAATTAAACTGCGTGTATCTAATGGAAATTTGGGAAAAGCAATCGTCACCGAAGTTAAGCTGTCGGTAAAGAGGGAGGGAAGGGTTACATCTAAATGAAAGGAAAAATGGTAATGAAACAGGTGGAAATTAATTTTGAAAAGGGGTAAAGTTAATAAAGAAAGTAAATGTGCGGCCGTTACGTTAACGATTAACTAGCGGTAATTAGATATTTAAGATTTGGGGGAAATTACGGTCGCCAGTCGTAAGGACAATTACTATAGTAACTGAAAAAGAAAGGTTATTACACATGTAATTAGATCTAGAAGTGTGGCAACTGAAGGTTGACACGTGCAGTGTGAAAACTGAAAGTTTGTCAGAAGTAATAAATTTCGCTACACTCTGACTTAATTTAGCAAAAGAATTAATAAAACCGGAAAATCGAAAGTTAATTTAGTGACTGAAGTTAATAATGAGCTTTCTTTCTGAAGCACATCGAAATTCAGTAAAATACGATTAGTCTTGGAATACCTCAACAATCATTTCAAAAGCTACTTGAATCTACGCAATTTAGAAATAAGAGATTTAACTTTGAGCTTGAATTAAATGATTCTGAACAATTAACAATAGTAAAATTTAGTACGTACCAAGCTGAGCTGCAGTCACAGGTAAGCTAAAATACGGTAACAAAACTCGCACTCTTAATTTGTGCTTGTGTAATCTAAATATTGTAGCCAGCTATGAATACTTTAACTGAACTTTGAAATTAAAGCAGTGAAATCGAATTATATAACTTTAATGCTGGCGTTTGAATTTCAACGACACTCGGGTTCATTTCGGAAAAGGAAAGGACCCTGCTTGGCAATGCAATTGGGACAATCAGCAACAAAGGTTCATGCTAAGTTGCCGTAATTTTGTGATGCAACAATTTTAAAAGTTAGAAAAGCTGAGGTCTGCCATACAGTTCTAAAACTTTAAGTGCTTCCAGTCTTCCTTGTTGGTTGATTGGAGGTTTGAAGCCGTCGATCGAGGAGGTGGCGACAGTCACTCATTGTCGGCCGTCGCTGTTGCAGAAGCTGGATGTTGGTGCGCCTTCTCGACACGGTCACCAGACGAAACGGGCTCTTAATGTGCTCCAGCTAATGCTTCCCGTCCGCGACACCATGTCTCTATCATCGCGAGTCGAGCGCAATTACATGCTGCCAAACCCCGAAAGCGCGGCAACTCGCGGGAGCGTCACACAACACACCTGCTCCACTGCACTACCCCATCCAGACTCTCTCTGCTCAGCCCGCGCTCCACGCGGCAGAGTTAACACTACCAATGATCCTAAACACATTCGTTCTCCACATGACCTATCGATGTATTCGTTCGATAGTATAGTTTTCCCTAGGCCAGACCCAGCGTATAAATACAAATAATATTCATGAAACAAACCAATTATACATCGACATAAATGCATATATATACAAATAGTAAAACAATTACAATATACAAAGACACAGAAATGTTATATCTTCAGGTAACAAAACAAGGAAAAAAATTTGCAGTGCAATAGATGGAAATAGGAGGATATGCATTTCTGGCGTTACAAGAGGACTACTTACTGGCCAGGTTAGCCAGTAGCACTAATGTGCTGCTTTCTGGACTCAGGTAGACGAACCGGCCCTGTACCCTGGATCGACTCCCCCGGGCAGATTAACGTTGCGGGTCGGTGTGCCAACCAGCCTAGATGTAGTTTTTAGGCAGTTTTCCACATCCCACTAGGTGAATATAAGGCTGATCCCCATGTCCCGCCTCAGTTACACGACTCGAGACACTGAAACACCTTCACACTATTTCATGGTTACACTACACGCAGGCAGTGGGGGTTCACTGATTCCATCCTGGTGGTTGCGGGGTAGCGGCAGGAAGTGCATCTGTCCAACCCTTCAATTAACCATGCCAAATCCGGTCGTAACCACGCCGAGCCTATAGGACTACATAGTGAAGCATAAGCAGTGTTTCAACAGTGCCCTCTAGCAGGCACTTCTTTAAATCTTTGATGGTGAAACCTTATGAGATGATCCACACCCCTGGCCGACCTCTGAATGACAAATGTATCAATTTGGTACGCATACAGAGTAAGTCTGAACCCTAGAAATTCCACAATCTGCTAATCATCCTCCTCATCACCCAACAGGGCAACAAATTTCTCGTTTTGAGGTCTTATGCCATGTGAATCGTTGGCTCCATATCCAGACCTGTTGAATGTAATGAGAATGTACATAATTACTTCATATGGATCACAACCTTTCACACAGTGGGTGAGACCGACTATTAAATAATTTGTGATCAGCGATGTTTACATAAGTGAACTCATTGTGGAACTGGTATACAGCGAGTTTAGAGAGGTCTAAAACACACATACAGACCCCACTGACACTTTAGCCATCTCCACTGCGATTAGTCCTCCATTGAAGATTGTGACTCATTTAAAATTTATCATGGTCTTGTAATCTCATGAACCATAACGCCCCTATCAGTAGTAAACAAAACTAATTTATCTGTGGTTTGTTTTATTATAATAATAATAATTATTATTAGTCAAAAAGCTCTCAGAGTGGAAGACGCTTAGTGAAGATGGTCCGTTTCCCATTCTTCTTGTTTTTCTGGCTCTTTTTATTTGTCCACCACTTTTTATTTTTTTTTTCGAGAATTTAGCTCTTCTCCCTTAACTCAGTTTGGTTTCGGTTCTTTAGGCTTAGGTCTGTGGTTTAACCTCCCGTTTTTCTACTTATATTCTAAAATTGTTACTTATGTCTATATCGTCTTTCGTGATTTTGGTTAATTCCAAGTCTTTTTTAACATTTTGGATCCATTCCCCTCCATTAGCAAGGGAGTCTACGTATTTTAATATTATTTTTGTTAATCTATGTTAGGGAAGCCTCATTATGTGGCTATAGAATTTGAGGGGTCTTTTCCTAATGTCTGTCTTTATGTTAGAATATTCTTCAATTTTGGAAATTTTCTCGGTATATCTTGGTCCCAAAATGTTCCTCTTTTTTCTTTCCTCTTTCCTTAGATTTTGTATATCAGTTTTCCTGTTTAGTGCCAAGGTTTTGCTGGTTTAATTAATGTTTTATAATGTCTATTTTTGGCATTTGAAGATAAGCATTTTTTTTTTATTATAGAAGTTTTGCACTAATCCTAAATCCTTATGCGCTTTTTGTATTCGTTCTTGTTGTGCATATTTTTCAGAGATGATTTCTCCTACATATTTAAAGTGTGATATTCTGTTAAATTCTCCATATATGGTTTGTAACTTGAAAATTTCTAAGTTTGTTGTTGTAAGCACTGTCCTTTGAAATGTTGCCTGCAGGCTGACTTTGCCTGCCCATTCATTTAGAGTTTCTATCTGTTTTATAGCCATCTCACAAGAATCTGCCATTATTGTGAGATCGTCTGCAAAGGCTAAGTAGGGGAATTTTAGGTTTTTTTTTTTGGTTCCTAAGGAAACTGGTTTCCAACAATTTCGTCTTCAAGAATTTTTTCCCATTCTTCCATGACTATCTAGAACAAAGACGATAACCCATCACCTTGTCTAACACCAGTTTTTATCTCTAATGGTTTTGAAAGTTTTCCCATAAATTTCACATTGCATGTTATAATTGTTAATGTTGACTGAATTATTTTCTGTATTTTCCGATCCAGTTATTTTTCTTCAAGAATTCTAAATATTGCAGGTCTGTGGATTGAGTCATAGGCATTTTTGAAGTCGACAAATACATATACTGTAGGCCTTCCTCGCATCTTCCTTATTCTTGTGATTAGTTTTAGGCTTAAAATGTTGCCAGAGTTGAGTTAATCTCATACTGTTTTTGTTCGTCATTCAGTGTGCTGCGTATAGGCCAACAGTCTTCCTTAATTTTTTTCTTTGCCAATCTGTGGGTTTAAATGTCCAGTATGTATTTTGATGTCATTCCTTGGAATTTTACAAATTTCAGGTTCTAATCATTCCTAGAACCAACCAGCATCTTCTGGGTTCTTCCTATTTTCACTGTAGCAAGGTGCATGAACATTGATTAGAGTGTAGCTTTTATTGTTATATTTAAAACTAAGAAACATTATTCTAGTATTAATAGTTCTTGCAGACTTTATAGATTTAACAGCGGAGTTTTAAACAATAAAGGCCATGTTTGCCCCTCTGCCAATTTTCCTATGAGTTCCACTTTCAAAGATTCTGACGCCATTGTAACAGTGATCTGATCATCCAGGAACCTTGTCTCTTGTACTGTTAGGATTTGGACTTTCAGTCTCTTTGCTATATCTAATTTTCCTGGTTGTATTAGTGTCTGTATGTTTATGGCTGAAAGTTTTTTTTGCAAGTAAATCATTACCAAAGAACTACTGCAGAATTTTTAATGCCACATCTATGAAAATTGGTATTTCACTTCTCGGTTAGAAATTAAAAAATACGTATTTCAATGCTTTTGGGAGTTCAGCCCCTAAGGGAATGAAATGACAGAGTAAAATTTTTAAGAAAATATAGAGTTATATCAAAAAAATTAACTAAAGTCTATGAAAGCTTCTCGGTTAGATAGAAATAAATATTTGTTAGGGGACGAAAGTTGCTATGGGACTATCACCACAAGAACGCAAAAGGCATGATTAACATTAACTTTGGAGTCCAGCTATCTGAATCGATTTTTTGTCAGAGGTACATTCGGAAAAGACCACAGTTCTATAGCATTAATTAACGTGAAAAGCTTAGATGGTGTTGCTATATGTGAATAACATAAAAACTGTATTAAATAAAAACAAAAATATCTTTGCAGATCATGCAGTCTTTGTGAATGAAGCAGTGTGTGCTAAGCTAGTCAGTTTATTAAGCTTCATTCCCAGCAGGGTCAGCTTGAAGTAATTGGCTACATTCTATCTACCTGGATGTCGTTCTTATAGCAGCAGAACAACCATCTGAGGAGTTTAAAACTGACTGAATAACTAAATTTAATGGACATTGGTTGGAAGAGTCATAGACTCAATATTCTAAATGGAAATTCCGCAAGAAAGTGGAGTGGAAGAGTTATCAAGGTACAAACATGAAGATGGTGAGTGTTTTGATAATACTGTTCTGCTGGAAATAAGAGACAAAATAAAAATCTCCTAATGTTCTCTCTGAGAAGATTTTCAGGAAGGAACAGAGTCAATTGTTGAAGCCATAAAACATATTTTACAGAACGAAAATTAGACACGTATTAAAATTCGAGAATATAACCTGTTTGTATTTGTTGGATTATTGGCTGAAGAAAGAAACAGCTTAGTCAGATGTAGTATATAGTTATAAGTTAAAAATTAAGCAGGATGCTATTAAAATTGGACGAAATAAAAATAAGGATGGAGTTATTTTCTGTGTGTAAATGTGCAAAGGCTAATAAAAGCTTTTGTAGAAGATAGGCTTTCCTATCACTTCCAAGCCAAAACTCCTAAAACGTTTCCTGTTCATGAAGATCTACATGGGTATCTTTTGGATGGGGATAGTGGAAGAAGAAGAGGGTGACTTCAAAGAATATGTGAAACTTTGTATTTAAAAGTGTAGTGACCCCTTCTCTGAAAACTATGCCGAATTTTGTATACATAGTAGTCATCTTTAAACCACAAAATAAATATATCTTGAAAATTATTATACATGAAAAAAATTGTTAATATAACTATTAATTATTTTGTTTTGTCATTTTTATTACTTAGAAATGAATCCGACTGCTCCTCTACAGAGTATCAAAAACTAGACTCATGGAACTGCTCAAAAGGAGAGATTGGAATTAATTCTGTATAATAAGCTGAAAGTTTAGAAGTATGAACATCTAAAATTAACACTGGGGAGATAATTATTTAGAATTTGGAGTTACATTTGCATTGCACTTAACACTGGACAGTTAGTTATTTAGAGTTTGGAGTTACATCTCCATTGCACGCATCGTTTTCTACAAGGATGGACACATTTACACATGTGAATTTCATTTACCGTAAGCAGACACATCTGGATTTTGATCTTTCCTACGAATCTCCTGATTTCCTAATGGACCAAATTAATTATGACCCTCTCACTACAGAGAACAGACCTCAACAAATCCATATTCTCCGAGGGCAGTGGAGTATTGTGGTGATTGGCCAAGAGCATTGTATCTTGATTGGCCAAAAATAAAGTAGGGGAGCTATGGGGAAGGAAATAAGAGGGAAAGGAAACAAGAACAACTGCCTCAGTTGTTACATGGCAACAGATGCAGAAAGTCTAGTGTCAGCATTCTGGGCTGCAATGCACACTGCACTCCCACCTATGTGAAGGGGTTCTAAGCTTCAAGTGCTGTGCCAAAATCAGCTCATAAATCTGATCATGTATTTTGTTCCCCTCCCAAAGTACATTTATCTAAATGGGGTGTTAGCTATGAATCTACAGTAAGTTTGGCACAGATCACCTAATGTAAAATGGATGCATTTCTATTTCAGTGACAAAGAATCACAATTTCTGCCCTGGCATCTGAAGAACAGCTTGAAAATTTATCTGTCACTATGAAATAAATGATAACATAGATCATGATATGAGCGCTGCTGTTATTTGTAATCATATCTTATGTTATCGAAGTATTTGCTTGCAACAGAAATCAGATTGATTGCTTTCGATTAACTTTCCTTTTTCTGTGTAACAACTTTAAGGAATAATTATTACTTTGGCTAGAGAGACAGTCATCGAAATTTTTTTGAATGATGCTAACGCCATTTGACTGTAGCGATATTTATTTTATTGTTATATGATCCAGATTAAGGACCTTAGGCCATTTTTCAAGTAGAGAAACTTATTTACACATCAAAAGACTGGTATTAAATACAAGTCTTTGTAGGAAAAGCACATCCGTCATTAATAAAATTGAGGACATCTCTAAAACGCACAAATAATTACAGACTTTTGTTTTTGGACCTTATAGCATAGCTGTTATATGAAACTGTTAACCAATAAACAGGTACGTGCTCACTATTGTGTCCAAACACAACAGTGTGTACTAATGCCAGATCAGGCTCAAACAAGCAGATACATTTTTTTCGAGAAGGACTTGTATTTCATACCAGTCTGATGTCTTTTGACATACAAATAAGTATATATATTAGAAAATGGTCTAAAGCCGAAATCTGGATCGTTCCACAATAAGAGAAAAAAAACTTTAATGAAGTCAGGAAAGAGAACATGATGTATGGAAAGAGAAAATCCATGTCTTGCAACGTTTCACCAGTATTTAGTGTGAGGTCAAAATTTATTTAGCTTTCATAGGGATTCAAGAGGATTTAGAAACTACTTTCTCAGAACCTTATACAGTAAAGGTAGTGGATGATTAAAACGTAACTATTAAGAAATTAAAAACAGATTTCAAAATGTTCTCTACAAATTTTTAAATTTACTTAACACAAGCCAACTACTTGTGAAATTCCTTTCATAATATATTCACAAATGGATAGTCAAGACTATACATATATTTCTATATTCAAACACCATCAGTATAAACATCTTGTTAGAGTTCGCAGGGTGTTAATAAGGTTTGGAACTAGTATTTCGTCATGATAAATTGACTGACTAAAACTGAAGGTGTATTACTCTCTGATATGCACTAAACGAGCGGTAGAGTTACAATTTTTGATATTAACATACTCCAGAGGCAAAGACAGCACTTTACATGATTTTATTCTGTAAATGATCCCTAAAAAACTAGCAGCTTCTGGGGAGGACACGTTTTCATATATCGAGTATAGCTACAACACACAATACCTCTGCTTCTTGTTTGAAACTGCTTGACAAAAAGTGAATACTTATTGCCCTCGCCCTTCAACAAGAGAACCGTCTGTTAATCGCACACAGAAAGAAGTGTCTTTCTCTGGCGCTGTCACTATGATACGGTAAAAATGAAATACCATCCCAATGTGCTGATCGTAAAAAGTTATAGCGTTGAGAGAAACGAAGCTTGTACATCTGACGAACAAACAAGAAAATAAAGATTCCATGTCAAACACGGCTTGAGTAATATTTTCCAGGAATAGTGAAAGTCAAACGCATTCTCAGCCAGACACACTACGTATGAGATATGTATCAATGTAACAAACTACAGACATTTAAGCTGTGGACACAAACAGTACCCTATTCGCGTCCAACTGTATAATTATAGTATGAAAAGAGACGCGTATTTCCTGTCGTTCTCAACGACGTATAGTGTTCTCAAGACATATTGTTTCATAATAATAAAACTTTTGATCGACCAGTTTCTATTTCGTCTCGCCAATTAATGACAAATGAAAACCAATGTATGATTGTTGGAATAGACCTAAGTGTAATTTTTATCGTCAAGTTGGTAAACATTTTGATAAATAAAGGAGACATTTCTTATATGATTTTGATGCAACTGTAGAGTCTCTCCTAACTACCACAGTGTTGTCACCGATCTCAGAGACCACCTCAAAATATTAACTCCATACCAGTTAGTCTTAGTTTCCTCCAAATTCCTCAGAGTGTCTTTCACTACTCTGGGAAATGAACACTACATTTTAACTAGTAAATACAAAGAGTCGGCCTGTAATTTCATATCCTCTGATGGAACATTAACGAATACTTCAGTAGAGCGTAAGAAGAAATTCTAAAGCTCTTTTTAAGATTATTCATAATTCCATAATGTACTGTCGGCTAGTTCAGCTTGAAGGGTGCTGCCTACGAAAACATTGTAGTCTCATGTGAACGTCCTGAAATCATTATTTTGAAAGGAACTGTAAAGACCAAAAAAGAAAAACGGAGTGATGGAAATTCTGTTTATTGTTCTGCTGATACCATGGCCATTTTATACTAATCAGATGTCCTTCGCAAGGTTCATTAGCGTCTTTATTAAAACGTCGTCATAACAACCACACTAAGGTTTTCATGGAAACTGTACAATTACATCTAAAATGCATGTGTTTTAACGGAATTTGTTAGCAAATCATTACCAAGGCCAACTTGTTTCTCCTCGCAATGAAAAGTATTTTGCTATACAATTTAATCTAAGAACACCAGTGGGAAGGCTTTAAGAAATATCTCATGCATGCTTCCAGGCTTTTTGGCCGGTGCCAGGTTTCATAAAATTCCTCTGCTTGTAGTTCGCGTCATCTATACGAGGAGTTATCAAAGTTTTTCCGTCATGCACCCTTCTGAAACATAAATTTCTGTCTATTTACTGCAATTATCTGTCACAGCTACAATAACAATTGTAATAATAGTAATAATTATAAGAAGAAGAAGAAAAACTAGAGAGTGTCGTTCAAGCACATCAGAGGTAAAGCTTTTGTTTCAATTTTCATACACTTGTTTTATTTAAAAATGGTTCAAGGTGACAGTTACAACTACGAGGGCAGTTCAATAAGTGATGCAACACATTTTTTTTCTGAAACAGGGGTTGTTTTATTCAGCATTGAAATACACCAGGTTATTCCCCAATCTTTTAGCTACACAACACTATTTTTCAACGTAATCTCCATTCAATACTAGGCCCTTACGCCACCTTGAAATGAGGGCCTGTATGCCTGCACGGTACCATTCCACTGGTCGATGTCGGAGCCAACGTCGTACTGCATCAATAACTTCTTCATCATCCGCGTAGTGGCTCCCACGGATTGCGTCCTTCATTGGGCCAAACATATGGAAATCCGACGGCGCGAGATCGGGGCTGTAGGGTGCATGAGGAAGAACAGTCCACTGAAGTTTTGTGAGCTCCTCTCGGGTGCGAAGACTTGTGTGAGGTCTTGCGTTGCCATGAAGAAGGAGAAGTTCGTTCAGATTTTTGTGCCTACGAACACGCTGAAGTCGTTTCTTCAATTTCTGAAGAGTAGCACAATACGCTTCAGAGTTGATCGTTTGACCATGGGGAAGGACATCGAACAGGATAACCCCTTCAGCGTCCCAGAAGACTGTAACCATGACTTTACCAGCTGAGGGTATGGCTTTAAACTTTTTCTTGGTAGGGGAGTGGGTGTGGCGCCACTCCATTGATTGCCGTTTTGTTTCAGGTTCGAAGTGATGAACCCATGTTTCATCGCCTGTAACAATCTTTGACAAGAAATTGTCACCCTCAGCCACATGACGAGCAAGCAATTCCGCACAGATGGTTCTCCTTTGCTCTTTATGGTGTTCGGTTAGACAACGAGGGACCCAGCGGGAACAAACCTTTGAATATCCCAACTGGTGAACAATTGTGACAGCACTACCAACAGAGATGTCAAGTTGAGCACTGAGTTGTTTGATGGTGATCCGTCGATCATCTCGAACGAATGTGTTCGCACGCTCCGCCATTGCAGGAGTCACAGCTGTGCACGGCCGGCCCGCACGCGGGAGATCAGACAGTCTTGCTTGACCTTGCGGCGATGATGACACACGCTTTGCCCAACGACTCACCGTGCTTTTGTCCACTGCCAGATCACCGTAGACATTCTGCAAGCGCCTATGAATATCTGAGATGCCCTGGTTTTCCGCCAAAAGAAACTCGATCACTGCCCGTTGTTTGCAACGCACATCCGTTACAGACGCCATTTTAACAGCTCCGTACAGCGCTGCCACCTGTCGGAAGTCAATGAAACTATACGAGACGAAGCGGGAATGTTTGAAAATACTCCACAAGAAATTTCCGGTTTTTTCAACCAAAATTGGCCGAGAAAAAATGTGTTGCATTACTTATTGAACTGCCCTCGTAGTATATGAATAACCACAGCTGCGAGTTCAGTTATGGGAATTGAGCAAAATATGTGCCTACCTTCCAAAACCTCAAGGAAGTTCTCCTGTGAACCTTGCAGGACTAGCACTCCTGGAGGGAAGGATACTGTAGAGACATGGCTTAGCCACAGCCTGTGGCATGTTTCCAGAATGGAATTTTCACCTTGCAACGAATTGTGCTCTGATCTGGAACTTCTTGCCAGAGACTCGAACTCAGGACCTTTGCTTTGCACGGTAAAGTGTTGTACCAACTGAGCTGGAACATCTCCCACGCTGTGGCTAAGCTATATCTCCGCAACATCCTTTCTTCAGAAAGGGTAAGTTTCGCAGGAGAAGTTCTGTGAAGTTTTGAAGATAGCAGACGAGGTACTAGTGGAAGTAAAGCTCTGAGGAAGTGTCGCAGATGTGCTCAGGTAGCTCAGTCAGTAGAGGCAAACACAGAACTCTCGAGTTCGAGTCTCGGTCCAGCACACAGTGTTAACCTGCTAGGAAGCTTCTTATCAATGCACACTCCGCTGCAGAGTGAGAATTTCATTCTAGATTCAGTCTTGGTTGTATACTTGAAACAGAAATTCGGAGATCCACTTGGATTTGCAGTCACGACCAATGTCTCCTTCTGATTAATGCAATTGCTGGAAATGTTAACTCACAAAAGTGCACTGCCCTTTTTGCTAAATTGGATTATTCATTACGAGTCTACATCCAAAAATTTCCATGGTAATTTTACAGAGACTTCGAATTGTTGACGAATGCTTTGTAGATGTACAATTAATTTTATACAAGAAATTAATTCACAGTTGCGAAAATGAACCACCTACAATTGTATATTGGAAAGACGACAATGAAAATTTGTGCGCAGTGGGACTCGAACACGGATTTCGAGCTACAGGCGAGAGGTCGCCCAACCAGGTCCTAACCTCCACACGTCGTCATCCGTATGTCCCTACCTTCACTGCCTTCACACCTATGTTTCTTAAATTTCCTTCCAGGAAGCACGTATAGTTTCTTAGCTTTCATCCTCACTGTGTGCCTAAATTTTAGTGATTTTATTTACATATGTCTCTTTAACATGTGTCAAAAAACATACACACACCCACACACACACACACACACACACACACACGCACACACACACACACACACACACACACACACACACACACTCGCAAGCACACGCATCGTCCAAGGAGGACATGTTTATTGAGAGTCGAGGGCCTGGTATTAGCGAACATACTACTGTATAAAGCCAAGTCGATGTTCGTCGTTCTTACGAAAAATGTCGAAAAGTGTTTGATAGCTTTACTTCAGACATTTACGGCACATTCAGAGAAATACTTGGACGGACATAAGATACTAGTTTTAATATATACAATGTATAAATGCATATATGGTATACAAAAACAGAAACGATGTTACTACCAATCTTAAAATTTCTTGAGTAATTTATTCAATCTTTTTAATAGATGCTATGATATAGGCTAAATATTTTAATTATGTAATATATATATATATATATATATATATATATATATATATATATATATATATATATACACTCCTGGAAATGGAAAAAAGAACACATTGACACCGGTGTGTCAGACCCACCACACTTGCTCCGGACACTGCGAGAGGGCTGTACAAGCAATGATCACACGCACGGCACAGCGGACACACCAGTGACTAATTTATATCCGCGAGATCTATAAGTGGAGCTTCAACTTCAGAGTTGAACAATATCTCTCTTTTTGCACAGGCACTTATCTTATCTGAGATGGTTTCCTCTGCCATGGTGATGCCTTCGGTTGTAGTGGAAGTCGACACTGAAGACTGCCCTGGAGAACTGGAAGACGCTGCCGTCATACTGCTGTTGAACTGCGTCCGCCACTGGAGAAATCGCCTGATGTAAATGTAGCTGCTGCCGGTTACCGCATGTTCCAACCGCCTCCGATACCGCTGTCCGTTAAACGCGCTAACATCCACTCTTTCCCTGCACTCAATTGATTTAGACTCTAAGCCCCCATGCAAACTGCCTTTAACGTGATAGATTAGGACCTCTATCGATAGCATGTGTTAGTTGTGAAAATTACTGAGTAATTTCACTATTTCCACACATCTTTTGAGGGGCTATTGTCATAACGACAGAGTGCTCGAGTGGTGCCAATATCTTTTGTTCATTATATTTTCTTCCTCGCGATCTTAAACTACTAATTTAAAACTTGTACATATTTAAACACTTCAACTTATATGCGTTATCATATTCAACTAAGTTACGATTACTACCGCTGTACGTCAAAAGGGTATAGCCCAGACGATGGTAGCCCGCATCTCGTGGTCGTGCGGTAGCGTTCTCGCTTCCCACGCCCGGGTTCCCGGGTTCGATTCCCAGCGGGGTCAGGGATTTTCTCTGTCTCGTGGTGACTGGCTGTTGTGTGATGTCCTTAGGTTAGTTAGGTTTAAGTAGTTCTAAGTTCTAGGGGACTGATGACCTAAGATGTTAAGTCCCCTAGTGCTCAGAGCCATTTGAACCATTTGAACCAGACGATGGTAAATAAAAGCGACTACACAGGAAAATTTAGTATGAAAGTGTTTTCTGTAGTTGATTCGCTAATGAGACCCTTTGTCAGTAAATTGTTCGAGGAGAAACTGAGGTTTAAAGGTACAGTGACCCATCCAAATGCTAGCTTGCTCGATGGCCCTTAATTTGGGTAATCTGACGGGAACCGGTGTTACCATTGGTTAAGTGGGTCAAATTCGCCAATACGTGGAAGGTACCAACAGTTCATATCTCTACTTATCATCCACAAAGTAACAGAAAATTTGAGAAGTTGCCTCTAGATATCTACATTGCCTAACAATAAAACATTATGCACCCAGAAGGGGAAGAGGCAACTAAATGGCAGTTCATGGTTTCAGAGGGATGCCAAGTCACTTCAGTGGTTCAGAAACAGTGTAAATTTGATAGAAAACTTGGCACTATGAATGAACCCACTTACACTCCTGGAAATAGAAAAAAGAACACATTGACACCGGTGTGTCTGACCCACCATACTTGCTCCGGACACTGCGAGAGGGCTGTACAAGCAATGATCATACGCACGGCACAGCGGACACACCAGGAACCGCGGTGTTGGCCGTCGAATGGCGCTAGCTGCGCAGCATTTGTGCACCGCCGCCGTCAGTGTCAGCCAGTTTGCCGTGGCATACGGAGTTCCATCGCAGTGTTTAACACTGGTAGCATGCCGCGACAGCGTGGACGTGAACCGTATGTGCAGTTGACGGACTTTGAGCGAGGGCGTATAGTGGGCATGCGGGAGGCCGGGTGGACGTACCGCCGAATTGCCCAACACGTGGGGCGTGAGGTCTCCACAGTACATCGATGTTGTCGCCAGTGGTCGGCAGAAGGTGCACGTGCCACGATGAAGCGTCGTCTCACGTGGTCTGCACGTCCGGCACGAACGCTGGTCCAACTGAGGCGCCAGGTGGAAATGGCATGGCAAGCCGTTCCACAGGACTACATCCAGCATCTCTACGATCGTCTCCATGGGAGAATAGCAGCCTGCATTGCTGCGAAAGGTGGATATACACTGTACTAATGCCGACATTGTGCATGCTCTGTTGCCTGTGTCTATGTGCCTGTGTTTCTGTCAGTGTGATCATCTGATGTATCTGACCCCAGGAATGTGTCAATTAAGTTTCCCCTTCCTGAGACAATGAATTCACGGTGTTCTTATTTCAATTTCCAGGAGTGTATATATGTATGTAACAAATGAATGGGAAAGAGTATTACCTAGAAAAGTTAATGACCGACTTATTTCACATTTTCTACGATACACTAATGATCTCTGGGCAGATATACGCTATGTATTTTTAAACATACAATGCATAAATCTATATGTACTATCAAAGAGGAAACGTTGGTACCAAATATTTTGAAAAGTTTTTGACAGGTTAGTTTCAAATTTTTGCACGAAATACTAGCAAACATTCAGAGGGCTTCGGCTACGTATTTTTTAAACAATGGTGCACAGGTTTTCTCTTCAAAGTGATTGACAGATAGAAAATCTTGTGGCATGCTGTGAAATTGTGCGGTTTCGTTGTCTTCCATGGAATCAGCTCGAACTACGGCGTGTTAAGCGTTTGACAAACTGTTTCTCGCATGTTCAGGGTGGCCCATTGATGGTGACCGGGCCAAATATCTCACGAAATTAGCATCAAACGAAACAATAAGAAGAACAAATCTGTTAGAGCGTGACGGGGGAAAGCAGTTGGAGCTATGGATGGGCCACTAGATGGCACTGCCATAGGTCAAATTGACAGAAACTGTATTTTTTTAAACAGGTACCATCATTTTTATTACATATTCGTATTGTACGTAAATAAACAGCGCGGGCTTTAAAAAAATAAATGATAGTATGGTGTGGCCCTCAACTATGTACCCACAGACTCAGAGTTGAAATATTGAAAGTTCTTGCTGGTTTCGTTGTCTAGGGGCCGGGATACGTAGTTGCCGCTTTACAAGTCAAATACTGCTCAGTCTACAGTATACAATATGAACATACACAAGAATCGAATGGTCGAAGGGTCCTATCGCTCGTCAATTGCGAATTTTGAACGTAACAAACTTTTATACATGAAAGATTGCAATTAAATAAATTCTTTGAAATCCCTGGGCTAGCAGGATAGAGCGGATGCTATTATATTTGTGGAAAGGGGCCAAAATAAGTTGCACTCAACACATAAACTTTATTTCTTAAAACAGACAATCACACAAGCAAGAATCAAAAACTCTCAAACTTTTAACGAAAGACCTCCTTTGATTTAATTTAGATCGACTGAAGGCCACATCGAAAATCCAAGGCACAAGGCCTAAGCAAGGAATTGAGATACAGGAGTTCTTCTGGAGGTTTCACTTCTTTAGAAAAAAAATTATTTATCTTCAATATAAATAGGCTGAAAGCCTTAGCTTAAATTTTGCCCATGGAACTCTTCTGAAAGCCTCAAACGAAACAAGGAACAATTTTTTTACGGCTTAAGGCCTAAGAAGAAAAGCCTTGCAATTTTAATAAGCTAAAACTCGGCTGAAGGCCACACAGAGTACTTAGGACTAAAAAGGAAATCACTATATAAAGCACAAGGAGATGCGCTTAGAAGGTTCCAAGGGTCGGCTTTAGAAAGTAACACTAACGTACGTTTAGGTGAGACAGGCAATCAGACCGACAACCTCTTAATAGGAAGGCAACCCAACCGGAAGCCAGCCTACGAACCAACCAACAACATCAGTTCTGCTCCACCCGACTTGCAAAACGAAAACAACATGTCAATAGCACAACTTTCTGGATATTGGTGCCCAATACATCCGAGTCTGAATAAACGCCCAAAACTACCAGCAACACCTCATCTGTCGAACTAGACGGCGTGCTGGACAGTATCAACAAGACGAGGAAAATACATTGCCGAAAACTACATCAATGGTCAGGCAGGTCACCGGAACGTCAATGGCCACAAGGCACAAGATACCGCTGGTACACTTCATCATTGAAGGAATGAATTAAATTAAGTTAAACACCACACAGGAAGACGGCTGCAATTCTAGCCGACTTCAATGCACACACGTTGTTGCTCGCTGTAATCTCCCAGAAAGCGACAACCAGGATCAAACGAAGAGGTGTGAGTGCAGTTGAGGCTTGATAGTAGGTTAAGTGTCCAGGATGAGTGGGCGACCTACTTGGTAACCCTCTCAAGAAGCGCCTCACAACTCCAACCACCCATGCACGCCGTCAGCACCTTCTGTCTGACCACACGCCACGGAGACTTCCTCACTGCTCTGCCCCATCCGACTGACTGCATTCACCCGGAAATGGTCAGAAGATCAAATACACGTCCTCCGATGAGACGACTGACCGAACGACCAACCAACGGTCGTTCCCAGTCCAGTCTTCTCCAGTAGGACAGTCCATGTGTGTCACCAGTGGTGGAAGTACTGGCTGTCCGCACCTCACTGGCGCTCCGATCCCGACACTGCTCCGTGCCCGACTGCACTCCTGGTCCATCTCCAGCTGACTTCGAGACACATGACGACCTGGAAATACTATCGGTCGCTGCAGAGATGGTACGAGAGTGTACTTATCGATAAGCGCTGCTGCTGTCACTCACGGGCAAGTAAGGCAGAAGTTAGTGACGGCAGTAAAAGGAATAAGAAAACGAGGCGACAGCACCGTAAAAGAAGATGACAAACAATAAATGGCATGAACACAAGCCATGCACAGCTCAATCCCCCCCCCCCCCCCACCTCAAACGTCAACTTGGGGGTGACATGCCAATATGAGATTCACTGGCAGTTCCTTAACGAAAGCAGAAGACAATGGCCCTGAGAAAGCCGCAAGCGAGACACACGGTGCTTAGACCCATCAATGCAGAGGAAATACGCCCACTGGCTAACTGACATCCCCGCTCCAGGAACGAACCGACCTAAGTCCCGCAAAATGACTAATTCAACTACCATTGGTGGCTCAACAGTGAAAAGAAGCGAGACCTCCGCTAGAAGCCAAACAGGCAGAGGAAACACATGCCAATAGGCTACCCGACATCCCTGCACTGAAGAAGGTAACACAAACAGTGTCCTCCAGACCGATAACCGCCTTAAACAAATACTCCAAGGCTGCTTCAGTCTCACCCACCACCGCCGGCATAACGTCAACCGGGTGCAGAACGGTAACATGCTAGCGGGGCACTAAATCCAGAACACTGTTCTCAATAGGCTGGCGCCTTATTGCCAACTCATAAACAAGATGGTCCTTCCTGAGCAGGCCGATTCTCGGACACCGTCTGTCCGCCATTACAATACACCTGAAACAATCAACAGCCAAAAGAATATAGTGCCACAGAACAGAAATAAAATTGAAACTGACAGTAAATGGAACGGCAAGAACACAAATGTAACCATGCTCTGCTGCCAGTGAAGTACCTCGCCTAGCAGGACAGCGCATATGCGGTTATATTTTTGGAAAGGGGCCAAAATAAGTTACTGTCAGTTGCACTCAACATATAAACTTTTCTTAAAACAGACAATCACACAAGCAAGAATCAAAAACTCTCAAGTTCTTAACGAGAGACCTCCCTTGATTTAATTTACATCAGCTGCAAGCCACATCGAAAATCGGAGGCACAAGGCCTAGGCAAGAAATTGAGATTCAGGAGTTCTTCTGGAGGTTTCACTTCTCTAGAAAATTTTTTTTTATCTTCAGTATAAATAGGGTGAAAGCCTTAGCTTAAATTTTTCCCATAGAACTCCGCTGAAGGCCTCAAAACGAGAAACAATTTCTTTATGGCTTAAGGCATAAGAAGAAATGCCTAGCAATTTTAAGCACAAGGAGATGCGCTTAGAAGGTTCCAATGGTCGGCCTGCGAAGATAACACTAATGCACATTTAGATGAGACAGGCAGCCAGACCGACAACCTCTTAATTGGACGGAAACCCAACCGAAATCCAGCAGATGAATCAACCAACAACATCAGTTCTGCTCCACCCGACTTTCAAAAGGAAAACAACATGTCGTCCGCAGATCGTGGTCGTGCAGTAGAGTCCTCGCTTCCCGCGTCCGGGTTCCCGGGTTCGACTACCGGCGGGGTTATGGATTTTCTCTGCCTCGTGATGACTGGGTGTTGTGTGATGTCCTTAGGTTAGTTAGGTTTAAGTAGTTCTAAGTTCTAGGGGACTGATGACCATAGATGTTAAGTCCCATAGTGCTCAGAGCCATTTTATTATTAATATTAAACAACATGTCAATAGCACAACTTTCTGGATAGTGGTGGCCAGTACATCCGAGTCTGAATAAACGCCCAAAACTACCAGCAACACCTCAGCTGTCGAACTAGACGGCCAGATACTATTTTAACGACTTTAAGTGATGAGTATGACAGCAAAAGTACATTTCAGAATGCACTCTGTTACTTTAAAACACTTATTGGCGTCGATCGTCTAACAATTGAATAAAATATAAGTTCAATAACAGGGATACAATAGATTCCTACTTCACGCCAGTCGGAGTGGCCGAGCGGTTCTAGGCGCTACAGTCTGGATCCGCGAAACCGCTACGGTCGCAGGTTCGAATCCATCCTCAGGCATGGATGTGTGTGATGTCCTTAGGTTAGTTAGGTTTAAGTAGTTCTATGTTCTAGGGGACTAATGACCTCAGATGTTAAGTCCCATAGTGCTCAGAGCCATTTTTGAACCTACTTCACGTAATTAGTTATGAACAACAACATATCTCGCGAGATATTCACTTCTATATGCATACTACGTCTTCACTGCTGAAGCCACGGAAATACCACAAGTGCACAAGTTGGCACTACGAAATATTTCTATCTCCCGCGACCACACGCAAAGTGTTCCACTCTCCAAGTCTTTCCTGCGACTGTCCGTCGCTGCTTCGCGGCCAACACTCTCTCATGTTCTCTCCCATACTGTCCAGAACTCTCTGTGTTGTCCTGTGCGACTGTCCCTCGCGCCGCCCTGTTCAGAACTCCCCTCCATTCACTTTGGTAGTCGCCTCCCTTAGTGACGACTGCTGTGATTGGTGATGGCTCTTCCGTCATATCTCCAAGCCAATGCACAAACATTTTTTAAAACACATTCGAAATACTGCATTTATATTTAAATAACTTTAAATTCAATAAATATTCATACGGCTGGACATAAACACACTCTAATATACATTAATAAATACATAAATAAATTCAATAAACATATATCAAAGGAATAGCAACAAAAGGTAGGCCAGTAGCCCAATGTCTCTGCGCTTTCTAAAACACAGTAAATATTTAACCAATTTCTTCATGAATAGTATATATCGGATATAAACAAAGACATGACGAATAAATATATTTATAGGGATGCTGCTACCGTTTATCGGTGTAACTGTGGAGTTCTTGTGGCCTGACACGATTCATAGCAATCGGCCTCTTTGAGCTGCAATAACTAACGTACTACACAAGTCACATGCCTGTATTTTATATCAATTTAGGTTTTCACTAATAGCGTTCTAAAGACGTGTCGATCGACAAAATCGGATGGACCGTTTAGATTTTGGAAATTTGTTCCTCAGTGCTACTTTTGTAATTTATTGTCGGGTACTGAACTTTAAACTAATAAAGATATTGAAAATCTGAATACACCATCAGAATCGTAGTGCAAATAGTAAAGTACATGTTTCCTTTTGAGGTATCGCGATTCATCTGGCTACTATTAATTTCTATACGAATGAAATTTTCACTCTACAGAGGAGTGTGCGCTGATATGAAACTTCCTGGCAGATTAAAACTGTGAGCGGGACCGAGACTCGAACTCGGGTCCAGAGTTCGAGTCTCGGTCCGGAACACAGTTTTAATCTGCCAGGAAGTTTCAATTTCTATACGGATTGTGAAATGGCTGCCATTACGGTTTCACAAAGTCCACCGTCTTTGGCACTCCCATCATGTCTCCTTCTTTGACACAGCATCACTGTGGAATTCCCCCCCCCCCCCCCCCCAGTTAACGTTCAGCACCATGCAGCCACCAACGAGCTGTGGCCTGCAGAAAGGCCCCAGTGCGGCCAAGTCCACACCGAACTTAGAATATTTTCAGGCCGCCACAACTCGTCCGTTACCTCACACACATCCACTTAGTAACATTGTGGCTTCCCAGAATGTTCAGAAGTAGCACCCTTCAGTTCATTCAAGTACATATCAAACAAATGACAAAGAACGGAATTAAACAATTAAAAATCCAGGCAAATAGTGTTTACAGAAACTTTGTTGTGGTATGGAGGCAGCATAAATTTCGAAATAAACTTATATTAACGCAAATTGTCAATGAAACGGCATATTAATTAAATGCCTGCATTTCAGTTATGTATAAACAAGCAAGGTTTCGAAATAAACTGAAACTAAGACAAATTATGAACTAAACGGCATATTACATAAATGCAAGCATTTCAGTAATCCATAAACAATTTTTTGGACAAGAAATAAAATTTTTAAATGCGCTTTGTAAGCGCTTATTGCGCCATTCACTCAGTGCTAAGGCCCCTTCTTGCACTATTTTTTTTCCGTCGCACCACACACGCTTGCACGGAGTTTCCCACGAAGTATTGATCAACTCACTTCACGTTTTTGACCAATTGCCTCGCACAAATCGTGTCTGCCTCTGAATTCCGAGTTCCACCGTTTATCGTGAAAAATCTGTCTACAACGAATAAAAAGTAGAAACCCCTCAACAAACCATTTCCCAAAACCAATCAGGACCCTCGCTAAAAATTCCCTCCAGCGGAAAACGATACTTTAGGAACAAAGTCACAAGGTAAACGACTGAATCACAATAACCTCCAATTTCTCACAAGTTCTAATTAATTGACTTCAGTCAATCCTTCGTACCTCCACACATCAAAAAATGAGTTCGCATAAAATTACAGTTTTAATAACCCTCAAATTGACCTCTAAATTCTTTGCCACACGCTTATACAAAGCAAAAATCAATACATATTTTACTTAAATCCATGAGGTCACTGACCTCCATGCACCCTCAGTGCCTAAACTTCCCCCTTTTGTACACATTCAGTGCCACAATAAACTAAGAAATTACTAATGAATCCTGAAATAAACATAAATTATCACTCCAAAATTACTACCAGTAATTACAGATTAGAACAGCTTTTCACTTCTACCCGTTCTCTATATACCCTTAGCAGTTTTAAACTTCTCTCGTTTCCACGTATGCGGCAACAATGACCCTGACGTTCTACTGTACCAAAGCCAATCAGTCTCACTAGAATCACACTCCGCCTTCATATACCAATTTGTACGAACTCCATTACACGATCTATGCCCATCTAAACTATTTACTTCAGCACTCTCTAAATTTTCTGTTAGTCCTTCCACACATTTCGCCGATTCACTACCGACAGCATGCACAACTTTACTGTTTTTCCCTTCCAAAATATCGACACTTGCAGCTTCAACAAAATTACACATCAATTCACTATTAAACTCTTCTTCTTCTTGAAATAATACATCGATGACTAAGCCATCGTCACCATAAATATTCATCTCAGCAACCTTATCTGAAAATACACGATTTAAATCATTACACAAATTCGCATCAGAAACCGAACTTTCCTCCGTCGACAAATGAACTTTACGTGAATCGCACATAATTTTATCCTCCGCCGCTACATTATACAAATTGCTGCTACCTTGTCGTACAATCTTGGGACTTCCAGACTAGCTACATTCTGCTGTGATCGGACAAAAATCAGCACACACTGTCATTTCTACACACTTTTCATCCAGATTAACCCCTATCCTATTTTACATACATTCTCACATTCATACTCTGACAACAATAAGTTTCGTTTCGCCTTCATTCGTAACTTGAAACGCGTAAATTCCTTCATCCGAAGTAGCAATACCAGTACCTTTTACATCATTACACAAATTACCATTACTCTGTTTCTTTAGGCATAAATCATCTACCTCCGCCGATACGTTTTTAACTTCAACTACTAGCGATACCAACGCTAAGCCTCCCTTGGTAACATTGAAGCTTTCTGCTGAAACACCATCACCCTCACTTGCAGCTGGCGAGACCAAAGCTACTCCGCCTTCACAAAGCTCTATGCTTTTCGCCGACTCACAGATACTTGCTACTACAACACCTTCCTTACTGTAATTGCTACTATTTGCTAATACCCTTTCAGAACTCTCCACACAATTTGCTTTCACAAAATTCATCTCCTCTTTAACTTCTTTTTGAACCACTGAATTTTTCCATTTATCACCATTCACACACTCATTCTTTACACATTCATAACTTACATCAATTGCTTTTTCAAAGTTACCCACATTTTTTTTCAATTTTCTCTTTCATAGCGGAACCTATTTCACTTCGCATTGTACCCATATCAGTCCGAATTCTGTCCGTAACAGTTTCAATTCAAAATGGTTGAAATGGCTCTGAGCACTATGGAACTCAACTTCTGAGGTCATCAGACCCCTAGAACTTAGAACTACTTAAACATAACTAACCTAAGGACATCACAGACATCCATGCCCGCGGCAGGATTCGAACCTGCGACCGTAGCGGTCGCATGGTTCCAGACTGTAGCGCCTAGAGTCCGCAGCTCGTGGTCGTGCGGTAGCGTTCTCGCTTCCCACGCCCGGGTTCCCGGGTTCGATTCCTGGCGGGGTCAGGGATTTTCTCTGCCTCGTGATGGCTGGGTGTTGTGTGCTGTCCTTAGGTTAGTTAGGTTTAAGTAGTTCTAAGTTCTAGGGGACTGATGACCATCGATGTTAAGTCCCATAGTGCTCAGAGCCATTTGAACCAGTCGGACACAAATCCGGGACGAGCCCCCAACTGCAGGCTTTCGAAAATTTACGATGGTGTGGCCCTAAACTACGTACCCACAGACTCAGAGTTGAAATATTGAAAGTTTTGGCTGCTTTCGTTGTCTATAGTCTGGAATACGTAGTTACCGCATTACAAGCCAAATACTGCTGTGTCTACAGTACACAATATGAATATACACAACAATCGAATGGTCGAAGTGTCCTATCAATCAACAATTGCGAATTTTGAACTTAACATAAAAATGTATACATGAAAGATTGCAATTAAACAAATTCTGCAGGTACTATTTTAACGACTTCAAATGATGAGTATGATAGCATAAGTAAATTTCAGAATGCCCTTTTTTTACTGTAAAACACTTATTGGTGCCTATGGTCCAGCAATTAAATAAAATATAAGTTGAATAACAGGGAAACAATAGATTCCTACTTCACGTAGTTAATTATGAATAACAACATAGCTCACGAGATATTCACTTCTAAATGCATACTACATCTTCACTACGGAAACCACAGAAATCCCACAAGTGCACAAGTCGGCACTACGACATATTTCTATCTCCCGCGACCACACGCAAACTGCTCCACTCTCCATGTCTTTCCCACGACTGTCCGTCGCTGCTTCCCGTCCAGCACTCTCTCGTGTCCTCTCCCATACTGCCCAGAATTCTCCGTCTCCTCTGCGACTGTCCCTCGCACCGCCCTGTTCAGAACTCCCCTCCATTCACTTTGGTAGTCGCCTCCCTTAGGAACGACCACTGTGATTGGCGATAGATCTTCCATCATGTCTCCAAACCAAAGCACAATCACAAAGATTTATAAACATTTCGAAATACTGGATTTACATTTAAATAATTTGAAATTAAATAAATATTCCTATGGCTAGACCATAAACACGCTCTAACGTACATTAATAAATACATAAACAAATTAAATAAACATATATCGAAAGAACAGCAACAAAAGGTAGGTCAGTAGCCTAATGTCTCTGTGCTTTCTAAAACACCGTAAAAATTTAATTTCTTCATGAATATGATATATCAGGTATAAACAAAGACATAGACTAATAAATATATTTATATGCATGCTGCTACCGTTTTTTCGTGTAACTGTGGAGTACTTGTCGCCTGATGCAATTAATAGTAATCGGTCCCTTTGACCTCCAATAACTCACGTACTATGTACGTTACATGCCTGTAATTTATGCCAATTAGGTTTACACTTGAAGCTTTCTAAAAACATGTCAATCTATAAAATCGGATGAACCGTTTAGATTTTGGAAATTCGTTACTGAGTGTTACTTGTATAATTTATCATCTGAAACTGAACTTTAAACTAATAAAGATAATGAAAATCGTTGTGTAAATGATTGTAATGTACAGTAGTGGACAAAACGAGCGAGACCCTTCGCCTTTTCGTTATGCTGATCCGCACAGCTTTAAAGTCTGCTACACAGCGTAACAGGGAAGGCGACGAAGTGCTACCAACATACTATGCACAGGCGTGAAATTGCAAAACTATCCGAACTTTGTCAGACTGTTAGCAGTCATGTGTAAGACTGTATTAATGCCGATTGGTGTGTTTAACACAACACGTAAATGTAAGAGATAAATGAAAGAAGAAACGCTAATTAATGTGAACTGTACTAGTAAAAATGAATTACAGCTTATCAAGATAACATAACTGTTTTAGAAAGACAAAGTACCACAGATGGTTACGAATTAGCAAAATATTATGCGCATTCGGCCGCAAAACGGTCTCTCAACGTTCAGACCAGTCATATTGGATTACCATTGCTGACCTACCATGAAAGTGTGCAAATTTTGTAATGTGTGAAGATTCATAACGAAAGTCAGTTAAAAATCGTTCAGTGCCACACTTAAGTCAATTCATTTACTGCCAGAAGCGGAAAAAGTAGGGAGTAACAAGCATGAAATTGTACAAGATTTTCATATTTACATCCACAGGGCGCCGGTACAAAATAAAGGTAGCAGTAAAACGTATTGGAGACGCGAGAATTTTTTAAAATTGCTTTAGTGGTAGTCTATCTACCTCCATCGTGATTAGAACCGAAAACCAACCAGACCTCCCTTGCAGTAGCAAACACCTTTCACTACGCTAGCAGACAACCCAGGAAAACAGCCCTCTATTATTACCCCACACATGAATAAGCCAGCAATTTCGTAATGAAAATGGCAAAATGATCTGCAGTTTCTGTTGCATAGAGTTTTCTGGACTCAAAAACATGAACTTTCTACCTTTATGTCACCGCTTATGTGACAATCATTCAGAATGTTTATAGAACTAACGTAATACTGTTATTAGCGAGTAAAATTACAAGGATAATTCTGCACTACCCCAGCAAATAAACGGCTACATAGCTGCCAAACGTATTCTACAATGTTTGGAATTCTCCATTAGACTCGCCACAGCCAGAAAACGTTCATTACCCGAAGTGTTTCTTAAGTTAGCTGGCAATGGGAATGCTCGCACTTCTAAAACGTGGTGACATTAATACTGGGATGTGAATTACCATGTGTATAGGCAAATGGATTTTATTTGCAATCCTGTAAACGTGATTTGGATCGAAAGCATAGCTCCGATTAATATACTGATGTATCGACTGCAAATAGAACATTTCGAATAAAGAGTAGAGGGAATTATTTATGCGGCCCTCATCTTTAGTAAGTGTTGTAGCTATTTTCGTTGTTAGGATTTCGTCACCTAAATCGGTAAAAATGGAACCCTACTAGTCTCACTTTCTTTACCGTCTATCTGTCTACACGTGATTGAAAACAGTCTGACAAAGTTCGGATAGTTTTTCAACTTCACGCCTCTGCATAGTACGTTGGTAGCACTTCGTCGCCTTGCCTGTTATGCTGTGTAGCAGACTTTAAAGCTGTGCGGATCAGCATAACGAAAAGGTGAGGGGTCTCGCTCGTTTTGTCCACGACTGTACATGTTTCTTTTTGAGGTATCATGATTATTCTGGCTACGAACTATGAAATTGCTGCCATTAAGGTTTCACAAAGTCCGCCATCTTTGGCACTCCCGTTATGTCTCCTTCATCGACACAGCGTCACCATGGAATTCCCAGCTATGTGGTCAGCCAGGAGCATGGCTAACATTCAGCACCATGCAGCCACCTACGAGCCGCAGCCCACTGAGAGTCTCCAGCGTGGCCATGCCAACTCCAAACTTTGAATATTTCCAGCATGCCACAACTCTCCTGTTACAGTAGGAATGCCTCATTTGTAACTTTTGTTTCGGTTTGTGGAGGATGGCGCTGTAATATTCCAACACTTTTAATATGCCTCACCCATTTAGATGAACAGCTGGTAACAATGTGGTTTCTTTAATTTAAAACACAAAACGTAGTTATGTTTGGATTCTATTTTCTGTTGTTCCAGTGTGATACATTTACTTTGGTGACCTTATGGGAACTCATTCTGTTATTGCATGAGCAACTGTAATAACCACATTAAGGTAACAATTGCTGAAAATGATGTCCTTTAATCAATACATTTGGGTTACATGTAATTAAATTCCTCTCAATAGCGAGTAGATCACCTTCAGTAATTGTTGCACATGCATTGACGATGTGCTGACGTATGTTTTCCGGCGTTGTCGGTGGATCAAATATTTTTCAATTGTTCCCAAAGAAATAAATCTGTAGATGTAAGGTCCGGTGAACGTGCAGACCGTGATATGGTGCTTCTACGACCAAACCACCTCTCATTAAATATTCTATTTAATACTGCTTCAACTGCACGCTTGCTATGTGCCGGACCTCCATCATGTTGAATATATATTGCAGTTATGTCATGAAGTGAAATATCTTGTACTAGAATCGGTAAAACATTAATTTAGAATTCGGCATACATTACACCATTTAGATTGCCATCGATAAAATAAGGGCCTATTATATGTCCTCCCATTATTTCACGCCATGCATTGAACCACAAGGGTTGCTGATGTTCCACTTGCCACAACCATCGTGGTTTTTCCGTTGCCCAATTATTGCATATTATACCGGTTTACGTTACCTCTGTTTGTGAATGACGCTTCGTGACTAAACAGAGCTCTTGAAAAAAAAGCCTGTTATCGTATCGTAATTTATTTTGTGACCAGTGGCAAAAATTTACAAGACGTTCAAAATCATCGGCATGCAGTTCCTGGTGCCTAGAAATATGGTAAGGGTGAAATGTATGATGATGTAGAATCCTCAAAACCGACGTTTCTGAAATTCCCGTTTACAACTCAATCTCTCTGCCACTGATGTGCGGATTAGCCTCAACTTCAGCTAAAACACTTATCTGGACATCTTCATTTATTGCAGTTCTTGGCTGCGTCTGTTTATTTGGCTGAACACTTTCGGTTTCTTTAAATACATTAACTATACGAAGAAAGGTCCTGACACATCGATGCTGTGTGTAAGGATAACGATCAACATGGTACATAGCACAAGATTGTTGGGCGTTTTGATAACGATAGCCATAAAAAAAACCACCATATCTACCTTTCCTACGACTGTTAAACGTTCCATTTTACCAAAATTATGTATCCTGTGAAATTATTATGACTGGACAAGTGTATTATCTTACCTTATTTAAGTAACGAATTGCACCTAGTACTATCGGGTGCGTCGCTACATTTATTATAATATTACAACGCCATCCACCATGAAGCGAAACAAATGTTCCAAATCAGATATTTCTATTTATTTACGTACTTGACGCTTCTGTATTTTTTCTTGTGGGAATTCGTAAAAGACATTGTTTATAAAGTCGTCAAAATGGTTCAAATGGCTCTCAGCACTATGGGACTTAACATCTATGGTCATCAGTCCCCTAGAACTTAGAACTACTTAAACCTAACTAACCTAAGGACATCACACAACACCCTGTCATCACGAGGCAGAGAAAATCCCTGACCCCGCTGGGAATCGAACCCGGGAACCCGGGCGCGGGAAGCGAGAACGCTACCGCACGATATAAAGTCGTCCTAATTACACCTGAAGGTATGCGAGAGGGAATTGTCAGAGCATGTGCTTCGATAAGTGCCGTTGTGATAAGGAACACCATTCAATCCATGAAAAGGATATTACAGCTCTGCATTGATACCAATGGTCATCACTTCGATCACTTTCTCTAAATGGACGTTCATCCACCTTTGTGAACTTCGTTGACCTTCAGAGACCTTACTGTTAAACATCATTGGATTCGCCTCGATAGCCGCTATCAGAAAATAAGTACCAAACTATAGCATCCCATTTAGTATGAAAGTGTGAAGATTGGAGCATCATCGATTTTTTGAGGGGCGATTGTCACAACGGCATAGTGCTGGAGTGGTTCTGAATTCGATTTCTCCTGGTGCCAATATTTTTTGTTCGTTTTATTTTCTTCCTCGCTATCTTAAGCTACTAATTTAAAACTTGTACATATTTAAGCATTTCAACTTATATGTGTAAAACTATCATATTCAATTTATTTACGATTACTACCCCTGTACGTCAAAAGGGTATAGCCCAGACGATGGTAAAGAAAAGCGACTACACAAGTAATTTTAGTACGAAAGTGTTTTCTGTAGATGATTCGCTAAAGAGACCCTTTGCCAGTAGATTTTTCGAGGAGAAACTGAGTTTTGCAGAGTTAAGTAGATGTGCTTCAAACGTAAATCCAACAGTAAATGAGTGCGGGACGAGTTGGAGCAGTATGACTTACGTAACATAAATATTTCGAAATGCTGGCCAAATATTTTGATTAGTGTTTTTAATGGTCGTGAATCAATCCATAAGCTCGAATACTCAAACTGTCATAAAAATCTAGGCGCATATTTACCCAACCTATCAAATAAATTGAAGGAAATATTAAAATATTTATAACATACATTTAGCGGAGAAGAACAAAACTTTTGAAAAAGGCTCCACCAAAAATAAGAAATGAGCTACAATTAACCTTTGAGAAAAATTGGAAAACATGAAAACTTGGAAGAGGGTGAAATGTTTACTTCTTACATACAGTACATAAGAAAGGCAGTAGTGAAGATGCTAACAGCTACAGGGGAAATTCCACGCAACCAGTTGCATATAATATAATATTTCAATATTACGCTAAACAGAGGAGAAACAGCGCTGGAGAGTAATTTAGGTGAATAGCAAGGTGGTTTTACGAAGGGAAAATTGTGTTTTGAACAAATATTTAATCTGAAGCCAATCGTTTATCACAGATTACTGAATTCAAAAAATGTTTGTTGATTTCCAGAAGGCCACTGACTCTGTTGATGGAAACTATAGATAAAATAAAACTACGGTATGTTGGTAGAAGCATGTTGATGCCCATTTCAAGTTCCTACAATTTTCGCCTGAGCGGGTCTTAGGAAGGGGTAAAAGGTCTCTAAATATTAACGCATAGAGTATGACAGATTCTGGAGAAACTGTTGCCGCAACGGCACGGTGGACGTGTGGTCCTGGGTTTGATCCCCGCTGGTACCAATTTTTTTTTCATTTTATTTTATTCAACGCATTATTAAACTATTAATCGTAAAATTGAAATATTTATTAGTTTACTAGGGGCGATCTGTATTTACGTTCTAAGGAGAAGAGAGTCTTCTAAGCCAAGAGCGCAATAAGACATTGTTTTGTGGATAATATGTTTTGGTAGACTTTGTTATCATGACCTGTACGAAGATCTGATGATGATAATATAGTTTGCCGAAATCGGTTAACCACAATACAGTGTTTTATAGCGATGTTGTCTAAGAAGTTTTTCTTCTCCTAAGAAACTGAAATATATCTAAGCAATTACATACATGAAATTAATATATTCAATTTAGTTACGGTTTCTACCCTTGCAAGGTCAGAAGGCTATAGGCCACCGTATTGTAGCACTTTGGTATAATTTTGCACGAGTCACCACTGTGTGAACCTCTACATAAACAAATGTAACAAGATGAATGTAATTGTAAAAAAGGAGTACATATCGTTTCATTACACGGTCGGCAGTTAATAAATGTATTGATTTAAGTAAAACACGTTTGGGGTAATGATCATTGAAAAGCAAGAAGCTCCATCCGAACAGCCCTTGAATGCCCAATGGTGCCGACCGGCCGCCGTGTCACCCTCACCCTCAGGCATCACTGGCTGCAGATACAGAGGAGCATTTGGTCAGCACACGGCTCTCCCAGCCGTGTCAGTTTTCGTGACCAGTGCCACTACTTCTCAGTAAAGTAGCCTCTCAACTGGTCTCACAAGTGCTGAGAGCACCCCGCTTGCCAACTGCATTTAGCAGACCTGTACAGTGACCCATCCAAATGCTAGCATGCTAGACGGCCGTTAACTTCGGTAATCTAACGGGAACCGGTGTTACCACTGGTTAAGTTGGTCAATTTCGCCGATACGTGGAAGATACCAACAGTTCATATCTTTACTTATCACCCACAAAGTAACAGAAAAATTTGAGAAGTTGCCTCTAGATATCTACATTACCTCACAATAAAACATTATGCACCCAGAAGGGGAGGAGGAAACTAAATGGAAGTTCATCGTTTCAGAGGGATGCCAAGTCACTTCAGTAGTTCAAAAACTGTGTAAATTTGACAGAGAACTTGGCACTATGAATGGACCCACTTGTGAATGGGACGTTGTAGCTCCTCTCCCCCCTACCCTCTTCCCCACACCTTGCCTAGATGACTGCATATGGGAAAGGTGTCACACGAGCTGTCCCACAATTGTAACAGGTCGATGAAATCTCGGCTAGTGGCGCTTGGACGTGGCTGACCTCCAAACTGGTCACAAACCTGGTTTATCACAGCACATATCTGGGGACCTTGCTGACGACGGGAGTACCTCAACATGACGTAGAAACTTCATAGAGGTATGTGTCAGTTGTGGACGAGCAATGTTCTGTTGACAAATGCCATCATTGTAGTATCCCTATTTACTACCAATCATGACTCTGTAACAACTGTACTGTGTATAATGCAACATTAGCAAGCTTCGCCCTCCCTCCCCCAAACATAGATGTACTCTATGATCAGAAGTATCCGGACATCGGGCTGAAAATGTCTTACAAATTCGTGGCAGACTGCATCAGTAATGCTGGAATTCAATATGGTGTTGGCCCAACCTTAGCCTTGATGACAGCTTCCACTCTCTCAAGCACACGTTCAATCAGATTCTGGAAGGTTTCTTGAAAACGGCAGCCCACACTTCACGGAGTGCTGTACTGATTGGAGGTATCGAAGTCGGTAGGTGAGGCCTGGCACGAAGTCGGCGTTCCAAAACATCCCAAAAGTGTTCTATAGGATTCGGGCCAGGACTCTGTGCAGGCCAGTCCATTACAGGGATGTTGTTGTTGTGGTCTTCAGTCCTGAGACTGGTTTGATACAGCTCTCCATGCTACTCTATCCTGTGCGAGCTTCTTCATCTCCCAGAACCTATTTCAGCCTACATCCTTCTGTATCTACTTAGTGTATTCATCTCTTAGTCTCCCTCTACGATTTTTACCCTTCACGCTGCCCTCCAATACTAAATTGGTGATCCCTCGATATCTCAGAACATGTCCTACCAACCGATCTCTTCTTCTAGTCAAGTTGTGCCACAAACTCCTCTTCTCCCCAATTCTATTCAATACCTCCTCATTAGTTATGTGATCTACCCATCTAATCTTCAGCATTCTTCTGCAGCACC